>NW_028249993.1:0-600000 GCF_964263255.1 Lissotriton vulgaris
GGAAAAGAGAGAGAACTGGAGTGATAGAGACAGAGCTAGACAGAAAATGTATGCATATGTGCCCATGTGCGCGTTTGAGTGTGGGTTTATGTAACAATCAGGCTTCTCCAAAGAGTAGTTTAGGAGTTATTGGTAACTCTCCACCTTCCTATAAGTGGCTCTCCTGTGTGCAGCCCAGCAAACTAAGGTGCCGATTATGATGGCGGTGAGTCCGACTCCTCCGAGCCGGTGGAAGCCACCGCCGGCCCGGAGGATGCGGATTCACCGCTGCGGACATTGGAAACACCCACCGCCACATTAGGATGTCGGTGGGATCAGCGGCGGACGGCAAGACCATCCGCCGCTGATCCGTGGTGAATGCACGCAAATATGGTGGCGGTGTCTGCAAGACACCTCCAGCCATATTAGGATGCAGGCGTAAACATGCTTTTCCACGGCGGCTTTTCCGCCGTGGAAAAGCATGTGGTCTTTTGTGTTTGGGGGCTTGTTGTGGGCCCCCAGGGTGTTGAGCGGTGGGGGGTGCACATGTGGGTACCTACGGTACCCCCCTGCATTTACATGCACAAAGCGGCAGGCACCGAGCGGTGCCTGCCGCTTTGTGCATGTAAATGCAAAGCATGCATTTTGAACCTTGCGGCGGGTGCTGCTTCAAGCAGCACCCGCTGCAAGGTTAGAGATACAAGATGCGACTGCCAGGGTGGCGGTCACATCCTAATTGGTATGGAGGGACCGCCGTTGCCCCTGCGGACGGTCCCTCCACCTCGGGGGTGGCGGACAGACGCAGGTCCGTCCTCCATCCTAATAGGTCTCCTAATTAGAAGCTTTTGCTTGGGTGAATTAATATACGTATAGCAAAATTGACAGTGTCCATTTGAGACACAAATGTGTTTATTTTCTGAACTGATAGCCGATATTTGGAGAAAACTGGCTGCATTTCCAAGCTTTAACATTTAAAGCTGATATTTGAGTGCTACCTCATGTTGCACTGGAGATATTTTTACAAGTGGTATTACCTTGGTGACAGAGGGCATTGCATATTGACAAAGCCTCTTTAACATTACTGCTGGTAATGCTACCTGATGCAGTGAAGGGATCACTGCTAGTAATTTCGCATGTAGCAGCTACTAAAGGAATCTTGTCTGATGTGGTCACTGTTACAAACTAGTAATATTAGTAGCTCTGTGAGTTTCATTGAACATATGTAACTCTTAGTTCAGAAAAGGTTGGAACCCCATGCTATACATATATGAACACTAGTGTGCACATGTGTATATGTGGGGCTGAAACATGCATATGTCAGTGCACATGTGTTTGTAGATGAATATGTGTGTACACTTTGTGCACGACTCATGCATGTTGGTGAACTTGTGTTTGACATGTATGTTTGTGTGCATGTGTTTGCGTGTGTGCGCACACATTTGAAGTCAAGGAGTTACAACCTCAGGCCATTTTGCTGGCCTGAGGTGAAGCAATATTTTACCGTGTCGCATTTTGTGCTTTACTTTAAAAAAAAATATATATCCATTCAGTTAACTTCCATGTCCCATATGTTGTTGAAAACCCATTCTATTCTGATTACACAGTGCAGAATATGTGAATGTGGTCACTGTGGTGCGAAAGAATCTGGCCCCGGAGAGCCAATCAGAATGAGTAGAATAAAGAAGTATGACTCAGAAATATGGCAGTCCATCTGTTTTCATCAATGTGAAAAAATCATATTTTGTTAACTGTGCATTCACAATCGGATTTAACCCCTTCACTGCGGCGGCTATTCCGCCGCAGTGCTAAGGGGGCACGGCGGCCACGCGGCGGCCGCATGCTGGTGATGGAACTGCTCCGTCACCAGCCTCGGTTGAGCTGTGCTCATGACGGAGCGGTTCTGTCATGGCCCGCCCCGCTCAATAGAACGTTCAGCGTAGGCGCGAAATTAACGCCGTGCATGAGCAGCGAGCGGGCCATGACGGAACCGCTCCGTCATCAGCACAGCGCACCCGCAGCTGATGACAAAGCGGTTCCGTCATCAGCGTTCAAGGGGTTAATAGACGTTCAGTTTTACCTGCAGCCAATTGAGTTTTCAAGATTAGTTTATTTGGCGAGATTTATCATTTAGAACAGGAGGTTTTATGACCAATATAATATGAAAAACACTATGTCATTTAAATTGGATTTTAAGGTGACCCTTTGAAAAAAAATCACTCGCCTTATTGCAGGACTAGATTGTGCAAAACGCTCACTTCTAAGACATGCACAAGGCATCTGTTCAACCTGATCCATTTTCATGCCATTTTTCAGGTAGATTTAAAAACATAAGGGGCAAAGTTACATGGCTTTGTTATTGATGCATAAAAGAAAACTATTTTTAACTAACTTAACCGTTTTGGGTGGGCGTAAGGGAAAATCAGACATGCAAAACCTGGCAAGGCTGATTCTGCCTTTCCATCCTTTCGAGATAAAACAATGGTTGCCATCAAGGGTCTCATTACGAATCCTGTTTGAGACTGAAAAGATCATACAGCACCCAAAATTACCGATTCCACAGGGTACACACACATGTGTAAACCTACAGCACAGTGCATCCGCATTACACATATTCGTAAACAATTGTTGGGGCAGACTTCATTCAAAGAAAACACACATTCTATAGGCAAAATAACGTGAACAGACACAAACTTGAATACAAATGTGGACAACTTATAGGAGGAGTGCACATTTTGTGTTGAGTTGGGGTACACAAAATGGTAAGCAATTGCCACTTCTAGTAGCAAATGGCAATTGTTTCCGCTCTCATAATAATGTGATTCGTCATCAGCCAGCGGTCTGTACATTATCCACGTGATCATTCCACAACCACCACGTGACATGGTTGAGCAACCACAAGGCGCATCTACATTCTCGGATGTGGACATTGATGAAATACTTTGCCTGTACATGAAAATTTAGTATACTTCCCTATTGCTTCCTCACATCTGTCTGCCCCCCTTGTTGAGGGTCATTGATACACAGAGGACAGGAGTTTCTGTAGATAATGAGCAGATGACATGCTCGAGTTGCTTCAGATGTTCATTTCTCAGATGCATGTTGATGATGTCACCTGTGTTGAGAATTAAAAAAATGTACACTAGAAACGTAATCATCAGATGGCAGTGTCAGGTATATAGGCAGATCAGGTCTGACAAGAATAGTGTCAGGGTAGCATTGGTTTTCCAGATGGAGATTGGTAAAATGGTGCATGTAATCAAGATATCCTGTATATTCTGCAACATGAATTCAGTTAAACCTATACAATACATTTGCATGAAAAATCAATGGAATAGAAGATAACATCTATAGTAATATTATGTAGACAGACCATATTACTGTAAATATTCTACACCTCTTGTGATCTCCCTAAACTGAGGTCTTTCTGAACCTCTATGGGTTACACTTTCACCACTTCCAGGTGGACACTATAGACCCATACACTGGTGCCTTTTGTGAGTATCTTTGGACTATCCATTCACTGCCTCTGGGTTATCCACATAGACAGTTTACTCAGGTGTCTGTGTAGCATTTGCCATTCACCAGTTCTGAGGGGATTCAATATACTCATATGGCTGAGATACCCGCCACCCCCTCTCAACACAATCCCCAAGGATGGGAAGACGGAAACGGTTCTGAACTTGTGGAAGGCGGGAGGGAGTTACCCTCCCGGCCGTATTTATTAAAATATGAAACAAAATTAAAACGTTAAAATAACAGTTTCATATCATGTACAATTTTATTTACACATTACGATGTTCTTGGCTGACCTTAACACATCTCTAATACAAAGGTTCTCCTAGCCGATACTAAACATCCTGCAAATGCATTACTCCAAATTGAAATTGTACATCCTAACATTACGGGCCAACGGCAAGGTCGTAACCGGTGTCAGATCCCCAATACCAGAACTCCCCCCTCACTTGTGAGGAGGGTCGCACAGAGGACTGTACCTCTGTGCCAACTTCCAATTTCCCTTGTCTTAGCGGGGGCCCCCTGTTAACTCGACGCCATCTTAGTGGTCGTCCGAGGACTCGTGTGAGGTGTCTAGAAGGTAGCGTAGACCCCCCTCCCACCCCACACAACTTACCACATCTGCCGTCGTAGATGTCCTGGCCCCGGGAAATTCCCAGGAGGGGCCCTAGCCCCTCCTCCCCAGGGAGGGGCCTATGGCCGCCTTCCCTTTCGGCGTCCCCATCCTTAGAGGGGACCGCCTCCCCGTTTGAGGGGCCAATGGCCGCCTCCCCCCGGGCGCTCCCATCCATAATGGGTGACGCCCCACCTCTAGGGATCTTCTAATTCCTGCTCACCGATCATGACCTTACCGCCACAGGCCGGATAGTTGACCGGCTATCCGGACCCCCCACAAAAACTCCTACTTAAAGGTCATGGCTGCAAACTCTTTAACCAAGCTACGAGGTCTCCTATGAGTAAAGTATTCCCCACCCGGGACAAATGGACTCCATCCTCTAGATACATATGGTCCCCCCTGATACATCCATGCGGAATAGAATGCAATGTACTTGTACGGAACAATCTACCAAGTTTGTTAATCACCTTCTTCACTGAATGATTTATAGCAGACACAGAATTAGCCCCCCGCCACACCTTCCGTGGAATCATATGGGACCATGCAATCGTGCACCCCGGAACCCTTCTCGCCAACCAACTCACTGTGGATAGTATCAACTCGAGAAGTACTCGTCGACCAGTGGTCACCAAATCATTGCCCCCAAGATGCACTATGATTACAGATGGCGGTGACCTTGTCCGCCCTAACAAACCCTCCATAAAACTTTGGAACTGGTCAATACAGAGCCCGCCCCTTCCGTAGAAGGTCACCCTGTACCCGTATTCCCCAGCCATGTGAATCATGTCACCTGCTTTGAATACGTCTGCGGCACGCCTCACGTATGAGTGGCCCACGACCCACACCACTCTTTCCTCAGCCGGTGATCTTTGACCGCTGGTTCCCAGGTGTCGGGTCGACTGCACAGTCCGCCCCGCCTCGTAAGCTCGCGACACTGTAAACCAAACAAAACAAGAAGCGTGAGTGCATGACATAGGCTTCACAACATGTGCAACCGCACATACCTTTTATAACAATTCGAGGACCAACGCCCCAACTGTTTTACTTTTTCCACACTCAGACCCCTGGCTGTAGCCTCTGTAGCAGCCCCTATCCGGAAGGAATGGGTCCCAAACTCACACGGGTTCAAGCCCGCCGCTGCGATTGCCATCGTTAGCACCCGCTGGAACTGAAACCTAGTCAGTGGGGTGGCGTCGGCGTGCCTCAGCAAGCTTCCCCCCCATGATGCCGCCCTCTGCGCCAAATACTCCTCAACGCATGCTACCGGGCATATGGGAGATCCCGGAATCCGCTGCACCACCACGCTGTCCCCGATCGCTTTCTGATCGGTCTTGGACCTGACAAATGAGACTACCATCGTCTCCCCCTTAATTTGAATGTGCTCCCGGCACAGACCTCCCCCCGTATCCTGCTTGTTCCTCGCTACCAGCTCGCTTACCCGCATAGCCCCATGGAACGCTAATGCAAAAGCGGCCCAGAATAGCACTGTCTCCGATTGAGATGAACATGTCGCAGGGAGTACGGACAGTAACAGGGCCAACCTTTCCAGACCTATCGGGTGCCTCTCATCCACTCTGCAACCCTCACGGCGTTGCCACCCACGCAGCGCCTTCTGTACCAAGAAAGACGCCGTGGGGTCCTGTATGCCATGGGCCCGTGCCATAAAAGAAATGGCGGCCCGTAGCCACTGATTTGCCTGCCTGATGTAATGATAACAAAAAATTCAGGACATACTCCTCTTGGCCCCAAAGCTCCCCCCTAGCTGAACCCAAAAAGGACAAATAAGAACGGAACGCCCCTTCATAAGCCTTCCTTGTCCTGGGTGCTAGACTCTCTCCCACGAGGTCTTGTAGTCCGGGGCACCGAGAGACCAGAGAGCTTCGGGAAATGGTGCCGCCACCGGGTCCGCTGAGGGCAGAAAACCCCAGAAGGCCTGCATACGGGAACGAGAAAGCGCATCAGCTGCCTGATTTAACACCCCTGGCACATGTCTCGCCCTAAAGTGGACGTTTAGTCTCATACACAGCAGGACAATTTCCTTCAACAGTCTCAAGATCCATTTGCAGCGTGCTGCCTGACTATTGATACACTCAACCACGGTCATATTGTCAGACCAGAACACCACAGAGCGATCACGAAACTCCTCAGGCCATGTTTTTAAGGCCACCAGAATAGGGAACAGTTCGAGAAACCCAATGTTACCTGTCAGCCCACTCTCGTGCCACCATGCCGGCCAGGTTCGTGCTGACCAATGATTACCCAAGATGGCGCCAAAGCCCACACTCCCTGCCGAGTCAGTCCACAACCCCAGCTCCACGGAGGAGACCGCTGGTTTGATCCACACGACACGACCGTTGAAATCCGCCAGGAATGCCAACCATATGCGCATGTCCTGGCGGACCTCTGCCGAGAGCCTTGTGCGGTGGTGCCCTTCCTTAAGGCCAACCATGGCTTGAGCAATAGAGCGGGAAAAGGGGCGAGCCATCGGCATCACTCTAAGGGCAAAATTCAGCTGACCCACAGCCTGCTGCAACTGATGCAAATTTACCTTCGTCTCGCTAATACATGTTTCAAGCGATGCCTTAAATTTTGTTACCTTTTCCTTAGGCAAACGGAAGCACCCCTCTTCGGAGTCGAGCTCTATTCCAAGAAACTCGAGCGAAGTTGCCGGGCCCACCGTCTTACCTGGTGCCAATGGCACGCCAAAGCGAGTCATGAGATCACAAAATTCGTTCAAAGCCTGTGCACATTCTATGTCCCCGGCTGCCCCCAGAAATAGAAAGTCATCAAGATAATGCATAACATGTGTAAACCCTGTTGTTCTTGTGAACGCCCATTGCAAAAAACTACTGAATTTTTCAAAATACGCACAAGAGATGGAGCAACCCATTGGCATACATTTATCCATGTAATAGCGTCCCTGAAACATGAAACCAAGGAGACGCTGATCGTCAGGGTGTACCGGGAGCAACCGGAACGCCGACTCAATGTCTGATTTGGCCATCAGCGCTCCGGGCCCTAGGCGATTCAACATGGCGACAGCCTCATCAAAAGATGCGTACCGCACCGAACAAACTCCCGGATCAATCGCATCATTCACCGAAAGACCCCTTGGAGCTGACAAATTGTGTATCAACCTGAATTCCCCTGGGTCCTTTTTGGGGACCACTCCCAGAGGCGAACAAACAAAATTAGCAACTGGCGGCATGTCATATGGTCCAGCAACCCGACCTCGGGTCACCTCCTTCCCAATCTTTGCTTGTACCACCGCCGTATTCTGCAGAACTGACAGTTGGTTCCTACATTGTGCTTTACCCTGAAAATCCCCCGCCGGGATACGGAAACCATACGAAAAACCATCTCGCAACACCCCAGCGGAGATACGATCCGGATATTTGTTCAGCCAAGGAATCAGTGCCATGATATCAATCCGGGTAGGGAGAGGCGCCCCTCGGACTATTTCAGACCTGTTTGGTGCCCCCCCTACCTGCCGTATCACCAGTTTTGGCTCTGCACATGGTCTCGGGGTGCGAGGACTGCCCGCACCCTGCACATTCATGCCTAAACCTGCAAGATCCCTGCGGCCTTGTACATTTGCCTCTGTTAAAGCTCCAGCAGACCCCTTTTTTACCTGAGTTGCCATTATTCCTTGTGTGGTGATCATTGCTTGATCCCGCCCGAAAGGGCGCCCCAGACGAATGGCGGGAAGATTCAACCATGTTTCCCCCCAAAGATGGCGGCTTCGCCGTGCCTGACTTCTCCATTTTCTGCCAGGAAATGGAGTCGAAACAATCCCACGTCAGGGATGAGTCGTGCTCCTTGGACTTACGAAATATGCTATCGTAACAAAACCATTGATTGCCACCATACGTTTCATAAAATTCCATGATACGTGTCTGATACACGGCTAATTCCACCAATAATTCAGGCCTACGTTCCCCCATAATTGCAGTGAACATTCCAAATGCTCTGCCCCAATTGCTTATCGATTCATCAACTCTGAAAGCGGCCATCTTGGTGCGCCATACACTAGGATGCAGAAACTCTTTTTGATTTTTTACATGCTCAATCTCATAGTGATCGGTCAACAAGGAAAAACATGTTCACATACTTATCAGCCCATATCCTTTCTTTCACCTCAATCGGGATATGCTGAACAACTTTTTCCCTCCTTGAAGGTACCGATCCCTCCCCCGCAATCGGCAATGGCTGCTTACCTGAACCGGCCACTGTGACCGTAGTTCCTGCCGAACCAACGCCCGATACTGGTTGTTCCACGGGAGCCTGCGGGGAAACAAAAGGACACGGTGCCTTCGCAGCATCTTTCGATTGCCGCAACTGCTTCATTATCGCCCTGGCTTCATCAGCCGTGGCCCCCTCGTTCTCTTTGCCTAACCATGCCGCCAACTGGGCAGCCAGCTCAGGAGGCATATCCTCCCCGTTCACAGGAGTGACTACCACCGGGATCGGTTGCCCCACGTTTGGGACTGGAGTCGGAGCCTCGATCGGGGTGACCGGGTTCGTAGGGGGTGCTTCGGGAACCGGGGCCTCCCCACCCGACGCTCCCCTCTTGGCCCTTCTACCTCTCCCGTTAGGTACCACTCCCGGCAATGCTGGTCCGATGACTCTCTTAGGTCCCCCTGCACCATTCATTACCGCCATCTGCTTTTTCATATCTGCCATGTCCTTCATCAGCATACGAAGCATCTGATCGGTCCCGACCCTCTTTCCGGCCTTCTTGCTAGGCATCGTCCACGTATACTCCTCAAGGTCCTAGGCCAGGAAGCTCCGAACTCACTGAAAGAAGAAACACAAGATTAAATTCTCAAAAATGGCTTTTCGTTCCGTCTCGAGCTCACGTGCAACGGGGAGGTGCAGCTTCAGAGCACAGGAACAAGAGGATGCTTCCTTGGCTTGTCGCTCCTTTTATCCTTCTTCGGGCGGGCGTGGACCCACCTCCAATCCGCCTCCAGGGCGTGGCTAGCGGTGTTGGTGTCTAGGACAACCCGCTCTTGGGCGGGAAAAGGCGCGCCCCGGCTACGCCGCTTCGGGCATACCAGCCGAGACTCGCCTCCCGCCCAAAATGGCTTCCCGGGGGGATCGGGGTACTCCACCATACGTTCGGGGGGACCGAGTGGTCGCCCCTTTCCATTATTGCGGTGTTTGAGGACTTCAATAGGTTGTGCAAACACAGATTGCTTGTTGACGCCTTCTAACCAATTTACTTGCAGCATCAATGGATTTACTATATTTGTGCACCTCACCACTCTGGGTGGATAGCACAGATTAAAGTTATGGCTCATACCGCTATAGTAAAGAAGACCTAGCATTTTACAATCATTCAATCAAATAGGATTAATTCTGTGTAAAACCTACCCTTATCAGCTTACAGTATTTAGACAAAATATTGAATAAAAATATTGGGATACAAAAATATTGTGTCAAGAATATCAGAATGTCCAAAATATTGTCAACAGGAATATCAAAGGTGAGAATATCATTTTAAGTATTGTTTTTATTATCGTTGTTAAAAAATGTCGATTTAGAAAATATTGTATATAATACCATTTTAAAGGGCTATTTTGTATGTATTTTATTGTAGTGTGTTTGATGTGATATTTTTGATATTTAGTTTTATTTGTGTGTTTAGTAAGATAATTTATTAATTATGAACATTTAGAAATTTGTTTTTTTACTTGTACTAATGTGTAAGAATAATGTATATTTTTTAGCAACGGGTTTTAGGGGGATGTGGATAGGAAGATTTTTGAAAAGTGAATAATTAAATTTAAATTTATTGTAAAATATTTCAATGGTATGCAATTTAATATTGTGAATTATTTTAATACATGTTGTTACATTAATACTATTTCTAAATAATAATTTCTAATTAGGTTGAATGTATATATAAATCATAAGAAATGCAAAAAACGTTATTGTAACTTTAGAGTAATTATTTAAATTATAGAAAATGGGTAAAATGTTAACTATAAACATTATAGATGTAATAATGTACAGTATTTATAAATTGTTTTTAATAAACAAATTGCATATAATATTTGTATTAATTCACATTGTTATTCACATTTATAAGATTTTTTCAGGATTTTTTGGAATATTGAAAACTATAATAATAAATTGTAAAACTTTCATTTGCAAATTTCATTTTTTTAAAGGTTTTTGAAATGTCTAATTACATTTTGAAAATAGAATAAATATGTATTACATATGCTGTATACATTTATATCTTTTTGTATTTTTATGAGGTATAGGTTTATTCATGAAACATTTCTTATGCAACATGATCACACTGGTATTTTTAATATGTTTACTATTGCCATACGTTATTTTGTTTGGAATATATTTTCTAATATTTATTATTTTCAATTTATATATATGCTTTTTTACTTTTATGATTTAAATTTCTGGAGTATTTTCTTTTGTATTTTATATTAAAACATTATTTAGTATTAGTAAACATTATTGAAATATAATAATGATTTATAGTGATAAACTAATTTTATATGTTAATGTTTAGTTATAAATATATAGGTTTTTTGTTAGGGATTTTTTTTAAGTACATTTTATTTTGTGGATCAAGGATGATGTGTAAGTATGGGGGTTTGGTTGTGTATATAAAATGTTTAGTGTCCAGCACCTTGCATAAAATGGTTTACATTGTAGTGGAAATAGTAAATGTCACCCATTGAGTGTCTAGCACCTTTCACAAATGTGTTTAGATTGGATTGGAAATAGTGAATGTCGCCCTTTAGTGGCTGACACCGTCCTTAAATTGGTTTGAATTGGAGTAGGAATAGTAAATGTCACCCTTTTGTGCCCAATATCTTGCCCAAATTGGTTTGCATTAGAGTGGGAATAGTAAATGTAACACATTTAGTGGTCAACACCTTTGCCAAATTGGTATAGATTGGAGTGGGAATAGAAAAATGTCGCACCTGTAGTGTCCAACACCATCCCCAAGTTGGTATAGATTGGAGTGGGATTGTAAGTGTCACCCCTTTAGTGTCCAGCACATTACCAAATTGATTTAGATTGGAGTGGGGATAGTAAATGACACAACTTCAGTGTCCAACACCTTCCCTAAATTGGTTTAGATTTGAGTCAGAATAATAAATGTCACCTCTTTAGTGTCCAACACCTTCTCCAAATTGGTTAAGATTGGTGTGAGAATAGTAAAGGTCACTCCTTTAGTGTGCAATACCTTCCCCAGATTGGTATTGATTGAAGTGGAAATAGTAAATGTTACCCCTTTAGTATCCAACACCTTCCCCAAATTCTTTTAGATTGGAATGGGAATAGTAAGTGTCACCCCTTTAGCGCCCAACACCTTCCCCAGATGAGTTTAGCTTAGAGTGGGAATAGTAAATGTCACCACTTCAGTATCCAACACTTTTCTTCAAAATGGTTTACATTTAAGTGTGATTGCTAAACCATTTTAGTGTGAAATACATTTTTTTTAATTGCATTTAGATTTAGTAGGAATTGATATTTAATTAGTGTAAGCAACTCAACAAGTACTTTTCCTATGAAACAGCTGACCTAATTAGTCACTGTTGACATCATATATCACCACATAACTGCCCAGTGATGCCCGCCATTGGTTAATATATGTGTATATGTGTCACTGATGACATCGCAAATCTTTTTCCTAACTGTAATTGCCCTGTAACCTTTGGTTATTTCAGTGAATTTCTAAGGCTTTTAAATTCTAATTCCTAACTATAATGTCTCGGTAACCGTTTTTTTTTTCAGTAAATTTCTAAAGCTCTTTTGTATTATGTTTCTTAATTGTAGCATCATTTCTTTTAAGTGACCCCCTAAGATTTTCGCATTTTCTTTCTATATTTGGAATTTGTGCATTATATTTATATTATATACCAGTCATTTTTTGATTTGGTATGTGTTTTTTAGAAGTACATCACTAATTATTTTTATTTTTAAGATTTTTTTGAGTTGGCACAAACATCGTGTGTTCTTGATCACAGGCTGAAGGAAAGGGAAGTATCGGCAGGTATCGCGCTGAACACCTGATAATCACACAAAGTCCCGCCCAGTGGGTGTGAGCTGAACCAGCCTGCTGGGACTTGTAGTTCTGCGCAATTCTTACCCCAGTGGGTGCCGACTTGCCCCTTGTAATAGTAAGAATTGCGCAGAACTACAAGTCCCAGCAGGCTGGTGCAGCTCACACCCACTGGACGGGACTTTGTGTGATTATCAGGTGTTCAGCGCGATACCTGCAGATAGTTCCCACTTCCTTCAGCCTGTGATCGAGAACACACGATGTTTGAAACGCGTTGGGCCCAAATCATGGATTTGAAAGCAGAAGATGGCTATCCTGAAATCCTCGATTAAACGTTTTAATCTCCACATGTGTGGCGTCTCCTTTTGAGGGCAACCTTCTATTTTGGAGATATATTTATATATATATATATATATATATATATATATATATATATATATATATATATATATATATCCTTCTCACTTCGCTCGATGCCGCTCACACAGCATCAACAGTCGAATCCAGACTGTCAGGTAAAACGAATAAGGCAGACCCATATATATATGTGTTCCCAACTCTTGCTGAAACATAAACACAGGGACCGACATTGCTGGGGATCAGTTCTTTTTATGAATTTAATCCATCAAAATGGCATAATGCATTTCTCGAGAGCGCAGCTGCCTTGTTCATCCAACAGATCCCGTGCTGAAATGTGATTGGCTTCCAAGACGTCAAACAGTAAGTGTTGACAGAGTCCCTCAAAAAACCCCACAAAGAAAAGAGAAGGGGCAGGGTAGGAATACCCTGACTATCTAGGCACTTTAGGTGTTCCCACCTGAGGCAAAAAGGCATTTTTATTTTTAGTTTCAGATGGGAGTCGAGCTGGATCCTCGGCTCCTGCTGAAAAAAAAAGATGCACAGGTTCCCACGCTTCTCTACTGTTTAGCCCCTGGGCGGGCCAAGTCCCCGGGGCATTCAGGTTTGAAAAGTGAAGGGGCACCCAGGGCCCTCTATTGAGGCTCTATTAAGCCCTGTGCATCATAACCTTCCTGGGGCTTTTATAAAATAATGGAGGGGGGCGCACAGACCACCCATTGGCTCTTTTGAGCCCTGGGGACCACCACTTCCCCAGACCTTAATTCTAAATTTGGAGTGGGGGCGTACGAACAGCCCTCCTGGGGTGGGTTGAAGCCCCTGGGACCACCGCCTCCTTGGGGCTAAATTAAAAACAATGGTGGGCCGTGTGGACCCCTGGGCTTCCAGGACCACCACCTCCCTGGGGCTTATAATATAATTGAAACAGAGAGGGGTCCGCCCTCCCAGGCCATATATCGCCCCAGGGACCACCAACACACAGGGCCAGCTCCTGCTATGTCCCTGGGTGCCCACCCCTGGGACATAGCTGTTTGCTTTTGGATGGCCGAAAGCAAAAGCAAACACTCCAGTTCCAGTGGGCAGTTGCTGTCAAAGTGCAGACGTGTGGGCAGGAAAAGAGATTAAACTATTGCACACAGGGAGCTGCATTTCCAGCAGCTCCTTGCGTGCAATAGCAATGCTGGTTCTCTTAGGAGGCAGGGAGCCAGCAGGTAGTGCAGGGGCCTTGAAGCTCACTCCATGGCTCCGGGGGACAGGAGCAACAAGGTGAGAAACGAGCAGAAAGAGGCAGACTGAAGGTCAGCACAAGCAGAAAGAATGAAAAATAAAGGTCAGAATTGAGTAGCAAGAGGAAAGCTAAAGGTTAGAAACAAGCAGGAAGAAGCAGAATAAAGGTCAGAAAGAGGCAAAATAAAGGTCAGCAACAAGCCGAAATAGGCAGAATAACGGTCAGCAAAGACCAGAAAGAGACAAGATAAAGGTGAGAAACGAACAGAAAATGCAAAATAAAGGTGAGAAACGAACAGAAAGAGGCAAAATACAGATCAGAAATTAGCAGAAAGAGGCAAAATAAAGATCAGAAACAAGGAGAAAGAGGCAAAACTAAGGTCAGAAACATGCAGAAAGAGACAAAATAGAGAGAAGAAATGAGCAGAAAGAGGCAAAATAAAGGCCAACAATGAGAAGAAAGAGACAAACCAAAGGTCAGCAATGAGCAGGAAGAGGCAAACTAGAGATCAGAAACGAGTAGAAAGAGACAAAATAAAGGTAAGAAAAGGAGCAGAAAGAGAAATTAGAGGTCAGAAACTAGCAGAAAGAGGCAAAATAAAGGTCTGAAACAAGCAGAAAGAGGCAAACTAGAGATCAGAAACGAGCAGAAAGAAGCAAAATAGAGGTCAGAAATGAGCCGGAAGAGGAAACATAAATGCCAGCAACGGGCAGAAAGAGGCAAAATAAAGCTCATAAGTGAGCTGGAAAAGGCAGAAAGTAATCAGAACCCACTCAGGCACCTATGCACCCAATCACAGAACAACTCATACACTCATACACCGACTCAGACATGCACCCACTCACAGAGCCACTCAGACACTCACTCACCCACCCAGCGAAAAGCTCACCCACTCACTCATGCACCCACTGAGATACTCATGCACTCACACACTCACTCTCAAAGGTTACAGGTGACAGTTGGTAAATAACAATAAAAAAACATAGAAATTCGCTGACAAAAAACAAAGCTTACAGGGATGTTATAGTTATGATCAGATTTCACTTATACAAAAACATTGCAAATCAGCAGGTATAGTTACCTGAGCTAACTATAAATTATGCCACCAAAATGCACTGCTTTTGACCTCACATATTACATCACTTATGACATGGTGAGTTTTATTACTCATGACGTCACTGATGATATCTCAATTGACATCACTGATGACATAATCCACATAACAACTCACACACCCACTCACACCCTATGCAACCTCTCATACACTCATTCACACACCCATTAAACCACTCACATACCCATTCACAAACCCATGCAAATATTCATGCACCCACACACTCATGTGTAGACACAGTCACACACCCACTCACTCACTCATACAGGCACTCATACATACAGATACTCATACACCCACTCACTTTCTCATACAGATACTAACACATGTACTCAGCCACCTCAACAGCCACTAAGACAACCACATAGTCTCCCATAGAGCCTTTCTCACACTCGCTTACTCATTCATACAGGTACTCACATACCCACTCACTCACCCATGCACCCATTTATATACCCATTCACATACCCATACAACCACTCATGTACCATCACACTCACCCATACAGACATTCATGCACCTACTCAATCACCCATACAGCCACTCATTCTCATTCACCATTTACAGCCACTCACACACCCGCTCACTCACCCATACAATCACTCATGCACCCTCTCATTCATTATTTATTGCCCCTTACACATACAGCCACTCACACAACCACCCATTTACTCATAGAGACACTGACACAGCCACTCACTCAACTAAACAAAAGCCCACTCATCCATACAGTCTCTCACATACCCATTTACTGATCCATACACCACTTACACATCCTCTCACACACCCATAGACACTCACACAGCCACTTGCTCATCCATACAGCTACTCACTCAGCCACGTATTCACCCAGACGCACACTCACACATGGATATACACATCTACGCAGACACTTACATTATCGATGTTCTAAAGTAGAATCACTCATTAGAAGTACACAAAGTTAACTAATTTAACTTTTGCGATACCTTAGTATATATGTATAACACTCAGAACGTTTAGAAAACACTCACAATCACTTGATAATGTCATTGGTGATGTCATACGAGATGTCATGAGTGATATTATCAGTGATGTCACCGACCATGTGATGAGTGATGTAAAATCTGGGGTCATGAGCAGTGCATTGCAGGCGTAAGTTATAGTCATGTGATTAATGTTTTAGCAAAAACAGATTCAGATGATGAAACACTGAAATTTAGTTGGTGTCCAGGTGATAGGGAAATTGAAAAAGTTGAGGATCTATCTACTTGGGTATGTTGCTATGCTGCTCTCGAAATTCTTAATGTGGGATGCCCAAAACAAAATGATAAACTTAGCTATGTTTAATTACCTTTCCTTTTTAAATGCAGTGCTTGCTATGGAGACTGGTTAATGCAACCATTAATCAAAGCCATAACTGGTAAAAGAATTATGTTAGTTTCATACGGATCTGAGGTTGTTTTATTGGAAAATAGAACTAGCTATAACTAACTATAATAGAATTGTATAATGACACTTCTTTTGAGCTCCCTACATTTTTAAATCTGCAAGACTTGAGGTTAAGGTTGGCAGTTTGTCATTGGCAGGGATAAATGGAGTGTTAATGTGTTAACTTTATTCTTGATTTAAGTAATCTCCTAAGACATCTTTATACGCTGCTGTTAACGCTTGATACTCATGAGGATAGCTTTTTGAAGTCTTTAAATAAAAAGGTCAATTTGTTGTTAAGCTATAGTGAGGTATTAGCTATTATAAAGATTATCAATAGGAAACTTCTATTATTTTTTCTAGAATAGAGTAAAAGAGAAAATATTTTATGTTTGCCAACGGAAGATTCAGTGAGTCGTACTTGTGACTTGCCAGGCAGAGGAACTTTTAACAGCTATACTGAGTGATGTCCAGATCCAATAAGGAGAAAGTTATGGCGAATCACAGTCCACCAATGATGGGTAATACCAAACGTTGCTAGAATATTTAATTAAAATTAACTTAAATGCACTTACACACTACAAAGAAGAAGTCAAGAAATCCATTTAATCTTATATTGGTCTTGTTTTTTTATCACTATGAAGATATCACTTACTCCCTATTATCTTCAAATATGAGGAGAAAAACTTTTAGGTTCTTCCGCTTGTATTATGTCAGTTACCCTCACTTGTTGCTTTAGAGAAATGTTTAGATAGTATTGCTTATGATTGTAACTTAAGAGATTTGTCTCTACATTTTATATAGCTAATGCTCTATAAAAAATGTTTTAAATTAGCTTACTCATCTTAAACACTAAGGGGCCCATTAGGATGGCAGGCGGATTGCCCCCGGTAGGCTGGCGGTAGCCACCGCCGGCCTGGTGGGGGCAATCCGCTAGGCCGGGGGCAATCCTCACATAAATGAACCCCCGCCATATTAGTATGGCTGGGAGGGACCGCGGCGGACGGAAAGACCGTCCGCCGCTTTTCCGCCCCGGTCGCCTTGCGGCCGGGGTGGAAAAGGTTTAATATGGTGGCGGTGTCTATTAGACACCCCCAGCCATATTACCATGGGCTTAGTTAGATGCCTATCGCCGCCACGGAAAGGCATGCAGTCTTCACTCTGGGGGCCCCCTGCGGGCCTACAGAGTGAAGGAGAGGTGGGGGGTGCACACGGGAGGGGTACCTGTGCTACCCCCCTGCATTTGTATTAACAAAGCGGCAGGCACCGCGCGGTGCCTGCCGCTTTGTTAATGCAAATGCATTTGTGCATTATTAGCATTGTGGCAGGCGGTGCTGAGAGCACCGCCCGCCACAATGCTAACAAAATCGATTTACAAAAGGGGGTGGTGATGAACAGAGTGTCTGAATCGAGCAGACCACTCTTACCCAGTCCAAAGATCAGGGCTTGATCCATCACCGTTATTTATCTCACTGCCCCATCCCAGCTCAGAACCTGGCTATATGCAAATCAGTCTGTCCCTGGCCCAGTGCATCATGGGAACAGGGCAGACTAAACTACCAAGCCAATTCTTTACCAGAAAGGAGACAAGCTACCGGGGACCGGTTTCTGGCATTTCAGCCTCTTCGGCCCGGCTTGCTTGAATCCTGATGGAGCAGTGAGAAAGGGACTCATGTCTGAGTATACCCTGCCACACCTATAGTGGCCAAAATCGATTTACAAAAGGGGGTGGTGATGAACAGAGTGTCTGAATCGAGCAGACCACTCTTACCCAGTCCAAAGATCAGGGCTTGATCCATCACCGTTATTTATCTCACTGCCCCATCCCAGCTCAGAACCTGGCTATATGCAAATCAGTCTGTCCCTGGCCCAGTGCATCATGGGAACAGGGCAGACTAAACTACCAAGCCAATTCTTTACCAGAAAGGAGACAAGCTACCGGGGACCGGTTTCTGGCATTTCAGCCTCTTCGGCCCGGCTTGCTTGAATCCTGATGGAGCAGTGAGAAAGGGACTCATGTCTGAGTATACCCTGCCACACCTATAGTGGCCAAAATCGATTTACAAAAGGGGGTGGTGATGAACAGAGTGTCTGAATCGAGCAGACCACTCTTACCCAGTCCAAAGATCAGGGCTTGATCCATCACCGTTATTTATCTCACTGCCCCATCCCAGCTCAGAACCTGGCTATATGCAAATCAGTCTGTCCCTGGCCCAGTGCATCATGGGAACAATGCTAACAAAGCAAGATGCGCCCGCCACAGTGGCAGGCACATCCTAATATCCCCCACGGGACCCCCGCCCTTATGGCGGGCGGTCCCAATACCCGCCCTAATGACCCCCCAAGGGACCTATTCACCATGACATTTTGACTGTAAACATACATTTATAGCTGAAAATACCTCCTTTACAGTACAGTACCAGAATATATTTGGCATAATATCATCTGACGTAAATATTGTGCCCTAAATGTGTTTTACAAAAATATTGTCCTATTGGATCTATTAACAGAAATTCTACACCGCATGGGACAATAATTTTGTAAAGGATATTTATGATACAATATTTATTTCGTATGAAATTTCTGTAAATGATATTTTCAGATACCACCTTCGTTTATGGCTGCCAAGAACTCACAAATGGATTCCTAGTGGTGGCGAATTAATTTAACTCGTATTTTATAATGAATAGTTTCTTACTGCCTGGAGCCCAGTGACTGAAAGAGAAACCAATGCCCAGTAGGGTTCCTACTTTTAAATGAATAGCAGAGGAAGCTCCAGCACTGCAGCATTTTCATTTTCTAACTTTCTAAATAGTTAGTGGGCAACAATGGTAGAATCTTAGCAAACCAGACTTGAGTAGGGAGAGCATGGTGGTGCCGCAAAGGTCAGGTGAGGACTGCTCTCTTCTCCTGACCTCTGGGATTAAAGGGGGTGGAATTTGCATCCCTAATGAAGGTAGGAGAACCACCTTGTTTACAATGTTGGAGCATGAACTGGCTCTCCCATCTGAAATGTTTGGCCAGCTGCTCATACAGTACAGGGTTGCCAGTTTTAATGAACCAGGAGGCATACCCTATTTATAGCACGCCTATCAACCACCTTCTTTCCTGCTTGCAATACCCATAGTTTACATACTAGTCACAAAGAGAAAATATGAAAATATGTCCCCAGTGTGCAGGGAGTAAACACCATTTGTGTCACAGGAATATCTAGTTTGTTTGCAAAAACATTTGCATGTTTTTGCAGTTGGTTCTGGAAAATCAACAAGCACTCTGCTCTGCTGCCACAATAAAGCAGCCAGGTGGCTTGACATTTTTCCAGACAGTGTGCCTGCCATGCTGGTAGGAGCAGTTTTGGTAAAAGGATCTCCCCCAAGGTGGGTGGAAATCCTGAGATTTGGGTGGTGATTTGCCACCCAGGCCAGTGAAGGCAGAGCATCCCCCACACTAGGGGAGGTTGCAGACCGTCTTAATGACCCCCTTTGAGCTTCATTTAGAGTTGACTAGTAGTGGGAAGCCATTTCATTTGTGGAATAAATGATACAGTAAAGGAGATTTTTCCCTTGGCTAACACAGTTATAATTTCATGCACATGTATTAAACAAAAGTCATCTGTACCAAGACACTTGGTCCCATACACTACAGTATATTCACACACAAATTATGTATCTCGAAACATTTATTATTTTTGTAAAAAGTCTTCAATTAAAAATTTACACTTTAAAAAATGTTCTTAAAAAATTCATAAGCACAGAAAATACTCACAATGGAACATATAACAATTCATAGGCACAATATTACACATTTAAATGGTTAAAAACACAATGAATACATTTTTCACACCAGTTATCATATCACAAAAATTAAATGAAAGGAGAGACATACAAAAGACATTAGTAATTAGTCATTGAATGTTACACATCTGAGAACCTAACAATTTCAGGATCTAAACCTCGCCCGTTGATTACTTGACTACAGGATAGATTTGTTCTCTTGATTGTGTATAATTGCCGTCGACGCGTTTCGATGGCTACCCTTGATATTCTGCCATCTTTGTCAAGACTACTTGATCAGTCTCTCCTAATTACTGGGCACTGGTTGGTTGCCACTGAACAGAGTTTTTCTGCGAATAAACAATGTTCTGTCAGAATTTTGTGCATAAAAAACATTTGGCATTTTACAGATACTTTGTTTATATGCTCACTCCACCCTTATTTTACTCACTGGAACCATGCAAAATGCATATGCATTTTGCATGGTGTGAAAAATGTATTCTTTCTGTTTTTAACCATTTAAATGTGTAATATTGTGCCTATGAATTGTTATATGTTCCATTGTGAGCATTTTCTGTGCTTATGAATTTTTTAAGAACATTTTTTAAAGTGCAAATTTTTAATTGAAGACTTTTTACAAAAATAATAAATGTTTCGTGATACATAATTTGTGTGTGAATATACTGTAGTGTATGGGACCAAGTGTCTTGTTACAGATGATTTTTGTTTAATACATGTGCATGAAATTATAACTGTGTTAGCCAAGGAAAAAATCTCCTTTACTGTTCAAAGTACCCTATTCCCCTGGTGTTCATAAGGGGGCTCTCTCTAATCTTAAAGCGAATAAATGATACATCCAGCCAACAATCCAGGGCGGAATCGCCTCCACAATTGGGATAGCAGGCTGGTGAAACATCAGCTGCAGGACTCCACAAATCTTCTAAGGATTTAGTATTTTCTTCCAGAAATTGATGGATTTTCCATTACCACCAAACTCTACATCAGGCCCTCAAGCGTGTCTGCTCCCTATGCAAAAACTAGACAACGTGGTTAAAAAGATTAGATATTTTTGTACTTTACACACACGTAGCGCTCTGTGTTGTAGGATAGATGTATTGGGAATTCGAACCGCTGGCCTACAGGATGGTGGATTTCCCACCCCTGTGAAAACGACTCGGTGAAATAAAATGATACTCCTGACAAAAGTCACCAGAGTCTATTACACTTCGATGCATCACCATTACTAAAGATGGTGTTATATATTTTTTTTTCATAAAAAAAAAAAAAAAGATGGTGTTATACTTGTATGTGGTACTGATTTTGTGTTGAAAAACTTTAACATTCTTATGTAATAATAGCACCCCATTTTCTTTTCGAAGGCTGAACTTGAAAGAACTTGAAAGAAACTGCACCCTCTAATGGTGTTACACACAGAGCATGCCTTCACCACAAAGAATAAATAAACTGGTGAAATATGCCCTAATTCATCCAATTGCCTCCTACTCACTATCATCAAATTTCCCAAGGCATGATGAGTTTATTATACACTTCTATTTTTCCTTAAGTGCTTTGTCATTACACACATTTCAAGGATTGAGCTTTCGAATTGGGAACACAACAGAAAATCCTGTCCATTTTAATGTGTTTCACGATTTTCCATCTCTTTTTTTGAGAGCTATATCCACAAGTGCCTATCTATGCGCTCAGCACTACTTTTTTTTTTTAATATAGTGGACTTTTCTTTATTTGTGTAGGTCTCTATACCGCTGTTTTTCATTTCCTAAAATGGTATCCCCTTTTTCTATTTTTATGCCCATTTTGTAGGCTTTAATAATAAGAAATGAAATCCCTGCCCTGTACAGAAAACCCCGCAGTTGACTGATCCGGAACATTTCCTGCAAAGTTGACAGACCTACCGGGCAGAAAACCTCAGGCTGTTAACACCTCTCTTCAAACAAAAAACAGACTAATTCGGATTTCGGCGGGAAGGCAGAAAAGGCGAAAATGGCGCAGGGTCTGAATACGGACAGTGGCTAGCAGGCCTGTGCCTGCCCCTGCGCACATAATAATAGACTTACTAATTAACAAAGGGGGTCAAGACCCTGGACATCTTCGGGGTCTTTTTTTTGTCTGGACCACTCGGCTTTGCTCAGCTAAGGCCCAGACATCTGTTTCCCCTCCAGAGAGGGTGCTGCACCGCTCCTTGCTGCTGCTAGCCTTGGATTCCGAAAGCATCCGTCTCTCAGCTGAATGTCAGACATTGTTTTGCTGCCTAATTGCCATCGGAGTGTGAGAAATTGCTTCTGCAGTTGCTTAGGGGCAATTCGAGAGGTTGTTAGTTCATGGTTTCCAGTTTCAGGTGCTCCCAGAATGTGATGGGAGATAAGGGCAGGCCAGACTAATCCTGTCTGCCCACTTACCGAATCTTACAACACAGGTGAATATTTAGAGCTGTTTGAAGTGTGATAAATGCTTGGAAACAATCTGATTACCCCACAGTTATCGCATTCAGCTGATTTAGAGTAATGCAATATTTAACGTGGCAGTCTAAACTTGGGCCTCTGTTCTACTTCATCGCTTCCTGATTCATATGCTGGATTATAGCTTTATCGCTTTCATAAGAGCTGAATTTATTTTAAATATAAACCAATAATACCGTGATACATATGCATTCAAAAACATATATGAATTGATATGGGCCAGATATACGCAATCGCATGTTTGCGATTTCCTAATAGCTAATTTTAGCGATTTGCTTTTGGGAAATCGCAAACTGCGATGTGGCACATGTGTTTGACCATGTTAGCGATTCGCAGTGGGTTGCAAATGGACCTGCTGCATCAATATTCATGCGGCAGGTCGCAATTTGCGACCCAATGTGAATAACTACAATCACAGGGATGGTGGCCTCCTGGAGTCAGCAGACCACCATGTCTGTGATTGCTTTTTAAATAAAGCAATTTTGTTTGTGTAAAGCAGCTTGTTTTCTTTAAAGGAAAATGAGATGCATTTGAAAAATGAAGAAGAAAAGTTACGTTTTAATTTTTTAAGAGCAGGCAGTGGTCCATGGGACTACCGCCTACTCTTAAAAAATGTTGGCGCCTACATTCACAAAAGTTAAGGAGTCCCTTGGTGGCCCTTTCCTGTTTACGAATGGATTACCACCAACTTGAAGTTTGTGGTAACTGCAAATGTTTTGCGACCGCATTCCCCGTTGCAAAACATTCCTACATATAAGTGTGACTCGCTATTAGGAACACACGCCCTTAACAAGCCCCTTTCTAATAGTGACTTGCAAACGCTATTCAGTAAATTGATAATAGGTTACTGACTCGCAAAAAAGGGCTGGTACATGCCAAAAAGCATTTTACCGGTTGCAAACGGCTTCGTACAGCGGGCCCATTGTCTTTTCGACATTGACTGATGTGAAATTGGGAACAGAGATTGCACCTTTACTGGTGCAGTTTTGCAAGAAGATTTCTAAGATCACATCAACTGCAAATGATTGTATGTTTGTATCAATATTTAGACTACTTAGCCAGTGCAAAAAGCAATTTTTTTCCACTGGGCAAAAAGTCACATTTGCACCAGTTGGGTTATTCAAATGTTGGTGCAAAAATACACCACAACTGTTGTAATGTATGTTATCAAAAAATGTTGATGATGATATTGCAAAGGGAAGGAAGATTATGCAATCCGACTCCTATTGATTGATTACGCTTGAGAGTTCCTCCTGATGACATGTTTGTACTGCCCTCCTAAAGCTTGGGCCTCATTTACAACAAAATGGCGCGGCGCCACAAACCATTTTGCTGCACTGAGCTGCATCATTTTAAAAACACCCGGATGTGTGATATTTATAACAATATGACGCATCATTGTTCTTTCCCAGCACTGGCGCACCATTGGCTGCCATGCACCACTGCAGACACCCTTGCACCATGGTGCAAAGATTCCTGGGTTGCAGGGATGATTGTTTTTGTGTGTGCAGGAAGGTGCACCTTCCTGCACAAAAACAATAATTGACGCTGTATTCCGCTTTTTATGTGTGCTGCAGAATGCATCATGCATAGAAAGAGGAAAAAACTAGGAGAAATAGAAGTATTTATCCTTGTTGAGCTTCCCTACGCCTCCCCTGACGCATTCCCAGGTTTACAAAATGTTGTAAATTTGGGAATGTGGCACAATGAATGGGTGTTGATTGGAGCACCCACAACAACACCCATGGAATGCCCCTTTCACGCAATGTGATGCCTTATTTACAAGGCTATGAAACGCCTCACAGGGTGGCTTTGCAGTTGCTTTGAAATTATGGGCCAACACACTTCGCCGCCAGTGGGCCAAAAAAAGAGATTCACTGGCGGTGCAAGGAACCTTGTAAATAAGACCCCTTGTCTATAGTAACAGGGCGCACAAGATGAATGTAGATTCTCTTCTCGGCTGCCTCTACTTTGTACCTTTCGTATGAATTACATCTTGGGTATTTTTGACAAGTTGAGGTTTTCACTAACAAAACAATTAGCATTCTTCTAACCAAACTCACCCATAAGATAGATGGTAGGAGAGACTCAATTAATTCATTAGTTGATCTAAAAATGTACGTTCCTCTCCTCTCCCTTGTCCTCATCGCATGTTGTGATATCTGGTTCTAGAAGTGCTCTTTTGCGGAGAACTGCATGATTAATGTTATGTGCAAATTTGGCTAGCCCATTGTATAATCAGAATGTGTTTATCATGTCCTTTCCAGTCACCCTTAGCTCCAATGCTCACACATTTAGATTTGTGGTGATGGTGCTTCAGTGGTGAGATAAAAGTGGGTGGCAGCCTAGAGTGCAACCCGCAGAGAAGAGTCTGATTTAAGCTAAGAACAGCAAACTCAACTCCATTGTCGAGATATTGATGTATGTTATCTAGGGTTGCAGAGGTTCTTGCATAAGCCCTGATTTGAGGCTAACCCCACGAGAAATGTGGGCAAGATACTATGTATTACAAAGAGAGACAAACAGAAATGCAAATAAAGAAAATAACTGAAAAAAGAACAATTGATGGATGGAATGCTGAAGAATGTTGAACACTCACCCCAGTACAGAGATCTGGGCCTAAACCCATTGTGTTTTTGGTCACCACGACACCACAGTTTGGAACCAGCCATATGCAAATCAATATTGACCCTGCTCCCCATGGGAACAGTCCATCCCAAACAGCCAGGCCAGGTCCTCCCGGGACCATAAACCAGCTTCCTATGACCTTTTTTTTCGGGGTATCACCCATCATCAGCCAGGATAGCTTGAATCCAGTGGCATGTCAAGCACGGGACCCACGTCTGGCCATACCTGTCCCGCTCAAGGTGACAAATGTAAAAAGAACAATTGATGGATGGAATGCTGAACAATGTCAAACACTCACCCCAGTACTGAGATCTGGGCCTAAATCCATTGTGGTTTTGCTCATCACACCACCCCAGTTTGGACCCAGTCATATGCAAATCAGTCTTGACCGTACTCCCCTTGGGAACAGTCCAGTCCGAACTGTCAGGCTAGGTCCGCCCTGGACCGGAGACAAGCATCCTGGGACCAGTTTTGGGTATCAAAGAAAGGAAGATGAAGACAATGAAGCATTTTAAAGGTTGACATCCTTCTAAATTCAAATGAAAGGAATTTGCAAGTAGGGAAGGTGGATAAGTTCTAGAGATATAGAAGAAATTGTAACTATTTACTTGGCAAATCTGGAAACAGATTTAATTAGAAATTTGTGGAAACAGTTGAGATGTTAAAAAAATGGAAGTGCCCTTCAGCAAATTCAATGGGGCCTAGGCACAAAGCAAGACTGAACCTTGATTGCACATTTTAAGATAAATGTTGAGGCTTGGGCAGACCATGGGTTTTACCTAATGACTTAGAAACAGTTACGTAAGTCAATAGGTCCGGCAGGTTGATTTAGGAACCTGTATTTGATGAGGCAATATTGACACTGAATTTATGTTATTTAAAGGCTCAGAGAACATACTTCATGGGCTTGAGAAAGAGCCAGGTGTTACAAGGCTCTTTTAATATTCAAGTAGGTTGTACCTTTCTTGAATGGATGTTTTTTGGGTCCCCTTGAGCTCAGTAATTTATAAATGTGAAGTTGGTTTTGGTACAAAAGTCATACTATGGATAGCGAACTGTGCTTGCTCCTCTGGGACGGGGCCCATCCACTGTTGGCACCTCAGACTCTACAGAGGAATCCATATAATGGGGGTTTGGCACTCCCTGATATTAGGGCATATCATAGAGCGTCCCATCTTATTGTCATCAATCCATGGATTCAGGCACCTGGGAACCACTCAACCTATCGGTTAGAAAGGTTACAGTTCAGAGACCGTACGCATTAGCATTATATCTACGGGAGCACAGGAAGTAGATGGTTGCAATAGGCGACCCAGAGGACAATAGAGGCGTGAAAAAGCGTGGAACGCCAAATGAAGTGGGACCAGAGATGCACTAGGGAGACCCCGCTGTGGGAAGGAAATAGGTTAACCGAGATTGGGAAGCTGAGAGGCTTTAAGAAATGGGACCTGATAGGTTTTCCAAAATAGGAGACATCCTGGAGAAGGGTAGGTTGGCCTTTTTTGACACAGTTCAAGCCAGGTATCAGCTACATGACACTCAGGCTTATGCGTACCTCCGTCTGAAGCATGCATGGACTGTGGAAGGGTTGTCTGGGGAGACACTGCCAGAATACGCCCGCTAGAGGGTCGACTCTTGCTGGAGGAGATCCCGAATAAAGCCATTTTGTTTACCTATAAGACGTTACTCAATAACATGCCTGATAAACTAGGTCCACTCCGAACTAAATGGGAACTGACCACTGGTGTACTGGAAGACATTGACTGGGAGGCCGCTCTCATGCACCCACGGGAAGTGGCAATTAAGCTTTGGTTACGTCTCATCCAATACAAAATCCTGCACCGCACATACTTTGATAGAGCACAATTACATAAAATGGGGAGGGCAGAAAGTCCTGAATGCCTTAGATGCCACATATCGGATGCGACATTCATTCATACCCTTTGGGAATGCACAGAGATCCAGGCATGCTGGGGAAAGGTAGTGAGTGAGCTAAATTGCATACTAGAGGTTCACATAGCACTAGAGCCACGGTTTCTACTTTTGGGTATCCCGACAGACGTGGACATCCCAAGACGCCAACTAGTATTCACCAATTTGGGGGTGGTGGTAGCCAAACGGGATATAGCAAAATACTGCGGGGGCTCCGCGACTGCACACTCTGAAGGAATGGAGGGCGTGTCTTTATCTGTACATGGTGGTGAAACGGGTGACGTATAAGGCTAGGGGCTGCCCGCTGATATTTCGGAAGATGTGGGCACCATGGCTAAAATAACAAATTAGAGATGGAAGGGAAGAAGAGGAAGGGGTATTATTATCAGAAGGGCGAGGGAAGAGCCTTGAATGTTGTAATGTATGTCACTGTTGTTAGTAATCTTGAATACAGTGGTCATGGATTGTTCTCTCTGCACACCCGACTCGCTCCGGCTTACCGACGAGGCTGCCTGCAATGGACACTACATGTGAACAACTGCCTTATGAGACAAGTGTGGAAATGTGATTATTGTGCGCTGTGTATTCATGCTTTTTTCTACGTTCTTTTATTTTCAAAGCAAAATAAAAAAATATTTAAAAAAAAAGTCATAATATGCCCAACAAAATGTGCAAATATACAAATTTGTTCAAAAATATAGCACAAAGGTAAACCAGTTCGGATTCCAAGCACTACTTATTAGATCTCACCTGCACAGTGCATGCGGTGTGCTGTGAGATGTATTGTTCACAATTCAGTGGCCTTGCAACCCGCCCACAGCATACTACCAGCTGTTTTCGCCGTCACTCTCTTTAGCAATCTTTTCAATTGCTTAGCTCCCGTAGGCCTCTCTTTCTTTTTTGAGTCAGGTCCTCCCTTGAGCATTGACCAAGTACATGTGTTCCTCCTCATCTTTTCCCCAAACACTATTTTTATTCAGTATTTTTCCTGGACATGCACTGTGCTTTTTTACTTTTAACACAGGCGTAGAGATTCTTATTTATGTTGCTTTCACCCTATCTGATATCCCTTTTGATGCTTTAGATTCTTGCTCCCACAACTGTACTACTCTACACTACTCTACTCACCCCACTCTACACCACTCCACTCTATGCCACTCTACTCTATGCGACTCTACTCTATGCCATTCCACTCTATGCCACTCTAATCTATGCCACTCCACACATTCTACACAATTCTGTTCCACTCTACGCTATGCCACTCTACACTATTCTACTCTATACCACTCTACTTTAATCCACTCTACTCCTCTCTACTTCACACCACTCCACTCTATTCTATGAAATTCTAATCAATGCCACTTTACTCTATGCCACTCTATGCCGATCCACCCCATACAATGCCACGGTATGTCTCTCTACTAGGACTGGGCGATAAACTCCATGTCAACGGCGGAGTTTGTTGAGTTTTACCTGCTCTGCATTCTGCTTCGAAAGCAGAGTTCCTGCCATTTGCCGCGCGGCGGTGGTTTTTGGTCACGCGGATGGACAGCATTACGAGCAATAGAACGCCGCCCGGTGACATTTATCAATGTGGGCAGTCAAGGCAGGTCTCGACGTTTGTGTTGATAAAGCTACATTCAAATCTTCACAAGTGGCAGAAAGAAGCAGTGCTTTCTGGTGCTCTGCTGCCATTCATGCTGATTTTACAGTGCGGCACAAGCTCCTGCTGCTAAAAGTAAGCATGAGTAGCGCATCGTGCCGAATTCCGCCCGCTCGCTGAACTTTGAGGAAACTTGTGGAGTTTATATGTAACTTTGCGACATTGCATGGAACATAACTCCACGAGTTCCACCCACCCCTACTCTGTACTCTATGCCACTCTACTCTACACTGCTCCGCTCCACTCTACACCCCTCCATCCACATCCCTCTATCCCACTCTATTTGACTCCTATATGCCATTCTCTTCTACACCACTCTACTCTACGTCACACCACAAACTTTTATGTGAATGGCAGCCAGGCTTTTGTGCAACATGGCTAAAAGACAATGGCAAAGCCAGTAGCTGTCATATAGTCAAGACCTATTGGCTTTGACAATGTTTGTTTTCTTGGTTCCTCTCACATCCGCTTCAGGCTAGCTTTAGAGACATGCCCACAATTTAAGCAACAGATCCAAAGGTCCTTCCAGCTACTCCATGAGTTAAGTGGGAGTGGTTTTGCTTAGAAGTGGGCTTCCTGTATTCCCAGACCTTTCAGCATCTGGGCCCTTATTTATGAGGCCTTGCGTCATTTTTTCGCCGCCGGTGCGTCACTTTTTGTGACGCACCAGTGGCGTAAAAAATGCGCCTTGTTGCACCATATTTAAAAAGTGACGCATCTAGGTAGATGCGTCACTTTTTAAACCCCTGCGCCACATTATACCTGCGTCAGGTATAATGTATGCAGAGGGGGCGTTCCCCCGCAAAAAGCCTCGTAATAGTGACGCAGTGAAATCTATGAGATTTCACTGCGTCACTTTTAGGATGCTGTTGCGTCAAAATCTTGCGCCTGCCTCACAGCAGGCGTAAGAATGACGCAAGCCCTTTCACATGGGGCTTTCCCCATGTGAAAGGACGCATTGCTGGAGTTGCGTCACTTTTGTGACACACTCCAGCAATGCGTCACTTTTGCGTTTACAGATGCGTCAGAAATACTGACGTATCTGTAAGTCCTTGCGACATGATGTGTCATACATTAAATATGACGCATCATTGGTGTCGCAAGGAGTGCGCAGTGAAAAGTGACGCATCGCTGTTTTCATGCAGCGATGCGTCACTTTTCATAAATGAGGCCCCAGGTGTGCAAAGTTGCAACTCTTTTGTTAAAAAATGCTTCTTACTGATACTTTATTGAAAAATGTGCATCTTTGCAAAGTTTATTTTTTTCACTTTGTTACTTCCAGGTGAAAAGGACGACTTTTGCAACAGTTTGTGATTCATCTCTATAATTAACGGTAAACAATGGTTCTGTATAAAATAGTTAGCAGGAATGAGGTGGGGGTTAATTCTGAGCTCCCTGGTAATATGACGCTGCATTACCACACCTAATATTTCCAAAGAAATGGCATGCAGTAAATTCTGTGTACGGAATTACTCCACTATACAACCATGGCACTGATGCATACATTGCCAAATTGGTTTTTGACATACACTTCAATTTTGCGAGCGTTCTACACACAAATAGAGGGGGTCTCCCAGTATGCATGGGAGATCTTCGCAAAGAACGGTTCCATGTGTGGAAATGCTACCTGGTGCAATTCTCCAATTTCGCAGAAGATAATGGGGCCAAATGTATGAGGGCAATTTACGATTCGCAATTAAGGAATATGTAGGATTCGCAATATGTATTGCAAATCCTACATACATAGCGGTTTGCGATTCTCAAATAGCGATTCGTTAAAAATCGCTATTTTAGAATCGCAAATGGACATTTTCATACATGTGGCCCAATGCCTTATTGCCTAAAAAGAATAATTAAACATTAGAGCACCTGAGTGGTGTCACCGCCTAGGTCCATCACCATCCAGCCTATCTCTACCCACCTGTCATCCCATGGAAATCTTTAAACGTGTGCCACCCTTGTGCGGGTGTGTTTGTGGTCATGAACTACAACACCTTATGCTACAATACCTTATCCCTTGCAGGGATGCCTAAAGGTTCTCTCTCTCTCTCTTACACATACACACACACAAAACACACACAACACCCACACACATACACATCTCTCTCTCTGAGTTGTGTTTGTCTGTTGCTCACTATTCCCACAACACTAAAATGTCCTCTGGGTCAATACCTCAGCATATATCACATTAATGAATTCAGATATTTTGACGTTTCATTATGTTGAAAGTTTTTGAAAATGTATGACCATGTGTTTTATTCAGTACTGTTGACAATTCATTCACATTTTTTGCAAGCAGAATATGACTAGCGGGGGACATTCTAGGTGAGAAATGCTGGCAACCATGTGGTGATATAATATCCGGCATGTTAATTTTCCGAGCTAGCTGTTATGCACGACTAATGCCACCCACTGGATGCATAATGAGTCATAAACTACTGCCTTAAGTTAACAGCTGCCCTCATTATGTCAGGCCTACTGTAGTTTAGTATATGCTTTGGCCCTTGAATACTTTCTACATCAATTACTCGACAGGAGGAAGCAGCAAAATGATATTAAAGACCGATTTGAAATGCCATTAAAACACCTTATTTTAAAACTAAATTGTTTTCCTATCACTGCTCAGTGCACTTTATAACCACCGAGCAGGCGTATTTAATTTGCAAAGGTCTCAGCAAGATTCTGCGCTCCATTAATGTAGGTATTTACACTTCCTGGCTTCACTGCAATGGTTCTTAGTCAAGGCATTCTGCAGAGATGTGCTGAATCTGCCCATTCATAATGCTGGGAACAGCACAATGCAGATTTCTAGAGGGCCCTAAATTGATTTCAAATGAGCTATGCTTAGGTCAGTTTGTTTGCAAAGTTTTCCAGAAATCTTGATGGAATTTCAGGGACTTATTCAGATTTTGGGGGATGCAAGTACATTATAACCTATGGCACTTGTAATACGGTGGACGCGATATCCGTCATGTTTGTGACGGAGTAACCCGTCTGCTGAAATCTGAATCGGGCCCTAAGTCTAATATAGCCTTATAACCTGACGTAGTGGGCTCTACCGGCCATTAAAGGCCCGCTCCAGTGATAAAGGCCCACGGCGAAGGTGAGGGTCTTTAACGAAGGACTGGGTCTCTAATGGCTGGTAGAGCCAGCAACAGAGGTTCCTAGAGGGCAGAATGCTCTAATTTTTAAAACAAGGGCCTCACAGCGCCAGAGGGGGTTGGAATCCCATCAGGCTCTGTGAGGCCTTTGATAAACATTGGAATGTTGATGCACCGGGCTCTACCGGCCATTACAAGCCTGGAGCACTCTGTTGTTTTCAATGGAACACTCAACATTCCAATGTTCTAATAATGAAGTAGTATTTAGTGTGTTCTAGGTCTTTGAGTTACTGTCAGTTGTCAGCATCAATATAATTAAGTACTGGGGTCCCCACTTCCTGTAATGCAAGTGTCCTTTCAGTTACCTTCTTGAGGTGTAGCATGGCGATTATTATATGGCCTTTGGCTATTGACCTTTCTATGAAAGCAACTTAAAGTCATACAATGCTTGTAATAGTCAATTCCTAGGTGACAATCACAGGTAAAAGAAATGATTAGTCAAATTTGGAGTAAAAACCTGATGAAACTGGTTCTCACAACCCCATTTTCTCATGCCTGTTTCTTTGCATGTATGGCCATGAATGGGATTCATAAAGCTGGCTAACCAAACCCGGTGAAGGAAATACATGGTGAAAAAGTGCGCCCGATTGTTTTATCCCGACTGTTGTGCTGTTTCTTCTTTGATTTAAAACAGCAAACACCCAGCCACCTTTCCTTTTTATTTTATTTATTTTTATGATCAGTCCCACCGATAAGCACTACCTTATTTTACTCTCCATCTCTCTGGTTTTAGTTTTCTTTTAATCCTTTCCTAATGACCTGTCCCTTCAGTTCCTTCACTTCTAGTTGGTAGAGTACTTTGGACTTGTGTTCCTTTTCTGTTTAACCTGTACAATGTGTTTTTTTCTTTTTTTTCATTAATTGTTTCTACTAGTTCTAATATTTTTTTAATTGTAAGAAGTTTTATTTATGGCCCAAAGTTGTGTGTAGCAGTGGCACCGGATATTGTGCAACCTGGCAGCAGGCTAGGCCCCCCCGCCTAGAGCCAACTATGCAGGTCTGAACAAAATGTGCAGTTCATCATGAGAACTAGAACAATTCACTGAATACCTTTATTAAAAGTAAGTTACTGTCAGTGTTTCCTATAACACCTCACGTTTGTTTAAGAAATAATTATATTCCACTGAAAAAATAAAAAATTTTGGATAGTCATGCTAGAAACTCTGAGACTTACCACTTACAGATAACTGTTCAGGGGCATTTAAGGCTTGGGCAAAGTGGGCAATTGCCCAGGGCCTCCACCTTCCAAGGTACCCCCTTGGAAAGATACTTTTCCCTCTACCCTTTAACATATAATTCAGAATTGCTGGGCAGCATAGGGCTTGAACTTGAAGAAATGGGTAATATAATCCACAGTTGATCCAGACAGGGACCGCCAAAATATTGCTTGCCTAGGCCCCCAAAATCCTTGATTTTGACAGTGCTACGACTTTCCCCCAATGGACTACTCATGGCCTCACTGTTGATGTAACACATCATCACAAGTGACATTATTGAAGACCTCACTGTTGACATCACATTTCACCCCACCATTGCCATTAACCGCTTCCGTGCGTTGGATGGCTCCCGGCCGTCTGAAGTCATGGTGGGCGTGTGCAGAGTATGTCCGGGGGCCGTCCGAACCACACATGCCTGCAATTCTCCTGCACCGCGGGGAATTCCAGCCGCAGCGAAACGGTTAATCATGTTATCACACTGAATTACAATGTGTTCTTATTTATTGATGTTCTCTTATTACATACGGATATTTATCTTGAAGCAATATCACCTCACCATTGGGCAAGCATTTGGTCCATGCTGGTGTGAACGCAGCCCACTGTGCAAGGTCTTTGGTGAATCTTGTCCTCGCCCTCCTATCAGCGGTGGCCCCTTCATTAGCTCAGAGGAGCGTCGCCCCTCTGCTTCCAGTGCCGCCGCAAAGGAGAAAAATAAAATGGTAATAAGATACACTTATTACCATTTTATTTTCCCCTTTCCGCAGCCGAGTCTTGCTTGGAGGCAGGGCCACTGCTGCAGACTGGCAGCAGGGGAGGTGTGCTCACTCCACCTGTTTACACTGCGCAGGTAATTTTGACTGGCTGTCTTATGATGGCCAGCCTGACTTACGCAGTGTAAACCTGTCAGAGGAGACACAGACCTCCATTGCCTCGAGGAGCGTCAAGGCAGCCTGCTCCAGCCAATCCTGGCACTGCTTTCATGCTGCTCATCTGAAGCATGAAAGCAGTGTCAGGATTTGAGTGTAGAATTCCACTGCTGCAGTCAGAACTCCGAGGGACTCACTAGGACCGGAGGAGGCAAGCCAGCAGAGGTATAAGCACTGTTTATATTGAGCCATGACTGAAAGCCACATGTGGCTGCCATCCTAAATATGTAGGTGGTTGGCCTACTAAATACCTACCAAATATTTCGGGTACCAGCCACCACTGCCGTCACATAAATGAGATTCTTAGATACAGTGATCGACCAACTGCTTCTGCAAGATAAATAGGATCCTTAACCGAAAATATCAGCGCTTTATATTAGGTGGTCACAATAGTGGGCCACTTTAGTTATCATTTGCACTTCTGCAAAAACTGGAGCAACTCTATTCATTTTTGATAATTACATAATAACAAAGAAGTGTAAAATATTGGAAACTCACTATGAACCTACTGCACAGAATACAAGACCCGTCTATTTCTTATGAATAATTTTGCATATATAATTGATTTTTTTTAAGCCTTCCCAGATCTTGTCTCAAACATCTTTGATATTTAAAAATTGTGTGTATTGTGTGTAAAAAATGTTTCTCAAATTCTGAGCAATGTGGCTTATAGATCAACCGACCTTCTCTTTTTCAGTCAAATCAACGCTGCTACATTCTATTGAGAAATGTACTGACTGTTACTACTTTCATATGTAGCCCAATGTGTCCCACCTCCTTGGCCTCTGAGCACTTCCTGTGTCAATACAATAGCTTCCATGTACCAAACAAATTACCACTACACTTCCTGTGACCAGTCTTTCCCTGACCTCCAACTAGACACAATGCCTTGCCTAGGGGCATCCTTGATTTAACGTGTGAAACCTTCTGTGAAACCTTTTACCCTGTTTGTTTTAGTTCCAGGCTTGATGAACCCTCTTTTGGTATGTTTTCTGCTTGGATGGTCCTGGTTATGTGCCTCCCTATTCACTGCCACAACCGCTCTTTCCTTATTTTTGCTATCAGTGGCACCATCTCCCTAATCCGACACCTGCAGGCACCTAAAGGCAGCTATACATCACTAGTCTTATTTTTGGAACCACTCGTTTCCTGACCTGCTTCAGGGGAGGACATTATAATAAATTGATGTGGGATGGACACCTCTTGACAAGGCGCTACATCAACATGGGCATCCCTGAAAAGCGTCTCATGTTCCCTCTCTGGTTACCCATCAACTAAATAACCCTTGCAGGTACAGCTATATGCAACCACAGCATATTTTGATTTCTGTAAGGACAATTATCTACATGCTACACACAGACAAATTATAAATGTGTATACATCGAGTCTGACTGGCTGGAGTGTGTCAGAGTGTGTATGTATGTTTTCCCCTGTGTCATAGACCAGCTCTGAAGATGATTTCCATAAAAAAGCAGCTTAATTATAGATCCCCACATGGCCTGTTTCATTTTAAAACCATGGACTTATGAAATGTGTTTCTGTTTCATGGAAGGGGGTGGGTCAAAGATCCCGGAAGCTTTACAGTGATTGGAGGAGGAGTCTTTCACAACTGTGCAGGAAACTGAGGGAATCACAGAAAATATTTGTGGAAAATTAGAAACCAATGCATTACACAGTGTGTGCAAAGACAATACTTGCAAGCATTGGCAAAGCCAAAAGACCTGGCTCGCTTTCTGCGTGTTGACTAAAACTCTAAAAGCCTACTGCAATAAAAAACGATTTTCTGCATAATTTGTCACAATCCAGATTACTTTAAAATGTACAAGGGACAGTGATTCTGGTGCCTTTTTAATGATTTCCTTCTCTTCCAGCTCCTACAACTCTTTATTTGTGTGGGATCAGATGTGGGATGGAACTCATCACTAGTAGAAGGATGACAGCTGTGATGCGGAGCTGATGAGTAGCTTGACTTTCGTGTGTTTCAGGCAGACCGTGCCCGTAAGTAGTCAAAGGACCCCATAAAAACAGTCATCCATGGTCCACATGCTGGTGTTTAATTAAAATGGTGGTGGGAACTTTTCAGTGGCGCTGCGGTTCATAAATGTGCTGGTGCCAGACTTGGCGACCAACACCTTTGATAATTTTTTTGGTTGGCCGTGCTTGTCCAACACTCACGCCTTTAAATCGAATAGTTTCAACGACACTGCTGGAGCAAAAAGTTTCCTAAGGGGCTATAACTTGGAAAAGGACACAGGGCTCTGAACTGCTCAACTACCATCACATTGACAGTGGTCTGAGTTACTGTGGTCCAGTGCCTATGAGTGTAGCCACTTAGATATCCTTTATCTGAATCTGGTGCTTCATGTTCTTACCTTTTGGGTTCTGCTACGCATGAGAAGATAATGTGTATTTATTCAGCATCTTTTGACCTATGAGTGGGATACTTATTTGCCTTCTGCACATTCCTGACTGTTCTTTGACATGTGGCAGAATCATCCAATCAGCTTAGCTCTGGAAAAAGAGTCCTCTTGCTGCATACAGAGCATCAGCATCCCTGGGCAGTTCATTCTTTTTCATCTGGTGTCTTGATGATGTCACAGTGTCAGATTTTTGTCTGATGGCTTGACGATTCATTAAATCGCACTATTTCAATTATCCAATCAGGGGTTCTTTCTTCAATTTCATTCCTCTGACAGGAAGGGGGGGGGGGCGGGCACTCAGAGCCAAGGAAGAGACAGAGAGGTCTTTGTTCCCGAGGCCCAACCCTTTTGAGGGCCCTCTACTTGTATAGCTAACATTTATTTATAGATTGTAAAGGAAAGATTTCCTCTACGTTATCCTCTTGCAGAGAAGGATCAAGAAGCTTATGTACTGTTCACTACCTCCTCAATAAGGAGGATGTGAATGTATAGTCCTCTCACCAAGGGGAAATAATTCTTCTGGTGGTCGCACCAGAATTTATTTTTTGTTCAATAATTTTGAACTGCGAGGTAAGAGTGTATTTCAGCCTCCACTGTCCCCCCCCCCCCCGGCACTAATCGATATGGGAGAGGGTCTGTGGGAAAGAAGACAATGCTCCCTTTCCAGGTGTACCTTGTAGTATTCTCTTTCACTCAATAATACCACTAGAAGAATGATTAAGGGGTAGCTTTGATCCAAGTAGAAAAGCACATCCTAGTACTTCAGTGTCAGATGGTAAAATAAACCTTGGTACATTACAGCATTCTAACAGTGCACTGTAGAACACAGAACACCAGCATTTAAAAGGATGCACAGGAAATGCAGGAATGCAAGAACGAAACATTTAAAGGGAAACACAGGATACTACATACCTCTGTCTTGTAGACCCCTGCTTAGCAATCGCCACTGGAAGTAATCCCCAAGCAGGGATCCACCCACTTGCCATCAGTGATGGTACAAAGGGGGCTGAGTGACCGCCCCAGACATGTGTAAGTGCCTCCTAAAAAAATAAATACAGTTTTTCTGCCTCCATGAAGTATATATTTGTACAAGTTTACCCATATTCTGCTCCAGTAGGGAAGGGTGGCAGAAAGTCTACTAGAACTAGGAAAGAATGGGTTGTTTACCCCAATATGTTCTTCCTTGGTGGGGAGAATGACATCCCAATAGGAACCACGGACTTTTTTATATATGTAAAGGATATAAAGAGAGGGGTGCACCCTCCGCACCCCGCCAGGCCTAGGCCAGACTCCCACATTTAAAGGCCTCAGCAGTCTTTCTGACCCTCCTGCCCCTCTCGGGTAAATAAGCCCACAAGAGTCAGGGATTTAAAAAACAAAATAACAATGCAGTGAGGGTGGCGTACCCTGGCATTGGGGCATGCCCCCAAACCCCATAGCACGAAAAGCCTTTCTGGCTTCCCCTTAGGGGAGATGTTGGGGGCTTAACCCCAATTTGCCCTTACTTGGGAGAGTCAGAAAGCATACTAGACAACAAGGGTAGATTAAAAATAATGGGGTCGGGTGGGGTGCAGACCGACCTCCTGACTTTATGCCCTCACAATGGCCCCAACAGTCTTTCTGCTCCCTGAAAGGCAGATTAATGGATTTACCCTTACCCCCCAATTTGTGCACAGGGAGCGGAATGCTTCTCAGAAATATGTAGCCGGGTTCACCCATGGGTTTCACACCTGTTCCACTAATTACTGCAGGTAGGTTAAAAAAAAAGTTTGGAAAAAGCAACTGCCACTTAGACAATTGCAAAAACTATGGTAAAAATATTTTTTACAGCTCTACCTGAAAAATGGGGAGATGATTTTAGCACAGTAACACTTTTGTGGATGCAATTTTTTTAGAAAAACAACATCCACTGGTGCACGTTTTCCCAATTAAAAAAAAAAAATACAAAGTCTTGCTACATTTTGTTAGCTCTCTCCAGGGTAGATTTGAATCCCTAGCTTGTGGGGGGAAATGATTCAATTTTTGGCCTGGATGCCTTTTTTGGAAAAAAGTCTTAGGCACAAAGTGTCCCATTCAGTAAAAAGAGGACCCAGCATGGGGCGAAGTACGGCAAACTGTATTGGAGAGGAATATTCAGCATGTTATAGATTAATGATGAGGAAGCTGGCATGGGTAGTGCTCTAGATGGTGCCAGATGTTGAAGTACTCCCAATTTCCATAAAACATTTTGTTTAACCTACAAAGGGCCCTGCTTCAGATTGTTTACGTCATCCCAGCAAAAAAAACATCTGGCATGCCTGAACAGTGACAGACTGGCCATTGATTTAATCAGGTGAGTGTTGGGCACTAGGGGCTGAATTACATTATATGAAGGTGACTCTTCTGATCTGATGGTTCATGGCTTCGTCACTGCAAGCATTCCTATACCACCTTATTAGCATGTCTGAAGATGAAAATGCATTTTCAAATCTGGTATACAGGATATCTTCTTTGCTAAAACTCCCCTCTCCCATTGCCAAGTGAAGAAATGCTGACACCTCCATATAGAGCATGTTCATAGTGTTGTTGTCTGCTCAGGTGACATCCAACCCAGGACACTTGAGACTTCTCAGTCCTCCCTTGGCATGGCTTTTCCATGTACTTTCAAGAGATCTTGGGAGTAGCCTAGCTATACAATGTTCTTTTGTGCCACAAACAGCTCCCTTAGTATGAGCTTTTGCAGAATGGGTAATTTTCAGAACTGCGTTTTTAGGCTTTCTGCTCCTCACCTGAGTTCCCCACTTCACACATAATCACAAGGTTCTGTGTAAAGCACTGCTGGACTCAATCTGTTATTCTAGGTCTTCCTCAAAAGGAACCATTCATAGTTCGGATTCATGTGGAGGTTGAAACGGCAATGAGTAAATTCATTGCTTTGTTGAAGCTGCCCTCAGACCATGTGTTTGGGAGCATCAAGTTTATGTAAAGATCATTATAAGAACATGGATTATTATTTGGGGCGGGTGGTCACACGCCTCAAGTAATAATAACTCGAACTGGTCAGGGCGTACCCCCAAAGTCACTATATTAGCCTGAGCTCAAACCTCTGGTAATTCTGGCAGAGAGAATACAGGTTTAACTTAGGGCAATGTGTAAAGTATTTATGCAGTAACAAAACAGTAATAAAGCCAAAACTCAAAACATTAAAATAATCTGAAACTAATTTAATCACAACATGAGACCAAAACAACAAATATCCAATCAGGGGATCCACAAATATGATTTTTTAAGTGTTAAGTAAATATAACGCCCCAAAAAATGAATCTCAAATGATGGTCAGTGGAAGCGGGAGACCCGGACCTGGGCACTATTCCAGGCCAACCGCAATGGAGCACAGGCGGATATACCATGCTGGTTTGTTCCGGTCAAACATTTTACTTTCTGAATTGGGCTTTTTTTTGTCATGAAGCTCAAAATCCTCCAGCAAGACAAGCCTCAAGCTGTGTCATAGGAAAGTGCATTGATATTGGACACCTTTGATCTGGGGTCCCCTTGACAGCTCCAGAGTCTTTGGAAGTCTAAAAATCTAAGGTTCCCAGTAGTTTTGGGACAGCACTTAAGGGATGTACTCACTCAAACAGAGACCACCGCAAGGACCAGCCCAGCTCCAGTTTGTGCTGGTCAACTTGTCCCTTTGGGAAAAGGGCCTCTTGGAGTTTGTTGTGCCTCTGTAGCAGAAAGGGGGGTCAGTCAACTGGCCACCGGAGTCTGCAACTTTGTCCTGGGTACAAGAGGGAGCAAGCCTAGTCCTTCATGGCCAAAACAGCAGCGCTACCTCTCCCTAGCATGCCCCACCTACCCGGGCTGGTGCAGCTGATATGCCAGGGCTGGTTTGTGTTCCTAGTCTGGCCCTGTGACTTACTTGTTTAGTTATTTCATGTAAAGGTGTGGCAGTGCTGCATGTAGATGAACAGGTCATTCATTAATAAAAGATCTTGCACAACGTAAACCATTGATTGTGTGAAAAAATAAATTACTAGCATAAATTGAAAGTCTCATACTTGCGATTTGTAGCTAAAGGCAAAGGGTTTCTCATTCACAGAATTTCATGGTTTAATGCTTTATGTGAGTGTAAGCCAAGTAAATGTGGAATTAACAAAATGTAAAATATAATTCATCCCTTACCTTGGGGCCAATTGTCACTTCCTGGAATCCAATTGTGGGATTCTAATCTGATCATGGTTTCCTAAAGCTGTCCACTGGCCCCAGGCCTCTCTAAAACCTATTAACACGTCTACACCACAGTACTTGTCTCTTTGGAAGAGCAGAGTTGCTCGCGGGTTCTTGTCTGCCCCTGCCACTAGGTCACATTTTCTTTCAATTTTCTGCAAATTTCTTCCTGAGCAGTCTTTCTGTTTTTCTTCCACCTCTAGCTTTCCCTTTTCTCTAGCTAGTCCAATCAGAAAAAAACACGAAAATAGAGGCATATTTACAAGGGCATTGCTCCACAGGAACGTCTCCTTTAAAGACGTTCCTGTGTTGCAGTGCCCGGCTCCATATTTACAAAGCGGTGTTAAGCCGCTCTTTGTGGCTTAAGGCCGCTTTGTAACTATGGTACCCTTTCATGCAGGTATCTGTGTGAAATGGGCATGCACTGGGTGTTGCTGTGGGCGTTCCACCGCAACACCCATTGCTTTTTAACACAGCCCCAGATTCACAAGGCTGCGTAAATCTGTGACAGTGCGCTCCCCCAGATTTACAAGGATGTCTAAATCTAAGGCAGTGCGAAACACTAACGCCATACAAGAGCAGGTATTAGAATGAAGATACGAGGAGAAATACGAGAAGATACGAGGAGAAAACATTCTGTAGCACACATAGAAGTAACACATCGCCATTATGGATTGTTTAAGTGCAGGAAGGGACACCTTCCTGCACATAAACAATCATTCTCTGCAATGCAGGCACCCTTGCACAATGGTGCAAGGGTGCATGCTTTGACGCTAGGCATCTAATTTTAGGACTAGAGCTAGGGAAAACACAGGGGTGCACCGTATTGTTGTAAATACAGCGCATCCCTATGTTCTGGAAATGTCGAAGGGCGGTGCTTCCAAATTTGAGGCAGCTCCCCGATCCGACATTTCCTTGTACATTTGCCCCTTGAGCCTGGAAGTGAAGACCTGCATTACAGAACTCGACTTCACGTGATGTACTAATTTTACTCCAAACAGTGTGGTACTTTTGCTGCTATTGCTTGGTTCATGTCAATATACTCATTACGATATCACCTTCTAACACTCAACATGCTTAGCAGGACAAAGATATTAGTTTATGGCAGTTTGTCTCAGACTCGGGCATTAGAGGGAGTTTTTTTCCGTCTTCCCCTAGTGATTGTGTTCTAACACAATTAACATATGTCTTAGCCATGTTCAACACAAGTCAATTCTCCTTCGCTCTCACCTTCAGCTTCGGACACATAACTTAATTGGCAAAAAATTATTTCATCATAATGCCCAGCGGAACCTTTATTAAGTTCATATTAGGGTTTGGAGGTTTTAGGGCCAAATAAAGGAGAAATGATTTTGTTGAGTTCATGAGTACTTTTGTTAGGTGATCATGAAATAGTAAAAACTTGTGTAGGGTTGCGGCAAAATAGAGTCTCTAAGCACGTAATCACCAGTCACATCAGGGAGGAGCATGGCTTCCTTTTAGTCACATTTCAGTTATTTGCTACCACCTTTCTTGCATTATTCCTATTTTCATAGTGTGAAGACGGGGGGCATAGTTACAAAAAAATGTTGGCATGTGGAACTGCGCCAAATTTGGCACCGCTGTGCTCCGACATTTTGAAAACGCAGGGATGTGCTGTATTCTCAAGAATGTCAGGCACCCTGTGTTTCCCCTAGCGAAGGTGCAAAAAGATCTGCTTGGCACCAGCGCAGGCACCGTGTGGCCATGTTTCAAGGGTGTCTGTGCTGCGGGGACAATTGTTTATGTGGAGGAAGTGACACCTACCTGCACATAAACAATCAATAATATTGATTTGCTCTTTTTATGTGTGTTGCAGAATGCAGCACACATGGAAGGAGCAAAAAACTAGGAGAAATGAATTACTCCCCGTATCACCATTCTAAAGCCTGGTACTCCCTGGCATTAGCTTTTGGCACTGCCTTAGCCTTGTAAATCTGGCCATCGTCAAAAATCAATGGGAGTTGTGGTGGAACTCCCACTGCCACACCCATTGCATGCCCCTGTGCCGCAGAGGACTGCAGCGGAAAGGGGCATATTAACCAGGTGGTGTTAAGTCATGCTAAGTGGCTTAGTGCCGACTTGTAAATATGAAACATGAGGCTATGCCACCGGAGCATCAACAACAATGATGCTCCAGTGGTGATAGGGGCTTGTAAATATGCCCGCTGTCTTCAAACTAGGACTTTTTGCATATTAAACAGCAACCTAACCCATGGCATGGAAATATGTAGAAACAGTGCTTCAAGTAGTCATTGAAGCCCAAAACGTACTAAAAAGAACACAACATTTCTCAGGCAGAACAGGAAAAAATGTATATTTGAGAGCACGCTTTCCATGATAGATTGACATTTTTGGGGCTGGTTCCGACATGTTATAAATCATCTATATAGAGAGCTAGTGCCCTCAGTCATTGGTAGTCTTTATCTATAATTCATAACAATGGACAAATTTATCACCCGGGTGGCCAACGTCATTGATAAGGAGATCGCAATGACGGAACGCCGCCTCTCACTTGACCTTTTACCATCTAAGCGCTCATCCTTGGGAGCTGCGGCACACGCATTGTCGCCGCCGATTTCCATCTCCAACCTTCCTTCGCCTGGGCCCCTATCTGACGAGCAACACTTTGTAGCACTAGAGGCAGGACTAGATAGGATAGAAAGCCTCATATCACTCCCCTCCCCAGGCAGTCGTGGTACTGAGGCTATAGCTGCTGGACAATCCAATTGCTTAGCCAGCTTTCCCGATAACAGGTCTCATTCGGATCCTACTGTCCCCTTACCTGATCCACAACCACTTCCCCAGATTAAACCTTCACGGGCAGTTAGGAAAAGGAAAAGAGGGGTTAACATTCGGAGGGGAAATCACTCCATGCTCTACAAGCGCTCTAGGACACAGCTCCATAGGGGTACCTCATACCTAGACGCTGGAGAGCTGGAATTACTCAGGACTCCTAGCTCCCCCCAGCACGCAGCTGAGTCCCAGACACCGTTCCCCCCCCCTCTAGCAACACCGGCTTTACCAAAACAGGGTACCTCTCTCGAGTCTCTCGAGAAACTGGTAAAGTCTCTGTTTAACCCACTACTCGACCAAGTTAAGAGCCTGGGGGTTAGACTGGATAATTTTGAACAAGCCACTAGGGACAACTTTTTCTCCCTGAAAACCCTGCTGAAAGTGCATCCTAAGCCTAGTGAGATCAACCCAGATAGGAATGTTCCTAAAGAGGTCCCAGTAAGCCAAACAACCAGAGTCCAGTCGCCACTGCCGGCCAAATCACTGGCTACAGGGAAAGCTCCTACCCCAGCCCCTCTAGCCAGTGCGAAGCAGGCTGTGCCGAGTAACTCTACTCACGCAGTTCAGGTGCACGGCTCTCCCCCCACAGTAGCGACGGCACTTGCGCCGAACCCTGCCCAAAAGATCTCCCAGAAGAAAGGGGCTGGTCCAAATGCGCATTCGGCTTCCGCTGCGCCTGCTAAAACCAATGGAGCAGCTCCAAGCTCTAGGGTTACCCATTCCACCTCTTTGCCCAAAAATCCCCCTCTGCCAAAAAATTCCTCCTTGTCAAAAAATCCTGCCCCAGTGGCCACCCAGCAGATTCCGTCACGCAAGTGCCCCCCGGTAAATCTCCCTCCCGAATGCCACCCGTATGTTGTTGTCCTCACCAAAGTCCCCCCCCTAAAAGAATCACAGCAGGAAACACATCAGGCGCTAAAAAACAAAGTCATCCACTGTATGAAAACCAATAGACCACTTCCATTGGGTGTAGATGTCCTGATCCTCGGGGTGCGTAGGGTGGGTTGGATCGGACATGGGAAGAAACCTTTTAAGGGAGATTGCGTGGTGGTCAATTTTCAAGATATAAGAGCCGCCCACTCAATATGTTCCCATGGCCGAACGGCCGGCACGGGGGTCGATGCTGTCGACCTAACTTTCTTCTACCCGAGGCCGGTCCTGACCACCCCGCTATGCCCTATCGGGCCCCCTCCTCAAAACATCGTCCATGGTCTTCCTTCCCCGGGAGTCTTCTCACAGCAGTCGTACCCAGCTCCAGTGATGCAGAACTGGGGTTCCTGGGGTTGCTGACTCTGTGACGCTCCCGGGGAGGCCCTTGTGGTTTTGAGTCCCGCTGCCGAGCCTACCCCCTTCCTTAAAACCCGTAGCCCCTCGACTACACCACAAAGCCAGGCTACTGTTGAGTTTGTAAAAGAGCAAGGGGAGACCAGGGCATCTTCTGACCCACTGGTTAGCCTCCCTGCTGTGGGTGTTGTGGACACGCTGCCCCCTGTCGAGGACTGTAGCATTGCGGCTGTGACGGACCCCACGTTTAGGGTTTTCAGCTGGAATGTGGCAGGCCTCGAGAGGAAGCTAGCGCTGCCAGACTGGAACGCGCTAGTGGAGCGATACTCCATATGCCTGTTCCAGGAAACCTGGAGCGGGGTGCCCCTGCACAAGGCAGGATATTCCACCCACTTTTTGCCGGCAGTTCATAGTGTAACTGGCAGGGGCCGCCCTTCGGGTGGCCTCTTAATTTGGGTGGCTTCAGAACTCAACTGCAGGGTGGTGGAGCGGGATACCAAATGCCCGGATCTCCTCAACATACTGCTGAAAAATCCTCAGGGCCGAGTCATCCTAAATATTTTTAACATTTACGCCCGAGGCACAAAGGGGGGCAGAGAATCCCCAGTAATAGCCTGTCTAGAAGCCCAGCTTCGCTCGTCACCTCACAGGTCTTGTACCTTGGTGGCGGGCGATCTCAATTGTACCTTTGAGCCCCTGGACCTCGAAATCCTAACTGATCAAGAGGAACACGACACCAGGTGGGGGATCCCGTCCCTTGAACTCAGTCCCATTAAAAAGTGGACAGAAGTGGCCCTCCAGATCAACTCAATAGCTATGGAGTTTGGTCTGAGGGCTGCCAATGGTAGGACTAGGTCCGACAAAGCAGGGGCCCATACCTACAACAGGCTAGGGCATACGTCACAGATTGATTACTTTCTCCTTGACGTACACCTGTGGAGTATGGTGGAGGACATGGTGATTATACCATCTGTCGAGAGTGACCACAATCTCCTCTCTCTCACCTTGTCCCACTGGTGGTTAACTAGCACTGTGACCAGAACTTCTCGTAACCCCGCCCCACCCCGGTCAGTAGTCGCCAACTGTGGACGGCGGCTAAAGTGGGCGAAGTTGGCACTTTCAGAGGAGAAAACTTCTGCCATTAGGCAGCTTCTTGCCTCAGCCCTAGTCAATCTTGACCCCCAAGAGGATGGGTGGCTAGAGGTGGCCCCAAGGTTTTGCACCATAACCCAGGCTATTAGTGACCTCTTTGTAGTTCCAGCTAATACGAACAGAAGGAAACCAAGCTCACGAGCTAGACAGGGCTGGTACAATCAGAAGTGCAGGGAGGCAAAGGCACTTCTCATTGAAGCAGTCAAGTCCAAACTACCATCCAGGACTAGAGTGGCCAGGAGACACTATGCACTCTGCCAAAAAAACGCCAAGATGGAGTGGGAGGACAACTTCTGGCAGGACCTCCTGGCTGCGAGTCGTGGGAAAGATGCTAAAGGTTTTTGGGACTTGGTGGGCAATAGGAACCGTCCCGATGACACCCTGAGGACCTGTACCATCAATGCCCAGACATGGTTCTCCCACTTCCAAAAACTCTACTCTGCCGCTGAAGGCACACTAAACGACCCTTTTAACCCCCCGCCCTTTACTCTAGCTCAAGACCTGGAACTTTTTTCTGTTTTGGATGTCACAAAGCAGATTAAAACCCTGGTACCATTAAAAGCAGCTGGTCCGGATGGACTACCAGGCGATATCCTCTGAGCATATCCGGAAGAATGGGGGGTATTAATCTCTGCACTCCTCAATGCAATCGTTGTGGGAGGCCCTGTGCCAGATTCCTGGAGAGGTGCCGAGGTCGTCCCCATCTACAAAAAGGGCAGCCGGGATCTACCTGGGAACTACAGGCCCATAAGCCTAATAGACTCGAGCCAGAAACTAGCGGGGAAAGTCATTTTGGGGAGGATCTCACAATGGGTGGACGATAACCACATCCTGTCCGATATGCAAGCAGGGTTCCGTTCAGGCACCGGAACTATCGAACAGGTCTTTAGGCTCCTGCTACTACACTGGAAGGTGGTGGAGCTAGGCAAAGGCAGTCTCTACTTGGCCTTTATTGACCTAAAGACTGCCTTTGACCTGGTTCCTAGGGAGGAACTTTGGAGGGTGCTACACGGTCTAGGGATGCCCCCGTATTTACTAAACCTCCTTATCAAATTGCATAACAACACCTATGCCCAGGTCAGATGGGGGTTGAATGGGGAAAAGACCGACAAGATCAGGGTCGAGAGGGGAGTAAGGCAGGGTTGTGTCCTGGCCCCCACCCTATTTTCCCTCTATATCAATGGGGTGGTAGATCATCTACTCGGCGAACCAGCAGACGCTCCCACTTTGGGAGGCGTAAAAATTCCAACTTTGCTGTTCGCCGACGACACCCTCCTCATCTCTAAAACCCCCCAGGGTCTTCAGACACTACTGAATCGCTTCCAGGACTTTTGCACCACCAAGGGACTTGTCATCAACGTGGAAAAAACTAAGTACCTAGTTATGCATCCACCTCGCAAACTTGGCCGCCCTCCCACTCTGAACTCTATACCCCTTGAAAGAGTGGCAGAATTCTATTACTTGGGAATTCGACTTAATGACGCGTTGAGTTGGACCGCCCACATCAATAAAATGACAATGGCCCACAAAAGGGTGGGGGGGCCCTCCTTAAGGAGTTCAACAACTCAACAAAACACTGTGTTGCCCCTCTACTTGACATATATAAAGCACGTGCGGTCCCTGCGTCACTTTATGGAGCCGAACTGTGGGGCCTGGGCAAAGTGGATCTACTGAGCAAGGCCGAAAACAAATTCATCAAAGATCTCCTTGCCATTCCATCGAGTAGTCCGACTATCCCAGTGCTCATGGATACTGGCTGTAAAGCTATAAGGGATCAGGCCCGTCTTCGACCCCTCTTGCTCTGGGCTCGCCTGTGGAGGGTACCGGAGCTAAAATCTTATGCCGATGGCCTAGCTGAGGTGATGCACACCGACGGTTGGCACAGGATAAAATGGCTGAAGGACATTAATCATCTTTTAGGGGACCTAGGCCTGGATTCCTGCTGGCATAGCCACTCCGCCCCCCCGAAGGAGACCTTAAAAAAACTTTTTGGGGAGTGGGTTCGTGTGAAGCGCATCAGTAATCAGCAGCACTGCAAAACCACCGCAGCTTTTCTGCTGACAAAAGATGTCGTCGCCTACGAGCCGTACATGGACATAATAACAATCGCCATGGACCGGTCCTTGTACATCAAATTCCGCTTAGGAACCCTACCCTTGGCCGACCTCCGCTCCAGGTGGAATAAATCCCAGTCCTCATCACGCTATTGTGCTCTTTGTCCCGATAAACCAGAGACGGTGCCTCACTTTCTCTTCGAATGCCCGGACTATGGTCGCCCCAGATCACGTTGGCTTGGACCTATCTGCAGAGAATTAGGTACCCGCCAGTACTCTGTTGCCCTTCGGATTCTTTTAACCAACACAGCCCCTCCTATTGTTTGTGCTGTTGCCAAGTTTTTAAAATGGGCTTGGTTGATTAGACTTAGAAGACTGTCCATTTCAATTTAATTCTTTTTTTTAACTAATTTATGCTGATCAAATGTGTTTTACTCTTTTATCTAATGTACAGTCATACTTTTTTTTTATATGCTGTTTTTATCTTTTGTACCGCTTTTATGATATATGCATATCGAAATAAAGCAATCAACCAACAATAATTCATAACACTCTGAGCATGATCTTCCAAAAGAACAGTATGGAATAAATGAGCATTGTTTGCCTCTTACTGTGTCTTAGCTGTGCTATGTAAAAAAATGTACTAACTCAGAGGAATATCAGGTTACATCAATTCACTTCACACACTGCAGGCACATAAAAAAGCACTCTGCTCTTGGCTGAGCCAGCACAGCCCTTCATGATAGGGCCCCAGAGGGCCTCAGTGCCACAATCATCCTTGTGCCAACCCTCATTTGAAGTGGATTTTTATGGCTACTCACCTCCCTTCCCTACTTCTAACACCTACTGTTTTATGAAATCCGTATTGTCAGGAAAGCCTTTGCAAAATAACCACAAAAGTCCATATTTTCTGAATAGCTAACTCTCCAAGGATTTGGCCTTAATATGGCAAGATTAATTTTGCACCCCAAATTTGCTTACAGTGTGGATCAGCCTCTAAGAGGTTCATCTGAAATAGCTAAATCAGTTATGAAAGCCTTTTGTGTGTAGTCAATGACATCTGAGCAGTCTCCATGAGGGCTGAAGTGTAAAAGAACAGAACTAAATCCATCTTGCAACTCATGGAAGCCATTACAAGAGCAGGCATTCTAAAGCTAGAGACTTTAATAGGGCTCCTGGGTGTAGCGTCAGCCTGGAACATGGGCAGATTCAATGAGACTAGTGGCCTTTTCAGCCATTAGCTTCTTCGAATCTATCCATACACTACTGCAGAATATTAAACTTTCAAAAGTCTGCTAGAGTTCCATTTTGTTTTATACAGCGCCGGCTACAACTGCTTTTCCCTAAACACAAATAAATGTATGTGTCCGTTCACTCACCCACTCATTATTTCACCCATCTGTACACTTACTGATTGCTTCTTTCATCCAGGTCCTCATCCATCCATGGAAAGAACCACACAGGAATACAAGCTTGCAATCAATGAAGAAACACTGGGACATATGTACAACTGAATGACAGAGAGTGGCGTTAAGCAAAACTTGCTTACGCCGCACTCTGCCATTCTGAAAATGCAGGGTTGAGCCGTATTTACAAAGATATGGCGCACCCCTGTCTTTCCCCTAGAGCTGGCGCTAAATTATGCCACAGAGCACCAATGCAGGCAATCGAGCACCATAGTGCAATGGTGCCTGCGTTGGAGGGAAAGATTGTTTATTTGCAGGAACGTGTCCCTTCCTAGACATAAACAATCTCAAATGGCGATTTGTAAAGCCTATGTGTGCTGCATTGTGCAACACACATAGAAGTTGCAAATCGTCATTTCTTTAAGGATTGTTTTTGTACAGGAAGGGACACGTTGAACAATCATTCATTATATTTTGCTGTTTCTATGAGTGCTGCACAATGCAGCACACATAGGAACAGCAAAAAAGAGGAGAAATAAAGCATTTCCAGTCATTTCGCCATGGTAAGACCAAATTTTCCCTGGTCGTAATTTTGGCGCTGCCTCCTATTTATGCCACCCTTGTAAATAGGGGGCAGCATCAAAACCCATGGGTGTTGAGGTGGAATGCCCACTGCAACACCCATTGCTCACCACTTTCACGCTAAGAATGGCGTGAAAGGGTGCCTTATTTACAAGGTGCTGTTAAGCCACATTAAGAGGCTTAACGTCACCTTGAAAATAAGGTGGCCACCTTGAAAATAATGTGAAGGCCTGCTCGCTACAGGAACATCTTAAAACTGACGTTCCTGTGGCGATAGGGGCTTGTAAATATGCCCCATTATTTCTTACAAAAATACCAGACCTACTGGCTTTATTAATGCTTGTTCTGCTTCGCATCTTGGTGGTCTGGCTGGTGGTCTGTATGTGAAAGCAAAAACAAAAGAAAATAGTCAATAATAGGAACAGGAGCAAAGAGGTTTTCCAAAATATTAAAGCCAGCTGTGGAGGAGAGACATCCCCCTAAGTTCCCGCAATACTGATGTGTAACTGTGTATCTTAAAGCAGTTGTACGGTCAAGTGTTACTATTTGATGGATGAATGGAGGTGGTGTTAGGCCAGACATTAACCAATCATCCAAGATGATAACCCTGGCAAAGGCATTCATGTTGGCAGGACAGTACGGGGAAGCCATGCCAACAGACATTCCTGACAGACAGCATACACTTAATTAAACATCCCAAACGCTTGCCAGGTAAGGAAGTGCAGATTCCATACAAAACAGAACTTGTGGTGCATATGAAATTCAGAAACTACCAAAACACCCAGGAGTGTAATATCGTCAATATTAAACTCTGGAATAGCTATCTAAGATGTTAAACATGAATGTCATTTAAAGAAAGATAAGTCAATGTTAGTAGAAAACTATAGGTGTAGCCTTGGATATATTATACTTACACTGCGTATGCATTAGTTTCCACTGGATACTGAACACTTTATTTCCTAGCTGTGGTGTTCTCTGACATCATAGGCCATCCATTATCCTACATGTCTACTATACTGGGTTGCCTTTCATCAGTTGTCATGTGGGGACATTGGAGGAGCCATTCATGGGAGGAAGATTGGTGTACATGATTTAGTTTAATAAATTCAATTTCTTACCAGGTGTCTCCATTCACATCTATTTTGATTGGGTGACAAGGATAATTAGAAAAAAAACCCTGATGCCTCTTTGAGCTATTTGTGCAGAATGTGAAAGTTAAAGAAAGTGTCTTTGTTAGTGGATATGGAATATAGCAAGTTAGATGTTCACGGGCAATTACACAACTGTTTTGCTCTAAGCTGAAGACACATCATTTGAAGTTCAGCCATGGGAGGGGAAGCCCAGGGGACATTATTTTTCTGTAGCCTCTGCCTAGTTTTGTGGTAATTTGCTTCTTAAAGCTCGCACTCCTCTGTCACCATTAAGGACACTCAACAGGGGCTCTCCACTAATGTCTTCAGCATTGGCTTGCACTAGTCAGGTCGGGAATTATTTTACATTTGGGAGAAAGAACCTAAAAGGAGACCAGCAATGGTAATCTCATTTTGATAAGCCTCTCTCCTAGTATATATAATAAAAGGACAAATTAAGAAAGGATTCTTATAAGATATATATTCGTTCCTTCCTGAAAAAAGTTCATAAAGTGTTTGCTTATTTAAGGAATCCTCCAAAAGCACAAACATCCAACAAACGTTTCACAGCTTTTCTTCCTCAAAAGTTCGCTCCTTCAGGGCTAACAACACTTTCTGTAAGTTACAATAATTTACATTGATCATGCACTTGTAATCAGATAATCAGGCATTCATGTCAAAATGACATACAACATATAAAATAAAAAAAGGAAGTAGAAAAAGAATGAAAAGAAAGAAAAAACATAAAGACAAAAAGCAAACATCAATCTAAATAACATTGCATTTAAACAGATCTATTTTTTATAAAACAAGCTTACTCTTCAAAATGTTTAGCTCAAAATACTGAATATATTCCATTGATGATTTTTAGGATCACACCCAGTCACCACAAGAACATAAATTAGTTAACATATTTAGTTAATAAAAGTGATACACCTTTGCGGAGGCATGAGAACCAAAATAATTGAACTAAAATTTGGCAGATTCTAGAGAAACATTTATTCATGAAAAATACATATCACTTTATCAAATTCTTGTGTACATAGTCTGTTATAAATATAAAACATGTTTTACTAACTAAAAGTCATTGTAAACAAGTACATCTCAAGATAACGCATCTGGGTCACTGCTGTTAACACATTCCTAGTTCCTGATTAAAAAATGCCTCAGAATTTCATGATAAATTATTTTTCTTACCCAGTTTAAAAGTGAATTTGGAATTTTTTACAGAAACTTTGAAATAACAATAGTCAATATGATACGTTTTTGTTGCTACAATCAATCTATACAAGATGTTTTTTAAATGTGTGAGTTTAAATGACCCCTAATGGCCAATGTTAATATTTTTTAATGCATTTGTTTACCCTACAAGCGTGCTAACCCACTGAATGTATTTGGTCAAAAATATGTGTAGGAGGTGGCATTTGTTTTATAACAATCGCCATTTGGGCATGCATATCCACATCGACAGGCTGATGGAATATCTGGTTAGCAAATTACTCTATGGCAAGACACTAATGATGAAGCGCAATGTGATAAATATCAGTACCATCAAAATAATTGAACTTGTAATAACCTTTGCTGAGCATTTAACAACATATATGTGAACAAGCATGAAGTAAATATTGCCTATTACTTCACAATAACATGTCATGTTTATAAATGTATCCACTTTTCCAACTATTGACTTTCAAGAAATAAATATCCAAATTTAAAATGCAATATAATAAAAATTCATATGCAAGAGATGTAATTCAAGCTATAACTCTTTCCATTTGTAACATGTTGTAGGAAGGTGGCTACCTGACTATGGTTACCCCAGATTTTTTGCCTTGTGTTTAGCTGGTTTTCGACTTAGTTGGCCTGGTTCCCTGCTAATCAGGGCCCCAGGCTATCTGCTCTCTCTGTAAAATGGATTCCATGTACCCTAGGTGCATAACTAGATTGGCTTGGGTCACCTTATCAGCCCCTGTACAGAGCACTATAGGTGCCCAGGGCATAGGTGCATCCAAGGCCTACCAGGGGCTGCAGCATATCTTTTGCCACCCCTGGCTGGCTATCTAAAATTGACACAACTGGCTGATCACTCAGCTGGGGCAAGGTGGTGTAATCACCCCTTGCTTAGATATAGTATGCCTATATCTAAACCTATCTGGACACATATAAACCTGTGAGCCACTCCTATGGCAGGCCTTAACAATCCTGAAGGCAGAGTGCGTGGTTTAATGTGAGATGGTGCTCTAGCATGAGCTGAGCCTGTCTGCAGCTGTCGGGACCAATTCCCTTAGCTGTTCCGGGATAATGCCAAACCATATACTATTAAGTGCATTATAATCCTCGCGGTTATATGTCAACTTTGGTTTGGCTTTATCAAAACATGTCGTGTAAGGTGTCATACGATTTGGAATACTACCCCCTCGCCAGTCCTGGTGACGGGGGTAGCATTCCACCCCTCTAGAGGGGACGACATGTTACTTTTGCTAAAACGCGGTTGATTTTTAAAAGAGCCTCAGATCCACAAAATGGATGCTTCTGCCACAGACACATGTCTGACCTCCTGCTGCTGACCGAAACTCAGCAGAGGAGGCCTGGACAAAGGATTTCCTGTCACCGGGAGGTGTGACACCACCCCAGACAGGAGATAGTGGATTGTAGCAGGGAGGTTTGAATGAAACCAGACAGTACCTGGGGAGCACAAGGCTTCCCCTTGCCTAATCCGGTCAAACCGGTTCTGGGGCAGCCCAGCCCCAGCTCCAGTGAGACCTGGACAAAGGAAAGGGGGTGTAACCACCCCCCCTTCCTGGTCCCACCCATAGGGGAGGGACCTAGCAGGAGATCCACCCCTCAGATTGGAATAAGAGGGGGAGCAGTGCCAATGCAACTCAGATCATCCTGAAATCAACTTTAAACTAAGAAGACGACTGGACTTCGACATTCTGATGACAGAAGACTGAAGAGCATCTCCCTTGTGGCCTAGGAGGGGCCACCCTGTGAACACAGGCATCACCCAGCACCTCGACGTCTGCTTTGCCGCCGCCTCCCGCCGGAGTCCGAGTGCAAAGCCTGACAAGACCCAGCTTCCCAGACTTCTCCCAGCCCGATCCACAGTCCCTGCAAAGAAGGGACCCGTGGAGGCACCGAGAGACGTGGGAGCGGCCATCTTGAAAGACCCCCGAGACGCTGACTGCGCAGCACCCGAGGCACCCTCGACTCTGTGCTTTGGGGTTTGAGAAGCCCCACAACCGAGCAGCATTTGCACTAAAGACCAGCCCTCCAGCATCTCCACGATCTGCGTGGGGCCCTTTTGTTTTGTGCCACTCGACTCGCCATCCCGTCCGCTTGTCACGTGGTCAGCGGCCATCTTGGTGACGAAACCTACGATTTACACTGTGGGTCTGGTTGCTCCAGACCTGCCCTCGCTCCTGTAGAAAGGAGTACCCGCTCTGACCTTGCTGGTCCGAGTAATAAGCCTTTTTCACTTTCCCCGTGGCTTGCATTAGCCAAGGCTTGTTTGCTTCAATCGAGTTGCCGACACCGCCATCAGCTAGAGCCTTTGAGGGACAGCTCGTGATCGACTCCTGGACGTCCTTGACCTCTTCGTGTCCACGTGGCTGCAGAGAGAAGCAACCCCTGATCACCTGTTTGCACCCGACTTTGCCTGGTTCCAATCTGGTTCCACGGTGGTCACTGACTTTGAACATTGTCCCCTCTGCTTTCAGGTCTTCACCACTTCAGATCCACCCTTGGATCCACCGGACACTTCTGCTTCACATCGCCTGCAGCTGCAACAGCTTCAAGCACCAAGAACCTGCGTGACAGAACCCGACGCCACTTCGACCCTGTGCACCCACGGCCTGTGGGTGAGGTAACATTGCAACGCCGGTGTTCCCACACTGGTACACACCTCTAGGGTCTGTGTCTAAAGTTTTGTGTTCCTAGGTTCAGCGGAAGTATCTTTTAATTCACTTTAACTAACTTTTACGCACCATTGACAGTGCATTGGTGCGCGCCGCACTTTCCGTGCTGCACCCGTCTCCTGTGGGCTACTCCCGACTTCATCATTGCTAGTCCTGACTGCTCCCAGCGAATCTCTAGGCCCTAGGCCTAACCATTGTTCGATAAGTGTTACTTATACCATTTTTTAGTATATGGTCTGAGTGGCCACCCGCCCTCATCCATAATTGTGCAACTTTATATGTTTTACTGTGCTTTTGATTTAACGCTTGTGCCCCTTTCCTCATAAAGAGTACTGGGGAGTAATTTAGAAATAAATACATATATTTTTATAATATATACTTGTGTGGTGTCCTTTCATTTGATTACAGGATTGTATGTGGTAAAACAGCTCGCTTAACACGACCTCTTAAGTTAAGCCTTTAAGGCTGCTTAGTCCATGCTACCACTAGGATAGCTTGTCTAACAAGGTTGACTTACAACCAGACATCTTTGGGGTTTGTTTGGACTGATACCCAGTGGTTCCAGAATTGGAAACACTACATATCAGGCCAACTTCTCACATTGGTGTGCAGCGGTGCGGATTTGAGCTTGCTGTTTGTTTTACCATTGCAATCTTTATCAAATTGAAAGATCACATCAAGTACCTCTAGGTACATATAAATCAAAAAGCTTAGCATATTAAGTTCTACTGAATTTAGTAGTTGTAGATTAAAGGGATTAGCACACCCTGACTACAACTCACTAGCAAGGTACAGTAGGAAAACACTTAGTGTAGGTAAGTGCACCACTTACACCTCACTGGCAGTCATGTCTGATACAGGTAGAGCCTCAGGCTCTGCTCCTGTATTAGTTGATCCTATAGGGACAACATCCAGATATGACAACCTTAGCCACAAAGACCTGAGTGCCTTGTGCACAGCCAGGGGGCTAAAAAAGGGCAGAGGCCCTACCATTCCTTCCCTAATAGCTATCTTGGAAAAGGATGACTTAGATAAGGTGAGTCAGGCTCCCTTAGAATCAGGTGAAGGGATACACTCCCCTGAGAATGAGAATGAGAATCTTCCAGAAGATGAAGAAGAGGAGGAGGAAGAGGAAGAGGAAGGCTCTGATTTAGAAGAGCCTGAAGATCAGGATCAGAGGGGAAACCAGGTACAGGTTGCCAGGCTTAACCAGGCCAACCTGGACCTACATGAGAATGGAGAGGGCCAGCACCACTCCAGATCTCATAACCAAATTCTCCCAGGTAACAGGAGGGTGAGATCTCAATCAAGGGACTCTCATCTTTCTAGTGCCTCAAGAGAATCTCAAAGAGGGATGACTCCCTCCCAGAGGAAAGAGCATAGGGCCAGAATGAGGGCTGTCCAACTCCAGATAGAGAGGGAGGAGGTAGCCCTGGCTCAAGCTAAGCTTACCTTGGCTCAAGCTAAACTTACCTTGGCAAGGGAGCAGAAATTGAGTGGCTTAGATGCCACTGGTGGCAGCAAAATTCCTAAAGACAGGTCCTATGATAGTAGAAACCTGACAAAGATTGTGCCCCCCTACCAGGAAGGGGATGACATCCACAAATGGATGACTGCTCTGGAGAGAGCCTGCATGGTACAGCAGGTTCCTGAGGAACAGTGGGCAGCAATCTTATGGTACTCCTTTTCAGAGAAAGGGAGAGATAGGCTCCTCACTGTCAGACATGAGGATGCCAGCAATTACAAAGTCCTGAAGAGTGTTCTAATAGATGGGTTTGGCTTAACCACTGAACAGTACAGGTTAAAGTTCAGAGACACCCAGAAGACACAGACTCAGGACTGGACTGATTTTGTTGATTGTGCAACTAAGGCTCTGGAGGGTTGGCTAAATGGCAGCAAAGTACATGACTTCACAGGATTGTATAATTTGATTATGAGGGAGCAGATCCTAAGTAATTGTCAGAACCAGCTCTTACACCAGCACCTGGTGGACTCAGATGTGACCTCTCCCCAAGAATTGGGAAAGAGGGCAGATAAATGGGTCAGAACCAGGATTAGGCCTAAGAATCAGGACAATAACCAGAAGAAGGAGTCTACCAAGCCTCAAGATAAGGGTGGGGATAAAAGTAAAGAAAAGACTTCCCCAGGGCCCCAAAACTCCAAGAATGGGGGTGGGTCCCAAGACACTTCATCAACAGAGAAAAAACCTTATTGTCATGCCTGTAAACAGGTTGGGCATTACAAAACAGACAGCTGTTGTCCCAAGAATGGCAATAAAGAAAACATACCTCCAAAGCCAGCTCCAACACCTCCTGTTACTGTCAGCAGTAATACCCCAGGAAGTGGGAGCACACCCAGGAATCTGGGTGGGTTTACTTTTGGAGCCCAAGAGGACCCTGGCCTATCCAGGTCCCCATCCCCAAATGATCTTGTTTATGAGACTGGCATGGGGTTTGCCAACTTCTCTGTTTGCCCAAATACCTTGAGCAAATATAGACAAGAACCCATCATCAATGGTTTGAAAGTTGAGGCTTTTAGAGACACAGGGGCTAGCATCACCATGGTGGCTGACTGTATAGTCCCCTCTAAGCAACTTTTACCAGGTGCCACATACCAGGTAACAAACATTGATGGTATCCAAACAAATCATCCCATGGCAGTAGTAAGTCTCAGCTGGGGAGGTGTCATTGGCCCAAAGAGAGTGGCAGTGTCACCAAACTTGCCTGTAGACTGTCTACTGGGTAATGATTTGGAAATCTCAGCCTGGGCTGAGGTTGAACAGGAAATCCATTCTAGAATGGTAAATTCCAATGGAAAGGTTAGTGGGGCTGTACTGGCTATAGCCCCAATCCAAGATGTCCTCCCTGAAAAGGTTGGTAGGGCTGAGCAACTCTCTGCCCCATCTTTAACAGAAGCTCTTCCAAAACAGAATAGCAAAGCTGTTATGATAACAGCAGAAACCCAAACTGAGTCTCCTCCTGAAAAGGTTGGTGGGGCTGTGATGGCCACAACCCAAACTCAAACAGATATGTGTGTTGTGAAGCCTGAAATGATGGATCACTCCACCCAAACTGAGAGCATGGAGGAGGAAGAGAAGTCTCCCCCTCACCAGACAGTAGGACAGGATCAGCCTCCTCAGGGAACTGATCTTACCCCTGATGAAGGAACTGCCCCAGAGGTTGTTAGGCCTGGCCTGACAGAGCCTCTGATGGCAGTGGACCCTTCTCAGGTGGGATCCAGTCTGGAGCAGGTAACCTGCCCCTCTCTACCTTGCCTTAGTCAGCCCAGGGCTGCAGAGGACAAGAAGGACAGTGAGACCCAGAGGGCCCCCTGTCAAATAAAGCACCCCCATCAACAGATTAGGGGCACCAAAACTAGTAGCCCTAGTGAGGTGAAAACTTTAAAAACTCCTGAGGCAGCCCCCTTAAAAGTAGTTAGGGACCTCCCACAGATGGATTCTTTGGGCACAGCCAAACCTGGGACCCAAAGGGCCCAAACCTGAACTGTCCCTCCAGCAAGCCAAACAGAGGGACCCAGCCTCCAGCATTAGGTAGCCAGAGGTTGACCCTGAGAGCACAGTGCAACTCAGTTGAAGAGAGAAGGGCACACATGGTGGAAGATAATTGGAGGAAGCTGAGTCCTAAATTAGTGGGGCCTCACTTCAAAACTCCATATCCAAACCAGCCTTCTAACTTGCAAAGACACACCCAAGGTAGTGATTCCCTATGGTGGAGACCCTCTGATACCCCAAGGGTGAGGGACTGCTTAGTGGACCATGAGACAGGGGGTACCCATGCTAGTGCAGGTACTTCCTTATATGGCCACTCAGGCAATATAGGCTTACCTGGCCAAGGATAGCCTTATCTCCTTTCGTTTGGGGGGGGGGTTATGTAGGAAGGTGGCTACCTGACTATGGTTACCCCAGATTTTTTGCCTTGTGTTTAGCTGGTTTTCGACTTAGTTGGCCTGGTTCCCTGCTAATCAGGGCCCCAGGCTATCTGCTCTCTCTGTAAAATGGATTCCATGTACCCTAGGTGCATAACTAGATTGGCTTGGGTCACCTTATCAGCCCCTGTACAGAGCACTATAGGTGCCCAGGGCATAGGTGCATCCAAGGCCTACCAGGGGCTGCAGCATATCTTTTGCCACCCCTGGCTGGCTATCTAAAATTGACACAACTGGCTGATCACTCAGCTGGGGTAAGGTGGTGTAATCACCCCTTGCTTAGATATAGTATGCCTATATCTAAACCTATCTGGACACATATAAACCTGTGAGCCACTCCTATGGCAGGCCTTAACAATCCTGAAGGCAGAGTGCGTGGTTTAATGTGAGATGGTGCTCTAGCATGAGCTGAGCCTGTCTGCAGCTGTCTGGACCAATTACCTTAGCTGTTCCGGGATAATGCCAAACCATATACTATTAAGTGCATTATAATCCTCGCGGTTATATGTCAACTTTGGTTTGGCTTTATCAAAACATGTCGTGTAAGGTGTCATACGATTTGGAATACTACCCCCTCGCCAGTCCTGGCGACGGGGGTAGCATTCCACCCCTCTAGAGGGGACGACATGTTACTTTTGCTAAAACGCGGTTGATTTTTAAAAGAGCCTCAGATCCACAAAATGGATGCTTCTGCCACAGACACATGTCTGACCTCCTGCTGCTGACCGAAACTCAGCAGAGGAGGCCTGGACAAAGGATTTCCTGTCACCGGGAGGTGTGACACCACCCCAGACAGGAGATAGTGGATTGTAGCAGGGAGGTTTGAATGAAACCAGACAGTGCCTGGGGAGCACAAGGCTTCCCCTTGCATAATCCGGTCAAACCGGTTCTGGGGCAGCCCAGCCCCAGCTCCAGTGAGACCTGGACAAAGGAAAGGGGGTGTAACCACCCCCCTTCCTGGTCCCACCCATAGGGGAGGGACCTAGCAGGAGATCCACCCCTCAGATTGGAATAAGAGGGGGAGCAGTGCCAATGCAACTCAGATCATCCTGAAATCAACTTTAAACTAAGAAGACGACTGGACTTCGACATTCTGATGACAGAAGACTGAAGAGCATCTCCCTTGTGGCCTAGGAGGGGCCACCCTGTGAACACAGGCATCACCCAGCACCTCGACGTCTGCTTTGCCGCCGCCTCCCGCCGGAGTCCGAGTGCAGAGCCTGACAAGACCCAGCTTCCCAGACTTCTCCCAGCCCGATCCACAGTCCCTGCAAAGAAGGGACCCGTGGAGGCACCGAGAGACGTGGGAGCGGCCATCTTGAAAGACCCCCGAGACGCTGACTGCGCAGCACCCGAGGCACCCTCGACTCTGTGCTTTGGGGTTTGAGAAGCCCCACAACCGAGCAGCATTTGCACCAAAGACCAGCCCTCCAGCATCTCCACGATCTGCGTAGGGCCCTTTTGTTTTGTGCCACTTGACTCGCCATCCCGTCCGCTTGTCACGTGGTCAGCGGCCATCTTGGTGACGAAACCTACAATTTACACTGTGGGTCTGGTTGCTCCAGACCTGCCCTCGCTCCTGTAGAAAGGAGTACCCGCTCTGACCTTGCTGGTCCGAGTAATAAGCCTTTTTCACTTTCCCCGTGGCTTGCATTAGCCAAGGCTTGTTTGCTTCAATCGAGTTGCCGACACCGCCATCAGCTAGAGCCTTTGAGGGACAGCTCGTGATCGACTCCTGGACGTCCTTGACCTCTTCGTGTCCACGTGGCTGCAGAGAGAAGCAACCCCTGATCACCTGTTTGCACCCGACTTTGCCTGGTTCCAATCTGGTTCCACGGTGGTCACTGGTCAGTGACTTTGAACATTGTCCCCTCTGCTTTCAGGTCTTCACCACTTCAGATCCACCCTTGGATCCACCGGACACTTCTGCTTCACATCGCCTGCAGCTGCAACAGCTTCAAGCACCAAGAACCTGCGTGACAGAACCCGACGCCACTTCGACCCTGTGCACCCACGGCCTGTGGGTGAGGTAACATTGCAACGCCGGTGTTCCCACACTAGTACACACCTCTAGGGTCTGTGTCTAAAGTTTTGTGTTCCTAGGTTCAGCGGAAGTATCTTTTAATTCACTTTAACTAACTTTTACGCACCATTGACAGTGCATTGGTGCGCGTCGCACTTTCCGTGCTGCACCCGTCTCCTGTGGGCTACTCCCGACTTCATCATTGCTAGTCCTGACTGCTCCCAGCGAATCTCTAGGCCCTAGGCCTAACCATTGTTCGATAAGTGTTACTTATACCATTTTTTTAGTATATGGTCTGAGTGGCCACCCGCCCTCATCCATAATTGTGCAACTTTATATGTTTTACTGTGCTTTTGATTTAACGCTTGTGCCCCTTTCCTCATAAAGAGTACTGGGGAGTAATTTAGAAATAAATACATATATTTTTATAATATATACTTGTGTGGTGTCCTTTCATTTGATTACAGGATTGTATGTGGTAAAACAGCTCGCTTAACACGACCTCTTAAGTTAAGCCTTTAAGGCTGCTTAGTCCATGCTACCACTAGGATAGCTTGTCTAACAAGGTTGACTTACAACCAGACATCTTTGGGGTTTGTTTGGACTGATACCCAGTGGTTCCAGAATTGGAAACACTACATATCAGGCCAACTTCTCACACATGTGACAAAAATAAATTGAGCCATTTGAGAGTTCAACATATGAGGCAATGACAAACACGATCCAAATTAAGTACCCACAAGAATACCTATTTTTGAACAAAGGCTTCTCCTTTTTGCAAGGTTTTCAAACATATAAATGTAAATAATCAAAATACTATATAATCTCAAATGATTATATCCATAGATGAAGGACATTAGAGCACGTCATTAAGTATACAACTATTACATCACTGGTAGATTTCCTAATTCCAAATCTATGATTCATAAAGATCCTTATTCAATTCACACGCAAGCACTTCCAATTCAATACATTTCATCTTCATAAATTTAGCCACGTGGAAATCTGATCATCTCAACAAGATCATATTCCAGCAGGTCATTCAGAGGGAGGAATTATCATCCTGCCAAACTTGTTCAAAATCTTTCCTCAATGTTTTACTTATAATATTTGCTGCTATCATCAGAGAATGAAAATGCAAAGCATGTAGAAAAATATGGTTTTAATTATTCAAATTGAAACTATTTGTCACAGTTTATATATCTAGTGGTTCTCTCTATGTCTAAATGTCTTCTCTATTATCCTCTCTTCATTATGATTTTACAAATGGCAAATAATTTGATTTAATTGGTCATCTGGCATAAATACTCTATGCCAGTACATATACATGTACTGGCATAGAGTATTTGGCATCCAATTTTTTAAAGGCTCTCTGATGCTCCTTTCATCTTTCTTTTATCCGTCTGGCAGTTAATCAAACATACCCAACATACTTTTTATCACCTGCACAACAGATTATATATACACAAAAAGTTATGTTAAATCTTAAAAATTCATCATTCCTTTAAGTTTTTTTTACCTGTAGAATCTTGAAAGAAAAGGACAACACATAGAATGACCAAATTTTTGGAATTTATGCACCTGCACCAATGTGATTTTGTGGGTGAAAACTTTCTTGTATTTTATACTCCGACAGACTTACTTAAGGTATTTCCTCTTCTGAAGGTTAAAGATTAGATGGTTTCGAGGAAATATGCTTCTATACTTCCCTTTGAAGCAACAATAAATGTCAATGTTTGCACATGGATTTGGAAATAGTGCACTTTCTATGTTGGAATTTGTTACAAATCTTTTAATGTAACTATTAGAAATTCTCAATGTAATATTTTTATTGATTAAACCCTGGAGAGAGTGTGTTGAAACATTTTAAGAGGTTTTCATAATTAACTTTTTTAATGTTAGCGTCAGTCTACTAAACGTTTCTCTCTCACATGAGTTTCATCTTTAAAGTCTTTAATGTTGAGCACAGTCTTCTGGATCTTACAATCCCTCCAAAAGGAATGTTGTTTATATGCTGCCTAGGGTGCACAGATGAAGCCTCTAGCACACTATCTACTATATTCCTTTCTAAAAACTCTTCTTTGTACCATATGCGCAAACATAAATATCTCTCAGATGTCAGGAGTCAAGGAATCAGACAGGCATTAAAGCAGGACAGACACATTTTCAGACCTTTACACACATATGCCAGCTATAGTAGACTGTGTTGAGTCATTTCCCTGACTCTGGTCTTCCTCTTCTTGAGGTTTCTATTGGGGATGCGGCCGCAGAATTCCAAGATGGCCGCTCTCCGATCTAAGCGGAGGTTTGCGGTCTAGTCTTTTTTTTCTCGTGAGCGATCGCAGCTGTGAAGGCTTTCGCGAGCGAGCTCCGCTACGCACTTCAACGGATTTCTGGAGAGAATGGAAGCGTTTTGACTAGCGCTTCCCCTTAGAGAGAAGATTAGACGATTTTGGTCTTTTGTTGGCGTATTGAAGGGCAGCTAAGTCACCAGCATCATTTGTTCTCACAGCGCTATTTATATTTTGAGCTGTCATTTCAGGAATTGGTTAAAAGACGTATGGGCAGCTTTTGGGCAGCATTCGAGTTGTTTAGAGACTTCAGAAGAGTATTAGGTATTACGAACAGTATTTTTTCCTTGAGAATGAAATCAGAGCCAACAGTGAATTCAATATATAGCGAGTTAAGCACTCAGTGTAAGGATTCAGACTACTTACCTTGGAGACAGGAAGAATCAGGAACAAGACAATAAAGACATACAAGAAAAGAGATGTAAATAGGATTTTATACATATATATATAATCATGTGATCAAGGCTTTTCAGCCGAAACGTTATGGCGACAGCTGAATAAACGAAACTAACCAGCATCCAAGTGTGGTCCGTGTCTGTTTCCAGCGCGATCAGGTCAGAGGTGATTGTGGCAGGAGAACGGAGGTTTTTCCATATATATATATATATATATATATAATTGTACTTACCACCATATGGTCTTGTCTGCAATACAGTAATGCAGGAAGAGAGAAGAATTATCAGAACCTTTGTTCACCTATCCACAGTCAGTCAGTACATATACCGAATAATGAGGTTAAAGCCCTACACAAGGTTCAGGTGTTAGCAAGGTAACAAGAGTACTTAAAGGAGGTAGGGAATATCTAGTGACAGAGATTACATATTGTTTGTATTTTCAGAGTCAACAAAGCTGCATAGACACCTAACCAGATAGAATATAGCAAGATCTAGAAATACCGATCTGCACTATCAAGAGAGCTGCTAAACACTGTGGGAAGTCAGGTAACACATGAGTAGTAGTGGGAAGCTAGTGGGCAGTTAGTCAAGTACAGTGTTTACATGTTATTATTTGTTGCAGGGTTCTACACTAGACGATAAGAATCCGGCCAGAAGAACTCGAAGCAGTGCAGTCTTTCTTTCTCATTCCAACTCCCCTTTCCTCCTCTTTCTTATTTGTGAGCGCCAAAACTCACAGTTAGGGAAGTCGGGAATTGAGGAATTGGCATCTGCTCCTGTGGAAGCTGTAGTTTCTAGAAGGTACTTGACAGATCCAAAAACAGATCTAAGTTTGGCTGAATCCTGAAGTGAATTCACTATTAACTGTTCAACTAATTTTGATTTAATTTATAATGACATTTAAAATGAGATTAAGTTTCTCCTCTCCAAAAATGACAATGTCATCAAGAAAACCCAGTCACAATAGTAAGTTGTCCCCAAATTCTTGAAGGTCAGGTCTGAAAGTTTTCTCCCTCTCAAATCACTTCATAAATAAGGAGGCGTAAGAGGGTGTGAACCTTGATCCCATTAACAATTCATTTAATTTGTTGAGAAAATGTGTTTTTTTAAACACAGGTATAAAAATACTTTACATCCATCGTCACAAGCAACATGTCACTTTCCCAAAGAATATCATAGATGCATTTGACAAAATCAGTTGTATCTCTTATGTATGGAGGAAGAATCTTTACTTCTGGTGCAATGAATATGTTGTCTATAAACTCGGACACTCTTTCTCCTAAAGATTCACTGTTTCACTCAAAATGCCTGCCTGGTAGAGGTTCCAAAATCTTTGTAAATTTTCAGAAGAAAATATATTACAGGAATTGTAGACCAGAAGATACGTAAGCACCTATTTATTCAGTGTCATTCTGAATCCCAGTAGAATGTCATTTGGTTAAGATGGAAGGAGTCTGTGATTCACATGATTTTACATCTGAGATAAATGCTCATTTATAACTGTATCATTGAGCGGTTTCAGACTTTACTGTTCAATTCAACATATTTCATAACTTCAACACCACCTGCTTTGTCGATATTTTAAAAAAAAAAAAACTTTTATTGGTATTTTCAACAATAACGCCATACATTGCCATACCACACCCACAGGCAGATTTTTCCATCCTGGAACATGCCCCAGCTGTTCTCTACCCACTATCATCAGCCCCCCTGGAGCAGTGAGATAGCTATCTTGATGTATCTCAACAAATTCTACCCCACCGTGAAGAAAGCAATCCCCAGCTTTAACTTCAGACAGATTTGGGATGTGCATTACATTGTATACCCATGTGATGCTGCGGTGTTTTCCCTTTTGGCCCTTCCTATCAGCTGTCGAACTAGACTGAATTGTGGGTAACAACGTATTGGGTGTATTGCATGTCCTCATGTGGTGGGACCAGGCCCCTATATGCTGTCTCCTGCTGAGCGAGCCTAATCCTGGTGGCTTAGGTTTCCTCAGAACTGAGTTAACTCCCCTCCCTCAGTTGCCCTTCTTCCCCCTACAAATCCCACACACTGTGGCAGTTGCTAGTTGTCAACCTCAGCATTCCTCCAGGGACCCCAGTTTTATCAAATATATATGGGGACAGTCTAGGTTAGATTCCCATTCCTGCATCGTGGGCACAGATGGGTTTTACCAGTGTTTGGCTAAGTTTAGGTACACAACAGATAGGGCACCATTGCAGAAAAACAAAGTTTGCTTTTCCAGAGGTTGATCCCCGAGATGGCCAGGGGTAACAATTGTGCTGTGATCAGCACTCTTTACTTCATTACTTCAATATTCTGGTTCCCATCCTCTCCCAGTATCTGTGCAGAAGAGGGCACCCCAGATAGTGTGCAGAAAGGTACCTCTCTGACCCCAACCCCACAGGCAGCTGTCTGAGTCACTGCATCCCATTTTGTGCAATGTCGTGCTTGTGTAGTAGGTTCTGTGTAGCAGTTGTACCAATGACAGGTCGCCCACATCGCCACCTCCCTTGGGTAGCGGGAGGCCTCGCCCCATGCATTGTCATCCAGCCCAGCTCCTACCTGTTCCTCCGTGAGCCTAGTTGGGGAAGACTGTGGGCAAGCAATGTTGTGTATACCAAATTGCAGTGTGTTTGGATAGAGAGGAGGCAAAAACCCTAAATTCAAAGTGGGAATCCTGAACTAGGCCCTCTGAGAGGTCCTTATGTTTCTAAAGAATATGCTACATCCTCATCGTTGGTATTCGCCCTGCCATTTGGATAAAAGTATCATCCCCCCATAGTAATTGCTAGAATGTTATACCTGCTGTGACACTTGATTGCCCTGAGCTTTTTCAGTGCTTCTGCCTACCAAAAGGATGTTTCCATAGTAATCTTCCCCTTCCAGCCCAAGACCCATACCGTCCTTCTCCAGCTGTCCACCACCATGGCTGTTGGCGGTGGGAACCCTATAGTATTCCTCCATTGTATAGGCTGCATAGATATCCCACCGGTTTCTAGTACCAGCGGGTCCTACTATTCCAGTGCAACAATCTAGTGGCTTCGCCAACCTGACTAAAATACTATTTTAGTCTGCAGCGTTTCTGTGGTAAGACAGTGTGTCATAATGGTGGAAATAGATTGCGTAGATATGGTATCTTTGGATGTTTACCCTTGCTTTCACTGATGATTACAGTTCTTATACTTATGAGGATGAATTTAATTTTAGACATCTTCGGATGCCACGCATGGGAGTGAGGGTTTTAAGGTGGCGTTAATGAATGGGACCATAGTATTTGGAGTATCGGTTGAGGAATTATAGAAAATGGGCCACCTTAGCTGTACACAGATTGATGGTAGTTTCTCAACACTCTCTCCACACATTCCTTTCAGTTCTTTCATCAGGAGTGCACATCCTTACAAATGTTCATGTATTATATTGACTGTTAATATACTGGCTACCTTTAGTCATGGTTTTTAATATTGCGTTGTAGGTCCAGGAGAAGACCATGAAGATTTCAACATTGTGTTTGTCATGAAAGTACCATAATTCCCCTGAAGAAGGGTTCGAGGAACCCGAAATGCATTGGGTGTTTTGTTAACAAATGAATGTGCACGCTTGTGTTAAAACATACAGAACTTTTGTACATGGAATCTACTATGTTGATGTGATTTTGAAATGCAAATGAACTACAATTCGGTATTTGATATAATTTTTGAATCATAATTCTGTATGAAGTTGGTTTGAGCAAAGACGAAATAATCATAAACATATGATTTATAAACATTAAAGAGTGTTGAATTTTACCGAAGACACTAGGTGTCCAAAGCAGTGCATCACGCAGGCAGTGGTTTCCAGTGCCTCTCATTGTAAAATACTATTCTGGCACCATGAAGGGTGTTTTCTGTAGGACATAAAAGAAATGTAGGCAGGTAGATCATCTTATCTACCACCACTGTGCCCAGCAGCAACAGAGGTAGGCTCCGCCAGTGACCCACATCTCGTCTATTTGCCTCCAGAACCGTGCCTAGGTTTTCACTAAAGACCTCCAGGTTAGTTTTGATATAGATCCCCAAGTGAATAAAAGCGATGGGCTCCCATCTCATCGCCAGTCCATCAGGGGTTATGCCACAGATTTGTTCCAGTTTATATGAATTCCTGGGTACATCCCAAAGATGTCTAGTATTTTAGGGAATAGTCCAGCAAGGGTCCCCCAGGTTGAGAAGGATGTTGTCCACTTATAGGGAAATTATGTCCTCCCAGTTGGGTTTTTCATCTCAGGGGGCGGATTTGGACATTTTTCCATATACATCCAGCAAGCTGCTCAATTGCCACAGTGAACACTCACGGGGATAACGAGCAACCTCTTGACAGATATTGGGATGCACCTTGGAAGATATTGGGAATCTCTTAACTGCTCATTTGGTGTTGTGGGACCAGGAGGTAATCGAGATGGGAGAGTGACCTCATGGCATTAGCTGCATAGGAGTATCACAGCTGCTCTGGATGTTCTACCCTTCACAGATCTGCCAGTCCTAGTGAGCTCAGGAAGGTTTCCAGCTGGGTATCAGTTTAGGTGGGAGTAATGATTGTGGGGTGAACTGTAAAGATTTTAATGCTCTGTCAGGTTTAGGTCTCTCCCCCAGTGGATAGTGAGGGCGTCTTGTGTAGCCAATATTAATTCTCCCAGTTTCATCAGCCAGCCGAAGGTAAGTACAAGGATGCGATTGTTAGGGGTATCCCATTCCAGGTACCTATGGCCGCTGCCTGGCAGCCATCACCCATGTCCATGTGACATTAAGGGGACTGTTTTATAGACTAGGATCCCCCTAGAACCAATGAGAATCCTTCATGTGCCACCATTATGTATCTTCCTCAGGTGAAGAATCCCCACTTTTGACCGCCTTGGTATGTCTCCTGCAATAGAATAATGTCTAGGTCATGTCTTGCTAGGAATTGTGTGACTATCCCTCTTTTTAATCTGCTGCTCAGGCCATTACCATCTCTGCATGCCACGGCAACCTGTCTTCTCCACCTTAGGTGGCGTGCCTCTTGCCGTTTTATGCCCATTCACCTTTGTCTTGACCTCAAAAGCCTCTGTTTGTTAATATTAACTCCCGCCCCCCAACAAGAACAACCCGCTTCCTACATCCTTGTGTGGTGAGTGTAGAACTACCCACCCCACAATGCTTTAGGAGTCTGCACCCCTCCTTTTGGTCACTGCTGTCTCAGCCTGTCCATGTGGCTCAGCATCGGGTATATGATAGGGTGGGCCATTGTCCCACAGAGTCTCCTTAACCTCCTCAGGCGATCATATCCAAAATCATAGGGGTTACCATAGGTGGCCTCAGTCTCATCCTGTGCATCCCTTGTTGCTGAAGGCTCCCAATCAGTAGCATCCTTGTCTTGTGCTGTTGCCTGCAGACCAGGCCTGATGACTCTGAATTCAGGCCCTCTCTGACTCCGCCTGGGTCTTGTTGGGGGTGAACCTTGGCCTGTGCCGTCTTCTACACTTTGATATCTGCTTACTCCAGCCCTCAGCATGGTTACCTTTGAGGTTCCTGGGTACCCGATGCCCCTTGGAGTCCAACAATTCCTATGCCTCTGCTGTGCTCTCAAAAAAGTGCAAGTTGTCTGGATAAGTTACTCGCCGATTCGTGGGGAACAGAAGCACAGTTGTTTGGCCTTGATGTAGGGTTCTCTTTGTTTTGTATTCTTGTGGTGCAGTCCCGGTATATGTTCACGGTGCCTCCCTCCAGTTGCCATGGCTCGCGGTTCCTTTTCTGCCACTTGCAGGATGTTGTCCCAATTGGGGAAGTTAAGGAGACGTGCCACCATAGCTCATGGTGGGGATCCCGGGGCTGGTGTCTGCACGGCACACAATGTGCACGCTCCACTGAGCTCAGCCAGTCCTCTATAAGCAGGTTGGGTGATTGTCCCTTGGCCAATTCCTGGATCCCCACTATCCAGACGTTGTTGCATCAGGACCCTCCAAGTCATCCTAATTTGCTGCCATGACTGCGTTCTCCTTTTGCAGTGGCGCAAGGTAATTTTTTCCTCCTTTGTCAGTTGTGTGAGGGATGTGTCTGTGGCCTTGACCCTTTCGCTAATTTCTTATTGTCACCCGTTAGTAGCCCTACATCTTGGGTCACCATTTCAATCTTTTGCTCCAGTGTGGTTTTTGTGTCTTTAATGGCCACCAGAATCGGTGCTGTGCGGATCTCAAGACTCTGGTCAGTGGCTTCAGGTGTTTCAATCAATCAATCCACTCAGATTTATAAAGCGTGGGTACTCACCAGAGAGGTTATCCAGGTATCCAGGCACTATATTCTTGCTGGAATCAGTCAAAGAACCTGGTATTGAATCCCTTTCTGAATTTTGGGAGAGAGGATGATGTTCTGAGGTGAACGGACAGGTCGTTGCAGGATTTCGCAGCGTTGTACCAGAAGGAACTTCCTCCCCTGTAGCTGTAGAGGATGTGGGTAGTGTGCGCGATGGTGAGGGAGGTGGAGTTCAGGTGTTTTGTAGGGTTGGTCAAAGTTCAGGCGGTGGTTGATGTATACTGGTCCATGGTCTTGGCAGGCCTTGTGGGTGTGTATCAGCATCTTAAATTGCCATCTTTTCTGGATGGGGAGCCAGTGGAGCTTCCTGAGGTAGGGGATGCTGTGGGTCTTATGGAGGTTGAGGATGAGTCTGGCAGTTTAGATCTAAATTGTCTGGAGTCCCTTTAGGAGTTGGGTGGTGATTCATGTGTAGAGCGCGTTTCCGTAGTCCAGCCAGCTGGTGACTAGGGCTTGAGTGATGAATTTCCTGGTGCTTACGGGGATCCATCTGAAGATCTTTCGGAGCATGGGACACTGTAGAAGCAGGCGGAGGTGAGCTTGTTGATCTGGCATTTCATGGTGAGTTTGCTGTCTAGGATGAATCCAATGTTGCACTACTCTTTGTTGTTCCATGGGGAGGTGGTGTTCTGTCTTGTCCGTGGTGAGCTTCAGGCAATTTGTCTTAATCCAGTCTGCCACACTTGTCATGCAACAGTGGAAGTTGGTCATAGTGATGGAGAGGTCTTCTGAGGGTGAGAGCCTGATGAGCTCGGTGTTGTCTTTGTAGAATATGATGCAGAGGCGATGGGTTTCAACGATGTTGGCCAGGGGTGTCTTGTCGTGTTGAACTGGGTGGGGCTGAGCGATGAACCTGGTGGGATGCCACAGATGGTGTTCTTGCATTCCGAAGTGAAGGGTGGTAGGCAAATTCTCTGGGTTCATCCAGTCCAATTGAGGCCGTCTGCCTGGATCTCAATGTAGTGGAGTCTCTTAATGAGTGTGTGATGGGATACGGTGTCAAATGCTGGGGAGGGTACTGATGTCGCTTGTGGCAGCGATACGTGTGGTCTCTGTGCTATGGTTGGTGACTGGATTGGGAGGTGTCTAGCAAGTTGTTCCTCTCCCAGTCTTTTGGTGAGTTGGTGGTTGATGGCCTTCTTGAGGACTATAACGGGGAAGGTGATCAGAGAGATGAGGGTGGTAGTTTTTGGGTTCACTAGGGTTAGCAGATGATTTCTTGTTGAGAGGGTCTGCCTTCTGGGTGTTTCTATACATTGGGGAAGGTGGCCATGGCGATGGATGCGTTGTGAATGTAAGTGAGTTAGCCGCTGATTTCCTTGCTCCCGAGATTGAAGAAGTGGTGTGGCCCCTGGGTGCTCCAGAGTGGATGGAGTTCAGGGTGGCTTGTGGTGCTCTGAGTGGAGAGCTGTTCCCATGCGGCGCCGGTGAGCGGGTGGTTGTTGCTGGCATCAGTTGGTGTGATAAGATTGTAAAGGTCAGTGGGTTGGGGTTTGAAGTTACTGTATATGTTGGATATCTTGTTTTGAAAGTAGTCCACCAGGGTGTTGCAGAGTTCCTAGAAAGGGGAGAATGTGTTCTTGGTGGCTGATGGGCTTGAGAACTCTCTGGTGACGCTGAAGATTTCATGGCTGTGGTTTAGGCATGCTTCGATGTTTGGCTCCTTCCGCCCCTTAGCAGATGTGTCACTCCTGCTTTGATCCTTTAGTGCGACCCATCTCCAGTTATCCTGTGCCCGGCACGAGATGGAATGTTTCTGGCAGTTGGGTCCCCTTTGTTGACCTCCCCAGTTAACTGAAATAGTGGTGGTGAAAAGGGAGGGCTTCCAATCACCCAAAGCTAGCTTCATGGGGCACAGCTGCTCATCTAGGGCTCTTCAAACCTTGTGCACCCTTACCACTGGCGCACACTGGATTGGACTGTGCCACCATGTCCATGTCCCTTTCTGGTGTGGTTGAGCAGGGCTCAATGAGCACTCGACCTCAGGGCCACTCCTATGTCCTCCTCACTAGGGGGTCTCTCCTGCCCTCACTGTTGGGCTGGCGCCACCCTGCTACAAGTGTGGTGCCTCCGCCCAAGGTATCGCTTTGTTTGCCCTAGGTTGGCATGGTTTGCCCAGACGTTGGTTCCTTGCTCACTTTGCCACTGGATTCAAGCTAGCCTGGCTGATGACGGCTGGAATGCCAGAAACGGGTCCCAGGATGCTTGTTTCCGGTCCAGGGAAGACGTGGCTTGGCAGTTCGGGCTGGACTGTTCCCATGAGGCACAGGGTAAGACTGATTTGCATATGGGCGTTTCTGAACTGGGGTGGTGTAGTGAGCTAAAGAATGATGATGGATTTAACCCAGATCAGTTGACTGGGGAGAGTGTTTGATTTGCTCAAACGCTCCGTCCATCATCCCCTTTGGTATCGCTCCGCCCAAGAACCTGCAGAGCCGCCCACTCCCCTGGGTTCACAACCGGCTAACCGACTGCACCGCAGGTTGAGGCCGAGACAGGGCACAAGCACCTATCCCTCCTCTAGCAATCACCAGAAGCAGTTCAGGCCCTACTACGGGACAAAGTCTGCCTTCACCTCTTGTTGACTGTTGAGCCCCTGAGGCCCAACCACTATTCCAGGTCGCTGGTATGGTGTCTCAGCACTTCGGAGTCACCTATGCCGTTCTTCAGGTCCGGGGACCCACCATCATCCCAACGGGCAAGCAGCCAGTGTCTGCGGCTTCCTGCAGGTCCTCTTTGTGGCTGACCGAGCTGGCATTGGCTGTCTCCCCCATTGTCTGTGACCCATTGCCGAACAGATGTGTTCTCCTGCCACACTGCTCTCCGGCTGGTGGGAGTTTAGGCCACCATCTTGTCTGGCTACTGGCCAAATCTCGCTTCAGCTAGCAGGCCTATTTTTTGGCCCCCAAGGTCCGTAGGAGAGCAGTATTGGGCTTGTCATGCCTCTGGGTGACACCCCATTGTTATTGGTGCCTTGGCACACTCCCTGTTTGCAAGGGAAATGTCTCAGCGGGCTGTGGACGCCGGAGCTCAGGGTTCACCTGGCCCGTTCCATGCATCTTCAGGCCACAACCACCCCTTGTCTACATTTCAAATGGCTATGTTCTTGTCATCCATACAAGATTTTAAAGATGCAAGTTTAAATTTTTATAGATTCATAGTTTAAGTATTGAATCTAATTTTATCCAGATCCTTCAAGATACAATTCTGAAATACATCTATATTATTCTCATTCTGTAATTTTAGGAAAAACATGGCTTTGATGTCAAACCACTATTGAAAGAATCATTAATATTGTTGTTTAGATTTTCTGTAATCTCATTTCAAGATAATGAGTTATCACTGTTAATCGACATCAATGTTTGTATATCTATTAGGTCTTATGTAGCATTACTCATTGGTTCCAACGTATGTAGCTTTATAGATGCCTTAGAAGGAGTTATATCAAAATATTTTTTGAGCTTAAGCAATCTCATTAATTTCAACAAATCAATTTTAGCATTAAACTAAATCAATATGATTCAAAGGTACATTGATAAGACATTATTTAATAATTACAAATCCACTTCAGTTAATTTTCTGTCACAGTATTGTATACTAAATTCTCTTTTTGACTTCCACTTTGTTCTAGGATCGTGTAGTCATCCTTACTGCATCCTGCTTCCTTTTTCTTTTCTTTGTTTTTAGAGCCTCACATTTCTTTCTTATTTGGTGTCCTTAACATTGTTCTTGTGGTTGGTTGCTTTTGTCCATCATGCACATTATCACTCACACTACTACTCTAGGATGTATTTTAATCACTGTCAGTTTCAGTAATATGTGATTGCATTTTCTTGTATCGGAGTCAATCATATTGTATTTTTGATAACTGAAGTCTCTCTCCAATATGAGTCATTTATTATTTTGGATTTCATCCTGATATTTATCAAGAATATGTTCAAGGATATCAAGGTTCTTTTTAGTAAAATCCTCACAGTTGGGGCTGCAACTCCACAGTCTCCCTCTACTCCAATGGACAGAGTACCATGGGCCTCATTTATGAGAAATGACGCATCGCTGCGTGAAAGCAGCGATGCGTCACTTCTCACTGCGCACTCCTTGCGACATTCCTGATGCGTCATATTTATTGTATGACGCATCATGTCGCAAGGAGTTACAGATACGTCAGTATTTCTGACGTATCTGTAAGCGCAAAAGTGACGTATTGCTGGAGTGTGCCACAAAAGTGACACAACTCCAGCAATGCGTCCTTTCACATGGGGCAAGCCCCATGTGAAAGGACCTGCGTCAGTCTGACGCCTGCTGTGAGGCAGGCGCAAGATTTTGACGCAGCTGCGTCCTAAAAGTGACGCAGTGAAATCTCATAGATTTCACTGCGTCACTTCCATGACCCTTTCTTGCGTCAAAACACCCCCCTTGCATACATTATACCTGGCGCAGGTATAATGTGGCGCAGGGGTTTACAAAGTGACGCATCTACCTAGATGCGTCACTTTGTAAATATGGCACAACAAGGCGCATTGTTTACGCCACTGGTGCGTCACAAAAAGTGACGCACCGGCGGCATAAAAGTGACGCACAGCCTCATAAATGAGGCCCCATGTACCTGGGCCTGCCCATCTTCTTCCTTTTTGTGACACCTGACATAGAGAATCACTACTCTCTAGATGTTGCCAGTCTTTCCTAAATAGGTTGTAAATGTTGAACACATTGATGTGGCTTCTCTGATTACAGGTGTCAATGCTGTCTTTTCTACCAATACCACATAGCAGTTATTTCAAAATCTTAACTTACCTTCCTAGAGCCAACAAGGAAGTTTTTACTGTGTCCCCCCACCCCCCCCCGATAGACTTTGGTGATGCTTTTCCTTTCTTCCTTTTCTTACTCACTATAATCCATTCTTCTTTATATCCTCAATTTATTGGGTGCAGGTGAGCCCTGTTGTCTTGTGGGAGCTGAATTACTATATGTAAATGGTTCCCTGAGAGGAATGAATTATTTTGAGCACTGGATCTCTAATTGATTCACAAATGTATGTGATTAACTTTATGTGAAAAAATATAGAAATAAGTAAACCATTGACTATTGTACATAACACACTTAAAAAAAAAATTAAGTAAATAAAAGACATATATTTGGCAAACGTATAATTTTATCACAAGAAACATATTTATATTTTACTGACGTTTGAAGTTTTACTTCTTTTAAGGGCCCTTATTATTGTCAGGGAAAGTTAATCTTAAGCCTCTTTTTTCAGTAAACAAATATTTTTCTTGATTTATAATAAATTCTTTTTAATGGTTAAGCCTTAAGTGTATGTGTTTCAGTCCACACAATGACTTTTGGGATCTTACCACAAATAGACCGAATCATAATGATTCTTGGTTGTGCGAAAATGTGCTCACTGCTCTATAAGGTAGGTCAATTGTGAAAGGTGAGTATGTAGTGGAAAAGATCTGAGTGACATATTTCTTCACATTGTTGTACTAGCCTCGCTAATGGAGAACAGACTTATTTTTGCTTCTCTAGGGAACCATACATTAATACTGGGTGCCACTCTGCAGTGTGGGAGTGGGCTGCCATCCCACCCCACTGCCCCGTTCCCACACCACCAAACATCACCGCAGGTCACCCGCCGGATTACGAGTTACCTTGTGAACTGTCAGGCCGTCCTTCGGCGTTCCCACAGCAGTGCCTATTAAACAGGCACCCCAATGGGAGCGCCATAGCCTGTTTCTGCACTACAATGACTGTGCAGACCATGCCGCGCAGAAAAGGGGGTGTATGAAGACAGGTGGGCACACCTTGTACCCCTTGCATGCATCCCATTACCCTGAGGCAACAGGCGTCCCTGTATGTCCCCCTTTGATTCCTCACTGCCACAGTTGTCATGGCGACCTCATCGCCATGAAAACTGTGGTGGTGAGGAAACTGCAGATATGATTGGCGGTGCAACAGCTGCACCACCAAACATATTGGAAGCCTCTGACCGCTGTGCCATGCGGCAGTCCTATAGTGGTCGGTAGTTTCACTTCGGCGGCTCAGACCATCGATTCGGCCATCTCCGACTGCCACCGCACTTCCACAGCGAGTTTGCCAGGCAGATGGACCGCCAAAATTGTATTTAGGCCCTTAGTTTGTGATAACATTGAGCTGATCATTTTTGGTCTTAATGACAGATTCTCTTGCAGAACATCAGCCCCACATTCAGCTAACCTTTTTGCATCCTTTGTTGATTCAGGCATGTCTTTGGAGCACAAAATTGGGATGACAGTAAAATACGGCTTCTTTCTGCTACTTAATGTTAATCAAATCGACTCCTTTCATTAGCAAAAGCACAGTCGCATTGTGCAAGGAACAGCTATCAATTTGTACCTGGACTATTGGGATTTCCTTTTTGGAAGTCTGCTTTCTAATCTTATTTATACAGCACAATCAGCTTAGCCACTGCAGCCCACCCTGCTTAGGGGATGGAAAGCAGAACCATGTGCCTCAGGCTAAGACGTTTTTAGAGTTAAAAACAGTATACATTGTGATGTATTATTCGGCCTGTATGTATGTAGAATGTGTTTTTGTCTCTCACAACATGCTATTCGCTTTATGTCATTCAGCCTTCAACAGAGTGTTTTCATTGCAATGCTTGGCCGATTATTTTACATTAAAAATACACTTTATCATCACACATTCAATTATGTCTCTCATACATCCAATACATACTAAAAGCAATCTTTTGGTATTTTTTAAACTCCAATAGGTTTTATAAAAACTGTTGGCAGTACTTGTAATTTGTTTAGGCACCTTATTGTTTTTTTTTCATTCAGCTCTTTTTCTTTTTAGATCATTGCCACCACCATCACTACTACCAAACCTTACAACCAATACCATGTTCATTACCACTTCCCTTACCACCAATGTCAAATGTGACATCACCATCATTCCAACCATTATAATAAACATTAGTACTGCCTTTACTTTTTCCACTCTTACGAATGCCATTCCTACCATTACTATAAATGCCATTGCCACCAAGATTACCAACACAGTTACACCTTCCATTCAGAACATCCCACTATTACTACCTGGGCATTACTGCCACCACCACTATTACTACCAGCATTACAACCACCTCCATTAAAGCACCTCCATTACCACCACCATGAATATCACCATATCTCCTTTACTACCACCAGTGCCACCATCCGCACCACGACAATTGCAACCACCGCGATTACAAGTATCTCCACTACAGTCACCCTTATCCCCAATACCATTGCCAACACCCCATTAACATCTATAACATGACTATCACCATCAAGACAATCACTACCACCACTACCAATATTGCTAAAATCCCTACCACCATTACCACCAATTCCATGTCTGGCGCTACTGAATTAGCACATGCAAATATAAGCATGAATAAACGTTGTTTGCATGTATTAGCTCATTAAACCCCGACCTATTAGGATTGTCAATACTTGTCTTTTAAGTACGTTCACAGCCAAGAGTAGTTTGTCTGATTAATGTGCCTCCCCCATTTTTCCTGCCTATACCATTTGGAGCTCCAGGCAGTGATTTCTGTTCAACACAGCTTTTAAATTTGGCTGAGAGGGTGGTTGCCACTTGGGTTTTGCCTGAGACAACGCATGCATTGTCGCTTATGAAACATTTTGTTTACTTACAGTGATATTAGAGCCCAACCATTGGTTATCATAGTTTTGCTTCATCATTCCTTTCCTTTGCTTGCTCCTCTTTGGGCAGCATGTGCCAGCTTCACTTCCTCTTCATGTGTTTCACACTCCCCTGGAGCATGGCCCAAGTACTGCTATCTTGCTCAGTGTCCTTCCACTGCTTGCCTTTAGGAGCTCCTTTTTAGGTTTCGACCTGGCGAGGGGCAATGCCCCTCCCAGTTTGAAAACTTTTGTTTTCAGTAGGGATGTTTGGACAGCCTCTGTTTCCAATTGGCTAGCTCCATAAATGGAGACTAGCCATTGGGAGACAGAGGCTGTCAATTGCGCTTTCTCTTGAAAACGCGATTCGGGGGCGTTTCTGGTGCTTTTTTTAAGCCCCTCCCCTTTGTCCCGGGCCGCGCTGCGATTGGCTGCCGGCCCGGGACACCCCCGTGATGTCATTCCCGGGCCGCGCTGTGATTGGCTGCCGGCCCGGGACACCCCCGTGACGTCAGCCAATCACAGCGCGGCCCGGGACCTGACTTGTTTCCTTCTGTTTGCCTTCTTTATTACATATCCAATATTTTTATTTTTTTATTTTCAGTAATCAGCTACTTGACTTTGGTGATCTGTGCCTCCTCCCTCCCGCCCACTCCTCTCGCCGAGGAGTTATCCCGCCCTCCTCCCGCCGTCAGCGATCCATTTGTTCCCGCCATTAATTCTCAATTCAAAAAGGTGAGTAGAAGGGCCATGGCACGGAGATGAGATAATAAATTAAGCGTGTGGCAGTTTGCCTCGCTTCGTGTTTGCTGCTGTGACCTGCGGTCTGGTGTTTGCAGCGTGGCTGCTGGAAGCAAGCAGGGGAGGGGCGCAACTGGCACTGGGAGAGTGGCAAAGGGTGGGGGTAATGGGCGACACCAGCGGGCGGCCGCCGCAGTGCCACTGGCGGGGAAAAGAGCTGCTATGAAGGCAAGAGGCAGCGCGCACCTGCGAGCGGGAAGCACTGATTACTGGAGGGAGGCGGCACACGTGAACCAGCCCCCAGCGGAGGCAGCGCAGCGCTGCACGCACAACGCCAGCAGAGACGAGACGCCCACCGCTAGACCTTCAGGGAGCACAGGCCTGCATGCGCGGGTCAAGAGACTCGGTGGGTCTGTCAGAACGAGACCCCCAGCCCGACAGAATTGTAGCGCCTTGGACAGGACACGGAGATTCGAGGCGCCTCCGCCAGACAGCGAGAAGAGAACCCCGTCTGCGGTGCAGACCTACAATGGGGCTAAATGTTGAAAATCCCAAAGGAGGGGGCTCTGGTGAACCCACAAGCAGGGGCTGCAGTCGCAGGTACTCGAACTGGGGCTGGGTCGGGTAGGGTACACTCGGGCTCTGGTGCGGGAAATACTGAAGGGCACTCACTGGCTACCAAATTACTCCATGTGGTCCGGGACAGTGCTCCAGTATAGGACTTTCCTTTTACTAATCACTGTTTTCAGGTGTGCTAGTCCAGTCGCTTGAGGGGAAACGAGACAGTACTTCCCTTTGCCAAAATGCATTAAGGGGGTTAAGAAAATCCTAGGAGTAGGAAACGGTGTTAATAATGGCATGGACTCACCTGGTAACCGTAGTGAAGGTGTCTGATGGTGTGCATGGGTGTGCTTGGTACTCCGCTGCCTTTGCAGGGGTCGGCGGTGCACACGAGGGGTCCGTGGTAGGATACATGATGTACATTGAGAGGGATGTGTGTTTTAGACTGACGCTTGCTCTGGGGGCCATCGTAGGCTGAAGTGGTCTGTGATGGGATACACCAGTATGACGTAACATGTACTGGGGCTCTGGTGAGCTAAAGTTGTTGGTGATGTCATGCAGAGCTGTGATAGAACATGCACTTGGAAACTCTCTTGCTATTATGGGGGAAGAGGGCTGTGATGGGCTGAGGGGGTCTGTGTTGAGATACATGTGGAGGTACTCAGGACTCTGGGATATACTGGGGGTTGTGATGGATGAGGCCTGTGATGGGATTACTGACGTCCGAGAGGTGTGTACTTCCCACTCTGACGCATGTACTGGGGACTGTGGTTCACTGGAGGGGTCTGTGAAGGGATGAGGCTGAACACGGGACTGTGGCACTTCTACTGGGGCTGTAGCTGCCGGTCACATCACATAGGGTATATTTATAGGAATCATGAGAGATGTGGAAGGGATGTGTGGTTTTATTATTGGAATAATATTATTATAGTGTTGTGATTTTAGTTTACGGAGGGCTGTGATTTGAGTGTGTGTGCGTGCAATTGTGCCAGTGTATGTACTCGGGATTGTGAGGGATATGTCTGTACTGGGGTTGGTGAGTTATGTACTGTAACTGAAATGTGCTTTCGTTTTTGGAGTATAATTAAGGCTCCAGGTTTATGGCATTTGTTTTTTAACATTTCCGTCTGTATTTATCCATAATTATGTTTGGGCCATTTTTATAATTATTTATCCATATTTACTGTATATTTCGGGGATAAATGTGGTTGTAAAATTGTTTCCACATTTACTTAACTGATAAACCTGCGCACATACTTCGACGCGTTTTAGAAAATTAAGAGGGCAAACATTACAATAACCCTCTTCTAAATATTTGCATTAAACTACACATGTATGCTGGTGAGCACCCAATGTTGGGGGGGCTCGCAGTGTGTGGGGGGGCGGTGTGTGTGGGGGGCTCTGTGTGGGTGTGTGTGGGGGGCTCTGTGTGGGTGTGGGGGGGCTCTCTGTGGGTGTGTGTGTGGCATTTGCGAGAGATTAAGCTATTGGCATTGTAAATGACAATGCCATTTATTTATCTGTTTTCAAAACCAACACATAAATAAAAATGTTGTCATTTAAAATGCCAATAGTTCGAACTTTTGCAAAGGCGAAACCGTTGCATTGTAAATGCTTGTTTCCTATTGGTATTGGTATTGGTATTCAGTATTTGTAAAGCGCGACTATCGCTCCGGAAGGAGCATCCTGGCGCTAACTGGAAAGTATGCATAAGGTTGTAGTTGGGCAGGATTAGATGGCATCCATCGCATACTCGTCTGATAGACTGAAGATCCATGTTTTTAGTTGTTTCCTAAAATGAGTTTCTTTGGTCAGGGACCTCAGGTGGTGGGGCATGGAGTTCCATGCTCTGGAAGATAGATGGGTAAGGGTTTTGCCCCCTTTGGTTTTTAAGTTGAAATTAGCTAGTTTTAGCAGGTTGTTGTTGGAGGATCTCAGGGTCCTCTGGGGGTTGTAGTGGGGGTAGCGTTTAATTAGGTATTTGGGGCCAGTGTGGTTAAATGGCCGGAATGCAACGATTAGGATCTTAAAAAAATCCTTTTGTGCAGAGGCAGCCAGTGGAGGGCTCTCAGAGCAGTAGATGCTGAGGACCTCCTGGGGAGTTTGAGCACCAATCTGGCAGCGGAATGCTGGACGCTCTGCAGTTTTTTGAGTGTGACTTTTTTCACACCTGCCATTAGACCGTTGCAGTAATCAAGGCGCGAGAGGATTAGCGCGACCGCTACCGCCTTTCTAGCATCCGTTGGTAGGAAGTCAAAGAATTTTTTGAGGGATTTGATGATTCCGAAGCAGCTTCCTGCCACCTTCCTGACGTGTTGGTCGAAGGATAGGTCAGTATCGAAGGTGACTCCGAGGTTTCTTGCTGTTGTGACGGTCTAGGGGGGCTGTGGAGTCCTCAGGCCTACAAAGATGAGGACAGAAGTTGACATTTTTCCCCATGGGGAGGATTTCTGTCTTGCTAGTATTGCACTTAAGGTGGTTTGTTTCCATCCACAGAAAGACGTCTTTCAAGCAGTTTTTTAAATTTTGTTTGGCAGTTGTTGAATTCTCATCTAACGGGACTATGAGTTGGGTGTCGTCGGCATATGATGTAACGGTAATGCCGAATGATTCGATCAGGGAAATAAGGGGAATAAGGTAGACGTTAAAAAGCAGGGGGCTTAAGATGGAGCCTTGTGGGACTCCAGATTGAATCTTTTTCTCTGCAGAACTGAAAGGTCCTAGTGTGATGGATTGTGATCTTACTGTTAGAAAGGATGTTATCCAGTCCAATGCCTGGTCGGAGATACCAATGTCCTTGAGTCTGTCCAGGAATATAGAGTGAGAAATTTTGTCGAACGCTGCTGTGAGGTCCAACAAAATCAGCACGGCGTTCTTTCTTTGGTCTTGTAATAGTTTTATGGAATCAGTCAATTCGATCAAGGCTGTTTCCGTCGAGTGCTGGGGGCGAAAACCTGATTGTTGGGGGTGGAGGATATTGTTCGTTTCTAGATGGTTTTTGAGTTCCCTGTAGACTATCTGCTCCGTGATTTTTCCCAGAACTGGGAGAAGTGAGATTGGCCGGAGATTGGTAAGGTCAGAGGGGGATTTATTCGGTTTTTTCATTAAGGGCTTAACAATGCCTTGTTTCCATGCCCTAGGGACAAAGCCTGTGCTGAGGGAGGTATTTACTATTTTGTTTATGATGGGATTAACGGTACACAGTCAAAATATCGAGTTGATAATATCGAAGTACCATATTATCGAGTCCTAAAAGTCGATGGTAAGAAATATCGACAACCAAAATATCGTTGTAGAAAATATCGATTTATGTGTGTGTTAATATTATCGAAGACATGAATTTCGAAATATGTAATATCGAAGCTTAAAATATCGATAGGCAAAAATATCGATATGTAAAAGTGATGTTTTAAAGTATGTTAAGTAATGCTATAGTAAAATGTTGTCTATATATAAGGTAATTTATACATATATTTCAACAATTTTAGTTATACGTGTAGGAGCGGGATGTAGAGTTTATAGGGGATAAGGGTGGGTAGTGTTTTAAAAAAGTATAGTGTAATTATGGATTAATAAATTTCGAATTTTAAGTAAAATTTTAAATTTTCGAAATTTGAAATAAATATTTGTAAAAGGCGAAATTTTATATAAATTTATGGAGTATTTTGTGTATGTAGTAAAAATGTTTGTAAATATATATTTATTTTTAAATATTTACAAAATAATTGTATAATAATTTTAGGAGCGGGTTGTAGAGTTTATAGGGGATAAGGGTGGGTAGTGTTTTAAAAAAGTATAGTGTAATTATACAATTAAAAATTTCGAATTTTAATTAAAATTTCTAAATTTCGAAAATTGAAATAAATATTTAAACAAGTCGAAATTTTATCGAAATTTATGGAGTATATTATAACATTTTTTCTTTTTCTTTTGTGTATGTACTAAAAAGTATTGTAAATGTAAAAGTATTATTATATATTTTATAAATATTTGTATAATAATTTTAGGAGCGGGATGTAGAGTTTATAGGGGATAAGGGTGGGTAGTGTTTTAAAAAATATAGTGTAATTATAGAATTAAATATTTCTATTTTTCATTTAAATTTCGAAATTTCGAAAATTGAAAGAAATATTTGAACAAGTCGAAATTATATCGAAATTTATGGAGTATAGTACAACATTTTTTAGTTTGCTTTTGTGTATGTACTAAAAAGAATTGTAAATATAATTTTTTTAAATATATTTAATAAATATTTGTATAATTATTTTAGAAATGGGATGTAGAGTTTCTAGGGGAAAAGGGTGGGTAGTGTATTAAAAAAGTATACTGTAATTATAGAAGAATAAATTTCGTATTTTATAAAATTATTTCTACATTTCGAAATTTTAAATACATATTTGTTAAATGCGAAATTTTATACACAATTATGTTAGTTTTTTTATTTTTGGGCTTTTGTGTATGTAGTAAAAAGTATTATAAATATATATTTTCGTAGATATTTAATAAAGAAATGTATAATAATTTTAGGAGCCGGATGTCGAGTTTATAGTGGATAAGGGTGGGTAGTGTTTTAAAAGGGGTATTTTTAGGGTTCAGGGTCAGTTTTTAGTTTATGGGTAAAGGGGTATTTTTAGGTTTCAGGGTCAGTTTTTAGTTTGTGGGTAAAGGGGTATTTTTAGGTTTCAGGGTCAGTTTTTAGTTTGTGGGTAAAGGGGTATTTTTAGGTTTCAGGGTCAGTTTTTAGTTTGTGGGTAAAGGGGTATTTTTAGATTTCAGAGTCAGTTTTTAGTTTTTGGGTAAAGGGTTTTTTTTAGGGTTCAGGGTCAGTTTTTAGTTTATGGGTAAAGGGGTATTTTTAGGTTTCAGGGTCAGTTTTTAGTTTGTGGGTAAAGGGGTATTTTTAGGTTTCAGGGTCAGTTTTTAGTTTGTGGGTAAAGGGGTATTTTTAGGTTTCAGGGTCAGTTTTTAGTTTGTGGGTAAAGGGGTATTTTTAGGTTTCAGAGTCAGTTTTTAGTTTTTGGGTAAAGGGGTTTTTTTAGGGTTCAGGGTCAGTTTTTAGTTTGTGGGTAAAGGGGTATTTTTAGGTTTCAGGGTCAGTTTTTAGTTTGTGAGTAAAGGGTTTTTTTTAGGGTTCACGGTCAGTTTTTAGTTTGTGGGTAAAGGGGTATTTTCAGGTTTCAGGGTCAGTTTTTAGTTTTTGGGTAAAGGGGTATTTTGGGGTTCTGGGTCAGTTTTTAGTTTTTGGGGTACAGGGGTACAGGGAAAAAATAAATTAACATTAAATTTAAATTAAATTAATTAAATGAAATGAAATTAAATTATATTACATTAATTTTTTTTTACAATTAATTTACGATAGTAATTTATTATGAATGAATGTCCTGCACTTACTCTAATTAATTGGTGATTGGAGTTGGAATAGTAAATTAAATAGGTTCTGTGTCCTGCACTTACCCTAATTAAATGGTGATTGCAGTTGTAATAGTAAATTATTAACGTTTTTACCTAAAGTAAATGGTGATTGGAGTAGGAATATTAAAATTATTAATTCTGTGTCCTTCAAATATTGATATTATATGTATATGGGTGTATGAATAATAACTTTTATAGGTTCAGTGTATAGTATGTACTCTAATTACATGTGGTATATAGAAATAGATATAACATTACAGTTATAATACATTTGCAAAAAGACATAACAATGATTTTGTAATAGGTAATAGAAAATAATTACACAATTTTTTTTGACAATAATTTTATTTATTCAACAATTGAAAAATACGATCACATTTACATTTTATCAAGCTATGTTTGGTATAAATATTAAAAAAAAAGAAGGACAATGTTCTTTTAATAATCACATTTTTGAGTAGTTTTCTTGAAAAATACTTTTAATTTGTAGAGAATAAATGGTTAGTTACCATAATGCAATGAATGATATTATACATACATAATAAAAATATTGTTTCTTAATATAACATTAAACATGTGTAATGAAAAACATAAATCACAAAATTTCATAAAATATAGTGTTATACAGATGATGATATTAACATATGAACACTTTTAAATGTTTAATATAATATAAAGATCTTGATTAGAACATTTACATCATCATCAATGATTGTTTTGACAATACAATATTGTTATGTATAATTATTATTATTAATAAATACGTTTTAATAATAATAATTTTCACATATTAGTCATATTGTAAACAAGTACATCAGAAAAACAAATACAATATTACACATTTAGTTATATAATAATTTTAATAAATATTACATTAAATATTTCTACATGTTCATACTTAATGTAATAAATATTAAAAGTATGTAAAATATAATTAATATATAGCAAAATAGATTTTCATTTCACAATGTACTATACAATTTTTTGTACATTACACATAATTTCGAACCATATATTTAACAATAATGGACATTTATAGTAGTACTTTTCACAGTTACATATAATTCGGTTCTTTTATTTTGTAACCACTCTTTGTCTTTTTGCGTTATTTTGGGAAAGGGAAAGTCGCGGTTGGAAGCAGGTTCACGTTTGAGTAGGTACGATTCTACTTTTCTCTTTTTAAAGTATTGTAACTAAAAAATAAAGGTAGTCCTTTGTTATTTAGGGGTTGGTAATTAAAGTATGACTATTTACATATAATGGAGTGGACTCAATACGTATTTCCGTTATCGAGTTTTTGGGCGATTTGAAATAGTTGGAGTTAATGAGTATGTTGTATGATTTAATTAAAATTTAAAAAAATAGGAATGTTATGTTTATATATTATGGTATACTCGTTAGTGTTATGTCGGTGGGATTGTTTTGAATTTTTTTGTCTCGTATTTTGAAACAGCTATTTCCGTTTCCGATTACTCTTTTTTTTGGGAAAGGAAGTGTGTTTCAGTTGTTAGAACGGAGATGTATAACATTCTTCCTTTATATTTTGAGTTCTCTGAAATATTTATCACAGTTTAAGATAACAGTAGTCATTTTCAATGGCATTTAAAGAGTCGTTTTATTTGGATGATGGATAGTTTTAGCACAGTTAATAGAAAAATATTTAATGATTTGTTGTATTAAGTCTTTGAGATTTACACACTGTATTGTCGGTAAAGGATTAATCTTTATGATGTTGTATTTAAAGGTAAGTTATTCATTTTTCATATTTTGTTTGGATGGAAACAGTATTTAAAAAAAAATAATTTGATATAATGACATATTTATTTAGTCTTTTTATAATAGTGTAAAAAAATAAATTAGACTAAATAAATATAGATTTATTATATTAGAATATGTGTGTTATCATATTAAGGATATTGTTTGATGTTTATCCATTGATTTACTTATTGCAATTAGTTTAATGTTTTGGCTATCATTTTTAGATATTTCAGTCCTCTTGTTGTAGGATATAGTTGGACTTGCTGTTGAAGATACAGATACATTTGAGCAGTTTGTCTAGAGATTTTTGGTTTTAGTTGTATGACAGATTGCTCCATACGTAGTTCCTGAAAGCTTTGCTCTTTTTGTATAGCTGTGAGTAGCTTGTGTAATGTGGGTGTTGTACGTCCAGTAGAAGAGAGGAAGGCATTGTGCCAACCTTCAACAGCATTGTTCGTTTTTGCCTCTTGGTTCAGCGTTGGTAGATATACATTCCACAAGGGAATTAAAAATTTAGGCTGGCGTCTGTGGCCTGACCTATGTAGTCTTCCAACCCAGTTGTCCTCAAAGTAATCTAAAAGTGGGGCGAGTCTTTGCTCATTTTGGGTGTAGAAAGGACTTTCAATTAATAGATTGTAATGTTCTGCCACATCAGTTACTGGTACATATGCCAGAGCAATGAGATGTTTGATTTGGTATGCAAAAGTTATATTTGTTGCATACTCAACACTAAGGGCAGATTTTTGTAAATGTCTCCAGAGACATTGATTGAAATGAAAATAACATCCTTGAATGAATGTGTGTGGGTAACTTTTCAAAATAGAATTAATCATAGCTTGTTCGAAGTCTATGATGATTTTCATTGGGAAGTAGTCAGAAGTTTGTTCTTTTATTTTTTGCAAAATTTCTGAGTAAGTTGTGGCTTGTTTGTTCGGTAATAAACAGTATATGAAGGGGATACAGGTATTATGATATTGCCCATGAATTGTGTATAATTGGTAGAAAGGTTTTGGGCATATAGAAAAAGTTCCATCCATCATCCAAGTAGCACTTTCTGTTAATTTTTTAATATTGTTATTAGTTGCAAACATGATTATTCTTTTGTCCTTGCTATGATTATCATAAAAAATAAATGGCTCGTCATTATGAGTGATTACAAGCTCAGGCGGAATTATCACTTCCTCAAAAGTTCTAGGAGTTGGTATATTGGGTCTACTTGCTTTCTTTGTCCTTGCTATTGTTCTTTTAATGGAAGCAATAGATGGTAGCTGACCTCTTGCTTCTCTCGGAACTTTAGGTAGTAATTCTTTCAGAATTACGTTTGTAGGTAGTTCTGATCTGCTACTTAATTCTTTGATATTCTCGAGAGTGGATCTCACTTCGATTTCCGAGATGTTTGGTGGGTGATTATGTTCAGTGGTATTAATAACACTAGTTTCCCTTGTTGTAGCACGGCCATAGCATTTATTGGAGTAATATTTTGTACATTTCCAATTCACTTTAAGGTCTTTTTGTTTCTCCTGAGTATAAATGTAGCCCATATAGCATAACAAAAATTTGCCTTTCTGTGATGTAATAAATCTTGCATCATCAGTCATTCTTGAGTTCTGGTATCTAGAAAAGTTAATATACAAATATTAACAAAATGTGAAATGTATAAAAGATTTTAAATAAAGCAAGTATTATTTCTAGTAATTTACTTACCAGCAATAATGTTCTATGTATCGAAAGTAGGTGCTTGTTCAGTCCGATGTTGTGGTCCTATTGCCACGGTCTGTTGAAAAAAAATTAAGTATGTTATAGGAAAAGTTACAATTTTTATTTTGGTTACATTTTTGGTAGTTTATAACGTCTCTAAAAATACTTTAGTTTATTTGGATTTTAAAAGAGACATTTCCAAGATAATACTAACAGAAGCATAAAAAGAGTCATTTTTTGTTCGAGTATATTCTATAGAGTTTATAAAGACTTGTTATGTTTTATTTCTGAACTTACCAAGAGAATTAGAGTAGTAGCACAATGTTTGTTCTTTGATGTGAATTATCTGTTTTCTGTAGCTTTGAGGTCTGTTTAGAGAGAAAGTTTATGAAAATTACCAATGCGTTTATATGTTCCATAAACAATACACACTTGTTATAAAGCATTGTTACTTATTTGCTGAAAAGAACCTGGGATGACACATGTTTTATGAGTTAAAGCAAAAGAAACATTTTTAAGAACAGGAATAAATAATTTTTTACACAGCATTGTAACGTTTTTTTCCCTAAACATTCTGGCTTCACAATATGTATTAAGAGTTACAGCCGAAGAAACAAATTAGAGAGTTTGAAATTAGGACACTAATTTTCTAATAACGTTAAGTAAATACTAAAAATATGTAGATACCTTTTTTAAATTTAAAGTGTCCAGTATCTTGAAGTTGAAGTATAACTTGATTTGTTTGTAGAGTCTGTTTAAAGGGAAAGTACATAAAGAAACAACAATTTAGGTTAAAAATCTTGGTCTATAAGTAATAGTAAAAAAAACATTAGAATTTATTAACAGAGCTATATGATTACTTACTTGTAGTTTCAGGACAAATTTTCTTGCACAGAAGAATATAGATGGTGCTCCCAAAATTGGCAGTATGTGGTCACGAAGAATATTCCCTGCAAGTTGTATGGCTGTTTGTGACTGGTTTATATAGTCTATGTGTAATTAAGTTTGCTATCTGATTGGTCAGATATGTAAAGACGAGTTACTATTGGTTAGTTTGATTTTTTTTTAACTTAAACATTTAAGATATATCTTATTATATTGTTTATCTAGAGGAACTGAAATTATATATTTAAGTAATAAAAAACTCTTGTAATAAATATAGAATATGTATAATGAGTACTAAGTATAAAAAAAGTATGTTTACAATGAGTTTATATCCAAATATCGTTAGTGCGCGAAAACACAATTTTTTATAGTAAATGTTACTTCATAATTTGAAAATAAATTAGTGAAGTCTTTTAAAATGTGTGTATTACTAAGAGAATAGATTTATTGGTGTTATATATTAAAAATTGAGTATTATTTAGCAATCGATATTTTTATATAGACGAAAATAGTGCTATCGAAATTTAAGTATTCGATATTATTGTAGTGTGCTATATGTAGTATTGAGTGTCGATATTATGGTAGTCGAAAATAATGTTAACGATATTTGTGTAGACGATATTTTTGTGCATCGATATAGTTTGATCGATATTTTTGTCATTTTCATGTTAAGTATAGGGTGTCGATATTAGTGATATCGATGTTTGAGACTCGATGTTATAGTAGGTCGATTTTTGTGCAATCGAAATTCTGTCAGTGATTCGGGATTAACAGCTTCAATCAGTTGGTGAAGGATTCTAGGAGGGCAGGAATCGGAGGGGGCACCTGACTTGCACGCTAGAATAACTTCCCGGGTCTGGGCTAGACTGACCTGTGAGAACGTCTTTAGATTTCCGGTTATTTTTCCTGCTTGTTCCGGGAGGGTGGGGGACTGGGAGCTTTGGTATGGGGGAAAGTCTTTCTGAATGAGGTTGATTTTCTCTTCAAAGAAGTCTGCTATTTGATCGCAGAAATCTTGGGAGGGAGGTATTTCGGGCTGTAAGGCTTTTGGATGAGTGAAGGATTTAACTATTGCAAACAGGGTTTTTTGTTTTTGCTTAGCCTCATTGATGGCTTTGGTGTAGAACTCTTTTTTGGAGCTTTTTATAATGGAGTGGTAGCTTTTCCTTAGTTGGACATAGGAGTTTCTGTCCGTACTGTCGTATGTTTTACGCCATTTGCGTTCACCTTTTCTGCAGAGAAGATGGGCCTTGGCTAATTCTGGCGTGAACCAGGGGGCGTTTATTTTGCCTTTATTATCAGTTTTCCTGATGCGTTTAGGTGGAGCGCGCACTCTGATTTCGTGTAGTATCCAGTTGTGGAAGAGTTTGGAGTCCTGTTCCACGTTACCCGTCAGGCTAGGGGTCTGAGTCTCGAAGGTAGGCTTGAGTTTGAAGGTGTCTTCTACCGTTTTCCAGTTGACGTGGTTCTCTGGAAGTGAACTGGGTTTGATTGAATTTTTAGGGTGCGGGGTTCTGATGAGGAACGGGATCAGGTTATGGTCTGTCCAGATTTGTGGGACAGGGGTATGGGTTTCTAGAGGGGGAAAGTTGGTACAGACCCCGTCTAGGGTGTGTCCGGCTAGATGAGTGGGTTGCTTGACCCTTTGTTGAAGGTTGAAAATTTCCAAAGTTTGGTGGAAATTTAGTGTCTGAGCGTCCTCTGTGGAGTCGAGGTGCAGATTAAAGTCGCCCAGGAGGGTGACATGTGGGTATCGGGTTAGGAGCTGATCAAGGGTATCACTGAGAGTTTCTAGAAATCTGGTAGCGGTACCTGGGGGGCGGTAGATAAGTCCTCCTGAGAAGGAGGCGGACTCATTAAGTTTAATATAGAATCCAAGGGATTCGGCTCCTTTTAGTGAGTCAAGGGTGAAGGTATGGCATTTGAAGGAGTTGCGTAGCAGCAGGGCTACTCCTCCGCCTCTCCCCTTTAGTCTGTCTTGCCTGAAAATGGTATAGCCTTGTGGAAGGGCAGTGGCTAAGTCAGGATTACTGTTGTCCGTGAGCCAGGTCTCGGTTATGAGAAGACAGTCAAGGTCTAATTCCTGGATGAGGTCTTTTATATCTTGGTTATGGCAGCCCATGGAGCGTGCATTAATCAACCCTCCTTTAAAAAGTGGATTGTTGTCCCTAGGATTTATTTGAGGGACTGTGGTCTTGACCGGGGAGGAGGTCCATCTGCATAGCCTGCAGCTGAATGGCCCCTTGATGATATTCATGTCAACTTTACAAGCACAATTTTTACCACTGCGTAGGTTTAAAAGAAAGTTGGCCTGGTAACTTACAATGGGGAGCCCGGGTCCAGACTCTCCTGCGCCTGTCGCGGTCTTGGCGCGGACGGGCGCAGACGGGCTTGCCTTAGGCGCGCCTCCGGCGCGCAAACGGCGCTCCCGCCCGCTGCGCTTGCGTGGGAGGCACATTTATGGAGAGGGGGTGTGTGGGCGTGGCCTGTCAGGTGGGCGTGGCCTCACGTCTGCTGCGATGGCGGCCGTGAAGAAATACTTTCACCAAACAGCGCTAGTTTCCGCTGAGTGTGATATGCCTGCTTGGCGCTTTAACCCAGAAAAGAGCTGTGGTGATGGTAATAAGTTTTAAAATATGCAGCAACACAAAGTATACAATTTTTAAAAACAACGAGTAGCTCCTCCGGCTTCCGCCTCAGAGGTAAATTCCAGTGGGCGCGCTTTTAGTCAGCGCTAGTTTTTATAGGCAGGGGGGTGTGGGCGTGGCTTGTCAGGTGGGCGTGGCCTCGCGTCTGCTGCGATGGCGGCCGTGAAGAAATACTTTCACCAAACAGCGCTAGTTTCCGCTGAGTGTGATATGCCTGCTTGGCGCTTTAACCCAGAAAAGAGCTGTGGTGATGGTAATAAGTTTTAAAATATGCAGCAACACAAAGTATACAATTTTTAAAAACAACGAGTAGCTCCTCCGGCTTCCGCCTCAGAGGTAAATTCCAGTGGGCGCGCTTTTAGTCAGCCCTAGTTTTTATAGGCGGGGGGTGTGGGCGTGGTCTGTCAGGTGGGCGTGGCCTCGCGTCTGCTGCGATGGCGGCCGTGAAGAAATACTTTCACCAAACAGCGCTAGTTTCCGCTGAGTGTGATATGCCTGCTTGGCGCTATTGTGTAAGCATTCCACTAGAGCGTACGTTGCTTGATTCCACTAGAGTGAATTTTGCTTGCCCCCTCCCACTCTTCTTTCGCTCTCCTTGGTGTTTCTTGCCCCTGACCGCTCTCCTCCAACTGACTGTGATCTTGGTTGCCTCCTCCTGCTGTCTGTCATGTTCCTTGCTCCTGCCCACTCTCATCCCACTGTCCGTTGTGTTCATTGCCCCCTCGCCCTCCTCCCACTGATTGCGATGATAGGATGGTGTTTGCACTGTGCAAACTGGGTGCAAAGTCTAAACTCCACTTTACCTACTTGTGGTGATGATAGTCTGGTGTACACCTACTTGGATGGATTTTTATATTGAACTGAGGCTTACGCATCAAATATAACAACAGGTTTATTAACACATTAGTAAAGTTACAATCTCAACCAGCAACAGTTAGTCATAAATTGACAATCAACTGAGTGCAGCATATGTGAATATAATCCAGCTAAATCACAAGGTGAATGCAAATACAAGTTATATAAAGCTAAAATAGGCAAGGTATACAGTTTCTATTCCCTTAAAAGGAAACTCCCTAATGCTTAAGCTAAAGTTGCGGACAAAGTCAGGGAATTCATAAGTAGCACATGTCAGCAAATATAACATCTCTATTAGAACCAAATGAAGGTTCCAATTAGGACAAGGTAAAATGTGCTCAAACTAGAAGCTATCTCAAGGTGCAAGAGCAAAGGGAACATGGAGTCTGAAAAGAGAGAAAGTGGCGTCCTCCTCTAATGGTGGACAGAAAGGAGCCTAACTGCCTAATACCAAAAACATACAATTAAAACAGAACATTCAGATAAAGATATGACTCCTGTAGTTCCCGCAAAGGCAGGAACCAATCCCAACTAATGCTGACTACGTATCTGGTACCAGGTTATTTCTCGTTGTTAATACAATGCAGAGTTTTCCATCTCCGCGGCCTTAATGGTTATCGCTCAAGGGAGTTTCACTTCTAGGCCAGGTGCTGGGAAACACTGTCCAACTTGTAAAACTGCAGCAATAATGGCCTTCAGAGAGAATTCTTAAACAACAATACTTTTAACAAGACCTCAGCAGCTCTTGATGGCTCGAAGGATCTCCAATGTTGTACAACATTGCTAAAAGATATTGAGAAAAGTTAATAGCTCAAGACTATTGGGTTTTGCCAATGCTTGTTGATCGTAGTCTCAAAGGCCTGTAGCAGCCTCCTACCTAATTTAAGAATAGGCTCTGCCTTTTAATTGGTTGATAGTTGTTCTCAACTCTTTTCTTTCTGGTTTTTGCCCTCAGCAGGCTATAAAGGGCTAAGTGGCTAGTACCTTGAATCTATTTATTAGGTATAAGGCATTACACATATTGTAATCGAGAATAATTTATTTTTAACCATAGATGTCCCTACATTTGAGTATGATGGCTTCACTGGCTATAAAAAGTTGTCCTTCCTGTGGGAGAGAAACAGAGGATAACTTCCATACCATGTACGAATCTTTCAGCCATTGACTGGAGGCTGCATGTCCTAGAACGGCGGTGGGGCAGAGGCGGGCACTGTAGTCTGGATTACAACAATATCCTTTTCTGACAACCTTTTCATGATGGGAACATCACCCTGAAAAGGTTGTCTGCAAGGGTTTAGGGGTCCCCCAAAGAGGGTTCCCGGACGCCGTAAAGTGTCCGTGACGTCACAAGTAGTGGCTCCACTGAACTCCATACACCGTGTACCATGCAGAACATGGTGCATAGCACACAGTGCACGATAGTGCAGTAGGTCTGCATGGCGCAGGCAAGTGCTGCGGCCCATTTCCACGGCCGCAGCATGCCCCCACCATCATACCACCGACCTTCCAACATCCAACCCGGCAGTTGCATCGCTATATGTTGGTCGGGCCGCCTGTATGCTTGTCGGCAGTCTACCGACCCCGCAATAGCAGTAGGCGGTCCTAGTGCCCGATATCATAACAATGCCCTTAGTGTCTGGTATACTTTTAGTTCAGCTTTGATGCTGCTTGTAGTTTTCACTTAAGCACCCCTTCTCTAGTAGAGTGTGGTGCTCTATATATCTACAAGATTGTTGGAACAGCATTTCAGAAACTTCCTGTTTGGTTTTGGTCGAGGAGTTTTCTTGATTTTACCATTAAAGGTTTGTGGTTGCTACCTTTAAAGGATTATTCATTGTGGTTGTAGCCTACTTTCACAGATCTCATTCTATTGTTTAGTGGAAGACTCAGTGGTAATAAGACGTCTGACATTCATAATTTCTCTCCTTGGTTTCCCTTCTTTTTCAGTTTGCTTGTGTCATTTCTCCTGTGCCATTAACCTTGATTCCTTATATGGTATGCAGTGCTTTAAACGGGCCGGTAGTCACCGGTACTGAGTACCGGCACTTCCAAATTTTTTTTACATCAGTACCAGCACTTCTCTGTAGCCAGGGAGAGTACTGGTACCCTGATCCACAGCACGGTAAGCGCAGGTTAGGTTTCTCCTCAAGTGCAGGGCAGATGCTGCTCTGCTTCCGGGGAGCTTCTAATGAACCGAGCATTGAAGTAGACTTTTGCAGTTTTGCAGCGCCCATTTGAATGTCCTCAAACTGCAGGGTTTTGAGAGGGCTTGTGTCACGCTGTGATTAACAGGACAGTATCTCTAAACAGACCATGCACTGTCAATCAGGTGCGCAGCGACCATTCCGGTGAAAGTGCCATCATGGCTTTCATTATGTGTAATGAGTTCATCTGTTTTATTGACATACATGCATTTCTCGCGTGCTTTGATATATGCTGGAACTGGTACAGAACTCATTATGTATGATCATATCTTGAACTTAGTCCCACCCCTAGACCCGCCCCCTTGCCACACACCTCTATTTTGAGTACCGGCACTTATTTTTTCCCATTTAACCCGTTGCCTGCTGATGACGGAACCGCTCCGTCATCAGCTGCGGTGGCGCTGTGCTGATGACGGAGCGGTTCCGTCATGGCCCGCTCGGAGCGCCTGCGCGGCGCGAATTCCGCGCCTGCGCTGAGTGTTCCATTGAGCGGGGCGGGCCATGACGGAACCACTCAGTCATAAGCACAGCGCCGCCGACGCTGGTGACGGAGCGGTTCCGTCACCAGCATGCGGCCGCCGTGCGGCCGCCCCACCCCCTTAGCACTGCGGCAGAATAGCCGCCGCAGTGAAGGGGTTAAAGCACTGGTGGTATGTGTGGTTTTCTGAAGACTTGTCACCTTCCAATGCCTTGAGGAATAGATTTTAAGCCACTCTCATTCCTATGCATGGTTAGCTTGAACTATCAGGTGTTCTAAGCAGTATGTCATTGAAGTCAAATAATTTGCATTTCTATTGTAAGGTTGACGTTTACATAGTGTGACTGCTTCCAGTGGAAGTTCTCGAGAAACCATTTTTAGTTGGTCATCTGGTGCAGGACCGCCCTTAATTTTATTTTGAACCTGATATGAGAGTATTCCAGTATGCATCACTAATAATTATTTCAGGATTTACACCTACTTAAACACCACCACCTGCACTACTTAGATCACACCACTTCTGCCAATACGATCAATGCTAATACAACCACCAAAATACCAATAACAACACCAATACCACCACAAATACCACACCAACATCAACACCTCAAATAGTACAGGAATTACCAATTCCACCACTACTAGTAACCGTACCACACCACAAATGCCACTGCTAAGAATCCTTGGTAAGGTCAGTAAGTCTGACATAGTAGGTGTGCCTTTACATGGAAATACAATTTCTACATGTCTGTATGAGCACGTCACATTAAACCCCAGCCTAATGACTTTGACAGTACTGTCCAGCGTCGAGGCACCCACGTAATGCTACCCACATGTGAGATACAGTTATGGAGACATGCCTACCTTACTTATGTAAGAAAAGTGTGGTCAACTATCAGATGTAAATTCGTAGACAGGCAAAATACTAGAAAATCATTTCTGAGAAGCAAGGCACTCAAAACCTTATTTAGTGGGAAAAACAAATGATTAGAAATACAGTTGATTTGAAAATATTAGAAAAGCACAACCATAGATAAAAATATTTATTTACCTAACGTAGTACTAAAAGGAAAAATGAATGGATCCATATGAGGACTATATTTAATAGTAAAGTGGAAAAGGAGCAAAGAAGACAAAGGTAAAGAAAGACTGAGCAGTTAAACAGTTAAGAGAGGGAAGCAGGGTAGTGAAATGGTTAATGGATGGATGAAGGCACAAAGCAGTGGGGAGACATAAAGTCGGTTCACCAGTACCCCATGTTTGAGCTTTGAAGCATGTGGCAGCTATAAAGCATAGAGCAGTCAGAAATGGCCAATATTTACATTTTATTCTTTCACAGATGCTTGTGAGACTTGGGGCAAGGAAAAGCCAATCCCAGGGGTTCCATGTGCACCGCTTGCACTCCATCAGCCACCCCCACCCTAGTGGTTTTATTCCCCTTTCCAACACCGAACACTAGCTCGTCCCTGATCCCCACACTCTTTAACATTTATATGAACCCTCTGGCTGAAATTGTTATACCCTTTGGCATACAGATTGTCACGTATGCGGACGATACCCAATTGATTGTCTCCCTTAATCAATTGGAGAATCTGGCCAACTGTTTGGAAAAAGTATTGGCATGGATGGAGGGCACCTATCTACAATTGAATGGAGCAAAAACGGATCTTATGTTCTTGGGTAAACCGTCCCCACTGGGCCCTAGCTCTCTGCGGCCTAAATGTTTGGACAGTATGCCCCCACCAAAAGAACAAATCAAAAGCATTGGAGTTTGGCTGGACCATAATCTGGACATGAAGGAGCAATCTCGGAAGTTAGCAGGAACCTACTAGGGAATAGTTAAGATGGTCAGGAAAACCCTTCCCCTGCTGCCTTTCAATGCTAGGAAGACTCTGGTTCAAGCCTTGATCCTCTCACGGCTAGATTATGCAAATGCCTTGTATCTGGGCTACTTGCGATTAGCAATAAAAAAGTTACAGACTGTGCAAAATTGTGCAGCTCGCCTCCTTCTACAGACCCCTCGCAGGGAATCTGCACGATCATCAATGGCCTCCCTTCATTGGCTCCCAGTCGATGAAAGGATTCAGTTCAAGTCCCTATGTATTGTCCACAAGATTCTTTCTTCCAAGGGCCCACTTAGTTTACAATCCATCATTTCTCCCTATCATGCCAGCAGAGCCTTGCGATCGGGAAAGAAACGTATGGCAGTAGTCCCTAAAATATACAGGTCTAAGAGTGGGGGAAGGCGCTTCTCCTACATCACCTCTAAGAGCTGGAACTCTCTTCCAAACTACATTCGCCTTGAGGACTATATGTCCTTACGTCGACAGCTTAAAAGGTTCCTCTTCCCGGCCGCTTCATGCATTTAATTTCTGTGGGTTCTATTCCTAGCGCTGGGAGGCCTTCGGGAGCCTTGCGGTCTACAAATGCCATTTAATTCATTCATTCATACTGCTCGATACTCCTTCTTACCTTTCCCCTCTAGGGACTTGGACATGTGTTCTTTCATTAACGAAGGGTCCAAGCCTAGGTTGGACTATCTTGTTGACCCCAAAATCTGGGGACAGCATGATTTGTCACCCTCCACATGTGAGACCAGTGGCGTTGCAAAGGTACCGCACTTCCAAACACAAGCAAGGAAAAACTTAGGTGAAACTTTTGTGTCCAACTGAATATCCAATAAAAATGATATACTATTTTTTACAGTTTTATATAGCCCAAACTGGACCCGAAGGTATTGGAGCGCTTTACATGAGCACCAGTAACTACGCAAGGACACGTTTATTTCGGTAGGCATAGGGAGATTGGTGGCTTTATTTATGCAGGCCTACGTCACTTTTGCGCAACTGTTTCGTCACTTTTAGTGACACAGCGGCGGCGTAAATGATACGCCATGTTGCGTCATATTTACAAAGTGACGCATCTAAGCAGATGCCTCACTTTGTAAACCCCTGCGCTACATTATACCTGCATCATTCGCAAACAGAGTGGCGCAGTAAAATCTGTGATATTTCGCTGCACCACTTCTAGAACGCCAATGCAACAAAACCTTACGCCTGCCTCATGGCAGGTGTAAGGGTGCCGCAAGCCCTTTCACATGGGCCTTGCCCCGTGTGAAAGGAACTTTGCTGGAGGTGTGTCAAGCTTCCGCCACAACTCCAGCAATGCGCCTCTTTTGCTCTGACAGATACGTCAGTAATACTGACGTATCTGCCATTCCTTGCGACATGTTGAGTCATACAGTAAATAAGACATATCATCCGTGTCGCAAGGAGGGCGCACTGTGTAGTGGCACATTGCTGCTTTCCCGCAGCGATGCAACACTACTCATAAATGAGGCCGTAAGTGATTTGCCCAGAATCACAGGATTTTGAGCCGAAACCGAGACTAGAACCTGGTTCCCCAGCTCCAAGGTCCGCAGCTTTGGCCGTTAAGCCACATCTTCTTATTACATTAATTTCCACTGGTCAGAGCTGGGCAATAATTATAACACCCCAGCTAAATATGCCTGCTTTGGACTTCAACAGCTGCCTGGCAACACATGGGGAAACATGGCAGGGAATCATATATATTTTTAAATAAACAGTTGAAAAGTCTTTAAACAAATTCCTCCCCGCAATGTTTGACCACACAGAGGTTTAGTCCAGGCCAGGACCAAATGCAGAGGCTAATGTAACACCATTTCTAAAGATAGCTCTTCCACATCCTCAAAGCTGGTTTGAAATTCACAGCAAGGTCCCCTGGGTGGTAGGAAGGAGAGCTCATTAGCATAGCCCGACGGATCTTTCCTCTAAAGAGCTGCCATCATGCAGTCTGTTTTCTTCTAATTACAGGTTGCGTGCGGTGCCAACATCCACAAGGTCGCACAGTGCAAGGGCATGGAATACTGAAAATATTGTCATCGGTTCTAAACGGGGCTTTATTGAAGATGAGCCAACGTCATTACGCTGCCAGCTCACCGCTGATAACGCACACACATATTTTAATATGTAGTTCATAAGAATTCCACTAAGTCATCACAGAGGCCTGTGCTTTGTTTTCGCAGTCAGCCTCCTGGAGCAAAAAAAATGCACTGACCTTGGCTTAAGGTGAACCAAAAGAAGATTTGATTTCTTTATAGCGCTTCTATGTAGAACTTTCATAGCGCTTGTCACAAGACATTCACAGTTAGCAGACATAGAGTCACCTTGCATAGAAACATCATTTTTATTATATTGTCCTCTCTCACAGAGTAAAATAATTTGTAGTAAACATGCAAAGTTGAATTCAGCGGAAAACAATCCCTACCTCCTCATAGTTTTTGTGATAAAATGAAGGACTCTTTTATTTTGCACACCCCACATATATTAAAAAGCTGTTTTTCAGTTTTGCATTTACTCTGTATCCACACTACAGGCCTTTGGAGGCACCTACTTACATTCAGAAACAGTCCTATATAATATTATGGTCTAATACAAATATACAATATAAGTATAATACATGGGATTCTGTATAAAAGCCAGTCTCTAATTTCTTTATAATAGGCGAGGTGATTCGTGACGTACCCCTTCACCAATTATGACGTCAGAACTCAACTTTAATAACATATTGTCTTATCAGTTCAGTCCACAATGTGTACACTGAGCCAACAGCTGAGGGGAAAGGTAGGTCATGTCCAGGAGCATGATTAAGGCAGCTGTTTATAGAACAGAAAACAAAACCTGGCTTCTCTTTCTTCCACTCTTTTTCTAGCTGTACAGTGACAACTAGAAAGGAGCTATTTAGAGCAACGTGTTCATTTTTTTGCACTCCTTAGGTAATTATAGGACAGTTGGAATATCTCGGCAGGTTTCTTCATATTCCGAACTACTGCACCTTTAAGAATAAAATAAAAGGATTCTAATATCTTCTTGCATCAAATATCTGACAGATTTTTTGATGTGTTTAATTTTGCACTAGATATTTTACTTTTATTCTTCATGTTTTCAAACATTCTCTCTCTTTTATATGAAAGAGCTACGTACCAAGAATTTAAGTGGTTTGTGGAAAAGGTGATGGCTCGACTGTGTATTATAAGGGATTATGGGCCATGTGTATCATCATGACCATTTGCGATTTCTAAATAGCGATTTTTAAGGAATCGCTATTTAGAAATCGCAAAATGGTATGTATGTAGGAAATCGCTTCTTTTTAGCGATTCCTTAACATTCCTAAATTGCGATTAGCAAATTGCTAATCGCAAATTTCCCATTCATTTCTATGGGCCAGGAGGCCCATAGGAATGAAGAGGAAATTTGCGATTAGCAATTTGCTAATCGCAATTTAGGAATATTTTCAAGGGTGCAGGGTGTCACAAGAACACCCTGCTGCACCCCTGAAAATGACATGTGTGGGCATATGGCGCACATACATGCCCTAAGGGCATGTATGAGCGTCATGTGGCACCTTTGGATTTTACATAAATTGTTTTTTTTAAAAGAATACGCAACGTACCACCAACTTCTAGTTGGTGGTGATTTGCGAATCCTTTTGGGCATTTTTGAATTAATTTTCCTTTGATACATTGCATTTAAGAAATCGCACAATTTGCGATTCCTTTAGTGCAATCGCAAAATAAGGAATGGCAAATTTTGCGATTCCTTATTTTGCTGCCAAAATGTTTCATACACACCATTTAGCAAATTAGCATTTGCAAAGGCCGAAATTCTGCGAATTTCGGCCTTTGCAAATGCTAATTTGCTTGATACACATGGCCCAAAGTAACCTCTGCCGTACATTATAAGGATAGTCCAAATCACTAAGGAGTGCCATAAACTTATATAGCAACGTATCCTTTGGCTTTGTTCCCCTATCTGGCCATGTAACTCCTCTGTGACTTGCAATATTCGTAGAATGTACGGGAGGTGATACTGTATTCCACATATCTCCCTAGAAGGCTATGCAGCATTCACAATATCAGACCTTATAATGAGAAATCAATGTTTTCCTACACGCCAAGTTCCCTGTTGAAATAAGTACTGCTTTGGTACAAGGTCTGTGGCTTATTAGGTGTTTGCACAAATAATGAATTTAATAAAAATAATGTTCCTCCTGTTTGAATTGCCAGTGCTACAAATCCATAGATTTAATGCACACCGTGGCCAAAGGAACGCAGAGTTCCAGCGGCTAGATGATAATTCTACCTGTTTTGGAAATTTTGCACTATGTGCACCATAGAGAAAACATTTTGCTCGCACCTTGGAGTAGTTCTTATTTTTTGACGGCAGGTATTAGCTACTTGGCTGGCTGGTAATAGGGCAATATTATTAAGCATTTTGCTCCTGCATTTTTTTAACGACTCTTTCGATCACATTTGGTATTTTTGGAGAGGTTGTATGTTGGGATACCAACAACAAAAATATTAATTGATATGAACATGCAGCCTAAATATTGTTTACAAAAATATTGAATCACTGGGAGTAGATTTTATATTATTAACTACAACAGGGCAATATTTTTGTAGAGTATATTAAGGAGTCAATATTTTTGTTAGACACAATTTACCCCACACTATTCCGGCACCATACATGAGTGAGTAATGGAAATTTGGCAGGTTGAGATGACTGTTGTATTATAACATTGCCTCTTCATCGATGTTTGCACCATGTGTGCCATATTGAACAGATTTTGCTTATGTGAAATTACAGCATCACTTCAGGAGGCAGTGGGGAGTTTCGAGAAGGATGATTGCTTGCTGGTTTTTAAGGCTGTGACAGACAGAAGGTGGTTTTGTGCTTCAGGTATTGTTTCATTGATATTTGGCCACACTATATTTCACCTGGGAAGGGTTACTAATGGAGAAAACAGTCCAGTGTGGAGGCAGGGCTTGCCTTAAGGTGGAGGTAAATGTCACAAGTGGTAGCAGGCTAGATGTCTGACATAATATTGGAACAACATATATCGTGGCAATCAAATATCGAGGCAACAACATTGATGACAAAACTCTACCTATGCTTATAATAGTAGGGATAAAAATACTGGAACAAAAATATTGTTGACACTGATATTGGTAAAATAAGACTAAAATATTAAGTCTCCATAATATATATAGTAGAAAGTATTACATCTAAAATATTTAAAAATATGACATTAATATAAGGTATAATAAGGAATATTAAATATTTAAAAGTGTATACATATATATTCATATAAAAAAACACACATATATATGTTTATACATACATATATCTATATATAATGTAACACTATTAATAAAGATATACATTTTAATCTAAATTAATTTTGTCAAATTATTGTTTTTAATTCACTATTATAAAATCGCATAAATCTATATGCATAAATCTGTATATATATACATTTGTATATTTAAATAAAATATATAAAAATATTCAAAGACAATTACATAACATTAAACTAAATTAACATATTATTTAAATAAGAAACACTAAAACATGTTTTGTTTTATTACAAATATTACAACAATTAAAAAATATATCAATTTATATACAAATAATATAAGATAAACAAACAAACAAATATTACTGATAAATATAATTTGACAATTTTACAAATAATTGTTTAAATCAGAAAATAAAAGAGACAAAATTCCCTCTTCAGTCTGTGCAACAGTAGGGAAAATGTTGAACTTCGGAGGGGTTAGATTGACTAATCCCACTCCTGTCTGTGCAATAGTATGGGAAGCGTTGGACTTTGGAGAGGTAAAATATACTATTCCAACTCCAGTCTTTGCAACAGTAGGGAAAGCGATGGACTTCGAGTGGTGAAATTTACTATTCCAGCTCCAGTCTGTGAGATAGTAGAAAAAATGTTGGACTTCGCTGGGGTAAAATTTACTATTCCTACTCCAATCTGTGCAACAGTAGAAAAAGTGCAGGACTTCGGAGGGGTTAACTTTACCATTCCCACTCCAGTCTGTGACTTTGGAGGGCTACAATTTACTATTCACACCACAGTCTGTGCAACAGTAGGGAAAGCATTGGACTTCATAGGAATTAACTTTACAATTCCCACTCCAGTCTGTGCAACAGCAAGCAAAGCTTTGGACTTCGGAGAAGTAACATTTACTATTCCAACTCCAGTCTGTATAACAGTAGGGAAAGCATTGGACTTCAGATGGGTTACATTTACTATTTCTAAACCCCTATGTACAACAGTAGGAAAAGCATTGGAATTCAGAGGGGTAAAATTTACTCTTCTGACTCCAGACCTGTGCAACAGCAGGGAAAGCATTGGCCTTTGTAGGGGTAAAGTTCACCATTCCAACTCCAGTCTGTGCAACAGTAGGGAAAGCGTTGGACTTCAGATGGGTTGAATTACCTATTCAGAGAGATGAGAGATGGAGCGTAACGCGGATTAGAAATAGCGTGAATCTTTTTCTTTATACTAAACTTAGTTGCACAGCTGCCGGTGTTGTGAAATATTTGGTATCCCCTGCTCCTCGGCAGACTCCTGAGGTCCTGACTATAGGACAGCTCAAACGAGCACCCAGCAGCCCCGCCCATTCCAGGAGAGGAGAACCTCGAAATGCGCGCAGCACAGATGGGTGATTCTTACACAGGCATGGAATCCCTTCTTGGAGACAGGAGAGGAAATCATTAACGGTGCTGAAACTAGCTCATATTACATAACCGTTTCTGGGCTATTTCCTACCGCTGGCTAAACATGTTCTTATTAGGTTTCCGGATGCAGAGTTCTTTTAGGAAGCACGATTAAAACGTGATTTACAATAAAATCTTCATGGAAATGTTATTCAAATGTTCACTGACCTGCTCCTTGCTCCTGGCTTGAGGAACTGATTCCCTGTCCACGAACTTGATTGCATTCCCTGTGGCGGAGGTCGGCTGGTGGGAGCGTTACTGCAATCGGCGGTATTCCACCTCGCTCTCAGCGCGACCCGCCCAGGTCGTAGTGCAGAGGCTGTGCCCTGGAAAAGCCTACCGGGGGACTGCGAGGCCCAGAAACCACCGCTCTTTGCAGCAGGCGCCTCTTCCCCCGGCGGCCACGCCCATTGATCTGACCGGCTCTTTTAAAACCTTTCGCGACACCCGCTGCGCGGGTGCCGCTCACTGACCTGCTCCTTGCTCCTGGCTTGAGGAACTGATTCCCTGTCCACGAACTTGATTGCATTCCCTGTGGCGGAGGTCGGCTGGTGGGAGCGTTACTGCAATCGGCGGTATTCCACCTCGCTCTCAGCGCGACCCGCCCAGGTCGTAGTGCAGAGGCTGTGCCCTGGAAAAGCCTACCGGGGGACTGCGAGGCCCAGAAACCACCACTCTTTGCAGCAGGCGCCTCTTCCCCCGGCGGCCACGCCCATTGATCTGACCGGCTCTTTTAAAACCTTTCGCGGCACCCGCTGCGCGGGTGCCGCTCACTGACCTGCTCCTTGCTCCTGGCTTGAGGAACTGATTCCCTGTCCACGAACTTGATTGCATTCCCTGTGGCGGAGGTCGGCTGGTGGGAGCGTTACTGCAATCGGCGGTATTCCACCTCGCTCTCAGCGCGACCCGCCCAGGTTGTAGTGCAGAGGCTGTGCCCTGGAAAAGCCTACCGGGGGACTGCGAGGCCCAGAAACCACCGCTCTTTGCAGCAGGCGCCTCTTCCCCCGGCGGCCACGCCCTCATTTCTTCCCTTAATATCAGCCAGTCTCTAACGCGTCGCGGGTCGCGCGCGGGTCGCAGCCCGGGGCAAAGACCGGGCAAAGACCGGGCCGTTTTAGGCCGTTAGAGGCTGGTAGAGACTGGACTGGGCCACCCCCCTGATATCCCTACCCGTATACCCGCCACTCCCTTGCTCTTAATAAGGATAATAATGGTGAATACGAGGGGTTCGAAATCTAAAGCCAAAGCCCCAACCTCTACAGGTAAACTACTTGGCCCCATGGACGACTTCCTAGCGAAGGCTAACACCCTCATAGATGAAAGTATATCACTAATAGAAGAAAGGGTTTCTTTAGATCTGGCATTCGCTAAGAGATCTTCATTAGGCATGCTAGCGGAAGCCAGATCTCCACCACTGGGAGCTTCAAACGCTGAGAGAGCACAGACACGTGAGAGGCGTAGCCTGCCGAACACAGTAGATCTGTCAGTATCCCAGCTGGCGGACTCCCAGCTCAGCTCCGACTTAGAAAAAACCCCTGAACTGGTTCCTACAACACCCACACAAATTTCTTCCATAGACAAAAGAATAGAAAGGGGTAGGAGGGAGGGAGCCATTAGTAAAAAAAGAGCGACTAGAAATTCCATCACGTTAGTAAGCCTGCCACTACCCTCTAGCATCCCACAAATTCATGATGACGGACCACCACAAATAGAGATTCTAGCGTCAGTTCATCAGACAGAGAAGGAAGGAGCCCCCCCAATAGTCTTGGATCCTCACTCTAACAAGCAAGCCCAAGTGGACTTGAAGGCTACGGAGGCCAATGAGTTAACCCTCACTGCAATAGCTAATATAGTTAAACATGCATTACAACCCCTAGAACATCGGTTAATAACTATAGAGACACAAATCACCAAATTTTTAAAAATTCAACAGTCAGCTTACCCATCATGCCCACAGAAAATAGGAGGAAACAACACTAAAAAGCCAACCACTACTGCAAACCTAGCTCTTCCCAACCCACAACAAAAAACTCTCCGGATAACTACACCTAAAGTTCTCGTTAACAAAAATACATCAAATACAACCAAAATAGCAAACACTGCAATAGCCTCGTCCTCCACCAATAACTCGCAGCAGATAATTAGTATACCTTCCCCAGGTGCGGCATCTACAGCTGCCGTCACCCCGGCAGCACCTAGTATCTCCACTAATAAAACTCCTGCTAAGAATACAACTAAAACAGTAACAAAAACCTCTGCCCCTCCACCCCCCCCACCAAAAACCCCAGCGGACAGGCCCAAGAGAGGTGCTGCGAGGAATCCTGGTCCTCCAAGACTCCCAGCAGACTTTCCTCCTGAGGCCTCACCGTACGTGTTGGTGATGGCGGGAGTACCCGAATTAACAGACTCTACCCCAGAACCTATTTGGTCCTTAAAAAACAAAGCCCAGCACTGGCTCCAGACCAACCGCCCGATTCCATCTTCTTGGAGCGGAAGAATTAGATCTGTTGCTAGGGTACCGTGGGTGGGCAGTACCAGAAAAACCATTCCCGGTGATTGTATAACAATCACATTCGAGGACCCGCGAATAACAGACTACGTCTGTTCATGGGAAGATATCACCCAAAATGGAGGAATCAAGGTCAAACCACTTTCTTTCTTTTATCCATTTAGACAGGCAGGGGGCTTCACACAGGAGCAGGAGCCTCCCTGGTCTGCCCCATTCCCCAGACAGGATGAACCATTAATCCCCAGATACCATGGTCCCCCTAACTTACACGAGCCAGATTACTCCTGGCACACAGTAAGACAACGCCAGCAGGGTGGACGCTGGGATGACAGAAGGCTCTATACCCAATGGTTCCCTCACAGGGAACAACCCCGGTGGGACCCATGGCATAACATCACCCTACACAATAGGTATAATGGCCTAGAAATGGTCGATTGACCATCAACAGAAATCCCTTCAAATGAGCCTCAGGTACCCCCCTCTCCTCAGTCTTTTACAACCACTCTAGCCCCCAAAAATAATGAACCCGCAGCCTCCATAGACGAACTCAATCTTGATTCCTCTTCAATTACAGTACTCTCCTGGAACGCCGCGGGCCTCCGTAATAAAATCGAGGATGGTTCCGCGCAGGAGTTCCTAAAATCATACCAACTAATCTGTCTGCAAGAGACATGGTCTGTAGAGGAACTACATCTACAAGGCTATAAAACTCTTTCTGTCCCAGCACTACCTAGTACAATGGGCAGACCAAAGGGCGGGTTAATAACTTACATTTCAAACACCCTACCGCTTAATAAAGTGGCTATTCTCTCGCAGGATGCCAACCACCAAATTCTTTCATTAACTCTTGTTAACAAAGAAATAATAATCCTGACCAATAGTTATAATAACTTATCGGAAGAAAACTTCATAATTCTTCTAACCACCCTTCATGATAAGTTAAAACAGATTCATCACTCTAGATCCGTAAATAAACCAATCCATCTAATCTGGGGCGGAGACTTTAATCTCCACCCCTGTACAGCTTCCAACCCATTGCGCTGTGGGATAATGGACGAACTTAACGTCCCAATGGCGCACTTCGCCCACGATAAACTAGGAAACTTTATTAACACCGTCCTATCCGACCTGGAGCTTCACATCGCAAACCACCTAGACGCAGAACCAAATGAATTTGCTCCAACTTATGTGGGCAGAGGCCATCAAACCACAGTAGACTTTATACTTCTCACACCAAACCTCATGAACAAACTCAAAGATTTCAGGGTTATTGCCACCCCCCTTAGTGACCACTCCGCCTTAGCAATAAAGTTATTCATGCCACCTAACTCCTCTCACAAACTGGAGATGGCGGTCACTCTTACACAGAACAAGATCCAGGTTGGCAAACACAATGGTTTTACAATTAAGTGGGCAAAAATCAACCCATCTGATATATTGAAAAAACTAATAACTAGGGCCTACCCAAACATTGTGAAATGCCTGGACCTTGCATCAAACCATAAGGAGGTCCTGATAAATTTCAAACAAATTTTGGATTTTATAAAGGACCTGCTTACTTCAAAACCCAATCCAAAATCCTCCACAAAACCAAAATGGTTTAACCACAACTGCACTGCTGCCTTAAAAAAACTAAAATCTGCACTTCAAAGTAAACCGCGAGATGCAGCCCAGATCCAACTCCTAAGGCGCCAATATACAGGGGAAAGAAAGCTGAGAACTGCCCAACTCAAGCAAAAATTATGGGAGGACCTTCATAAAGGTGCAGTCTCAAAAAATAGCGAACTTTTCTGGCGCACAGTAAGAAGCCCTTACCTTACTGATAATGGCATCCCAAAAATAGAAGTCGCCATTGAGGAAAAAACATGGGTCTCTCACTTTGAAGAGATTTTTAAAAACACTTCACCAACAGAATCCAAGCTTTTAAAACCACACTACCCCATTTTGGTTCCTTTCGACATTCCAGACCTCATAGGCGCACTCCAGAGCAGTAAATCAGGCAAGGCTCCAGGGCCGGATGGGGTCCCTGTGGACTTCTTTAAAAACAACTTAGACCTCTGGGCACCCATTCTAACTAGAGTCTGCACAGCGGCAGCGAATGAGGGAATCCTTACCTCCTGGACCAAATCAATAATGGTCCCCATTTTCAAAAAGGGGGACCGTCAAGACGCAAAATGCTACCGGCCCATCTCACTGCTGGACTCGCTCGGGAAAGTAGTGGGGAGAGTAATCCTAGAGCGTTTCCAGCAGTGGAGTGAGGACCGGGGCATAGTTTCTGACATCCAATTTGGCTTCCGCAAGGGCTTCGGTACATTAGAGCAGGTCCTTAATCTCCACTTAATAATGAGCAAATACACCCAGGCCACTCCTTCCAAGATATATATGGTCTTTGTCGACCTATCCGCAGCTTTTGACTGCGTCTCGCACGCAAAGCTGTGGAAGGTCTTGGCCCAGATGGGAGTAGATCAACCCCTTTTAGACTTCCTAAGAGAGCTCTACACCGGGGCAACAGCTAGAGTTCGCTTTGGGGTAAACGGAGAGCTGACGTCACCGTTTAGCGTAGGGCGTGGGGTCAGGCAGGGATGCGTCCTGGCCCCCTTCCTCTTCTCACTCTATACCAATGGTTTGGAGGGGGAGATGTTGAGGGGGGCCCAGGACCTCCCACGCATAAACCGCCGCCTGATTCCAGCCCTGCTCTACGCGGATGACGCTGTCATCCTTGCGCGAACGCCCCGAGAACTGCAGAAAGCAGTAATCAAGTACACCTCATTCATGGGCAATCTCGACCTAAAGGTGAACGTAAAAAAAACGTTCGTAATGACAGTTGGCAGAGGTCAAAAAAGAACAAATCCCATTCTCCTCAATAACCAAAAGCTCGAAGCTACCTCTCAGTACCCCTATCTAGGGGTTATGATAGATGACCAACTTAGCTGGAAGCCAGCAGTGAACACTAGGTCACACCTATTTAAGAGAGCTATTGCCGCTCTAACAACCTTTTCACAGAGATTAGGCAAAAGACCCCCAGTAGAGCTTCTCAAGATCTATAATGCCAAATGCCAGGCAATCGCAACTTATGGCGCGGGAGTCTGGGGTTACACAAACACTAGCCCCATCCAGAAAGCTGAAAACGCCTTTTTAAGATTTCTGCTAGCCACTCCTAAAGGCACCTCTACCTATGCAATCCATCTCGAACTAGCCATTCCCTATATAGAGGACCTAATTAAAATTGAGCCGTTGATGCTGTGGCAACGCATTTGGAAGTCAGACAAAAACGCCCTGACACAAGCCATTATCTTAGACACAATGAACTTGGATCACTCCACAAAAATAAAATGGCTCTCCTATGTGAGAAACTTTTTTACTGACTTAGGTGTTGAGAACTACTATCTGGACCCGGTGTCAGTAACAGACATCTCGAAAAAAGATCTTAAACAGAAAGCACTAAGACACCTGGAAACTTTAAGACTTGCATCCATTTCCTCAAAAACGGCAGTCATCCATGCAAATACGATCCAAACAGCCCCTGACATCCACCCGTACTTGGTACTTCAATTAACAACCTATGAAAGAATGTTACTCACAAGATTCAGGTTTAATACCTTCTTCAGAATGGTTACCTTCCCAACACAAAATTGCTGGAGTGACATTCTTTCTCCCTGCCCATGTGACGGTTTGTCAACGCAGTCTAACTTGCATGTGATCCTACTCTGTAAATACCATCAAGCCCACAGAAAGACCTGGCTTTTACCGATATTAAGAACGTGGGGGCTAAGACAATGCAGACCTGCCCTCTTAAGACTGCAAATGCTGGAAACGGAAAATGTCTGCTATTTTGTTAGTAGTTTTCTAAAATGCATTCTGAGACATAGAAAGAGCCTTTAAAATCTTGGGAAATTTTAACTTTGAGCGGCCCATCGCATCCCCAGATTAATTTTTATACTATGGAATGAATTTTATATGAAATTTTATGTAACAAATGTATTTTTGCACTGTAGGATTCTTTGCTCTTTTATGGTTTTTTCCATTGTGAAACAATCCAAATAAAGAAATTTATATATATATACCTATTGCCGCTCCAGTCTGGGCAACAGTAGGGAAAGCGTTAGACTTTGTCGGGGTAAAATGCACTATCCCCACTCTAGTCTGTGAAGCAGAAGTGAACACGCTGGACTTAGGAGGGGTAACATTTACTATCCCCACTCCAGTCTGTGCAGCAGTAGGTAAAGTACTTCACTTCAAACACAGGTCATATTTTCATGACTTGGGGATCTCTGGAGTGATCCCCATTGGCCGACGTCGTTGGGTAGGCTCCCGCCACCAGCCTCCCAGGTTAGAAACCTTGGGGTTATCATAGATGATGGACTATCTATGACGCAGCAAGCCAACAAAGTGGCAGGCATGTGCTTCACTATTCTTAGATGGCTACGCAAAATTGTCTGGATGTTACCGCCTATTACCCAGAAGACCGTAGTCAATGCCTTAGTTACATCTCGGCTTGACTACGGGAACATCCTCTACCTGGGCTCCAACAAAGCAGTGATAAGACGCCTGCAGCTTGTGCAAAACTCTGCCGCTAGACTGCTATGCAGAATCCCTAGATCTGCTAGGATCACAAAACATCTTAGGGATCTGCACTGGCTAAGGGTGAACTATCTGTTTAAAATCAAAGCTGGCACTGCCCCCAGGTACTTACAAGATCTTGCCAAGCCCTATTTCCCCAACCGCAACCTTCGCTCTTGTACAGCAGCGAATTTTGCTGTTCCCAGGTACAAACTGGCCAGAATGGCTGGGAGATGTTTTCCAACCTAGGGCCCACCCTCTGGAACACACTCCCCCCCCCACATACGCAAAGAAGAAAATCATCTGAGATTTAGAAAAAGTGTTAAAACTTGGCTGTTTAACAAATAGTTGGCTGCTGACTGTCTCCTCTCCTGTTGTGTTTTGGGCTCTGTTATCTTGGCGCCGGGAAACCCTTTGTGGGTAGCTGCGCGCCTTATAAGTGCTATAAAATAAATAAATAATAAATGACTTTAACTTAACCAGAAATATAAAGGTTTTCGTACAAAATTATACATTTAAAATGAAAAAACACTTAAACAATTTACACAATTATGAAAAATGTTAATAAATAATTTTGACTTCAGTTTTTTTATTAATTTATGCTGTATTTAAGTTTTCACACTGTACTCCCACAAACCTAGCAGCCCACACTTAAAATATCACTAAAAGAAAGTATAACAAAAATTAACATATGTAATAATCAAATACATAATTGTCAATAAATGAATAATTAGTTGTTAATTTTTACCAAGGTAACTTCCTACCCTATGCCCCTACAATACAACAGCCCGCCCCTAATACATAATTTAAAAATATAAATATTGAACAATTTACACAATTAATAATCAATTAAATAATTGATAATTAATTAACTGTTCATTTATTATTACATAGTTAAATTCCTATCCTATACCCCTACAAACTCAACAACCCACACCTAAAATATAATAATTTCATAATTTAGATAAATAACAATCAAATAACTTTTTAATAATAATTCATTATTAAACAATTAACTTTCCACCCTATACCCCTACACACCCAACAACCTGCTCCTCAAATATTACAGACAAAAGTATTTATTACACTATTTATGTAATTAACAATCAATGAAATAATTATTTAATAAAAAAATTAACTATTATGCACCCAAAATGTAACTGAAAAAAATATTGATTACATTATTTACGTAATTAACAGTCAGTTAAAGAATTAATAATTAATTATTAACTATTACACACCTAAAATATAACGTAAACATATAATTATTGCACAATTTACATAATTAGTTATCAAATAAATAATGAATAATGAATTGAAAATTCATTTTAATTAATTATATTTAATTTGCTTCCTACCCTGTACCCCTACAGACCTTAAAACCCTCTTCAAACTACAAATTTCTATAAAAAGTTAAAGAAAATTGCAAATCATTTAAAATTACGAACTATATTTAAAAATATTGGCAACAATCATATAAACAATATTTAGCAAAAAAATTAATATACGAACTAAAACGCATACAGAAAATTAAACTCTATGGGTGTCATTAGGATGGTGGGCGGACTTTGTCCGCCCGCCATCCTGATGGTAAAAGGGACCGTCCGCCATATGTGTGGGGGTCCCGTGGGGGAGATTAGGATGCACCCGCCTTACTGGCGGGTGCATTCTGCATTTTTAACATTGCGGCAGACGGTGTCCTCAGCAGCACCCGCCGCAATTCCAAAAATGCATGTCATGCATATGTATGCACAATGTGGCAGGCAAAGCTTGGTGCCTGCCATGTTGGGCATGCACATGCAGGTGGGGTACCATAGGTACCCCCCATGTGCCCCCCAACCCCCAACATCCTGGGGGCCCGCAACGGGCCCCCAACCTCGAAAACTGCATGCCTTTCCATGGCGGCAATGCCACCACGCAAAGGCTGCCCCCGTCTGCATCCTGATGTGGATGGCATTGTCTTTCAGACACCGCCACCATATTACACCCTTTTCCGCCCGGTCGACTTGTGGACCAGGCGGAAAAGCGGCAGAGAGTCTTCCTGTCCGCTGCGGTACACCCCGCAATACTAATATGGCTGGGAAAATGGGTGGCGGGCGGACTAGGATGTAAGTCGGATCACCACCGCCATACAGGCGGTGGCGATCCGCCCTACATCCTAATAGGCCCCTATGTTTTTACAACTATATCATTAAAAACTGCCTTATTTAAAAATGTCAATATCACATAGTTACTACCTAACCTCCAATTGCAGACATGAATTTTTGGTCAAACAATTCGGAGTTATATGCTGATATTTATGCTTTTTCAGCAGGCATTATCCCGTTGAGCTATCTTATTGGGAATAAATCTTACTTACTGCGTGATATGAGGTAGAGCCTTCTGCAACTAGTGCCTGAACACACTGAGATGGGTCTTCTATTGGAACCTGGAGAATGCACACACAATTCTAAAGCAGAGATTCATAATTTTCATTCGTTCCAGTTAAAGTTTGACCAAAGCCTTATGGTGTGAGAATTTTTCATTACGGTCTAAGTTAATAATGGAATCATGTATTTTTTCAGGCCAATTTATTCCCATAGCTGTCAACAAGAGCAGTGTATGGCTTGACATCTTCATTCCATTTCTGCTTTTTGCCAACATAACTATGCATGCTGAGATATGAAGTCTTGCTTCTTCTATTGTAAACATAGGCTTGCAAATCAAAAACTGCAAAGTGATGTTGCCTAAAAAGCCTGGCTGAAGGTGTGGGTGTGACATCGCATTGCTCAGGACTCCTGAAAGATACATCACAGAATAAAATAATAAAATTAGGCCCCAGTGGAATTTCAATTATGCCTGAGTAATTAGAGTCATTTCAGTCATTCAATGTTACTCTATGACACTGAATTACTGATAATATCGCAATTAATCCAGATCATGTAATTAAGAGTAATTTGGGGGGGGAAATCCTACAGCGACTGCGGATTTAGCAAGCATGATAGGCCACTCACACTCGCTATTGGTGTTCTGCTGTATTAAGCTCTATTTTGTAGTGTAAACGCATCCCCGTGTCCATTTTGGACTCATGGGTACATTTTGCTCTAAGAAAATAAAATAGCGCTAAATGCTAGAAGAAAGTTTGGGGAAAATCCTACCTTAAGATCACATTTACCGAGTGTGAGCGGCTGCTCACACTTGTTATTCGTGTCCTGTTCAATTTCTTAGTGCAAACGCATTCTTGTGCCATTTTGGATGTACGGGGGCATTTTAGTACTAAGAAATAGTGCTAAACACAAAATTACTCTTCTCAAATAATTATGCATAAACTCTCTGAATTACCCATCCCACTCGATTCACGTATGCTGCCGCAACTCTCCTTGCCCTTAACCCCAGACACACACCACAATGCTACGAAGCCGCCCCGGGACGTACCCACGGTCCCTTCGCCTGCCGCTCCTGCAATTATACAAGCGATAAGACCCATACCACATCCACTAACCCAAAACACAGCTCCGACGCAAACAACCTGATGTGCATCCTGCTGAACACCCGCTCGGTCCACAGACACACCACTGAACTCTGGGATCTACTCGACACTACATCACCGGACGTCGCCTTCCTTACTGAAACCTGGATGAACGCATAATCAACACCCGACATCGCCATTGCCATCCCTGACAATTACAAGATCATCCGGAAAGACCGCATCGTCCAAACAGGAGGAGGCATCGCCATCGTCCATAAGAACACCATCAAAATCACGACCAGCTCCGACGACAACCTCACAACCGCTGAACACCTCCACTTCCAGATCCACAACGACCCTAGGAACACACTCAGAGGCACCCTCCTCTACAGGCCTCCAGGAACCCGCAAACAATTCAGCGAAGACATCACTGACTTCATCAGCCCACATGCCCTCGCCTCCGAGATCTACATTCTACTAGGAGACCTCAACTTCCACCTGGAAAAGAAAAATGACAGCAACACCACCACCCTTCTTGACAACCTGGCCAATCTCGGCCTCAAACAACTTGTTGACACCCCCACTCATGTAGCCGGACACACGCTCGACCCAATCTTCACCTCCAGCAAACATATCTCCTTCGATCACACCACAGCTCTCCATTGGACGGACCACTTTTGTGTTCACTTCAGCTACAAAACCACCTTGACCCACAACCCCCCACAACCTATCCCCCGGAGAAAATGGAACAAAATCACCACCGACCAACTCCTCACATCGCTCAACCAGAACACACCCGCCCTCTCATCTGACCCAAACCAAGCTGCCATCAATTTCAAACAATGGATCACTCACAGCGCTACCGAATTAGCACCCTTGAAAAACCATCACACCAAACAAGACAACAAAAAAGCCCCCTGGTTCAACGATGACCTTAAGAAATCCAAGAAGCTATGCCGTACTCTCGAGAAAACATGGAGAAAAAACCCAACCACCGACAACATGACCACCTTCAAGGCAGCCACCCGCAAACACCACCAGCTGATTCGATCCACCAAGAAAACAGCTTTCAAGAATCGACTCGACAACAACGCACACAACAGCAAGGAACTATTCAACATCGTCAAAGAATTCACCAACCCCACCGCAGCCTCAAACGACATCACTCCCTCCTAAGACCTCTGCGATCCTCTATCCTCCTTCTTCTACAACAAAATTGCCGACATTCACAACAGCTTCGAAAACAGCTCCAACGAACAATCCTCTCCACCCCCCCTGAAACTAAACCGCCCTCTAACAACCTCAGGGCCTGGAACCCAATCACCACTGAAGACACCATCCACCTAATGATTTCCATTCACTCTGGCTCGCCAACCGACCCATGTCCCCACTACATCTACAACAAAGCAAACTCCATCATCGCACCCCATCTCCGTGATGTCATCAACTGCTCCTTCAACTCTGCTACCTTCCCAGAAAGTTGGAAACATGCCGAAGTCAGCGCCCTCCTGAAGAAACCCACAGCAGACCCCTCTGAACTTAAAAACTACCGCCCCATATCCCTCCTCCCATTCCCGGCCAAAGTCATTGAGAAAGCCGTCAATAGCCAACTCGCCGCCTTCCTAGAATCCAACAACTCCCTCGATCCCTCACAATCCGGCTTTCTAGCCAAACACAGCACCGAAACCACCCTTATCGCAGCAACAGACGACATCCGAACACTACTGGACAACGGAGAAACAGTGGCCCTCATTCTACTCAACTTCTCCGCCGCCTTCCACACTGTCTGTCACAGCACCCTCATTCAACGTCTCAGCAACATCGGCATAAAAGGTAAAGCCTTGGACTGGATCATCTCGTTACTCGCCGGAAGAACCCAGAGAGTCCGCCTCCCTCCATTCAAATCAGAGGCCACCGAAGTCATCTGCGGAGGACCACAAGGATCATCACTCAGCCCCACCCTCTTCAACGTTTACATGAGTCCTCTCGCTTCCATAGCGCGTCAACACAACCTTAACATCATCTCCTACGCTGACGACACCCAGCTGATCCTCTCCCTCACCAAAGACCCCAACACCGCCAAAACCAATCTTCACGAAGGCATGAAAAAAGTAGCCATATGGATGAAAAACAGCCGCCTAAAATTGAACTCAGACAAAACGGAAGTGCTCATCCTACGATCATCCCCCTCTGCCTGGGACGACTCATGGTGGCCTTCAGATCTTGGCTCCGCACCCATACCCACAGATCACGTACGTAATCTAGGCTTCATCCTAGACTCCTCCCTCTCGATGACCAGACAAGTCAAGGCCGTCTCATCCTCCTGCTTCAACGTACTTCGTATGCTCAAGAAAATCTTTCATTGGATCCCCACCGAGTCAAGAAAGACTGTCACCCACGCACTGGTTACAAGTCGACTAGACTACGGAAACACCCTCTACGCCGGAACTACAGCCAAACTACAGAAAAAACTCCAACGCATCCAAAACGCATCGGCGAGACTCATTTTGGACATTCCTCGCCAAGACCACATTACCGGCCACCTGAAAGACCTCCACTGGCTTCCCGTCAACAAGAGAATAACATTCCGTCTCCTCACCCACGCACACAAGGCCCTTTACAAACTAGGACCCGATTGCCTCAACACTCGACTATCCTTCTACACCCCCACCCGCCAACTAAGATCCTCCAAGCTAGGCCTCGCCGCAGTCCCACGTATCCAAAAATCCACCATGGGAGGTAGATCCTTCTCCTACTTGGCGGCCAAGACCTGGAACTCACTCCCCACTCACCTCCGCCTTACACAGAACCACGTCTCCTTCAGAAAAGAACTTAAAACCTGGCTATTCGATAAATAACGAACCCCCTCCCCAAGCGCCTTGAGACCCTCTGGGTGAGTAGTGCGCTATACAAATTCCTGAACTTGAACTTGAACTTGAACAACTGGCAGCATCAAAATTCAATTATATATCAATTACATGAAAACATCTACCTACGACATGATACCGGGGAAAAGTTAGGACAGCTGGCCTCCCTTATGCCTTCCATCAGAAGATGCTGCACGCGACCACATGTTATGCCTTTTCTTTTTTTCTTTTGCAGTTTTATGTAGAGCAATTTCGACTCAAAGTTATTGGAGTGCTTTACATGAACCCCTGACACATTGCACAAGGTAACATTCATGTTTTTATTCACGGGGAGATTAAGGAATTTGAACAGAATCGCAAGATGTTAAACCGATGACGAAACTCAAATCTGGTTCCCCAGTTACAAAGTGAGCTGCTCTAGTTGCAACACCACACCCTCTCACCTACCTTTGCCTGGAGTTGAACTCACTCACTTACTTTCTCACTCATCCCCCTACCGCAGAGAGTGCTTCAATTTTCATCACCATTTTGCATTAAGACAATGCCCCAGTTAAGACAGGGACCCCCATTCAGGCAGTGCCACTTTAACAATAATCCACAACCCTCAGCTCAGCTACGACTAAGCTCATCAGAGCCCCAGATCAGCAAAATCCCACAGGAAAGACGGTGTATTTCGGGTATTTAATAACCCCAGTTCAGAACTTGCCACCTTGGTGATGCTTGCCCCGGTTCAGAAAGTGCACCATCAGTTCAGATTGTCCCTGCCACCCACCTAATTAAGTACATGTATACCTTAGTTCACCCTTCATCCATCTGTCCTTCAAATCCATCCTTCTCTGCCTTTCTTTTTCCCTTTCTCCCTCTTTGCCTCTTTTTTCTGTCCCTTCCTTTCTCCCTCCTTGTTCCCCTCCCTCCATTCTTCACTTCTATTTCCTAGAACTTCTCTCCTTTCCCTCTTTGCTCCATTGGCCCTTCCCTTTACTTTTTGTCTTTTTCATATGAGCGTGGATGTTGACATGTCGACAGGTGGTCATATATCAAGACGTCACAGAGGCTGGTTTAGCTCACCACATTTGTCAGTGTTTACTCGAACGTGGTTTTACGTCTGCGCGCGAGCACAAAAGATGAAGGCGCCGCCATCTTAACTTGCAAGACGGTAGCGCAGGGCGAGAAGAAACAATATCAGAGTCAAGCCTTGTAGGTGCTTCCTTTGAAGCGCGCTCTGTGTCTTTGAACATGTGATGCATCAAAGTTGAAAGTTCCAGCGGGAATAGAGGTGACTTTGTGTGTGTTCATTCATGCCGCTCCTGAATGTCAAAGTGAACTACCCTCGCTTCGTCTGTGGTGCTTAAGAATGAATGGGCAAGTTAACTGTGCCCTGGTTACTCAAGTGTACCTCGATTAGTCCGACCTGTTGCAGATACAAATCTGAGTCTGTGTCCAGGTGTGCGCGGGCTCTCCTTTCAGAGCTGCACTCGATGAGTTTATCAGTTTACCTTTCGCATCCCAGCGCCAAATACTTAGAGCACAAAGCAGTGTAGACAGGCACTATATTTCCCTCTGTTTCACTAGAAATGTTTCTATTTCAAGAATTAGATTCAGAGCGATTCGTTCTTTGTGGTGTGTTTTGCCTGAGCATTAATACCAGAAGGATCACACAGGAATAAGTATTTCTAAGAGCTCTCGAATTTAAAGGAAATGTAACATTTATTTCAAACCAATACATAATATGTACCCTACTGATACTGAAAGTAATCAACTGAATTGGTAACATAACTGATTTACTTCAGTGTGCTCTCAGACTAGAAGTTTAAGGGAAAGGATGCATAATAAAGTAAAGAGATAGGCCGTGGATCACCCACTTTGGTCAAGTAGGGAATCTGGGATTTGAGACACCCACATGCATCAAGGTAAATTGTATTCGCAAACGGTGCGAATCGCATTTTTCGACCATTTGCGAATGCAATTTCCTGATTTGGAATGCACCAACCTTTTTCAGAAATTCGCAATTTAAGAAATCGCACAATTGCGATTTCTTAAATTGCGAATGCATTTAAGGAATCTCAATTTGAGATTCCTTAAATGCAATTCATCATACTTTTAGAAATTGCGAATTCGCAAATTAGAAATGCAAATCACCATGAAGTTGACCTTCATGGTAATTTGCGAAAATCTAGAAAAATACTTTTAAATGCATTTTTCTTTGTTACATGTTACACACACACATGCCCTTGGGGCATGTGTGTGTGTAAGATGTATCCAAAAGCAAATTTCAGGGGTGCAACAGGGTGTCATTTGGACCCCCCTGCACCCGTGAAATTGCATTCTCAATTTGTGAATTCACAATGATGAATTGCAAATTGAGAATGCCCTCCCATTCATTCCTATGGGCCTTTAGGCCCATAGGAATGAATGGGTAGAAGTTCCTTAATTGCGATTCTCAATTAGAGAAACGCAAATAAGGAATTTTAAGAAATCGCAATTTTTTTGCGAATTTCTTAATGAATTGCATGTTGCAATTCCTTAATTGCGATTCCTTAATTTTCGCAATTAAGGAATCGCAAAATGGAACAATGATGCATGTGGGGGAAAGGGCCTTAGTATGACTTTGATGGTCTTGGAGCAGTGTCGCCACTCTGCCGGTCCACTGTGAGACTGCCAGAGCCATTCAAGACTGCCCATCAGAGTACAACTTATTTTTACTCTGGCGGGCTGTTCTTTGGCGGTCCCACTACAGTGCCTCTGAAAAAGGTGCACCTATGGGGGTGTCAAAGGCAGTTCCTGCAGGGCATGGACTGTCAAGTCCATGACCTGGAGGAACTGGGGTGCATACACCCAGGCGGGCACAACATTTACCCCCCTGCATGCAACCCATAGCACAGAGGCACAAAGGGGCCCTGCAGGAGCCCCGTTGCTTCCTCATCACCATGAAATCTGTGGCAGTGAGGAAACTCGTAATATCCTTGGCAGGCAGCAGTGGCTCCACCAAGCATACTGCGGCCTCAAGACCACTGTGCCACTGTCAGGGATCTCATTGTGGTGGTCCCAGAGCAGCTCAACTGCTCTGGTCATTATACGGCGGGCAGAAGACCGTGACTGCAGTGCCCCGCGAGTTTGGCGGTCAGTAGACCACCAGACTTGTAATAAGGCCCTAGGACTGCATATTGTGCAGTTTAGAGACTGTTGGCTTACGTCTCTGTTCTATTTAATCTGTTTTATTTAACTTGTGTTTCACACCAAAGTCCAGGGCTATATTCAATTATTGTTATTCAATTAGTGTTCGCATATGGAGTTCAATAAGTCAAGCTGACACAGTATATATATTATCTACTGGCGGACGCCAGTAGGTAGTTATAGTTATGACCTATTATCCATGGGAAATCCGCAACATTCTATTGACAATAACTTTGGCGCCAATTGATGAATCTGCGCAAAAGTTTCCGAACGTTTGGCCAGCTCAGTCAAGCGGGGGCCGAGAAAAAAGGGGGGTCCCAAAACGTGTTTTCCCCATGCGATTTCCCATAGGACCTTTAGCCACGGCTGCAGCCCGAATGGCTGAACGGAATTACACCAAATTTGGCAGAGAGGTAGTCCTCAGTTCAGACTTGTGCCTTTCGCTTATCTGGTGTCAATCTGTTCAGAAGTGTTTGAGAAAATTACGGTTAAAGTCATTTATATATCTATGAGTGCGGTGGATCTGGAGTAGTACCCTACACGCAGCCTACAAGCACCCTGCCGTGCTCGACCTGAATGCTCATTGTCTGACAACTGTCAAAATCAGGAAGTGTTGGCAGCCAACCTGTGCCTCGGTAGAACCGAGGCACGAGAAAACAAAAACAAATGCCGCAAAAAACGTGAAAAAGGGGCAGGGTAGACACACCCTGACCCCCTAGGCCTGCTCAGGGGGTCCCACAAAGACCTCCAGGGCCACAAAAAACATTTATATTTTTTTAAATCGCGGGATTCGCGTAGGATCCGCAAATCCTAGCGATATTAAAAAAAAAAGAAACGCGGTCTCCCATGGAAAATATGTAAATTTGCCCCCCCAAAAAAAGTGTGGGGGTCCCAATCCCCCCACACTGTCCTGGGGACCGCCACCCCGGGGCTCTAATTTAATATACGAGGGGAGATGCGGTTTAAGTTGGGGAATTAATTCCTTTTCAATACTGAGGGTCCCTGGGGGCCAACTAGCCCACCAGCTACCTCCAGTAAGCGCCACAGAGCTGCGTTGCAGAGTGTTGTAAAAAGAGGCGTGATGTCTGAACACCTCTCTGCAACGCAGCCTCCTGGCACATACTGGAGGTACCTGGTGGGCTAGTTTTCCCCCAGGGGACCTCAGGATTCAAGGGCACTTAATCACACAACTTAAAACGCGCCACAGGGCGTGCTTGCACACATGTCACTTCAGGCCCCGCCCCCTTCCCTCAGCATTGTACAAACATTCCTCTAAAATCAGCTGAACTATGAATTCCGATTTACTCACCTGTTATCAGGAGAGACCCTAGTGGGGCATCTTTTAGCCCAGCACTGACCCTGAATAGTAATTCTAAGCGTACTTACAGTAACTTGTATTTCCTTCCATAGGAAACCATTGTGTGGTTGTCAGCAGGAAAGTTTCCAAGTGTTAATTTTCGAAACCTAGAAATATTCCTTTAAATCAGCCGAACTACAAATTCCGATTTACTCACCTTCTATCAGGAGTGACCTCAGTGCTGTTTCATTTAGCCCAGCACTAACCCTGAAAAGTAATTCTAACCATACTTACCAGTAACTTGTATTTCCTTCCATAGGAATCCATTGTCTGGTTTACAGCAGAAAAGTTTCAAAGTTTCTATTTTCACAAACTACAAATATTCCTAAAAAACGCCTGTATGACTTAAACGCATTCTTTAGACTGAATTTCCTTCCATAGGGTAACAATGAGTGGTTTTACTCCCCTGTTATCAGGAGTGACCTCAGTGCTGCTTCTTTGAGCCGAGTACTGATCCTGAAAAGTAATTCTAACCGTTCTTACCAGTAACTTGTATTTCCTTCCATAGGAATCCATTGTCTGGTTTTCACCAGAAAAGTTTCTAAGTGTCTTTTTTCACAAACTAAAAATATTCCTTAAAAATTGCCTGTATGACTTAAACACATTCTATCAACTGTTTACAGGAGATGAACCTGTGCTGGATCCAGGAGCCACCACTGAGTAAGAAAAAGTAACATTAACACTACTTACCTCCTAAGTGAATTTCCTCCCATAGGATAACATTGGTGAATCTATGTGAAAAAGTTTTGAAGTGTCAACTTTTAAAATACAATAATATTCCTTAAAAATCACTACTGTAACCAAAATGCTTTTACTCAACTGTTTACAGGAGATGTCCCTTGACTGAATCTAGGATCCAGTCCTGTGGTTAGAAAAGTAATCCAAAAAGTAACTAATTGCATTTAACTAGAAATTCACATTGACCTCAATGTTGCATTGTGTCTGAAATTGTGTTGCGCATTACTGTTCGTCCCTTTGAAATTGTAACTACTGGACTTAGAAGACTATTCCCTATTTACATCATGGGGTGTACGAACCGTATCCCATGATCGTAGATGTATGAACCGTACCCCAACGATCATGGGGTGTACGAACCGTATCCCATGATCGTATGTGTACGAACTGTACCCCTACAATCATGGGGTGTATGAACTGTACCCCATGATCATAGGTGTACGAACCGTACCCCTACGATCATGGGGTGTACGAACCGTACCCTATGTGATTGTGTGGCTCTCCATATGAATTGCTCATACGTGACGTTTACTGTACGAATCGGGTACTCATTCCCCGGTCTGGATCGTACTTGTCGGGTCGTACGGCATGTTTACGATTCGTACGGTTCACTTTCAGGGTCCGTATCGTACGGATTTTCCATTGCTTTTCGTACGGTTCGCAACGATACCGACGTATTTTTTTACTACAGATCGTACTACGCGATTCAGACGGATTTGTACGATTCGTACGGAAACGGCTACGAATTCGAATCGGCGTACGGATTTGTTTCCCGAATCGGAATCGACCCCTTAGTGTGTTATAAAATCACTATTACAAGTATACAGTTATCCTTACGTCACTCATGCAATCACTGAGCCTTATGTATACTTATCTATATACAACAATTGTCACATACACTGCCTTTTATATTTTTAGTTTGTTGGACATATATCATTGAGAAATATATTTACTCATCACCATACCCATAAAGAGATTCACTCACCCAAACAACTGTTTCCACATATTGAGGGTCATTAGGATGACGGGCAGACATCCTACCGGTAAAAGGGACCGCCCGCCACAATGGCGGGAGTCCCGTGGCTAGCATTAGGATGCGCCAGCCACAGTGGCGGGCGCATCCTGCATTCCTACCATTGTGGCGGGCGGTGCACTCAGCAGCAGGAAGGCATGCTGTGCACTTCCATCTACAGCATGGCAGGCACCGCACAGTGCCTGCCATGCTGTGCATGGAACTGCTGGGGGGTACCATAGGTACCCCCATGTGCACAAACCCCGGAGTCCATGGGGGCCCGCATCGGGCCCCCAAAGCAGACTCCGCATGCCTTTCCGTGGCGGCATTGCCACCACGGAAAGGCATCTGAAAAAGCCCATTGTAATATGACTGGTGGTGTCTGACAGACACCACCACCATATAAACCCTTTTCTGCCCCCGTCGCAAGGCGACCGGGGCGGAAAAGCTGCAGACGGTCTTTCCGTCCGCCGCGGACCCCCCAGCCATGCTAATATGGCGAGGGGTCATTCCGGCTAGGATGGTGGATGGATCACCCCTGCCAGGCCGGCGGTGGCTACCACCGGCCTGGGCGATGATCCGTCCACCATCCTAATGGGGGCCTTAGTCTTAACCTGATATACCTACTAAATCAACTATTTACACATCTTACAACAGTCACAAACGTCCCACCCAACCACACACACATTCATTCACTATCCCAAATAAATACTCACTTAACTAATTAATAATTAATGTAGACTTTCACATAGCTAGTAACCAACTTATGTAGTAGTTTACACAACAAGAGATAGAGTGATACAGGTATTCACACAGTTTAATCCCTTTCCCAAATATTTAGTGAGACACTTTAAATTCGTCACTTAGACAGTGAATCACATTGCTACTAAATCCTCCATTCAGACACTTATACATCCACTTAGTCTTCAAGGCAGATTGCTATATATATATATATATATATATATATATATATATATATATATATATATATATATATATATATATATATATATATATATATATATATATGTATATATATATTACCTACTGGCGGTCGCCAGTAGGTATATATAGTTAGGATTTTTTCTCTATGGGATTTTTGAAAATTCTATGTCTAATAACTTTGGCGTTTGTGGAAGGAATTGGCTGAAATTTTCAGGAAAATGGAACATTTTGTTTCTGAGCAGCCCCTGACAATTTGGGGGGGTTTCATCAAGGGGGGGCCGAGAAAAAAGAGGGGTCCCAAAACGCGTTTTTCCCATGTTAATTTCCATAGGGCGGTTGGCCTCACTTTTAGCTCGAACGGCTGAATGGATTTGCACGAAACTTGGCAAAATTGTAGGGACTGTTAGCCCGATGTGCCTTTGCTAGGTCTCAATATATGTGCTCCAGTGGATTTTGAGTAATTTAGGTTCAAAAAAAGATATATATCTGGGCGGAGCCTAACCACACATCTGATCTGATTGGCTGTCAGCACTTCATCCAAGAAGTGTTGGCAGCCATCTTGGGACCAATATACATGATAGCACCTCATTAAAAAGCATTGTAGTTAATAGAGGGTTTTAGGACTTTAGTTACATTATAAATCATTTGTTGATGGTACCATACTCGTTTTAGGAATTGTGGTGGGTTCTAAGGTGATTTTACCATGTGAAAAAACCTTCTGCTGTGTTATCATGAATATTGTTTGAAAGAAAACTAATATCTCATGATTTTCCCACAGTGGTTTGGAAGGGGATCTATAAGCTAAACTGAAAGCATATTTTCTGTAAATTCACATTGTCTTTCTCAGTCATGTGAAAATGAAGTCTGACATTCTCAGTAAAACATGTACATTCAACAAGGACAGAGACTGTCAGTTGATTCCTTTGTGTTCTACTGCAGCCTCCTAGAGTGTTCTAAAGAACAACTAGAGCGCTAACAGTCCTACTTATTACAAAGGTATGGCACACCTGAAGCCATCTTGATTGGAATAAAGTGGTAACTCTTAAAACATTTAATTTAAAAAGAAACAACATGAGGGGGTATATTTTGCCATAGAAAGTATGATTAGTGCTGCCGAATGAAAAATTAGGGCACATTTTGAGTGACTTCTCAAATCCTTTTCTATTTCATTAAAACATTCTGACATGCAGTCTCCCACAATGGCCACCAGAGACAAAAGAGCCCAAATGTAGCCCAAATATCACCCAGATGTAGCCCAAGTATAGCCCAATGAGAGAATGTCCCAGAGTGTTCTAAAGAACAACTAGAGCGCTAACAGTCCTACTTATTACAAAGGTATGGCACACCTGAAGCCATCTTGATTGGAATAAAGTGGTAACTCTTAAAACATTTAATTTAAAAAGAAACAACATGAGGGGGTATATTTTGCCATAGAAAGTATGATTAGTGCTGCAGAATGAAAAATTAGGGCACATTTTGAGTGACTTCTCAAATCCTTTTCTATTTCATTAAAACATTCTGACATGCAGTCTCCCAAAATGGCCACCAGAGACAAAAGAGCCCAAATATAGCCCAAATATCACCCAGATGTAGCCCAAGTATAGCCCAATGACAGAATGTCCCAGAGTGTTCTAAAGAACAACTAGAGCGCCAACAGTCCTACTTATTACAAAGGTATAGCACACCTGGAGCCATCGTGATGGGAATAAAGTGGTAACTCTTAAAACATATAATTAAAAAAGGAACAAAATGAGGGGGTATATTATGCAATAGAAGGTATTATTAGTGCTGCAGAAAGAAAAATTAGGGCACATTTTGAGTGACTTTTCAAATCCTCTTCTATTTCATTAAAAAATTCTGACATGCAGTCTCACAAAATGGCCACCAGAGACAAAAGAGCCCAAATGTAGCCCAAATATCACCCAGATGTAGCCCAAGTATAGCCCAATGACAGAATGTCCCAGAGTGTTCTAAAGAACAACTAGAGCGCTAACAGTCCTACTTATTACAAAGGTATGGCACACCTGAAGCCATCTTGATTGGAATAAAGTGGTAACTCTTAAAACATTTAATTTAAAAAGGAACAAAATGAGGGGGTATATTTTGCCATATGAATTATGATTAGTGCTGCAGAAAGAAAAATTAGGGCACATTTTGAGTGACTTCTCAAACCCTCTTCAATTTCATTAAAAAATTCTGACATACAGTCTCCCAAGATGGCCACCAGAGACAAAAGAGCCTAAATGCAAAATTTCCTAGCTAACGTAACGGAAAGTTTCAATTCTATTAAGGACAAGGAGGCAAGGATTATGCAGTCCTTTCTTCTCTTTATTATAATCAGCACTTCAAAGAAAACCAATCAAAACGTTTTTCTTGAACCACAACTCCCATGAGCACATGGGAAAACAGTGTCTATAGCAACCAACAGCCAATGATGGATCCGTCCGCCGTATAACTAGCCATGACGTCCTCTTCTATTCCTCGTCTTCTCTGTGAGGCAGAAATTCTCGTAAGACACATCATTCTTTCTGGTCGTGTCCTAAAGTAAATAAGGAGAACGTTATCCAGTTCTTCTGACCAGAAGCGAGGCACGCCAATACATAGCATGTAGAGAGACTACGAAGCATAATGATTTGTGCCTAAACATTACAGATTGCAATCAGTGAACTGACAAGTTAAAAAACAGCGATTCTCACAATGCATTGCATAAATACAGTTGAAAAATACTTCAAAAAGTAGTACTTACTGAAATACGAAGGAACACGGGGGGGACGAGGCCGCCCCGGCCCGGGTGGGATAATCCTCGCCTCCTTGTCCTTAATAGAATTGAAACTTTCCGTTACGTTAGCTAGGAAATTTTGCATTCTATGTCAGGACGGAGGCGAGGATTATGCAGTTTCAAAGCTTATCCACAACAAGCTCTGCTGCGCCATAGATAGGCTTGAAGTAAAACTTTTTGAAGGTAGACTCTGCTGCTGCCATGATGTCCTCTAACCTACCACCTACCTGAATGGCCTTAGAAGCCATGGCACCTCTAACAGAGTGAGCTCCGAAAGTTGTCACATCTATGCCCGCCTCGGCCATAAGCCAACGGACCCACCGGGCAATAGACGGAGTGGAAACCGCTTTAAAAGGTTTCCTCAAAGCAATGAGGAGTTGACGCTCCCCCGGCGGGCGACAATCCTCGGTCATATCTTCGTACGCCTTGAGGCAACGCACCACGCACAATTTTGGGTGGTCCGAGAAGGACGGGTAGGATACTGACCTGATGCTAGTCTTAGTGCGTCTAGCCACCGTGAACGTTACCCCTTCCGGAGTAAAAACGCGTGCTGAGACGTCAAGCGCCCGCACGTCAGAGAATCGTTTACACGAAATCAGACACAGCAACATAGCCAGCTTAGCTGACAGTTCTTTCCTAGACAAATAGTTGTTATCATGCCAAGAGGTAAAGAACCTGAGAATGATATTGACATCCCAGAGGTTGGAGTACCTGGGCTCGGGAGGAGTAGAAAGCCTGGCGCCCTTCATGAGTTTGCAAACCCAAGGGTGTTCTCCCGCCAGACGTCCATCGACGTGAACATGCCCCGCCGAAATGGCGGACCTGAAAGAATTAATGGACCGATACGCCAACCCCGAGTCAGACAGTTCGGCCAGGAAATTCAGAACGAGGGTAATGTCGGCCCCCACCGGATCGGCGTGTCTTCCCAGACACCAACGACGCCACCGTTGCCAAGCCGATCGGTACCTCTTGATCGTACCAGGGGCCCAGGCCCTGCTGATGAGTTCTGCTGCTCCCGCCGAAAGGCGGTCGTCCTGCCACCGTCCCCGGAAATCCTCCATGCCATGAGGACCAGGGTCCCCTGAAGTACCAGCGGGTGCCCCTCTCACAGAGGCCCCGAAAGTAGCGACGGAAACGAGGGCAGTTGAATTGGACAGTCCCAAGACAGCTCCAGCAGTGAGGGAAACCAGGCTTGAGCCCGCCAAAAGGGGGTCACTAGGACCAGAGAGGCCTGTTGGCGGCGTACTTGAGCCGCTACTCGAGGAATCATGAGAAAAAGAGGGAAGGCGTACGCCTGTTCCGTCGACCAGTCCTGTAAGAAGGCATCGACCGAGACTGCCTCCGGGTCCGGTCTCCAGCTCACGAACCTCTGAAGTTGACGGTTGAGCCGGGAGGCAAACAGGTCCAGCGTGAACGGACCCCACGCTCCCTGCAGGGCTTGAAAGACCGCTGTGTGCAGCCTCCAATCACTGAAGTCCAGGAAGTTTCTGGAGTGCCAGTCCGCTATCGAGTTCTGCGTGCCCGGGAGATATTCCGCAGAGACAGAAATCTGTTTCTCCAGGCAATAGTGCCAGAAATCCTTCGCCTGGTTCGCTAAGGCCTTGGACCGAGGTCCACCCAGGCGATTGATATACTGAACCGCTGACATGTTGTCCATGCGCAGCAGAATACAGCACGACACTTTGTTCTGCGTCAGAGACTTGATCGCAAAGGAGCCCGCCAAAAGCTCCAGGCAGTTGATGTGGAGACGAAGTTCGTCCTCCGACCAACGGCCCCCCATCGTGATCTCGCCGCAACGGGCTCCCCAGCCCGCTCTGCTGGCGTCCGATTCTATGATCAGATCCGGGCTGGATCCGAAGATCGCTCTCCCGTTCCATGCACTCATGTGTTCTATCCACCAACGCAACTCCGTTCTCGTTTCCTCCATAAGGGAGATGAGCTCGGAATAAGTGAGGCCTTTCCGGAGATGTAGTGCCTTCAGTCGTTGAAGAGCCCTGTAGTGTAGTGGGCCCGGAAAGATCGCTTGGATCGAGGAGGAGAGGAGGCCCACAATACGAGCCAGATGTCGAAGGGAGATCCTGTCTCTCCTCAGGGTCTGAGAAAGTTCCTTGCGGATCTTGTTCACCTTCTGCTGCGGGAGACTGAGGCTCGCCGTGTCGGAATCTATGAGGAAGCCCAGGAAAGAGATTAGTTTCTTCGGGAGGAGATCCGATTTCGGGGCATTCACTACAAAACCCAGGTCCTGGAGCAGGGCAATAGTCATGGTCAAGTGTGACCGCAGACGATCCGACGACTGATCCATGATCAGGATGTCGTCGAGGTAGATGATCATCCGAACCCCCCTCTCGCGTAGTGTTTCCACCACTGGCCGAAGGAGCTTCGTAAAGCACCATGGTGCCGACGAGAGGCCGAACGGAAGGGCTTGGAATTCGTAAACCTCCTCGTTCCACAGGAACTGAAGGAAGCGCCTGTGAGGGGGAAAGATCGGTACCGTGAGATACGCGTCTTTCAGGTCCAGACGGACCATCCAATCCCCTTGAAGGAGAATGTCCCGGAGAAGATGGATGCCCTCCATCTTGAAGTGACGGTAGACCAGCCACTCGTTGAATTCTCGTAAGTTGATAACCGGGCGGAACCCTTTGTCCTTTTTCTGGACCAGGAAAATATTGCTGAGGAAGCCCGAAGGGTGCAGGCGCGTTCTGCGAATCGCGCCTTTTCTGAGGAGATCTGCGATTTCTGTGCCGACAAGATGTCTGTCCTCTGAGGAGAAAACCAAGGGACGAGGGCGAACCCTCTGGAGGGGAGTGCCATAGAACTCTATCCTGAACCCCCTGACCGTCTGGAGTACCCACGGGTCTGAGGAGATCTTGCTCCAGTTGTGGAGGTGATCCCGAAGCCTCCCTCCCAGAACGACTGGGGAAAAAAGGGTAACACTCACCGGAGGGGCCTCCTGGTGCGTTTGCACCGCCGTGGTAACCTCTGCCGCGCCCTCGGCCGGCGCCTCTGCTAGGGTAGAAGTTCCCCTGGCGTCCATCGTTCCAGCCATTATTTCGGCGCTGCTGGGCCTTATTGTTAGGGCCTTGCTGGGGCTGGCGGCCGGAGGAGCGACCCCGTCCTCGTCCGGCTCCTGCAAAAACCCGTCCAGGAAAAATTTTCTTTATGGACGTTTGCGCCCTGTCGAGTGCAGAGAAAGTTGTCACGAACTTGTTTAGTTCCCTAATAAAAGGCTCCCCAAAAAGCCTGCCTTGTGCAACAGGGCCCGCCTCCGACATGGCCAGATCTCCTAGTTTCGGATTTATCTTAATGAGGAGGGATCTCCTCCGCTCTGCCGCCAACGCACAATTTGCGTTCCCCAGGAAGCAAAGGGCCCGCTGAGCCCAACCTGCCACGACCTCTGTGGACATCGGAGACCCCGACTCCTTGGCCCTCTCGGCCAACTGGATGACCTGGGTGACGGGGCCTACGGCGTCCAGGAGCTTATCCTGGCAGCTGCGCCAGGAGCGATCAATACCCTTCCTGGGGTCTTTCATAAATTTGGCGAAGAACGCATACAGTTTCTCGTCAATATCAGGAGTGGCTGCCACTCTGCCCTCCAGCTTAGGTCGAGGGCATTCACCCCGCATGCGGGTCCGAACTTCCTTCTCCAGGGGCTGGCGCACTTTAATCGCAACATATGTCGCCACCTTGGGATCCGGGGTCCATTCCGACGAACGCGGATGGTAGATCCTCGCCGGGTCAAACATGACCGGGACTTTGTCATCCCCCTCCAGGGACTCTGAGGAGTGTGACGCTGGGCGCCAAGGGCGTCCTGAGCCCTCATCCTCATCGTCCGAGGAGGTATCGTCCTCGGTTACACCCTCTCCTTCCAAGGGGAAACCATCATCAAGGTCTGAATTTGGGGCGACCTCGTCGCCATCATCTCCGGGGAAGAAGCCCTCCCGGCAGGGTAAATTTTTAAGCGTTCGCGCACTTTTATGGAAGGATTCCCTCAGGCGGTCGAACTCTTCCAAGTGCCCCGCGTGACGCTTCACCGACTTTTCCCCCCCCCCTGCTCGCCTTTGGCTCCGCGGTTCACAGGAACTGCGCCACTGAACACCCCGGGGATACTTTGAGTGAGGGCCTCCACACTCTCCCGCAAAGGGGCCAGCACCGAATCCAGCGCCTGTGACAACGCGCGGCCAACCGCCGGCGGCAGTGGATGGGAGCAGCCAGGTTATTCCGTCCCCTGGGTGAGGGGAGCCGACTGATCAGCAGTCTGCATTGTGTGAGGGTGAGAGCACTAAACACCTTTAACTAATTACAGAAGGTAGCCCCCTCGCCGGTGCTCAGACAGTACCGCTGTCAGTTAAGGGTGCGGTGACTGACAACCGCCACTAGAGGGCGTCGCGCACGAGGGCGCGTAACTACACCGGCCCGGTGTCAGGCGAGGGTTGGTGAGTCAGGTGATAACCTGCCTCAGCGCACCGATCCGAGGGGCAAGCGCCGCAGTCGCAGCCTTAACCCGAACAGCGGCGCCCATTTCGGAGCTAAGGGGAAGCGAAGGCGCTCTCCACAGAGCCCGCGATGAGGGGAACGGCAGAGACGGCGCAAGCAGCGCCTGACGCACGTCGAACTGCAGAGGATCTGAAAGCAAATCAAGCGCACCACAAAGCAAGCGCTATTGCACAAGCAAAACAATTTAATCTACACAAGACAACCAAACGTCAGGAAGATAAAAGGTTTGACTTATCTGACGAGCAGAGAAGAAAGAGGAATAGAAGAGGACGTCATGGCTAGTTATACGGCGGATGGATCCATCATTGGCTGTTGGTTGCTATGGACACTGTTTTCCCATGTGCTCATGGGAGTTGTGGTTCAAGAAAAACGTTTTGATTGGTTTTCTTTGAAGTGCTGATTATAATAAAGAGAAGAAAGGACTGAATAATCCTCGTCTCCGTCCTGACATAGAATGTAGCCCAAATATCACCCAGATGTACCCCAAGTATAGCCCAATGACAGAATGTCCCAGAGTGTTCTAAAGAACAACTAGAGCACTAACAGTCTTACTTATGACAAAAGTATGGCACACCAGAAGCCATCTTGATTGGAATAAAGTGGTAAGTCTGAAAACACTCAATTTCAAAAGGAACAACATGAGGGGGTTAATTTTGCCATAGAAAGTATGATTAGTGCTTCAGAAAGAAAAATTAGGTATCTTTTTGAGTGACTTCTCAAATCCTCTTCTATTTCTTTTAAAAAATTCTGACATGCAGACTGAAACATGCACTTTGAATACCAGCAGCAGACGTCCCTGGTGAGCAGTAGCTTTACTACAGTGATCTAATGTGCAACTAGAGTGCTAACATTCAGAATTTATGGCAAATGTGTGACATATCTGAATGCCTTCTTGATGGAACCAAAGTAAACAAGCATTGAAAATGCAATAGATCTCGCCCTCGTTTAAGTTAAAGCCATTCTGTTTGTAATGAGGTGGCTTTTTAGCTTTGCTTTTATTAGTGTTTTTTCAACTTTCATGTAAATAACATGCATCTGTATGCATATAAGTATATGTATGCATGCATTTATGTTTGTATTTATATAGATATACAGATGATATATGTTTATATATGTATGTATATATATATATTCACTGAAAAAACCATAGGCTATAGACCATATATAGTTAGGAATTAGCATTTACAAAACCTTGAACATTCACTGAAAAAACCATAGGTTATAGACCATATATAGTTAGGAATTAGCATTTACAAAACCTTGAAAATTCACTGAAAAAACCATAGGTTATAGACCATATATAGTTAGGAATTCGCATTTACAAAACCTTATTTTACTCACACAAAACCATTGAAATTCCATATATAGTTAGTTGCACTAACTATATATCTCGCACCCGCAATCCACTGCTGATGATGTCACATATTACATCATTCATGACATGGTCAGTGACATCACTGATGACATCACTGATGACATCTCAAATGACATCACTGATGACATCACTGATGACAACATCCAGTGACTGTATGTTTCTGTAAAGTTAAAATATATCTTACATATTGAAGAATGAGTGGATGTATAAGTGTCTGGATGAAGGATTTAGTAGGTGCATGACTGACTGTATAAATGAGTGATTAAATGTGTCTCACTGAGTGCATGGGTTAGTGACTAAACTGTCTTAATTTGTGCATCATTATGTATGTTGTTCTGTAAACTGTTGCATGTGTTGATAAGTAGCTATATGAGTAACTATATGGGTTATTGATTGGTTGCCCAAGTATTTGTATGGGAGACTGAGTGTGTGTGTGGGTGGCTGGGAGGTGTATGACTCTGTGCATAGATGTGGGAGCAGTTGATTCACTAGATGTATGGTTTCAAAAGTGCATGTGGAAACAGCTGTATGGGCGGTTGACTGTGTGCATGAGTGTATTGGTGAGTGAATGGATATCTCAGTGCTACATGTCAAAGTAAGTACATATGTAAAACACAGTACATGTGAGAGTTGACATATATAAATAACTGTGCATAAGAGCCCATGAATGTGTGAGTGGCTGTATGGATCATTGTGAACTTGTATCAGGGATTGTATAAGAGAGTAAATATGTGTTAGTATATGTTTGAATAAGTAAAGTTTGTATAACTGTATAGTTGAGGAAATGGAGGTGTGATTGATTCTTTGCATGACTGACTAGGTGTGTGAGTAACTCCATGGATGAGTGACAGTCTGTGAGTGTCTGTTTACACTGATTGTATCTAAGGTTATATTAGAGTCTGAAGAGGTTCATCGTATTATCACATGAATGATATCATCAGTGATGTGATCAGTAATGTCAAATGAGATGTCATCAGTGATGTCATCAGTGATGTCATTTGAGATGTCATCAGTGATGTCATTTGAGATGTCATCAGTGATGTCATCAGTGATGTCACTGACCATGTATGTCATGAATGATGTAATATGTGACATCATCAGCAGTGGATTGCGGGTGCGCGATATATAGTTAGTGCAACTAACTATATATGGAATTTCAATGGTTTTGTGTGAGTAAAATAAGGTTTTGTAAATGCGAATTCCTAACTATATATGGTCTATAACCTATGGTTTTTTCAGTGAAATATATATATATATATATATATATATATATATATATATATATATATATATATATATATATCAGTGATGTCACTGACCATGTCATGAATGATGTGATATGTGACATCATCAGCAGTGGATTGCGGGCGCGCAAGTTATAGTTAGTACAACTAACTATAACAGGGGAATTTCAATGGTTTTATACAAGTGAAATGTCTAGCTAACTATAACACCCCTAAAACCTATGTTTTTTCAGTGAATATATATATATATATATATATATATATATATATATATATATATATATATATATATATATATATATTATTTTTTTTTTGCTGATGATATCTTCAGGAGCAGCACAGCGACCACGGCCAGAGTCGAAGGGGCTACAAGCGTAATAGCATCTACTAGCAATTTGCACATCCTCTTCCAACAGCTAGCAAAAGCGCAAGAGCGAGAAATTCAGAAGTGGTGGGAGGCCACCTCCCTACAGCGCTATGTGGAGTGCAACAGAGTACCAGGAGGGCTACGTATATTTACAGTTCCCTCATATGAGAACCCAGACCCCCAATTACTTAAAGACTGGGCAGAATACACAGCAGACTCTTCGAAAGGAATGCTACTAATGCTTATAAAATACGCTTGGAGCGACAGAGACAAGGCCCTTGCAGAAATACAGAGAATAGAGGACAATATTGGAAAGGACAAAGATATGAAAGCCAGCGAAGATTTGCGAAAAGAAATGCAAAAACGACTAAAGGACTATGAAACTGGAATCAAAAAAAGAAAACAAACGAAATTTCAAAGGGACGAACAGGATTATCTGTCTGGGCGGATATTAACCTTTGCACGAAAGTTTGATGCCACGAGAAAGAGACTGGCACAGGACACGCAACAACCTGCCAGCAGGGATACCTCAGAATCGGAGGCTGAAGCCTCAGAGGAGGAAGGCGCGAACAAGGATAAAAGAACAAGTACCGAAAAAACATCTGCGGTTCCTTTTCTAGACGAGTTTCAAGTCTTAAAGGAAACGCGTCAACGGCCCCAAACGAAATCGAAACAACCTTTAACAACAATACAAAAAAGAGAAGGAAAACAAGGCGTGGCAGGAGGGGCAGGCGTGCAACCAGCAACCCCAATGGTGACCCGGAGCAAAGGCAGGAGAGGAAGATGGTAGGTGAGGAAAATACAATCATAAACCTATCAAACAGAAAGCTCACGACGGACGAAGAAATGGTACTAAAAAGAGGCCTAACTTTTTGCCCCATGGCAAAATTTGACCATGTGGAAACAAGAATAGACCTCTTCAAGTTCGTCCGCAAATTAAAGTTCCACCCAGGGTGTTTTTCCTGGCTCACTGTGCTAGAACAAAATAAAATAATCCTGCTTGCAACAAACTCGGAGTGGTGATTTCGGTTGGAGGGAGTGCATCAGTGCATTGTTTAATGCACAGCGAAAAAAAAATATGTATGCGAACTTTGGTTAGAAGCTCACTGGAGTAACACAGAGGTGACTACAGGAACCAGCAGGCTGCAGGAGCAGCCACGCCCACTGGGGGAGGTTCCAAGGTATAATTACCAGCAGTCGTACTCTTCCCAAAAATATCACCAAACCACATGCCAATGATTAAGGGGAGAACCTGAAACGCGTCTGGCGAGGAGGTTGATGAACTTAAAGCCCGGTTTTGTGATGGAAAGTTTTGCAGCATCTTAAGAATAAATGTGCTTTTAAAACCTACCTGGCGGCTCCTCCATGGGGCAACCTTTCATTTTATGGTTCTATATATATAGAAAACTCCACGCTGCTGCTCCTTAAAGTACAGCAACCACGGACACCAAAAAGGACTTTTAAGCAGCAAGCATTTATTTTGCAAAGACAGGCAAAATGTCAACCACTCTACGCGTTTCGGGGTCTCTTCCTTGGTCACGAGTTTTCATGGCTACGTTTCCAATGGGCGACGAGTGTGACCCTGTCCATCTGATGCACTTCAGGAGAATCCTGACACATGTGCCCTCGACCTTGATCCCTGTCATCTACCTGCACAGGTGCTAAGGCGTAGCTGCTAACTCTACAGCAGGTGCAGTGGCATCAGGGCCCTCCCTAAGGTCTTTGAAAAGCCTCCTCATCGCTGATTCTTTTTCCCAGCAAACATGAGCAAACATGAGCACAGAAGCCCATTGTCCTTGCTTACATTTAGGTCAATGACACCTGTGGTCTGCCACTGCACGTTTGCAAGACAGTCTGAGTAATTTCAGTGATCTAGTACAAGGCAAGCTCTGGGCCGTATCATGGAGACCTGCTTTTTGCGTTTGAGCTAATGAAGGAAAATTTGGATAGCGTGGTCCTGCTGTGTTTGACAGAGGTCACAGGTGGAAGGCACATGTATACACCTACATTTTTGCAAGGTTTTATGTACGGGTATAAAGCAGTGCATTGTAATAATCAAAACAAGTGATAGAAGATGCCACGGTGTGTGTGCCCCATGCATACCTGAGGAGATATTAAAGACATTTACACCAGCCTTTGGCTGGAGCAGGGCTTTAAGTGGGATGAAAAAACTGAGGGGTCTCTCAAAGGGGCGTGGCCAATATAATTAAGGGCTTGGCTTAAAAACAGGTAACCTAAAAATCTGTGTTTAGCATAGTGTGCTGCCTGACTTGTATTTTGCTGCTCCTGTCATTGCATCCAGATATATGATACAACAAGTAACATCATACCTACAACAAGTCAGGACTTTTGGATTTTTTCAGGAGTTGTTAGTTGCATGAGATAAATAAGCAGTACCTATGGCTTGTATATAATATTGAAAACGCTTCCACTTAAAGACCTGGTGACACCACAGCAATATTGCTGCTCCTGAGTTTCAAACAGAGAAGAGAAATCCAGAGTAAAATTACTCTCTTTAAAGGATTTCCCTTCCCCTACAACGCTCACCTGGCATGATGTCATGCCGTAACTTCTCCACTAGTGAGAAGTGAGCAGTGTGAGCAGCGCACATCAATGTGCCTGCTGTCACTGCATTCCGGAAAAAAACATGGACCGCCTGTGCCAGGACATAAAAACAGAGCTCGATAGAGACCCGTTTTGTGGCCTCCTTTAAAAAAATGCTGGTGCTCAGCACCGGTGAGACCTGGCTCACTCAAGGCCCTGGGCTGGAGTAAAAATCCTACAGTTTTCTGGGTATGAATAGGAATAAGAGAAGTTTGCACATGCCGCAAACGCCAGTTTGTCAAACAATCTTAATGTCCACAGCTAATCATGATTTTGGAACACTCATTTTCTCACCCCTAGAATAGGATATATGACTTTGGCAACATATGGCGCAGATATTTGGGGTTTTAGAGACGCAAGGGAAATTCAAGTAGCTGAGAATAAGTTCTTAAGAAACCTGTTATCGGTCTCATAATCCACCCCAGTTTATATAATTCATCAGGAGACTGGGACTGGTTTTGTGGAAGATTTAATTGCTATAGCAACTCTCCTGAAATGGATCTCAACCTGGTTAAACCCTGAAGTAGAATTGAACCATGAAGTCATGAGAGATTGTATGGCTCTAGATCAAGTGAATCGTTTCCCCTGGTTGAGTTACGTCCATAGGCTGGCAGTGAAATTGGGACGGCCAGAGTTATTTAACTCACCAGATAAGTTAGTAAAAGGTGATATGAAATGGACAAAGTAATCTTATTTATTCATTGTTTCTATGAAAAAAAAGAAAAAAGGGAGTTGGCAAAACCAACCGTACGTGCTCACCAATTGTTAAAAACATCCTGTGCAATTGAACAGTATCTGAATGCAGTATCCAATCCTAACCACCGCTTTCTCCTGGTAAGATTTAGGTTGAATCAGCTACATTTTCTTCTTGCTGATCCCCCGGGATGGAGGAGGGTGGAGGATTTGGGTGTATGTTTATGTGATGACTTTTCCACCCAGGACACATTGCACTTTATCTTCTTTTGTGAACATTTTTTGCCAATCTTAAAAGATAAAGGTTTTCTACAAGTTAAACCAGCACTTTTGTATTTACAGCTGCAATCCAATCTTTGGGACACTTTTAGTATAGCCATCTTTCTTACTGCAGCAGTTAGAATAACAAGGAAAGTAATGCAAATGATTTTTATGATCTAGCTTATTTTAATTAATTTTTAAAAGAACCTGAGGTTTTTATAATGTCATTGATTGTTTCTGATGTTTATTTAATGTTAGATACATTTGCTGCTAATAATTGTCTTATTAATCTAAAATTGTCTATAGAATGCTTTTATGGTTTTTAAACTAACCAAATAAAGTATTTTTGACTGACTGACTGACTTTGGCGAAATACACATTCACGGTGTACATCTACCTACATGTAAATGGGCCTACGTTTGGCAGAAATTCTGTTGTGAATTCCTGCCGGGTTTGTTTACGACCAAATTTATCTTTGTGAGTAGGACCCATAGTTCAAAAGTGGATAAGTACTATTTGTTTACTCAGAATTACAAGTCAGCGCTGTGTTGCAATGTTAAGTGTAGGTAGGACTATTTTAATAACGCAATGGATGTATGACAGAAGAATGCATGCCTTTACCACGCATTCCTTTGCCACACATCATTTACCACGCAATGCCTAAACCACACAACCCTTACCATGCAAAAATTTCGCTTTTTTAATAAATTGGAGGTAGTTCTAAAAATAACTGTTTTTTTCTTCTTTTTGTTGTTTTATATTTATTTAATTGATTTTTTGAACATTTTGTACTTTTTTGGCTTTTATGAACAATTTTATATTTTTTTTGTTATTTTAATGGGGAGAAACAAAAAACAGGGAATTGTAAACGGCTCAACTGGAGCAAAAAAAAATCAGGAAAAAATTAAGGTTTTTTGGGGCAATTGTGGTTGTCACCAGCACGGTTGATGAGCTTTATGCTTTGCTCACCATAGGTAATTGTTTTACCACAAAATATACAAGTGATTTTGTATTGCCCAAACTGGGGTTGTATGTTTGGGACCATCTCCCTTGTCTCTGGACCCGATGGAGTGGGTTGCTTTCTTTTGGAGGTGCTGGGTGAAGATTGTGGAGGGTTTCTGGCCAGTTCTCTGACCTCTGCCGCAGCATAGTTGTTAGGATGCCGGCGTTGCATGTGGCGAATCATGGTGTTATTGCCAAAAGAGTACTTCTTGTTAGGGTTCCCCCTTGAAAGTTCAGTGCCACAGATTAGGCAAGTAACCCTTGGCGCATTCATTTTTTTGAGGTCCTTTGGGATGGAAAAAAACTCCCAGATAATGTGCTGCTTTGGCCTATATGGGGTATTATCTTCTGGCAGGAACGTCCTCCTCCCCTCCTCCCCTCCTCCTCCTCCTCCTCCTCCTCCTCCTCTTCTTCATCTCCAACACTGTGGTGTTGTGGTGGTCCTCTTGGTGGTGGTGGCTGAGATGCTCCTGCTGCTGCTGCTGCTACTGAAGCCATTTTTCAGTCCAAAAAGGTACAGAGAGGTCTTTCAACAGGTCTTCTTCACCCAAAGTACAAAGTGAAAATGAGGAAAAAAGGTGGGGGCTTTCATCATTAGGAAAAAAAACTGTCCTGAACCAATGAAAAGTGTTATTTTCAGGTCACATGACCAGGGCTTTCATCATTTGGAAACCAAAACTGTCCTGAACCAATAAAAAGTGTTATTTTTAGGTCACATGACCGGACGCGCTTACGCTACGCGCCCCGGTGCGTGCCCAGGGGTGCGTCGCGTAAGTGCGTTGGATGCTTACGTTGCGCGATCGTATGCGCTCGAGTGCTTCCGGGTGCGTTTATGCCGTGCGTGTCACGTGGACGCGGCTACGCGATAAGTCACGATGATGTTTTCGTTCGCGGCAATAGTGCTAATGGGACGCTCACGGTACGCGCCCTGGGGCGCGCCGCAAGACTGCGCTTACCGGTGCGCTCACCGGGACGCGCACCGGGAGCGCTCCAGGGCAAAAAAAAATAAAAAAAATTTAAAAACCATGAATAATATACATAAAAAAATAGTATTACATAAATATAAAATATAGGATTCATTATAAAAAATATTACATTTCATAGCTATAGAAATTTGCTATTAAAAAACCTTAGAAATTCACTGAAAAAAACATAGGTTTCACACCAGTTATAGTTAGGAATTAGCATTTAAAAAACCTATGAAATTCACTGAAAAAACTATAGGTTTCACACCAGTTATAGTTAGGAATTAGCATTTAAAAAACCTATTAAATTCACTGAAAAAACCATAGGTTTCACACCAGTTATAGTTAGCTGGAAATTTTACTGACATAAAACCATTGAAATTCCCACGTTATAGTTAGTTGTACTCACTATAACTTGCGTGCCTGCAATGCACTGCTGACAACGTCACATATTACATCACTCATGACATGGTCAGTGACATCACTCATGACATCACTGATGACACCATCCGGTGAATGTGTGTCTTTCTGAAAAATAAATAGGTTTTATATATGTATTTGTAAAGGTCGAAGGACGAATAAATGTTTAAATAAGTGTGTAAATGGATGTTTTTTAAATAAAATATTGATTGGTTAACTGGCTTATAAAGTGTATCTTAGTGAATACATATATTAGCGAGTAATTTTTAAATATTTAAATATATGTATCAGTGTTTCACTTTGTGTATAAGTGGCTGCATGGGTTGGTGACTGACCCACTGTTTGTATGTGTTTTGAAGACAGCATATGTGCAGGACTGTATGGGTGGATGAGTGTGTATATGTGTGTGTTAGTGAGTGAATGCCTGCCTCACTAGTGTCTTTATGAGTAACTACATATGTTTTAATCTAGTATATGTGAGTATTGATGTATATAAGTGAGTATATGTGAGAGTGAGAGATTGAAAGAGTTCCTGTTTAAATAAGTATGTGTTTCTATAAGTGATTGTTTAAGAGAGTAAGTATGTGTAAGTTTCCTTAGAAGTAATGTGCTAGTGTGTGTATAGCTGTATATGCAAACAAATGGATGTTCAATAGTTTATTTGCACGTTTGAGTATGTGTGTGAGTAACTTTTGGATGACTGTCGGTGTGTAACAGGATGTATATGTGCATCACTACATATGATGAGTGAGTATATGTATGAGTGACTATATAGAACTGTTGCTGAATGAGAGGATGTGTATATAGATGGTGGAATTACTGAATTGGTTGTTGTAACTGGTATGGGTATCTCCATTTTTTTGAAAATGTTAGTTTCTATTTTTGAATATGTGTTTCAAGGGTTACATTACACTGAAAGGAGGTCTGTCAGTCTGTCACAAGGATGGTGTCATCAGTGATGTCATGAGTGTCAAGCAGGTACCCATCGCTGTGCCAGACACTTGCCTGAACAATTGGTCCTCGAATAAAAAGATGTTATTATTCAAACAAAATTCAATGAATTCGAGGATCATGATGTTATGTGTAGTGAATCTCAATTGTCTCAAGTTCAGGAAATGCTGAATAGCTTTTAGGCCTTGCTGGTGGTCTATGACTGTGTACAAACTTGTTATGTCTAACACAATAAACTGGCAGTCATTGTCCCATTTCACATTCCGAATTTTGTTCAAAAAATCCTTGGTGTCCCGTACATATGAGGGTAGAGTGAGAACCAAGGGGAATAGAAATTTATCGATGAAATGGGACATGTTTTCAGTGAGACTGCCAATGGATGACACAATAGGACGGCCCGGAGGGTGTAGATTGTCCTTGTGTAGTTTGGGCAGATGGTAAATGGTTGGTGTGAGGGGTTGGCTGTTCCGGAGAAAGAGAAATTCATCCTTGCTTAGCATGTTACAGTTGTGCCATTTCCCTATCAGTTTATCATAGCTCCGGATGCTGTCCTGATGGTGCATTTGACGTAAAAGTTTGTGTCAGAAAGCTGGCGTAGTGCTTCATATCTGTAGCAGTCTCTAGTGAGTAGTACCACGTTCCCCCCTTTGTCCGAAGGTTTGATTATGATGTTTTCATCCTTCATGAGATCGTGTAGAGCCAGTTTTTGTTGCTCTGTGATGTTATATTTTGTTGGATGGTTCACTTTCCTGTACTGCATGAGTTCTTGGGTCATGGCCTCCGAGAAGGCGTCAATAGCGTCCCAGGGCATCTGAGGGATGAATATTGAAGGAGGTTTATACCCACTCTCTTCCCGATCTTGCTCAATACCGAGGGCTTGTGCTCTTTGTCCTCTATTGAGGGTCTGGGAAGAATTCTGTGTGGAATTGTCTTCCCGCAGTTCCTCGAGGGTTTCTAGAGCTTCTATTTCTCTGCCCGTAAGGGCATCTGTTGCTGTAAGTCTGATGCCCTTCTCTCCACTTTCTTTCAAATGAGGTCGTAATTTGAAATATTTGTGCAGCTTGAGCTTGCGTGTAAATCGGAAGAGGTCAATCCGCATTTGGGTGTATTCAAGTGGTGTGCATGGGCAGAAGGTGACTCCGAGGCTGAGTAGATTTTGTTCGCAGTCTGTTAAAGTTCTTTCCGTCAGATTAACCACCGTTAGATTCTGACTTGTGGTAACTTGAACAGAGTTCACTTTTTGTTGCTGCGGGTCCGATTGCCCCAATTGTTGGGCTTCGCTCTGCCTCTTCCCTTTCTGCTGCCGCTGGCCGCCGCCTGCTCTCCTTGTCCGCCTTGTTTTTTGGATGTTTGTTGTTGTTCCACCATGTCCGGTGGTTTTGTTTTGCCGCCTCGTAGCCAGGTCCCCTTGATGACATCGAATTCCTGGTGAAAAGGGGTCTTTTCACTGTCATTGGCATTGTTTGGCCGTGCTCTTAGTCGTGTCTTGGCTGGTACTCTCGTATTTTGTTGTTCGTCTCCGGATTCATTCTCCGTCACTTCAGATTCAGACGTGAGAATTTCAGATGTTGAAGTAGTACTGGATTGGAGTGCTTGACGCGAGGCATCATACTTCTTTGCATACGTTAATATGCGACCTTGTTGATAATCATCCTCATCCCTTTCGTACTTTTCTTGTTTTCTAGTACGAATTTTTTGTTCGTATTTGGTGAGGCGAGATTTCATATCGGTTTTGAGCTGGAGCACAAACTCTTTGTCCGATTCTTTCTCCAGCTCCTCCTCCAAATTCTTTATTTCTTCCAGTGCTTTTTCACGGTCACTCCAAGCATATTTAATTAATATCTTGAGTGTCCCTTCCGTGTATGCGGCTGTGTGCAATTCCCAGTCCGTGAGCAACTGTGGGGGGTCCGGGTTCTCGTATGATGGTACAGTGTGAACACTTAGACCACTTAACTAGTGAGGCTTGTGGCTTCCCACCATTTATATATATATATTCATTCAAAACTCCATAGGTTTCAGGGCCGTTATAGTTAGAAACTATCATTTAAAAAACTTTTGAAATTCACTGAAAAATCCATAGCTTTCAGAGACGTTATAGTTAGAAATGATCATTTAAAAAACCTTTGAAATTCACTGAAAAAAACATAGGTTTCAGGGACGTTCTAGCTAGAAATTAGCATTTAAAAAACCATAGAGATTCACTGAAAAACCATAGGTTTCAGGGACGTTATAGTTAGTTGGAAATTTCACTCGTACAAAACCAGAGAAATTCGGTTGTTTTAGTTAGTAGAGCTAACTATAACTTGCGCCCCCGCAATGCACTGCTGATAACGTCACTTATTACAGCACTCATGACATGGTCAGTGACATCACTGATGACATCATTGATGACATCTCAAATGACATCACTGATGACATCACATGATGTTCTACAATGAATTAGGGCAACATTTCGACCTCTGGCAGTACTTTCTTTAGCAATTTTTCCACATATGTGACTGGGTCCTTTCCCTCCTCTCCCTCTGGGAGGTCCACCACATGTATATTGTTATGCGTCAAACAACCCTCAGCACCTTCCAGCTTGTCTTCCACAATGGCCACTCTGTCCACAACGTCTAGTAACGCTGCTGTGTGACTGCGGGTGATTGGGGCCAGTTCAGCCAGGGTCTACTCATTTGTTTGGACTTTTCCGATGCCACTCTGTCAATTTTAGATTCAAGTGAGATGCGGGTTTGATCCAGGGTGGCTTCTATCTTCCCACTGCTTTCCAACACTGAGTCAAGCTTTGTGGAGAGTGTTAATTTTGGGGGTCTCGCCTGTTCTGTCTTTCTTGGCACGTTGGACTCCTGCATGCCCAGCTGCACGGTAGCCTGCTCTGTGTTGGTTTGTAGTCGACCCATGACGAATTGCTGGGCAGTAGGCATGCAGATGCTCGGTTTGGGTGGTATCTGCCGCCCGCTGATTGCGCCTGGCTGAGTGTCAATTATGAGTGGGAAGAAGCAACATTGGTTGGTTAGTACCTCACCTCGCCGTTGTCGGTTGGTTGGGTGGTGGTTTGCGCTCAATGCTCCTGGCTTTTACCTTGCGTTAACTCTGCCCGCTTTAGGTGCCAGTTCTGTATCCCAGTGGAGGCAGGCGTTTTCTGTGGTTTGGGCTGTGCATTCCAATGAGCATCGACAGTAGTACGCCCTCCGGTCTCCGGGGGGGAAAGGGGAAGAAAGTGAAGAGCCGGTGCCTGTGATTCTGTACCTCGTGCAAGCACTGCGCCCCTCTTGCAGTGTCCTGCTCCTGTCATAACGGTCCAGCCAGATGCCTTTCAATGCAGTTGTTGGGGCGGCGTTGAGCGCATCTTCCGTGATGTGTGTTTCTTGAGTGCCTGGTCTGTGCAGTCTCTTTTGCACGCACCGCGTTGGCCTTGTTAGAGTTGCAGTTTGTCCGGTCCTGCAACATTCACGTCTTACTGTGTGCTGCAAGTGTCACCTTCTTTCTCTTTCTGCCCAGCCAAGCAAACAGAGCTTTGCTTTGCTAGTGAGCTGCAGGGGTTGGAGGCCATCCCATTGATACCACTTATGTCTAGACCTGGGGCGGCCACAGTACCCGCCTTTGTTTGTTTGTGAGGGCTTGTTCATCCGCGGCAGGGTGGCTCCAACGCTGAGGTCACTCCCCTGCAAATGTAGGTGCTTGTCTCCCTCTTTGCTGGCTACTCTTTAGGGCAGGTAGAGGGAGGAGAAGGTGGGGCAAGAGGGCCGTCTCGCGCTGGGGGTCCGGACTGCACAATTGGCCTCTCTGCGGTGTCCGGTGGCGTCTCTTACCCACGGGGGACAGCAGCCCGCTGTGAATGCTGTGCAATTTCTCTCCTCCTTCGCAGGGGTCTTCTGGCGCAAGAAAGTCTTCCCTCCAGGTGCCTCCCGCAGGCTTCCGGGTGCTTCCAGGTCCTTCGATGCAAGTTATGCCGCTCCACACTGCGCCACGACAGGATGCCGCCGATCCCTCCACGTCCACAGCCCGCTCCCAGTTGTTTTTTTTTTGTTGTTGTTGATCTTTTTGTTATTTAATGAGCTTTCTGTTATAAAGAGAACAACAGTTAAGTCATATAAACAAGCAACAGAAATAGCATAAAAACAAGAGAAAGTGCAGCAGTGAGAGGATACACAGTTACATTAGCAGCTTGCAAGGATAAAGGGAAAGAAATGAAGCAGCAGGTGATCTCTTATACACACAATATTTCAAAGACAGGGGTCCTTAGACAAGGAAACAGACTCTGATATCGAGGGCATTTTCCCTTGGGTAAGCTGTAATAACGTAGCACCTTTGCATCAACTATTAAGTAATACCCTTTCACTTCACCATATTCCTTTCCCTCCCCTCACAGATTTTAGTCAACCCTTGGATACCCTCCATGGTAAGGCTCTTTGTCGTTTGTCACGGCCATTATCCTGTTTTATCAGATCGGCCTCACTGACCCTATATATTCTCCCACAGAATATTGTCGAATATTGTTTCTTGGGCTGAAACCCTTTTTAGTCTTACTCAAACGGTAAGCTGCCCATTCTTGTCACCACAGACCTTGACCCGTGCGTCTCCCCTTCACCCCCTCGAGCACTGGAATGCACTGTCACAGTCCTCCACTCCTGCGACGATTTATTCTCTACACAATCACGCATATTTGTTCTACCCTCTCCTGAACCAGTCGGAGTTACCAATTTTCACCAATGGGACGTTGCGCCACTAGCCTTGCTTCTACCGTTATGTACACTGCTTGTATTCAGCATGCATTACACTCCACTGCCGTCGACACTTTGGCATGGTATGAGTCATGCATTGTATACGCAGTTGTAATAATGATATACTGACATGTTTTCATTCTTTTTATGTTCCCCTTTTATCTTTCCTTTACGGTATGGCATATTGATTTCTTCATAAGTGAGACTATTGCAAATGTGTACTCTTAAGGCAATTACCTTTTGTCCTGAGGATGAACCGATATTGTTAGTGGTTCGAAACATCGTCGACCCAAATGCACTAAATGCATAGTTGATATATACTTTTCATGCAAATGTGTATGTTATAGATTGTCTGTTATATGATTCACCATAATCAGATGACCTGCTATTGCCTACTACTTCCTCCTTGTTTATGTTCTCTCAGTGTGTTAGTCGGACATCGGCTGGTGTCCCGCTTGTATCACACGCAGTGTTTTATTGTTTTATGACTATTTTGTATTAGGGTAATAAATTGTCCGGCTGGACATTCCCCCAAAAATATAGTTCCTTTTGGTCTATATTCATTCTCCTTAAATGTTTCCTTGTCTAAGGACCCCTGTCTTTGAAATAAAGTACCTACCCATGGTCCTTAGCATATTGCGCCTTGGGTTCCCTTGTCTTGGTTAAATAACACTTATACACACAAGGCGCCTTCATTCAAGGTGGGATTTTATGGGAATTGTGGTTATTCACTGTTTTAAAAAAAAACATATTTTATTAGTTTTATTACATTAAATAGGTCAGCGTCTAGATATTTACCATTCAACAGTTGACTAGCGCATCATGCATGTCATTAATTACATATTATCAAGTGCACAATACTGCATTTTAATCTCACAGTCTGACCAAACAACCCAATCCCTCCCACCTCCCCACAGCAACCTTCTATTCCCTCCCCTTCCCCACCCTGTCCTGTTGCAGAATAAAAGAAAATGGAGCATTGATTGTCTTGACACATCGTCGCAATTGCAGGGATCCAAATTTCTAGATCAGTCATTTATGATAGGGAAGCTAACGAGCCTATGGAGAATCCGCAAGCGGAACTGTGTCAATAACATATGATCAAAACTTCCTAACACTTGGACCAAATAAGGTTGAATGTCCAAACATGATAGCATCAACTGATTTTCTATAACAGTGGGTTTCGCACTCTCACTAAACCATCTTTTTGATTGGAGAAATGCAAGACATTCGGCTTTCAAAACCTTTCTAGAAATGGATCCCATGGTGTCAGGCCTATACACATATTCAGAATGGCCCATATCACTCGGTATTTGCTTAATATACCCAAACCAGGGGATATGAGAAGCTTTGTCCAGTCTTAAGTAATCTTTAATAATGTCACAATTAAAACTGGTCTCATCTGTCACCCTGACCTTATGCCATAACATGATAGGCTCAACTTTGACCAGACCTGTTACTGATTTTTACAGATAAATACAGACACAAAACAATGTGTTTCTAGTCTCTCTTTATTTTTAAAAGCAGAAAAATACTGAAAATAGTGCTTCTTGTGACAGGCTCTCCATGCTGCCTTTCATGAACTCCAGGCAAAAGCTGAGCACGTAAATAGCATGGAGAGTTAAAAAACAGGATGAAAGTTCCTTGCATACAGACACATGTGAACATATATTTGTAATATAATGCTAATATGTACCTGTGGGTGTAGTGTTTGGTTATAAGCAGCTCCTTAAGTTACTAAAACACGACAGGCATCCATCTACGAGTGTACGTCTAAGAGTTAAATAAATGTGGATATATACCATTTTACGACTCCATTTATTCTCAAACACAAAATAAATATGGATGAATACCAATAAGATGGCCAAAAAATAAATATGGATGAATATAGATGGCAATGTTGTTAAAATTATTTCCATATTCAGATACACACATTGCAAAATGACATTGACGTAAAAACAATAGGAAGGAATGCAAGATTATGTTTTCACAACCCCCCTCTTTTTTGTTTGTTTACAGCAATTCAGCACAAATAGTCTCAACACATATACCTTCACAGCTTCATTATGACTGTCCTTATCAATTTGAACAAAAGGAAGTAGAAAATGACTGCAAGTGCCTTAATTTTTGCAAGTGTGTAGGATGATGCATATTATTATTTTTATTAGTTCATACAGAACAGCCACAATTAAGATGACTGCAATGGTTATTTTGAATATTGATGAAAATTCCCCGATTTCAAAATATGACACTGAACCACATCCAGATGCGAAACAGATTAAAGTCTAGCCTGTTCTGAACTAGTGTAGTTTCCTAGCTGTATCCTTGATGTCACCTATCTGCTTTTATAAGCTAAGTGAGATGTTGGGAATATGAGTGCAGCTTTCGAATCCTACAAAAGCACACTCCTCCCCTGTCCTGCTACTATATGTAATCTATGGCCATCCTATTCCGAACAAGCATCTTGAAATGTGTGGATAATTGATCTACCACTAATCCTAATGCAAATTAGTTGGAGTTAGCAATCTCTTCCATAATATCGGCTTTCCTTTTTTTCTCATCTAAAACAACTGTTGTTCCATGTTTTGGGATTAAAGCAGAAAACAATCTAGAAGTTGTAGAGGTAGCCAACCTGTCCCTTCTTCACTGCAAAGAGTGATCACCAAAGTGTCTAATGTCATCTCATGTCAGGGATAATATATCCTGGATAACAAGTCCCACTCCAATCTAAGGGCAGCCATGGGTGGGCTCAGGATCCACAAATGAAGTATACATAGCTACCCTGCAAATGCTGTTTCTGAAACAACAATCCATGAGGAAGACAAGCTTTAAGGGTCTGTTCAAAAGGAATGTTTTCTGCAACATGTCACATTAACTATTTCCAACAAAAACACTGGAGGCATTTACTTTACAGTGTTCAAATAGAAACCCTTGCTCAGTTTGTGCAAATCAGGCACATCTGGCAGGTTCCAGTTAACAGGGTTTTAACGTTTCAAGTCCCTTATAAGAAGTGGAAGAATTGACAGCACACCCTGGCAGATAATTGCCCATGTAAGAAGAGATAAAAGCAAGTGTCATTGTAAATTCCCCTACATTCACATTCCAATGCATGCAAATTCATCAAGAATAAAGATGAATAATTTGTCTTTATTTATAAAGCAACATCATGTAGGAGTTATTCTCTTAAGAGGAGCAGCTGTTCTGTGTGAGAATAGATTCAGTACTGTTAGCCCCCTTAAAATGATTCCCCACTCTGCAACGAGTATTTCCCCACCAGCAAACAGACACCCAAGGCAACAGCAAAGACATCATGCCAGAGCTACAGAGGGCTGTTGCAACCAAGATGAGGCCACCTACTTCAATGGAGATGGTAATGATGAGAGGTTGCTGAGACAGTATCACATGTTCTGTGGTGGAGCAGGCTGAGAAGGTCGACATAGACAGCTCGCCCCCCCTCCGCTAGTGGAAAGATAGCAGTAGGGATAGCTGTAACAGGGTGTTTAGATCCAAGGCCAGGGAGATGTCCAGAAGCCAAAATAGGAGTGTTGTCATCTCTAGGAGGAGTAACTAGCTTGTAGTAAGATGAGTGGATCCTTTTTGCCAGACCAAGACTTTTGACGGCTGTATTGATGAAGAGCAGAACCTGATAGGGTCAATGCCCATGAGGCTGCAGTATGGTACTCCAATGGTGCTGACGTCGGCATTTACCCAGTCATCAGGATTAAGACATTGGCAGGCTCAGGTCGGGCACTCAGGTAGGGTTACTTGAATTTGATTACACAAACTGTAGAGATATTGTATACATTTTCTGCAATACTTAAAAACTGCAATATTCTACAGTACATTCAATTTAGCAGATGAGACTGGGTGCTTTGATGGCGGCATCATAGTTTGGCTGATAACTATTTCATATGGGCTCAATATGGTATTCTTGGAAGGGATTGTTCTGGCAGGCCATAGCACTAACACCAGTTCATTTGAGTTCTTTCTCTGAGCATCATTTTGCTATCTTGTTCTTAAGAGTACCATTGTTACTCTCTACCTTGCCTGCTAAATCTGGATGATAAGCGCAATGAAGATTGGGATCTATTCCTAAACCCTTGCAAACTGTCTGTACTACTACTAACATACTGACAGAGTATGTTACATGGCCACTTGCTATCTGGTATGATACTCCGAACTGTTAGCTAAAACCTCAGAGTTACTTTTTAGCTACTGTAATAGCATCTTCACTGTCACAGGGGTACTCCTTCACCCATCCTGAAAACCTACACACAATAATTAATAAATATGAGTAGTTAGCACACTTTGGCATCTAGATAGAATCCATCTGAGAGTGCTCCAAGGGGCTGCAAGAAGAATGGTGAGCAGCAAGAGGGAATATAATACCCTTTTCAGTATTGTATAACAGGCAATTCACATAGGACTGGCAATAGGTTTGAGCCATGTAGGAAGCATACCAATGGGTTGCTGCAGCACATATCATTCTGACCCTACCTAGATGAGCTGCTTAATGATACAATCTACCAGAGTAGGGGGAGCTAATATTTCCGTACATCCTCACACTCAAGCCGTGATTCACAAAGAGCCTCCACAATCAGGGCAGAAGCTCCGTATTAGTGGTGGGATCTACACACTTGTGGCGGTATCTTTGCAATGGGAAACTGCAGTGCGGAGATGCCATCACGAGTGCAGAGATCCACTACTACTGTGGGGCCTTGACTTCGACTGAATCAGGGCCACAGTGCTTTCTTTCCAAACACCCTCAGGGTCTCTTGTACATTTCTGCTTGTCCCAGGACTGCTTTTCGCCTCTTGAAGCTTGCTCCTGTAATCGAGACAAGTCTTTTAGCATTCTTACAAGAAAAAAGTCAGTTCTGATAACATATATGGCAGCATTAGTGTTTTTAGATAAAGCAGTATTTTTAGTTGCTGAGTCAGCTAGGGTGTCACCCCTTGAGACATCATCATGGAGATGCTGGAGCATGGCACATTTTGCCACTGCCTTCTTTTCAGAAACCTCGCAGCATTCAAAAATGTTTAAACCATTTTTAATAGGGGTCCCGGCTGACGTTAAGAAACCCCTTTGCAATTACAGGCACCCAAAGTTGTGTGTCAGTCTAAACACAAAATTTGAGTCTGTGTACATAGCCACAATCGTTTTCTTGGCCAAATGCAGTGTCTGTTAAGAACTATAAGCTCTGCAACCTAAGCTGATCTCACATAAAGCAGATTGCATATTTCTACATAGTACATTCAACATAACCAGAACATCATCATTGTTTCTGAGCCATGATCCATCAATAAAATATGTTAACTCACAGTCAAGAATAGGCCCATCACTTAATTCCACACAGGAGTTTTGTCACATGAGCAGTAACAAGAATACAATCAGGGGGTTTCCTCTCCACTGGTGGGCATTAAAGAGGCAGGGATCAGGGATGGATACAGTGTCAAGGGTAATAGGAGAAGCAGATAACAATAAAACTTCATATTGGCACAATAGGGCTGAATAGAGTTGCGGGGTTTTTACAAATGAGGAGGAGCATAGCCAGATAATAAGACACAGCAATGGTTAAAGGAATACTCAGCACATTATTTTCAGATGCTTCAGCAAGATTTGCAGCAGCCGTCACAGATCGTAAACATGGTGGGAGCCCAGCGATGAGTGGGTCCAGAAAGGTAGGTATAATTAAAGTTTAATTTGTTAAACTTTATGTTTGTTAATTTGTAATGTAATTTGTTAAAATGTTATAAAGAAAGTTTAATTTGATGCGATTTCAAAGTAAAACCAGTAATAAGAGGATAATTTCTAATTCGTTCAAGGAAGGGTTCCAAGCATAACAATAAAAGTAAAGGAGAAAGGAGACATCCTTGACGCATACCTCTTTGCAAAGAAAAATATGAGGAAAAAAGACCATTAACAAAAATACATGCTTTTGGATTTGTGTATAATAGTTTGATATACGAAATAAACTTTGGGCCGAATTTAAACCAGTGTAATGTATGCAACATAAAATCCCAGTTGACTCGATCAAAAGCTTTTTCTGCATCCAAAGATAATGCTGCTAGGGGAGAGGGATATTTTTTACTAAGGGTGAGAATATTGGAAAACATTCTGACATTATCAGAGGCTAAACGTCCTTTGACTAAGCCAGCTTGATCTGGGTTAATGAGAAGAGGAATAACTTTCTCCAAACAGGAGGCCAAAATCTTTGCAAAAATGTTACAGTCATAATTGATTAATGATATAGGACGAACATTTTTGCAGTAGGAAGGGTCTTTATCAGGTTTAGGGATAACAATGATAAGGGCTTCTAAAAAAGAGCCACAGGCCTTGGAATTGGATATGAATACATTTAAAAGATCTAATAATTTAGGTGTAAAAATTGAGGAAAAGGCTAAAAATAAATCAACTGAGAAGCCATCAGGACCGGGAGCTTTCGATTTTTTCGAGGATTCGAGGACATCAGATATTTCTTGAAGAGAAATATACTCCTCAAGAGGTAAAAAGATATCTGAGAGCGATTTAGGTTTAGGAATATCTTGGAAAAAAAATAAAAAGTCTTCTTTAGAGGGATTAGTAGTTTCTGTGTATAAGAGATTACAATATGATTCAAATGTACTAATAATATCGGAATCAGAGGAGAAGAGTGTATTGTTCGTTTCTGCATGGATAGGGCCAATGGTTTTACGTTCTGATTTGATTTTTAAATAATTCACTAACATTTTGCCTGCTTTGTTTTGGCCTCCATGAAACTTCAATTTAACCTTAAGGAGTATGTTACAGACGTCCACAGTGGCAATTTTATTCAGGGTGTATTTTGCCTTAATTAGCTCTTGTAATGATGAGGGGGATTTGGATGAGAAATATTTGTGTTCTAGAGTTTTGATTATTGTTAGCGTTTCTTTATATTTAACATACAGTAGCTTCTTTTTCTTTGAAGAATAGGCAATAGTGAAGGCTCCAAAGGATGCCTTAAAAGCATCCCAATTGTTGTGGATTGAGGTATCTAAAGATTTGTTAATGACAAAAAATGTATTATTAAAAGCCGTTGCTTCTGAAATAAAAGTGCGATCTGATAAAAGATGATTGTTAAATCGTAAGCGACCTTGTTTGCATGTGGTGATGGATAGATCAATAGAAGTGGAGACAGGAGCATGGTCAGTAATAAAAATAGAACCTATTTCTGATGAGTGGAGACAAGGTAATAAAGATTTGGAAATTAAAATATAGTCAATAGGAGACCTTGTATGATTTACAGGAGAGAAAAATGTAAATTCGGAGGGATCAGGATTACATGTTTTCCATGAGTCAAAAAAAGGACGAGATGAAATGGCAGATTGGAAAGATTTGTGGGTTTTGTCAGGTTTAAATTTACACTTGGATTTCCTGTCTGCAAAAGGGTCAACCAATTATTAAAGTCACCCCCAATCACAATGTTAGGGTTAGACATAGATAAAAGTTTCATTTTGATAGTTTACCAAATTTCCGGATCAGGTTTAACAGGACCATAAATATTGATAAATGAAATTTGCACTTTGTTGATGTTAGCATCAACCAACACACAACGACCATACAGATCACATTCTGATGATAATATTTGAGCATTAATATATTTATGAAACAATACAGCAACACCACCATGTCGATCAATAGGAGAAAAAAAATTTGACTGACCCATTGGCGTTTGAGTGTAATAGACTCAGCATCATTCCAATGGGTTTCCTGTAAGAAAGCAACTTGGGTATTAAGTTTAGCTAAGTGAGACAATACCTTTTGACGTTTGACAGGATTACCTAGACCACGAACATTCCATGAGACCACATTAACCATGATGTTGGATTAGGGGATACATGAGGAAACAGGAATACAAAACTGCATAATTAACGAAGAAAAAGAAGAAAAGACATTGGGCTAGATGTAGGTAATCACAAATTACCGATTCTTAAATACCGAATTTTACCGATTCGGTATTTATGAATCGGTAATTGTGATGTAGGAAATAATTCAGTAAACTTTACCGATTCGGTAAGATTCCTTATTACAGAATCGGTAATACCGATTCGGTAATAAGGAATCACCATTACATTCATTCCTGTGGGCCTGGAGGCCCATAGGAATGAATGGGAAGCCATTCACTATTACTGATTCAGTAAATACCGAATCAGTAATAGGGGGAGCATATTCAAAGGTGACAGGGTGTCACATTGACACCATGTTGCACCCCTGAATGGTGCATGTGTGCACATGTGGCGCACATACATGACCTAAGGGCATGTATGTCTGCCACATGGCACTTTAAAAAAACCCAAAAATTGCTTTTTAACCCGTTAATTGCTGCCGTCGGCCAATGGTCGTCACGAGCGCTACCTCCCCAGTGCTGCGCACGACCGTTGGCCGACGGGTCAGCATTCGTTTTCCGAACGTTCAGCACTGGGCGCTGAACGTTCGACGCTGGGAACGGGTTAAAAGGTATTCGGTATTTACCACCAAGTTGTAGTGGGTTGTAAATAACAAATCCCTAAACAAAAAAGGCACTCACTTGAGTGCTCCCACCATGGGATTTAAGGATTCGGTAATTTACAGATTGAATCGGTATTTTAGGTATTCCTTAAATCCAGCCTCCTACATCGCAAAGGGCTAAATACTGGTCGGTAACGGCAAATTTACTGATTTTCGGCCATTACTGACCGGTATTAGCCCACCTACATCTATCCCATTGTTTTTTATGTGATGAGAAAAATACATTTTTAAAAGTAAAACATAAACTATAAGCAAAAAGGGAATGTGAGACACAACGATAAGAGCAGGAGGGAAGAAAACAGAAAAGAAAGGGAAGAAATAGAAGTAAGAAACAGGTAAACAGATCAAGGGATAACATCCAGATCTGTGAGGAGAAGAGTGATCGAAAGGAGTGGGGCATAGTGGTGCCAGACGACACGGACCATAATATCAGGTAGAAGAAATGGAAAAACAGAGAACCTCGTATAAGTAAAAGACAAAGAATCAGAAAACACTATGTAAGCGAGCTTGTTGGGATCAATGTGATAATCCTGACATAATGGAAAAATCAAGTATTAGTATCCATGCCATGAGATGTCAGGTTATGAAGGAAAAGTTTAAGCTTTTCCGGATCATCAAAGGAACGTGGCCGTCCATTATGTGTAATTTTACAGAGACATGGATGGAGAATTCCATATTGGATGTTAAGATGTCACATCTGAGGACGTAAAGCAAGGAATTCTTTGCATCGGGCGTTTGTTGCATTGGAAATATCTTGAGATATGAAGATATTGTGACCCGACCAAATAAGACGGCGTTGAAATCGTACAGCTTTCAAGACGTGCATCAGCTCAGTGAATTCCGGAAAGAGCATTACGATTCCACGTGGTTTGGTAGAGGTAGGGTGAAAACGACCCAGACGATGTGCTCTTTGTATATTAAGGGGACTTGTCGATGCCTGGAGATCTAGAAGTTCTGGGAGGTATTTTTGCAAAAATTATACTATGTCAGACCTTTCAATATTCTCCGGAAGACCATATAGGCGTAGATTATTTCATCGATTATGATTTTCAAGATCCTCAGTATGGATTTTTAGCTTGCAAATCTCTTGTTCTAGTAATGTAATCTTTGAAGAGGCATCCTGCATGTCGCTAACTCGTTGTTCAAGATCCAATACCTTAGCTTCCATAGTCATCCATCTTTCCTCAATCTGTTTCAGTCGTTCATTTGTAGTGGCCATAAAGGGTTGCTGACCGCGAACTTCATAGTATAGGAGAAGGTGGATCATTTTAATGTCTTTTCAGTTTTGTACCAGTTGAGGAAGATCTAGCATTGTGTAAATCGTTAGCCATTTCAATGTGCAAAAGGAAATCGCCTTAAGAGCTGAACGAAGGTGAAGGAATCTCAATAAATGCCTCAAAAAACAAAGCTGTTGTGAAAAACAAAAATCGTTCCAGATGAAGATAGAGAGGTCGTAATAGTGATTTTTTGAAAATGGAGCAGAAAGAGGCAAAAAGGTTCAAAATTCCTCCTGGAAATAAAGGTAACAAGTGAAGGTCATGTGGAGCTTCTCAGACAATTAGGTATAGCAGTGTTAGCAAGAGAGAAGCTCCATTACCATAAAATAGTAGGCAATATGCAGTGAAAACGGCATAATGAAAGTTATTTTGTGCTCAAAGAAGCTTACAGCAAAGAGTTAATGAAAAGAGGCATATTGGTTTCGCCGTTACTGAAAAATGGCAAAAAAGGCAAAGAAAGTAGGCGCGAGCGCCGCAATCTAAAATGGCAGCTGCTCACGTGTCTTAAGAAGAGAAAGGAAAACTGGCTCATTGCTGGCAGAAATCAACCAGGAAGCGGTAAGCAGACTCACTGCATCTTCAGCAGGTCGGGCCCGTCACCCACAACTTGGGATACCAGGAAATGAGGTTCAAAAGTAGAGTCAGAGTCCCGCGGCTGTGCAGAGCTCACAGTGAGTCCGCCATGTTGCCTCGGTGCGCAAGCCACGCCCCGGCAATGCATTAATAAACTAAATAAACTAAATTGAGTAGCAGTAGATATGGTGGTACAACAATCACAATTTATAGGGCTCCGAAGTGGAACACAATGGTAGAAAGCACTATATAAACAAGTTACTGTTGTAATTTTTCCATTGCATGCAGACAGACACGTTTGGATTAGGGAATGCATGGATGGGTAATGGTGAATTAATGATAGTTGGCTTGTGAATGGATGGTAAATGGTGTGTGGGTGGCTAGCGCCGGGATGGGCCTTGGATGATGTATGATGAATGAATAGCCATAAAAAATATGAACTCGTTTTTGTGTATATTGTTTTATTCTGCACCTCTAATGTCACTATTGTCCAATGTGATGGTGCTCAATTTACCAACCTTCAATAGATTAGAGACGAATTATCCTTATTGTAGCAAATACTTGACCAGTTAATGTCAATGCACATGATGAAAAATGTGTAGTGGAATGGTGGGTGGTGAATAGAGGGAGGGTGGATGGGAAATGGACAGTGACTGATGATTGGATGACAAATGGATGGTAATTGCTGGAAAGATAGGGAATGAATGCTGGATGGAGGGTGAATGAACGTTGTATGACTAATGGATGGTGCTTATTTAGTAATTGGAGAGTGGGTTGTGAATTGTGACATCTCTGGGATCGGTCAAGGATGCTTGAAGGCTGGCAAAGACATGGAGACAAAGGTACCTGCAATCTCACAGCACCACTGAACCAGGTAGAAGTGTCCACCATTTGTTCAATGAGACAGAGAGGAAGTAGCCAAGACAGGCTCATGGTGCCTGAGATGCCGGAGGCAGAAAACCTTGAGCACTGTGACTGAAAGAGGGCTGGCTTGGGGAGCCAAACGCAGTCCTGGGAAAAATGCACGAAACAGCCCCGCTCTGTTCGTCTGCTTGTGCTCTCTCTCTCTCTCTCTCTCTCTCTCTTTCCACCCAACCCTTAAATCTTTCCCCTTTGTTTCTGATCACTTCCTCTCTACTCTCTATCCCTCTCATGGAAGCCTTCCTGTGTTCCTGCTGGCACTAAATCGCAGAGCTGGGGAAAGCAGCAGAGGCTCCAGGAGCAGCCCTTGGTTTTCAAAAATGGCTTCTAAGGGCTCCACCCCACCGGGGAAATGCCCAGCAGAATAATAGGACACCTGGGGTAGGGGGGAGGGAAAGTGCTGTGAGGGAGTTGAGTGAACGGAATGGAAAATGTATAAACAATCGTCAATTGTACATCATTGATTAATGGTTGTAATACATTCTAAAATGGTCTCCCAAAGTCGGAGCCAAGGACGGAATTAAATCACACTTTTTGGAAAAAACAAACAATATCTCCTCTTTCAGGCTGTTCAAATCACAATTAACCTTGGGAGTAAGATTATGGGGAGCAGTCTACGTTTCGACCCTGTTAGGATGTAGGGTAGTTGGCCCTTACAGACGGGTCTTCATCAGGACTGGGGAACAGTGGGCAGGCCTCCTAGGGAAGAAAATGAACAGGAACTCAGAGGGGTATATATAACCCGAAACACTAAGCGTTATGAACGCTTGGTTATAGCATTCGGACAGACACTGTTAAGAGGACTACATGATCCCTGAAAAATACCTTAAGAAAGAAGGACCAATGAAGTTGCCATCCGGTCCGGTAAGATGCGCCTCATGGAATTTCTGAATATGAAAAAGACCATGCTTTAGACAAACTATACTGGAGTGAACTATATGATACACAGTGGAAATGATTGCGTAACAGGTTACGCTTTCAAGATTACCTTTGGTTCCCGTTCGGGCGTCTTGATCGGTGTTTAACAGATCGTATCTGGGGAAGCAATTGACAAAAGGGAGGGCCTCATGAGTATCTAGTCATAGGGGTAAAGGGCGCATGCCCTACTACTCCTCCTGAACAGTATTCCAGTGGGCTTACCTAGTTGAACACAAAGTCACATCAGTAATGTCTCGAGGCAGTCAATGGACACTGCTCTCGTAACCAGGAAGTAAGAGTCAGGGGCGTGGCTACGTTTTTATAGCGGATTACTGAAAGTAAGAAGGGACTAACCTTGTTGTTGCCTAGAAACCAAAGGACGCTGCGTGGACATAGTCAAAGCGAAACAATATTCTATCAGCTTGAATGATTAAATATACATCTGGACCACAGATATTTCTGAAATTCATTTGGTGTACCTGACCAACATGTCGGTAAAACCAATACATTTGTGCTAACATCATCTTGCATGTACCTGCCATTCAAGGCGGTATAAATGCATTTTTACATAGGATCGTTACGTTTACGTGTAGGAGCACGTGACAGATATTCAGAAAATGAAAGCAAAAGGAGAAAGAAAAAGTAGTGTTTGTTCAGAGGGTAGCTAGTTGTGCAAAACTACTTTCAGACTCATTCAATCCGGTTTGCACGGAGTCAAAAAATTGCATCCATTTAAGTTCTCTGACGTTTAAGACAGGGCCAATGTTACCTCCCTGGGACCAAGTCTTACTTGTTCAAGTACAACCCATTTCAGGGTTTCTGGGAGATGGTTCTCTTTTATGCAATGTTCCACTAACGGGGCACCTGTTACTTTGCATCTCACTCGGCTGCAATGTTGTAGGAAGCGCATTTTGATGCGTTGCTGTGTCTGACCGACATAGATTAGGTCACAGGGGCAGATTATGCAATAGATAACATTGTCTGTGTTACAGTTGGTGTGGGACTTTAGTTTGACTCTATGGTGTTTGAAGATGAATTATTTTGTTTGAATGGTGGATGGGCATGCTTTGCAGCTGCCACACTTGAAATGACCCAGGATGGGAGGGAGGTTCCATAGTGAGGTAATGGTAGGGGTGGTGCATTATCCAGCAGTGAGCATACCACATAGTCCCGTACATTCTTGGCTTTTTTAAATGAGTGCAAAGGAGGGTTTTGACAACCCACATCTTCCGCTATCATAGGCCAGTGTTTGTTCACAGCTCTCTTTATCATGTTGCTCTTCGAACAAAGTAGATTTTCTGGATCTTTCGATTATAGCTGAGGATGGGGCCCTACACACTAACCTCTTCAGAAAACCTGCCGAACGCAATTCGCTACTTCAATACTCCAGCCATCACCCTAGGAGCCTCCGGGATAATCTACCCTTCGGACAATTTTTGAGAATCATACGAAATTGTAGCAAGAAAGATGACTATATGGCACAGTCAGAAAATCTGTTGAACCGCCTCATCGAACGTGGATATCCTAAAAGACTCACAAAAATGGCTCGTAAAAGAGCATGGTTCTGTCCTCGAGAAGCACTACTACAACCCAATGAGCGCGCCAACACTCTAGACCAAAGACTCATATGTGTAACCACCTTCTCCATGAAGAGCAACATGATAAAGAGAGCTGTGAACAAACACTGGCCTATGATAGCGGAAGATGTGGGTTGTCAAAACCCTCCTTTGCACTCATTTAAAAAAGCCAAGAATGTACGGGACTATGTGGTATGCTCACTGCTGGATAATGCACCAACCCCTACCATTACCTCACTATGGAACCTCCCTCCCATCCTGGGTCATTTCAAGTGTGGCAGCTGCAAAGCATGCCCATCCACCATTCAAACAAAAGAATTCATCTTCAAACACCATAGAGTCAAACTAAAGTCCCACACCAACTGTAACACAGACAATGTTATCTATTGCATAATCTGCCCCTGTGACCTAATCTATGTCGGTCAGACACAGCAACGCATTAAAATGCGCTTCCTACAACATTGCAGCCGAGTGAGATGCAAAGTAACAGGTGCCCCGTTAGTGGAACATTGCATAAAAAAGAACCATCTCCCAGAAACCCTGAAATGGGTTGTACTTGAACAAGTAAGACTTGGTCCCAGGGGAGGTAACATTGGCCCTGTCTTAAACGTCAGAGAACTTAAATGGATGCATTTTTTTGACTCCGTGCAAACCGGATTGAATGAGTCTGAAAGTAGTTTGGCACAACTAGCTACCCTCTGAACAAACACTACTTTTTCTTTCTCCTTTTGCTTTCATTTTCTGAATATCTGTCACGTGCTCCTACACGTAAACGTAACGATCCTATGTAAAAATGCATTTATACCGCCTTGAATGGCAGGTACATGCAAGATGATGTTAGCACAAATGTATTGGTTTTACCGACATGTTGGTCAGGTACACCAAATGAATTTCAGAAATATCTGTGGTCCAGGTGTATATTTAGTCATTCAAGCTGATAGAATATTGTTTCGCGTTGACTATATCCACGCAGCGTCCTTGGTTTCTAGGCAACAACAAGGTTAGTCCCTTCTTACTTTCAGTAATCCGCTATAAAAACGTAGCCACGCCCCTGACTCTTACTTCCTGGTTACGAGAGCCGCGTCCATTGACTGCCTCGAGACATTACTGATGTGACTTTGTGTTCAACTAGGTAAGCCCACTGGAATACTGTTCAGGAGGAGTAGTAGGGCATGCGCCCTTTACCCCTATGACTAGATACTCATGAGGCCCTCCCTTTTGTCAATTGCTTCCCCAGATACGATCTGTTAAACACCGATCAAGACGCCCGAACGGGAAACAAAGGTAATCTTGAAAGCGTAACCTGTTACGCAATCATTTCCACTGTGTATCATATAGTTCACTCCAGTATAGTTTGTCTAAAGCATGGTCTTTTTCATATTCAGAAATTCCATGAGGCGCATCTTACCGGACCGGATGGCAACTTCATTGGTCCTTCTTTCTTAAGGTATTTTTCAGGGATCATGTAGTCCTCTTAACAGTGTCTGTCCGAATGCTATAACCAAGCGTTCATAACGCTTAGTGTTTCGGGTTATATATACCCCTCTGAGTTCCTGTTCATTTTCTTCCCTAGGAGGCCTGCCCACTGTTCCCCAGTCCTGATGAAGACCCGTCTGTAAGGGCCAACTACCCTACATCCTAACAGGGTCGAAACGTAGACTGCTCCCCATAATCTTACTCCCAAGGTTAATTGTGATTTGAACAGCCTGAAAGAGGAGATATTGTTTGTTTTTTCCAAAAAGTGTGATTTAATTCCGTCCTTGGCTCCGACTTTGGGAGACCATTTTAGAATGTATTACAACCATTAATCAATGATGTACAATTGAGGATTGTTTATACATTTTCCATTCCGTTCACTCAACTCCCTCACAGCACTTTCCCTCCCCCCTACCCCATGTGGGCACAATTGTTTTATACTAACGTAAACAACTTTGTAGTTAAATAACGTAACCATGAAGTGGTTGACTTAGGTACTTTGTGAATTAAAACATCGTAACCTCATTTGTTTGTTCCTTTTTGATTCTTTTTTCATTCTATGCTTCTAATTATATTTAAATCACTGCATAAGTCCGGGACCCCTTTGTCCATATCAACCATTACCCAGGTCCCAGTGACTATTTTGGGTCTAACCCTGTGTTTATACAGCAGCAGAATAATAGGCCAGCCCTGCCCTGCTGGGATAGACAGGGTAGTGGATGAATTAAGGAATAACTGGTGAGGGCCCTCATACTTTGTCTACATGCAGGGTCTATCTGGCATTGCAAAGCATCCCTTAGACACAGTAAGGCAGGCCCCATCTAAGGAGCCCTGAATCATGCCAGTGCATTCAGTTCAAACAAAGGAATCCCTAGGCCATGCTGTCACCAAGGTGACCTGCAAGGAGATGTGATAAGATGTGTTGCTATGAACAGAATTCTTGGTATGACATAGGCAGAACTGCATATTCAGCCAGCATGCCTTAACAGCTTTCTCATCTACTGTTACCATAAATTATACAATACAGCACTGGCAACACCAAACCGATCTGGATGAAGTGAACAAAGAAAACAGCAAAGGGGAACCTTAATTCAACCACACCACGTGGAAGCCATGACAACTCCTCAATTAAACCCTGAGGTATAGCAAAAAGTATGCGTCCTGCACAGTTCAGGCCAGGATTGTGAAGTCAGATTTCAGCACTTCTTGACACAGCTATTTTTAAAACAAACAGCGATCTGACACATTAAAACCAAGCTCTGATCTGACCTTTTCAAAACGAGTGCAACAGAAAGGACGTTTTGCACTTTTATAAAAATGCCTTTGCTGAACATAATTTTACCACAAAAAGAACACATTGCATGTGGTCGAGAACAAGTAAGAAAGGTTTGCAAGTTTCCCTAAGTGAAAATATGTCCAAAACACAGTCTTAACATTTCAGAAACCTGGTAAATAAAAGCAAATTTTTGCGGGTTTTGCGTTTTGTGGCTACCAGGGGCACAACTAGACCAGAACTTTGAGGGGGGGGGAGTAATACTCCCAGCCGTAGCCAGCTCGAGCACTGGCCCTTATGACAGCCTTTTTGGTGGTCTCCTCCCCCATAACCTCCTTCTCTATAAATTCCCTCACTACCACTCTCCAACAGTGCACCTCATCTCTCCATAGCCTCCCTCTGACATACAATTCATTTTTTATAGTGTTACTCATAGTCAATCACACTCTGTTCTGTGATCTGCATGGTACATGTTCTTTTCAGCACCTTTAAGATGAGCCAAAAATGTCCCTAGACACAATTCTGAAATCTCATTAGTAGGAACATTAATCATCAGAGTTATCTTGAAATTGTTATTGTTGTCTGAAAACTGCCTGTTGCACAAGGAAGTTCATGTGCTTTTAAACCAAAAATTATTTTTAAACACAGCGCCCCCACCAAAGTCAACACCAGAAGTGGCTGTCCCACCCTAGAGCCAGTCCAAGCATTTCCAGGAATGGGATCTGAGCTAACCTCATACCCATTATATGAGGAAAAGGATCTATGTAAATGGAGAGGTGTGATATTTCCTCCAAGTTCCAGCAAGCAAAACAATTTAACAGGTTTCTTGTATGTGATGTGAGGGTGAGTAGGCTTCTACCCTGAGAATGTTTTAAAACTTTTGGGATCACATTTCTAAAACGCCGCAGACCGTTATTTGGCATTAATAAAATAGTCCAGTACTTTATTGGTGCACCAGGGAAGTCTGGCCATTTCTAGGAGTAGATCTCCTTTTTTTTCAAATGTTCTGAGTCAGAAATGACTTCCACTATGCCAAGGTCATCATGTTTTCATGGGTGAACCCTTTATGCCAAGGAGTACCTTCAATATGACAGTGACAGAAATATACAGTGGATACTTCATCTACGTTTGTGGGTACCTATAAAAATTTCCTCCAGTATGGAAGGGTCAGCATTTTGCCATTGACACCCCCTATAAAATATGTACACGAAATCTTATGACAAACGTTACCTCAAATATCAGTTCCAATATTTTCTTATAGATCCACCCCATATGCTAAGACTTACGTGCATCTTGTCAGGGCCTTCGGCCAGGTGAGGTGGCACATGTTCGGTGTTCCTGCCGCAGGGTATTACTAGGTTAGTGGCTTTCTCAGTTAGACAGTTCGATTCCCCACAACCAATGATGGTGTCTTTGTAGAAGCATGTCAGGGTCTGCAGTTTGCCATATGTCCCATCCATATGTTATTAGTGCCCTTGCCCATAAGGCAAGAATAACCTCCAGTATGCCTCCAGCAGCAAACTTGCAAGCATAATACACATACACTCACACACCCAAATTCTCTCACACACACACATTCTAGCTATATTTCTAATAATCTCTTGCACACATTTGTAGTTTGTCACACTCACACACAGACACACAGCCACTCAAATGTCTATTAGTCAATCTGCTTTTATTGTGTTATAAAACGTTGCCCTGCTGCTTCTGATATACATGCCTTGCCTTTTAGTGAAGCTTAATAAAACATATTCTCTATACCCTATTCAAAAATATTAATATATTGCCTTGTCAATGTAACTTACAGTATGATGTGAATGAAAATTTGCTCTTCCTTAAAATAGCTATATGGGGCTATATGTGGTTTCACATTTAGACAAAGCAGTTACAGTATTGGAAATAAACTAATCCACAATCAAACATGTAACATCACAGCATCCAACTGATCTTATAAAATGATTGACTTCTTCGGCAACCATGGATTTTATACAGTAACACTTTGCATTTTGGGGTTTTTGAGACCCAACTTACTATCGGGGGATTTTTACAAGCCCCTATCGCCACCACAACTTCACTTTATCAGAAGTTGTGGTGGCGATAGGGGCTTTGCCTTATTTACAAGGCATCGTTAAGCCACTTAAGGTGGCTTAACGCTGCTTTGTAAATAAGGCACCCTTTCACACTACAGTTAGCGTTAAAGGGAAGGGCAATGGGTGTTGCGATGGGCGTTCCACCACAACACCAATTGATTTTGACGCTGCCCCCTATTTAAAAGTGTGGCATAAATGGGAGGCAGTGCCAAAATTATTACTTGGAAAAACCTGGTCTTAAACAGGCGAAAAAATAAGGTGAAATGCTTTATTTCTCCTTGTTTTTGCAGTTTCCATGTATGCTGTGTTGTGCAAAACACATAGAAACTGCAAAACAACATTGATTGTTTATGTGGAGGAAGGTGTCCCTTCCTGCACTTAAACAATCATTGATAAAAAAATATGTTTTGCAGCTTTTATGTGTGCTGCATTAAGCAGCACATGCAGAAGTTACAAAGCACAACTACTGATTGATTATGTGCAGGAAGGGACATCTTCCTGCACATAAACAATCATTCCCCTGCAACGCAGACACCATTGCACTATGGTGCAAGGATGCCTGCGTTGGTGCTAGGCAGCTAAATTAGCACAAGCACAGGGGGAAAACACAGGGCTGCACCATATTCCTGTAAATATGGTGCAGCCCTGCATTGCAGAAGTGGGGGAGCGTGACGTTAAGCCAAGGTGGGCACTTCTCTTGTGAATATGCCCCTACATGTCCAAAAATGAAGCATCGTGGTGAATGGAAAGCCAGGAAGGTGTCACACGACCCTCAATCCAGCACCATACCCTAAAGCCTCAGCTGTAGTCTCCCTGCTTGTGCCATCCCATATTCTCAGTCCACTCTCCCCTCTTGTGGCAGCCCCATTGCTGTAAATGGAATTGGGTAGGCATCTAGTACCACAGAAAGGGGAGGTATTCTGTGGGTGCTTTTGTAGGAATATGTGTGTATTCATGAGAGTTGTGTAATTTCAATATATGTGCAGAGTAAGAGGTGTGCTCATGTAAGTGCTGGGTAATAGTGAATATTGTGAGTGAGTGCAAGTGTAGGGTAAAAAAATGTGCTGATGTGTGTGTCAGGTGAGCTGCATGAAAGTAATATGAGGGGAGTGCTCATGTGAGTGCCAGGTGGGAGGAGTGTGTGCAGAGTGAGAGGAGTGAGTGTAGGGTGGTGTGAGCAGGGTTAGTGTTGTGCCTATGTGTGTTGCGGGGTGAGAGGCGAGAGTGAAGGGTGATCTATGAGAGTGACTGGTGAGTGCATGGTGAGAGGAGTTAGTGAAGAGTTAGTATTGTGTCACAAACAGTTCTGGCAGACTATTGTCCCTGTGTGCAGGCAGAATGAACAGAGTGCCTGTATGAATAATACTGGCCGAAGGGTTTGTCAGTGTGAGTGCAGGGTGAGAGGAGGAAGTGCAGGGTGAGTGGTGTGAGTGCTGTGCTTGTTTGCATGTTGTGAGTGCAGGGTGAATGCGGTACCCATGTGAGTGAACATGTGAGTGAAGGGTGAGCTGTGTGAGTGATAGAAGTGCACAGTGAGGGATGTGATAGTGTGAGAGGATGGTGAGAGGAGGGACTGCAGGGTGAGTGATGTGATATATGAGTTTGGGTGCTGGTGATATGCAGAGTAGGAGGAGTGAATGTATGGTGAGTGATGTGCTTCTTTGAGTGAGATTGCAGAGGGAACAGTGAGAGTGACAGGTGAGTGAAGTGTCACATGAGTGTAGGATGAGTTGTGTACTCATGTAAGTGCAGGGTGAAAAGCATGAGTGCATGGTGAGTGGTGTGAGTGCAGTGTGATCACTGTGAGTGCAGGGGGCATGGTGTGCTCATGTGACCACAGGGTAAAAGGATGATGTGAGTGCAGGGTAACAGTATTAGTGCAGTGTGAGCACTGTGAGCATAAGGTGAAACTGACAAGTGAGTGGAGTATCATCTGCGTACAGGGTGAGTGGTGTGCTTATGTGAGTGCAGGGTAGGAGGAGGGTGAATGGTAAGCAGTGTGAGTACAGTGTGATCACCGTGAGTGTAAGGTGAGTATGAAAGTGAAGGGTGAATGTTGAGAATGAGGAGTGAGTTGTCTGAATGCAGATTGTCTTCCCAGACACCTGGAGTAACTCTGAATTGTATTGATGGCTGGCATAAGGTTTCTGATATAAGTTAACCATTGCTATTATAACATCAATCAGGGATGGAGGGTGGAGGAAATAAATAATGTGCTGATTCTGAAACAAACTTTCAGTCTCCTGATTAGGGTTGCCAGCTGCTCAGAATTCTTTTGGCGCCACCAGTATTTTGATGTCACAGCCAGTACAAAATAAGCAAAATAACCTAAAGCCAGTATTTTTAGCACTTATCTGTGCATACTTCAAACAACCAATATAATTAGGGCTGCATTAATAATCCATGACTAATAATTACAGTTTAAGTCTAATTAACAGAAAAGTAATGTTACATATGAATGCATACCATTTTATTTACAGCTCTGTTTAGTGTCAAGGCGAGGCCTTTGCAGACTCTTTAAACAACAACAATTGAGCAGTATTTTTCTTTTGGAAATGTGACATCCCTACTTGTGAGATGCCTTTTCACTAAATGCATGGCAGAGTGGGGACCCAGGGGGTACTGGAACCTGCAAACACAAAAAACAAAGACTCATTAGCCAGTTCACAAAAGGGATGCAGTTAGAAATAGCCTTCAGATATAGATATATACACAGATGTAACCAGATGTAGCTAACACATGGTTCAATAATTTTGACACCGACTTTCTCAGGGCTACAAACAAAGATAAACTTTATAAATCACTAACCTATAAGTAGTCATTTTAACCCAGTGTCCTAAATACATCATAGGCCCAAAAAATGCATAACACCTGAGCCGCAGTGCCAGTGAGAAGAATTATATAAATAGGATGACACTATGTGGGTGCACTTGCTTATGTGTATGGCTTTTCACTGGCCCTTCACTAAAGGAAATTGTATATATTGTTCTAGGAAAATCTTGATAAAAGAAGGGTTGGTGGCTACCCCTTTTTTCATTTGTATCACCAACTGTACAATTTTTGAATTAGATAGCGGGTACACACATATCTGTGTATGTATATATATATATATATATATATATATATATATATATATTACCTACTGGCAGTCGCCAGCAGTAGGTAGTTATAGTTAGGATTTTTTTCAATGCAAAATCTCAAAATTCTATTTGGAATAACTTTGGCGCCGGTTGACGAATCTGCCTGAAAATTTCCTCAAATTTGAATTGCGGAGCTCCGGTCCTTCCTTGAAAGTTTGGGGGGAAGATTCGTCAAGCGGGGGCCGAGATAAAAGGGGGGTCCCAAAACGTGTTTTCCCCATGTTAATTTCCGTAGGGCGGTCAACCTCACTTTTAGCCCGAACGGCTGAATGGATTTCCACCAAACTTGGCAAAATTGTAGGGACTGGTAGCCCGATGTGCCTTTGCTATGTCTCAAGATATGTGCTCCAGTGAATTTTGAGTAATTTAGGTTAAAAAAAATAGATATATCTATAAGCGCGCCTGGGACGCGCACCGGGGCGCGAACCAGCGCGCTACGCGAGTTCGCGCGCGGAAAGCTGATTGGCTCTCGGGTGTCTTTCAACATTCCAAACAGTCCGGAGCGGCCGCCATCTTGTGTCTCGGTAGGATCGAGACACAAGAGGTGGCAAAAACAAAGGGGGAAATGACCAAAAGGGGGCAGAGTAGACACCCCCTGACCCCCTAGGTTTCATGTGGGGGCCATAAAAGGGCCCCACGGGGCAAAAAAAATAAAAACAATTTTTCAATTTGCGCGGGGGGAGAACCGGGCCGCGCACCGGGGAGCGTACAGGGGAGCATACCATGGGGAAAAAAGAATGACAGAGTTTTTTAAAAAAAATTGCCTTTTTTATAAATTGGAGGTAGTTCTAAAAAGAACAGTTTTTTTCTTCTTTTTGTTGTTTTATATTTTTTTTAATGTTTTTTTGAACATTTTGTACTTTTTTTGGCTTTTATGAACAATTATGTGTTTTGGGGCAATTGTGGTTGTCACCAGCACGGTTGATGAGCTTTATGCTTCGCTCACCATAGGTGATGGTTTTACCTCAAAAAATACAACTGATTTTGTATTCCCCAAACTGGGGTTGTATGTTTGGGACCATCTCCCTTGTCTCTGGTCCCGATGGAGTGGGTTGCTTTCTTTTGGAGGTGCTGAGTGGAGATTGGGGAGGGTTTCTGGCCAGTCCTCGGACCTCTGCCGCAGCATAGTTGTTAGGATGCCTGCGCTGCATGTGGCGAATCATGGTGTTATTGCCAAAAGAGTACTTCTTGTTAGGGTTCCCCCTTGAAAGTTCAATGCTACAGATTAGGCAAGTAACCCTCGGCGCATTCACTTTTTTGAGGTCCTTTGGGATGGAAAAAACTCCCATATAATGTGCTGCTTTGGCCTATATCGGGTATTATCTTCTGGCAGGAATGTCCTCCTCCCCTCCTCCTCCTCCTCCTCCTCCTCCTCTTCTTCATCTCCACCACTGTGGTGTTGTGGTGGTCCTCTTGGTGGTGGTGGTGGTGGTTGAGATGCTCCTGCTGCTGCTGCTACTGAAGCCATTTTTCAATCCAAAAAGGTACAGAGAGGTCTTTCAACAGGTCTTCTTCACTCAAAGTACAAAGTGAGAATGAGGAAAAAAGGTGGGGGCCTTCATCATTAGGAAAAAAAAAACGTCCTGAACCAATGAAAAGTGTTATTTTCAGGTCACATGACCAGGGCTTTCATCATTTGGAAACCAAAACTGTCCTGAACCAATAAAAAGTGTTATTTTTAGGTCACATGACTCGACGCGCTTACGCTACGCGCCCCCGGGCGCGTCAGATGCTTACGTCGGATGCTTACGTTGCGCGATCGTATGCGCTCAAGTGCTTCCGGGTGCGTTTACGCCGTTCGTATCACGCGGACGCGGCTACCCGATACGTCACAATGATGTTTTCAGTCCAAAAAGGTACAGAGAGGTCTTTCAACGGGTCTTCTTCACTCAAAGTACAAAGTGAGGATGAGGAAAAAAGGTGGGGGCTTTCATCATTAGGAAAAAAAAACTGTCCTGAACCAATGAAAAGTGTTATTTTCAGGTCACATGACCAGGGCTGTCATCATTTGGAAACCAAAACTGTCCTGAACCAACAAAAAGTGTTATTTTTAGGTCACATGACCCGACGCGCTTATGCTACGCGCCCCCGGGCGCGTCGGATGCTTACGTCGGATGCTTACGTTGCGCGATCATATGCACTCGAGTGCTTCCGGGTGCGTTTACGCCGTGCGTATCACGCGGACGCGGCTACGCGATGTTTTCGTTCGCGGCAAAAGCGCTTACCGGTGTGCTCACCGGGACGCGCACCGGGAGCGCTCCAGGGCAAAAAAAGAAACATGAACAATATACATAAAAAAAATTGTATTACATAAATATACAATATAGGATTCATTATAAAAAATATTACATTTCATAGCTATAGAAATTTGCTATTAAAAAACCTTTGAAATTCACTGAAAAAAACAAAGGTTTCACACCAGTTATAGTTAGGAATTAGCATTTAAAAAACCTATGAAATTCACTGAAAAAACTATAGGTTTCACACCATTTATAGTTAGGAATTAGCATTTAAAAAACCTATTAAATTCACTGAAAAAAACATAGGTTTCACACCAGTTATAGTTAGCTGGAAATTTTACTGACATAAAACCATTGAAATTCCCACGTTATAGTTAGTTGGACTCACTATAACATGCGCTCCTGCAATGCACTGCTGATGACGTCACATATTACATCACTCATGACATGGTCAGTGACATCACTCATGACATCACTGATGACACCATCCTTGTGACAGACTGACAGACCTCCTTTCAATGTAATCTAACCCTTGAAACACATACTCAAAAATAGAAACTAACATTTTCAAAAAATAGAGATACCCATACTAGTTAATACAACAAATTCAGTAATTCCACCATCTATATACACATCCTCTCATTCAGCAACAGTTCTATATAGTCACTCATACATATACTCACTCATCATATGTAGTGATACACATATACATCCTGTTACACACTGACAGTCATCCAAAAGTTACTCACACACATACTCACACATGCAAATAAACTATTGAACATCCATTTATTTGCATATACAGCTATACACACACTAGCACATTACTTCTAAGGAAACGTACACATACTTACTCTCTTAAACAATCACTTATAGAAACACATACTTATTTAAACAGGAATTCTTTCAATCTCTCACTCTCACATATACTCACTTATATACATCAATACTCACATATACTAGATCAAAACATATGTAGTTACTCATAAAGACACTAGTGAGGCAGGCATTCACTCACTAACCCACACATATACACACTCATCCACTCATACAGTCCTGCACATATGCTGTCTTCAAAACACATACAAACAGTGAGTCAGTCACCAACCCATGCAGCCACTTATACACAAAGTGAAACACTGATACATATATTTAAATATTTAAAAATTACTCGCTAATATATGTATTCACTAAGATACACTTAATAAGCCAGTTAACCAATCAATATTTTATTAAAAAAACATCCATTTACACACTTATTTAAACATTTATTCTTCCATCGACCTTTACAAATACATATATAAAACATATTTATTTTTCAAAAAGACACACATTCACTGGATGGTGTCATCAGTGATGTCATGAGTGATGACACTGACCATGTCATGAGTGATGTAATATGTGACGTCATCAGCTGTGCATTGCAGGCGCGCAAGTTATAGCGAGTCCAACTAACTATAACGTGGGAATTTCAATGGTTTTATGTCAGTAAAATTTCCAGCTAACTATAACTGGTGTCAAACCTATGGTTGCATATCCAAAACTAGCAGTTCCCAACTTTCGGAGTGAGCCACACGGACACCAACACTTCAGCTCAACCATCATTTAATGGCAGCATGCTGACAAAACTCTTCAGGTAGGTTAAAAACAATACAGCCATCTTGCAAGCAAGACGCGTTTCAGCTGTGCCACAAAGCATCGCACCGAGCGGAACGGAACAGAGCTGACACCTTTGCAGAGTGGTGTCAGCTTACAGCGTGTGTGGCAGCAGCAAAGCGGGGCATTAACTTTAAGGACGGTTGCCTGTATTAAGGACACTTGAGCATCGAGAGGCACCCACGGAGGTATCATTGGCGTGAACTCTGTCTCCCAGAATGCCGGTTGGCCACACCCATTGGGGCGGGAGTAGTTTAGGAGTCTGAAATTGCCAAAACACGCTTCCCCCTGCCCTTCCAAAGAAGCCACTGATGAGGGACTTACTCCTGAAACACGTCTGGCTTGCAAGATGGCTGTATTGTTTTTAACCTACCTGAAGAGTTTTGTCAGCATGCTGCCATTAAATGATAGTTGAGCTGAAGTGTTGGCGTCTATATATATATATATATATATATCCGCCCGGGCTGTGGCACATGGCTAGGGGGTGGCTAATGCCCTTTTAGCCCTATGGGCATAGTGCGCCTGCTGGCTACAGAAAGTTCTGAACACGAGGTAAGAACCATAGAGGTAAATATTGCATGATGTTGAAATATACTCAGTTTATTTCATAGGTCATTGCAGGTTCAAGTGGCCACTATTTTCATCAAGATCGGATAACTTCATAATGTTTATATGAGTAATGGTTACTTTACTAACACTGTTCTGACTGAGGAAATTGCAAATATATTTTCTATGTTGTCCCATAACCCAGTAAATTAGACGCTGACCCAATCAGGATGGTCCTTCAACAATCGATTGCCAACTGTGCAACTTCTAGTCTGTGTTGTAGTGTGGGAGATTCACAACTCCATGCATTTGTGAGTGCTCTGACCTGGCTTTAATCAAAGAAGTTTCAAGGTATGGGCTAGACAGGCAATTGCCCAGGGCCCCCACCATTCAAGGGGACCGTGGGAAAGTGTACTTTCTCTCTTTCTCACATCTGCCTAATTCTCCATCTCAACCTTTAAAGTATTATGGGCTAGTGTTGAGCATCATGGTTTAAGTTAGCTGAAAATGGGTAATAAAATGCAATGCTCTTCTGGACAGGTGCCCCAAAGGGATGTTTTGTTGTGCCCCCCCAAAATCCTTACAATGACACTACCCATAATGAACAAGCTGCATCACCTCCCTTAAGCCTTGATCAGTAGCCAACAATGATCCCCATTATATGTTGATTCTCCCAGGATTCCACAGTGCTGTCACTCAAATGATCAAACGTATCATATTGAATCACTACACTTTTTGAACAGACTGACAAACATTTTTACAGAATTTTGGGTACATTTGCTATTTCAAATACCTGAACTCTTCACTTTATTAGTTCTTTCCTAAAGGTGCTCAAGCTCCCATGGTGCAACAGATTGCGTCTGCTCATAAACTTTTTTTTCAGACGGTAAAAGGTAGGAACGTTTAATTTAGAATTTGCAAGTTAAAATATGCTTTTAGTAAGAGCACTTACCTTCAGAATCTTTAAAATGTGCTTGTCATTCACAAGATTGTTAATGACTAACATGAAGAGGTAGTTAGCTTAAAACTTTGTGACACAGAAGTTGTCAATGCCCAAAAACCATTGACACATTTTTAAAGATTTTGTTGATTGTACGCTTGAATATTGAGTAAGAATATCTACACTAATATCGTGGACAGAATATTGAGGGCCAACAAATTAAAACTAAAGTGCACCGAGGGAAGTATAGAGTTACTGTTCTTAATCCAAATAAATGTAGTATTCTTAAATCCACATGTATGAACCTTGTCGATATATACATATGTGTGTGTATTTTTATATATATATTTATATCAGCTCCAAGTTCCACAATGTAAAACGGGAGGCACTCATAGGCGGGTGCAGGTAAAGCGGTTGCGGACTCCGCTTAAAATATTCCGCTCGCAATCCTCAGCATACTTGAGTACAAAAGGAAAACAGCTGTTGCTGTAATAAAAGATATTGCATAGAATTTGCCCTGAAGTGCGGTTTTCCTTTTGTACTCTAGTACGCTGAGGATTGCGAGCTGAATATATATATATATATATATATATATATATATATATATATATATATATATATATATATATATATATATATATATATATATATATACATATATATATATATATATATATATATATATATATATATATATATTCAGCTCGCAATCCTCAGCGTATATAGTCAAGGTACAGAGATGTGGAGTTATATATATGAAATATATATATATATTTATATATATATACATATACATACATATATATATATATATATATATATATAGTACAAAGAAATGGAGTCAGGTATAGAAATTCTATACCTACTTAATTTTTTATATTTTGTTCACAATATTAGTGTCCCACGATAATACTTTATAATATTCAAGAGCCACACTGTTGGGAAATCTTGTTGTCTCTGCATTGGATTAAAGAAACGCTGCGGCCATGGTTCTATCATGGCTGGATTACTGTAAAATAATCTACATGGTAGCACTTACAAAAGAGATTCTCAAACTACAGAGGAAAACCAGTTGTCTTGACTATGCTTCTACTTGAGGATGTCAAATGACGTCACTCCAACACTTCATTGGCTCATGATGGGCTAGAGCATTCTGTTTAAACCACTTTGCATGGTTTTCAAAACAAGAAGGGAGTTGGGTCTGAATGACTTAAAATATTGTTGCAATGCCTTAAGTCCCCAGCCACAACCTCAGATCAGGCAAAGCAAATATAATTCTGCAACCCAGATTTAGCTGAATAACACATGCATGATGAGCAATCAGGTTTCTAGCTCCGTAATCATTGAACTCTGTAAACAACCACTAAGGAAGCAGCCACACCTATCATCATTTCAAAGAAATGAAAAGCAAGGATACCAAGAGCTGCCTTATTACTTTCCCAGAAGATGTAGGGGCCAGGACTCGCTCCAAAAGAGAACATCATGATTATGAAAACTTAGAACTGCAAAGTGGCATCTTGTCAAAATCTTGCACCTTAATAAAATACATAAATATATTGAAATGCATAAATAAAACTAGAAAAGGGGTAGAATGAAAAAATTAAACCAGCTGTGATAGTTCATTTACTAATATTACCATGGCCAGAACTCTCAAACGAAAGAGCATTGAGGAAAAACACAGGTTCTGACAGGGGCCGGTCCTCCATGTGGGGGGAGGAGTGTCGCCCCACTCCTTTCTCGCAGTGCGAGAAGCAGAAACATAAAATGGTAAAACTAACATTTTAGAGTCGATTCCAATTCAGGAAACGAATCCGTACGCCGATTCATATTCGTAGCTGTTTCTGTACGAATTGTCCGAATCCGTCCGAATCACGTAGTACGATCCGTTGCAAGAACATACGTCTGAATCATTGTGAACCGTACGAAAATGAAGGGTAAATCCGTACGACATCGACCCGCACAGTGAACCGTACGATTCGTAAAAATGCCGTACGAGCCGCCAAGTACAATCCGGACTGGGGAATCAGTATGCGATCCGTACAGTAAACGTCGCATATGAGCAATTCGTATGGAGGGCAACACTATCACATACACACTGTACCCTTAAATCAAGGGGTGTACGCCCGGTGTGTACGCACCGTATACCTACGACCTTGGGGTGTACGAACCGTACCCCTACGATCCGTACACCTACGATCATGGGGTATACGCACAGGGACATGCGCACCATACCCCTGAAATCCAGGGGTGTACGCACCATACTCCGATGCACCATACCCCTGCAGTCATGGGGTGTATGCACTGTGCCCGGGGGGTCCGTTCCGTACGCATTTCGAGGTGAAATCTGCTTTTACGGATGTTTTAAGCTCCCCTAGAAAAAGAGTTGTACGGAGTGTTGTCGATACGATTCGTACTTGCTGGGTCGGAAAATGCAGCATCGATCCGTACGGACATCGCATACTGCGCATTCCGAATGTGATTAGTACGGATTAGTGAGTTGTACGGTCTTCGGTGCGATTCGTACGGAGAACTGCTTTGGGTACACATCGTACTACATAGTACGTACGGGTACGGTTCTGCATATGATTAAGCATGGGCTGAAAATTCGTTCCGCTCTCGTAATTTGCAGATTTTCTGCGATTTTGCGATCCGCGAATCTCGCGAAATCACGGTAAAATCCACGAATCAGCCGGGACGAATTTTCAGCCAAGCTCTTACAGGGTTACAGCAGCAGGTGCAAAAGTTGAAGCTAATTTTTTGTAACCTTTTACAAAAGGGTCACAAAGAAATTAACTTCAACTTGGGCACCTGCTGCTATAAGCCTGTAAGTGCTTCCTGGCGCCTCCTTGCCTACTTGCAACTATTCTCTGACCCTTGAAGCAGGGTCAGAGAATAGTTACAAGTAGGCAATGAGGCGCCTGTCACAAAAATTAAACCTCAACAGGAAGTACTGACAGATACAAAAACAAGCATTTGCAATGCAATAGGTCTTGCATTAGGAAAGTTTGAGCTATTGGTCTTGTAAATAACAATTTTTTTATTTATGTGTTGGTTTTGAAAAAAGCTAAATTAATAGCTTTGTCATTTACAATGCCAATAGTTATAACTTTCATAAATGTGACACCTATAGCATTTGTAATGCAACATGTTTTGTATTTACGTGACTTAGATGAATTGATATTACAAATTACAATGGCTTTTAATTTTTTAAAATAATTAATACTTAAATAAAAGTGATTTTAATTTATAATGGCAATAGCTTAAACTTTTGTAAATAACTTTTGTGAAGATTATGTTCGGTGTATTTTATTGTGACGAAAATCCAAGAACAGAAGTGAAATATTAACATCTTTTTGTGACATTTGTAATAAAGCTTGAAACATTGAGAGAATATATTTGAACCAGTTGTTGTTGGATGGTTGCGCAGATTGATGCTGGGGTGGCGCTGAGTGGTGCTGTGGTGGTGCTGAGTGGTGCTGTGGTGGTGCTGAGTGGTACTGTGGTGATGCTGAGTGGTGCTGTGGTGGTGCTGAGTGATACTGGGATGGTGCAGAGTGATGCTGGGGTGGTGCTGAGTGGTGCTGTGGTGATGCTGAGTGATGCTGTGGTGGTGCTGAGTGATGCTGTGGTGGTGCTGAGTGGTGCTGTGGTGGTGTTGAGTGGTGTTGTGGTGGTGCTGAGTGATGCTGTGGTGGTGCTGAGTGATGCTGTGGTGGTGCTGAGTGATGCTGTGGTGGTCCTGAGTAATGCTGCGGTGGTGCTGAGTGGTGCTGTGGTGGTGCTGAGTGGTGCTGTGGTGGTGCTGAGTGATGCTGTGGTGGTGCTGAGTGGTGCTGTGGTGGTGCTGAGTGATGCTGTGGTGGTGCTAAGTGGTGCTGTGGTGGTGCTGAGTGATAATGTGGTGGTGCTGAGTGATAATGTGGTGGTGCTGAGTGATGCTGGGGTAGCGCTGAGTGATGATGTGGTGATGCAGCGGGCAGAAAGGCACAAAAAGCAGTCTAACAAAGGGCAGAAGGGCAGAAAAACAAGGGAAAAACGAGTCTAACAGAGGGCAGAAGGGCACAAAAAACAGTCTAACAGAGGACAGAAGGGCAGAAAAACAAGGGAAAAATGAGTCTAACAGAGGGCAGAAGGGCACAAAAAACGAGTCTAACAGGGGGCAGAAAGGCACAAAAAAAACGAGTCTAACAGAGGGCAGAAGGGCACAAAAAACGAGTCTAACAGAGGGCAGAAGGGCAGAAAAACAAGGGAATAACAGAGGGCAGAAGGGCACAAAAAACGAGTCTAACAGAGGGCAGAAGGGCAGAAAAACAAGGTAAAAATGAGTTTAACAGAGGGCAGAAGGGCACAAAAAACGAGTCTAACAGGGGGCAGAAGGGCAGAAAAACAAGGGAAAAACGAGTCTAACAAAGGGCAGAAGGGCATAAAAAACGAGTCTAACAGGGGGCAGAATGAATCCCGCCCTGCGTGCTTGTCCACGAAGATGCCACAGTTTTGTTTAATACCTCTACTCAACTGGAGTACTTTCTACTGTCTAATCAGTAAGTGCTCCCTCATTTGCTAAATGTATAGGGGCAGATTTACAATAACTGGCGCATCCCCAGGGATGCGCCAGTTATTGTGCGCCACAGCTCCGCCACCCATGCTCCGCCGCATTTACAATGCGGCGCACCATGTGGCAAAAACGGCACAGATGCGTCACACATCTGTGCCGTAAAAGCAGCGCATTGCTGGAGCTGCGTCGCAAGCGCGACACAGCTCCTCAATGCTCTGGAGTCAAGCCTTGCGCCTGCTTCAAGAAGGCACAGGGTTTTGACGCAGCATTGGCCTAAAAGTGACTGAGTGAAATCTTGTAGATTTCAATCAGCCACTTTTAGGAGGCGTTCCTGCGCAGGAACGCTCCCCTGTGCCGGAACGCCTCCTGATGGCGCAGGGCTTTACAACGTGACGCATCTTTCAGCAGTGCTGGACGCAGCTCCAGCAATGCTCTGGGGGCCCTATCTCCCCAATGTTGCGTCAAGCCTTGCGCCTGCTTCAAGCAGGCACAGGGTTTTGACGCAGCATTGGCCTTAAAGTGACTGATTGAAATCTTGTAGATTTCACTCAGCCACTTTTAGGAAATGTTCCTGTGCAGGAATGCCCTCCCCTGCGCCGGAACTCCTCCTGATGGCGCAGGGCTTTACAATGTGACGCATCTCTCGGATACAATGCGAAAGGAGTAATCAAATATCAATGCGACAAGGGAGAAAATGTATGGAAAGCACAAAACCAAATAATTAAAAAACAAGATTGCATTTATTTATATGTAAACTTATTCATATTAAAAACATTTGATAAAAAAGCATAATAATCCAATAATTACATAAACAACTCAATAGTACAATATTCATATACTTGTAACACAATTACATAAAAAAGTCATAAAACAGTGGCAGACAATATAAATCGACGCGCGTTTCGGCGTTATTGGGAACGCCTTCTTCAGGAGCCACAATTAAATCTGAAAAACATATACAAAGCAAATTTAAAATCAAAAAATTGCAATCTCAAGTTCCAATTTTAACAGTGAGAAGTACATATGAGAAATATACCTTTGACTGTGCTTACATATCAATGACTCCCTATTTGTATAGCTAAAAGATGTAGCTACACAAGGTACAAGCTAATAGTTTTATATTTGAGCAGTAGTATATGAGCGAGGGGGAGAGGGGGGGGGGCATAGAAAAAAGAAGGGGAGGGATGCCCTATAAATGAATCAAATGCACAATAAGTCAAATGGGACAATGAACTCTAGAGCTGTGGAGCTCTGACATTGAATTACCTCATAACTTCCTAGAACTGCACAAAGAAAGATAGATCTGTGTATATATGCAAGAGTGAGCCTCTTAACGTAACCCTTTTGGAGTTTTGGATCTGTGAATGACATCAAGTAGAGGCCCAAAATTCCTATATCTAGTATAGCTATTTAGGAAAAAGGATCTACAACTGTCAAAATTATATGATACAAAGTATTTTGGAAAGATCACTAACCAAGGTATCTATAGCGCCACAAGAGAAAGACTCAATGTGGCCTTCAAAATGTGTAATCATGTAGTCACATTTCAAGGGGTTATCAAAAATGAGGAGGCAAGTTTATATATCATGAATATTTCTCATTGCTGTATTTAAAGTTTTAAAAAATAATATAGAATGTCCCTTGGCTGCTGCTCACCTTAGTGCTAATGGCAAATTATGTTGGATAGAACTCTTCGGATATGGTAGAGGTTATCTTGGTTAGTTAGAACAAACCGCTTGCATGTCTCAAGGCTAAAAATAAGCACATTAGAAAATCTGGTCAAATATTCACCATAGGAATACTAGGTGAAGCTCTTTACAAATTACACCTAACCAAAATGCACTATAGGTTATTCGATGGATATATCGTTAATAAAAAATATATTTAACTCGCAGCGAAAGATGGAATGATCATAGGCACTAAAGCTGGATTTCATTGTTTGTGCCTTACCGAAAAAACACAGGAGGCGTGTTCAGTACTTTTTCTCTAAAAGTGCATCAGAGCGGGACAACTCACGATCCCTTAGTGTTTGTAAGAACTGGGTGGAAATATGACTACACGTCGGGTCTTGATATCTGAAATGAAAATATGTAGCTACTGCAGTTACAAAACAATTCTTTAGTACTCCGTATTTTGTGCAAGTAAATTGACCCTAGATACGGTAAGGACGTGTATCTTACCGTTAATTTAGAGACGAGCACGTGTGTAACGACCTGCGGGAGCCGAGCTGGCAATATCCGTTGGCGTCACACAGGCGTTGGAAGAGGAGAATACCTCGGTATGTAAAATGAGCTCCTCTTTAAGTGTATGGACAGGATCGAGGTATCACTATACGTCGGGCTGTGTTTCTAAAAGGGGAGAGCAAAGTGGCTACTGTTACGATTAAAATCGAGTATATTTTGTATCACAAATACACTAGTAGCTTCGGTATACGACATGGACGCGTGTCTTACCGTAAATATGAAGGCAAGAGCGTGTACAACAACCTATGGGAGCCGCGTTAATGATGTCTGACGGAGTCCCACAGCCGGTGGAGAAATAAGATAACTCGAAGTACCCTTCTTTAAACACGTGGACTGGATAAACGAATAACTGTACGTCGGACTTTGATACTAAAAAGGAAATGTAACGAACCTGTAGTTACAATTCAATTAATGGATGATCTATATTACGAGTGCAGTAATGAACTAGGAAAACGGCGAGGGCAGTAGATGTAAAGTCACGGACGGTTGCATCAACCTGCGGGAACCACGCTAGGGATATCTGCTGGCGTCCCGCAGCCGTTGGAAAAGGAGAATGACCTGACATACTGCTGGGCCCCTCCTTAAGTGTGGGTAACTAGGTTACCTCTAATGACGCGCCGGCCCACCGGTTCCTCCCGTTTAAAGGGGAATGCCTTCGGAATTAAAGACTCGAAGAAGCGAAATGGGAAACGCGGTGCTGAACAAGATCTCGAAAGGTGACACGGATCGTATATTATGCCAAAATAGGAGCATACCTAAGGACCTACCTATTCGATCTTAATGTCAAGGCGATGGAAACAATTAATAAAGACTAAGCTAAACGTCCCGGGCGGAGAAAAGGGGCTTAGTATTGGAGGCATGTTACTACACTCTAAAACGGTAACTAGCACAAGGCACCCGATCAGCTATAAATGGATAATCTGAAAATGCCTTAGTAGAAGAAGTGTTCTCACATTAATAATGGATGTTCTCAACTATGACTAGATCAGCAATTGAACGGGGGGCCTCAGCTATGCTGATATTGGAAGAACTATTCTCACCAAAAAATTCCCCTCCTCTTATTGAAGGGTTATTTTCGGGGTGTTCCATGTAATCCAAAGAAAAAGGTGGGGACCACCCACGATGTACCGATGGATTCATGGTTCACTGTAATCTGGAATAAGAATTACATCTATTCTGGGACAAAAACCGAAATGCCATCTGCACTACTGATATAGATGTCATTTTTGTTAGGGACAGATTAGCCACGTGAGGTGCCCTGTATTGGAGGTTATACGATCGCATTCTCCCAGGGAATTTCGTTGTTTAGCCCCCTCTTGTGTGTGTCCAGAACAAAAATCCCAAAAACTTCTCGTTTTTTCCGAATAGCGCATCCACCCTTACTGTCAGGGGTTTTAATCTTTTCTAAGATGCGCCAGTGCAAATCTTCAGGTTTGTGTTGTAAATCAAGAAAATGCTTCACTAGGGGTGCGTTTAATTTCTGGGTTTTGATGGCTGATCTCTGTTCTGTGAGCCGTGTTTGGATTGGCCTGCATGTTTCGCTGACGTAGCCAAGGCCACATGGGCAACTGATGAAATAGACCACATTTGTGGCTTTACAGTTCTATAAGTCGGTTGCTTTAAATGTGAAACCATTATGGGTGAACACCTCTCCACCCACAATGTTTTTACACGATTTGCAGGAGGAACAAGGAACTGTTCCTCGGACCGGCAGATTCGTCAGTAATGATCTCTGTGTCTGATTACTATTGGGCAGTTTCGGATTGAACTTAAAATGAACTATTTTGTCTTTGAGATTTCTGTTTCTCCTATGGGCAAATAGGGGTTTCGATAAGGCAGATATAGAGGATGGATTGCAATTCAAAATATGCCAGTTGGCATTGATAATCTGTCTTATACGTTCATTCATGGTGGAATGTGTGGTTACACACACAAGTTGATCGTTGGCCTGTTGGTCTTTGGGGGTTAATAATGCGTCTCGATCGAAAAATCGAGCCCGTTTGTAAGAATTTCTTATCAATCTGTGTGGGTATCCACGATCGAGAAACTTTTTACGCATAATTGCCGCTTGTTTGTCATAATCAGACAAGTTGGAACAGTTTCTGCGGACTCTGAGAAATTGGGAGAAAGGGATGCTTTCTCGTTGACATTTGGGGTGGAAACTACTGAAATGTAGTAGCGTCTCTCAGATACGTCACGTTGTTAATAACCAGCACCATGGTGCATCTTTTGTGCTGCTGCTGCGTCACAAAAGTGATGCAACTGCGGCGCAAAAGAGGCGCAAGCGGCTTGTAAATCTGCCCCATAGTGCTTTTACTACACTGTAGCTGCGTAAAGGGCCAGAAGATGTGTCTCCAGTGACCATGTTTTTATGTGCCTGTGTTACAGGCACACATGGTCACCGGAGACACGTCTTCTGGCCCTTTACGCAGCTGCAGTGTAGTAAAAGCACTATACATTTACCCAATGAGGGAGCATTTACTGGATTAGCCAGTAGAAAGTACTCCACGGCAAATCACAAAAAAATCTGCGATTTCGGAGGAAAATTTGCGAATTCACAGATTTTTTGGCGATTTCGCTGGGAAATCTGCGAATTCGCAGAATGCGAATTCGCAAATTTCGCCCATGCTTACATACGATTCGTTCGGGAAAAAAGCTCCGTACAGCTATTCGGAGGGCATTTTACCGAATCGGAATCGACCCCTTTATGTTTCTACTTCTCCCTCTAGGGCCGACCAAACCAGTCATGCGCACTCTCCCTTTTCTCCATGTAGGATGCATGCAGCCTACATGGAGAAAATGGCCTCCCTATAGATGCCTGGCTTGTCAGCATCCCCACCAATCACAACGCTGCCATTGCAGCGTTGTGATTGGCTTAGGGGAAGGAGGCTGCCTGCTTCGTGGAGAGCTGGAAAACAAGGACCCAGAAGGTAGCTCGTTTCCATCAAAAAAAGATTATAAGGAAGCATATTGTAACATGGTTTTTATAAAGTCCATCTCACTTACCCAAAATACTTCTCTTACTGGTATCTTTTTGGAGCACAAGCTTGAAACAAGATTTGAAGCTTATTGGGATTTTATTTCTAAACCAAGTGATAGGAAACTGTTTCACCAGTTTAGAGTAGGCTCACTTCTCATAAAAACGTTTATGTCAACATGGCAAAATGTAAATGACACTAAATGTTCCGTTTGCCCATTGATGGATGAGTCTTTAATGTACATATTATTTGTTTGTCCTGCTTATAAGTGCTCCAGAGATAAATGGATAAAACCGTTTTGCTCTCAATTTGGCAAAAGATCGAGCAGAACTGCATTTCGTATTCTGAAAACAAATCTACAGGAATACATTGTAATAGCACTGGCAACATTTTTGAGTTGGATGTGGGACATTCGTAGGAACAACATGAAGAAATTAAGCACCTAGAATGTCAACCATGTCCTGTAATAATTACTATGTGTCCACACATATTTTAACTGTGGAAGTCTGGATCTGTGACAAATCTGCACTTTACTTGTATATTATGTGGTGGCTACTAGTATCTGTGATTATGAAAATTGTATATTTAACCCCTTCGCTGCTGATGACGAGCTGAGCTCATCATCTAACGCGGCTTTTGGAAAAAAATCCGCACAGCGCAAAAATATGCGCCGCAGCAATGTGGTTAATGACGTAAAATCTGTTTCAGAGATAATACGTGTAATATTAATATTTTTGCAAATAATAAAGATTTTAAGATTTTAAAAATGGGTAAATTCAGTTTTTAAATTTGTAATATGCTATCTTTTAATGGATGCTAAGGTTTAGTGCGTATATTGTTGTATGTGTCTTTAATGATTGAAAAAGTCGAAATAAAGACTGATTACTACTACTACCAATGTTTATTAAACCACTAGTACCAGAGTAACTGTAACACTAATTGGTGTAATAGAGCTTACCCAAATTGCGAGAGACAGACCACTTCCCCTTTGAAGGAGAACCCAAGCAGTCAAGTCCTGGGTGAAGCCTTGTTAGGCTTCAACAGTAAAATGTGGCCTGAGCCCCAGAAACAGTTAAGTACACATGGCTCGGCATACCCATTGCACACTGGGCGTTACAGTGAGAAAAACAAAAACATGATGGGTGGAGTCTTTACATTAATTAGTCATTGGTAAATACTCCACTCACATTACTTTCCACTGATTTTATGTTCACTGAACTACCACAGACAGGAACGAATCCGATGCTCACTAAGGAAATATTTTTGTATATCTGACACATTCCTCATTCTTGTAGGAAATGAACCTCTTCTTCTCAAAAAAGCTTTGAATAAATGACTTCATGTGGAAGATTCATTCAAGTATAGGTACTACCCATTGACTGGCCCAAGCTTTGAAAGAGGACCAACTCCCAAAACTGAAAAAATATAGATCTGTATTTGATGTATATCTTTTCTTTGCTTCACTAAAATGAACAGTGCCACTTTTCAACCAATGGCCTTCTATTACAATACATGAGCCAAGGAGCCATCCCACCTTTACCACTGCTACTTTTATAATAATAATAATAATAATAATAATAATAATAATAATAATAATAATAATAATAATAATAAAATTAATAATATTAATAATAATAATAATAATAAAATAGCTTGTAAAGCGCCTGGTTACACCAGCTAGTGTGTCCCCGTGCTGCGGCCAAAAGATGCTAAAGAAGGTGCAGTAAGAAACAAGCTGAAACATACATGGTTATATATCTGGAAAAGCAATGTTTTCAGATTGTTCCATCCGAAGATCCTGTGGAAGAGCGTTCCACTGTTTAGCAGCAAGGTAGCGAAAGGATCAACCCCCCCATTCTCCTTCTTTTAATTACTGGGACTTGAACCTCTCCCGAGCCCCAGGATTGTGAGTTCCTGGTAGGAGTGTAGGGGGACAGTAGGTTGTGTAGGTAGTTCAGACCTTTCCCCATCAGGATCCGTTGACTAATGCATTGGGCCTTAAATAGAATTCTTTCCTTTACCGGGAGCCAATGTAAAGTAGCTCGGGCACTTTTGGACGAGGCTCTTCTAGGGAGCATCAGGATTAGGTGGGCAGCCGCATTTTGAATGTATTGCAATCTTTGAACGCTCTTGCTACTGGCGCCTATAAAAAGTGCGTTACCGTGGTCCAAGCGAGAGGTGACAAGTGCGTGGACTAAGGTTTTCCTGGCCGCTACCGGGAGCACATCTAGGGTCTTCTGAAGCCCTTTCATTATTCCAAAGCACTTTCCAGCCACAGTCCTCGAGTTGTGGTCAAAAGAGAGCTTAGAGTCTAGCCACATACCCAGGTTCTTTACCTGTTATACCATAAATATTCAAAAAGAAATACAGAAGTAGTGGACTATTAAGGACCAAGCTAATGGTGGCCCCTTAACATGAAGAAAATGACCACATTATACCCACTCTATAATAGTACTTACAAGATCAGGAATTTAAATTCAAGTAGTTCTTATGCCTCATTGAAACACTAACAGAGAACAGGGCCACAAAGTGCACCACACGGTTTCCTTTCGGAGCTGGGCCACTTGTTCCACAATGCAGCTTTCTTAACTATCAATCAGTACTGTGATAGAGCTCAAATAACTACCCTAGGCACTTTCATTATCTCACTTTGCTAATTGCTATGCACTCAGGGTATACCACCCGGAGTTCCCAAATGAGCTGTAGGAGTTCATTTCTTTCACTGAACTATTAGACCTAGCATTCAGGAGAGTCGTGGTCTCCCACATATATATACTCATGATAGGTGTATACCCACAAGGTCGAGTGGGAAAGAGACAGGGGGATTTATGTGACACTGGTAAATGGGCCTACTGCTGTGCTCATTTGGAAACAATATCTATTAATTATGAACAAACTATTAAAATGTAAGTTCCTGCACAGACTGGACTATACCCCTGTGAACTTTCATCATTTAGATGCCATTAGGTCGCATGAATGCTCCCGTTGTCGCCAACCCCCCCTTACCTTCATTCACCTGGCATGGAAATGCCACCATATTGTTGATTACTGGTCTGTGGTGTTGGCTGAGATCTCCCGATCAACGGTTGTCAGTTCCCTGCCACCCCTGATGATGTGGTAATGGGCTATGTGGCTGAATTGCCGAAACCTACCGGCCTTCGTTGTCGCTGCTCCCACTGTTTGCTAAAAGAGAGGTGGACCTCTAATGGATGACTGGGCAGCTCCTCACGAGGGGGGTGTGTGGGGGTTCGATACATAGCGACTTGCAATACTAACACGGAACTATATGCCACCATGTTAAAACCAGACCCGAGACATATGGGCATCACTGCGATCTCACCTCAGTTCAGCTCAGATGATCACTTAATTACTTTTAGGGATAGCAGTACATGGCCTATCCTATTCACAGGTTGGCACTGTTTATGGGATTGCCGGTAAGGTGTGTTGAAGATGACTTGCCCTTCTGTTGGATCGGTTTTGTGGGTGTTGACTGTGGGGTGGAAGATTGATGTGACCTATTAAGCTCTGTAATGCTTTGAATGTGATGAACTTTGTTTTTTGGAACTGCTGGACAAACTATTTAATGTTTTGGTTTTCCTGATCCTTACTAATATAAAAAACTATATTTCAGGTATCTTTTTTTCTGTACAATTAAGCCCAGACTAATAAGCCTCTCTGATGTGAAACTCAAGTTTTCTGAATATTATCTGGCTGAACTTTTGCTGTGTACATCTTTGACTGGATGTATCTTTAAATTCAACTTTGAACTATGTGACAAACCTATATAAATGAAGATCAAGAGAACCAGGAAAAAGAGTGAATTTGCTCAATGGCTGAAGTCGACTGACCCATTGCTCCATGCAGTAGTGGGCAGAAGAAAAATGTGAATGACACAATAATAGACAAGTGGTTGAAGAGGGCTGACTGAAAGCCCCTATAGGTATACAATATGTGGACATTTTTATCCAACTCAACAGCCCCTGGCTGCTGCCAGGCGTACAAATTTGATGGACTGAAGGGTTGAATTAATCATAGCCACTGGGTTGACTGTGGGTAGCATCTGATTCCATTATGCCTTTGCTCACTGTACTAATATTAACCAATGATGAGGTTCAGCTTAGAATCCTAAGGGACAGCAACAAAGTCAAAATTGATTCAAGCATTATCAAAACAGACTGTCATTTTCAGTAAGTCACTACTTTAGCCTTAGACAGCACTGTATGTGCCTATGAAAGCCTCACTTGGCTTGTTTAGACCTTTGAATGGACATTTAGTCGAATGTTATTTATTGGGTCACCAAACCCAGAGTAAACAAAATGGATGTGATTCTGAACCCCTTCACTGAGGCGGCTATTCCGCCGCAGGGCTAAGGGGGCGGGGCGGACGTGCGGCGGCCGCATGCTGGTGACGGAACCGCTCCGTCACCAGCCTCGGTTGAGCTGCGCTCATGACGGAGCGGTTCCGTCATGGCCCGCCCCGCTCAATGGAACGCTCAGCGCAGTCGCGGAATTCGCGCCGCGCACGCGTTCCAAGCGGGCCATGACGGAACCGCTCCGTCATCAGCACAGCGCACCCGCAGCTGATGACGTAGCGGTTCCGTCATCAGCATCCAAGGAGTTAAAGAAAGTCATACATCTGCAGCTTTAAGACCGCACAAGGTTGCAAATGCACTGCATTCAGGAATTTAAAATAAAATCCAGAAACGTCAGTCACAGGTTTCCAGTCGTATTCATGGAAATCTTTAATGAGCAAATATACCTGTACAGATTTGCTCATTTGCAGATTTTTCTTTTTTACCATGAGGAAAATATTTCCACTACAGAAAAATCCCATTCAGCTAGAACTCCCAACAATGATCACGGTTGCCCAATCCCTTTCCCATCCTAGAAATGAATTTAGTTATCCAGTCTAATGAATACATTTCTCATTTTTTTCAGGGTGGGTAGGGGTCAGAACAGAGTTTGGCAATAGATGCACATTTCTCATCTGTCGGTGTTCACAAACGCACAGAGGTTGTCAGCCCCAAAACACCAACTCCATTAGAACTTAATGAACCTGGGCCTGATTGCGAGTTTGGTGGGCCACCACGCCAGCGCCCCATTGTGAGACCACCAAACCCGTAGTCAGACTGCCCACCAGATTATAAATGTAATCTTGGTAGGAGGTCCTGTGGCAGCTGTCCCACGCGGTACCTTTCTAAGGGTCAAAGAAGAGCCATAGAAATGCAGCGCCATGTGAGTGAAGAAGTAGGTTCCTGCAGAGGAAGAAATACACGGATGTATGACGTTACAACACATACTTTTACAACTCCTACCTTTACAACGCATTTTTTACACTGCAACATCCATTACAACGCATATCATTACAATGCATGCCATTACAACAAATTCTTTGAAACTACCTTTACAACGCATTCCACTACAACGCATAATACATTTACAACGCATACCATTACAACGCATAACATTACATTGCATGTATGGTAAGTATTGGATAGTGTAGGGGTAAAAATTACTATTCTAACTCCAGGGGGTGCAACAGTAGGGTAAGTAATGGATAGTGTAGGGGTAAAAATTACTATTCTAACTCCAGGGGGTGCAACAGTAGGGTAAGTGTTGGATAGTGTAGGGGTTAAAATTACTATTCTAACTCCAGGGGGTGCAACAGTAGGGTAAGTGTTGGATAGTGTAAGGGTACTATGTGTTGTAATGCTATGCGTTGTAATGGCATGCGGTGAAATGACTGCGTTGTAATGGCATGCGTTGTAGTGGCGTGCGTTGTAGTGTCATGCGTTGTAATGGTTGCGTTGTAAATGCATGCGTTGTAATGGATGTTGCGTTGTAAAAGTTTTGTTGTAATGGTAGTGCATTGTAAAAGTTGCGTTATAAAGGTTGTTTCCCGAAATACACTATGTCATGTGTTTCTACCTATGCAGGAACTAGGGGTGCTAACATACAAGGGGGCACACCATGTGCCCCCATGCATGCAACCCGTGCACAGAGCGATAGTTGCCTCACCATCCCCCTTTCCATGTCGGGCTCACCACTGTGGCTAGGGTCGCAGTGAGGCAACTAGTAATACTTTTCAGGCATGCCACATCAGCACCGCCAGCATATTGTAGCCTCAGACCTCTAAGCCACCGTTGCCGGATCCATGATCCCCGGTGGTTGTGGCGGCCCAATGGCGGTCCGACCGCCAAACATGAAATACGGCTGTCAGACCACCATGGGCTACCCAACTCGAAATTAGGCTCCATGTTAGATGTCCTAGACAAAAAAAAGCCACACAGAAGTAAAACTTTTTATGAGCATACAAACAACTTGCAGTATTTTTTCTCTTAAAAAGGCTTTGCACATGGGTATCCCAAACGTACTCATATATGTAGCTTTTTTTTTTAACTTGGGGAGATGCTATTTAGTAAAATTAGGAAACTGAAATCCATTCTGTACTTTCTGGAGTTTCAGAATGACTAATTGCAAAGATATTTCCTGGGAAGAAAATAACCTTTTGAATGCCTACCGTCACTAAGCAAAACTTTCTAATCTGTAGGCAGCTATTGCTGTAGGAGGAAACTGGATAAAATGCTGGAACTAGTGATGTAACACATATTCAACAAATATGACTGCAAATAAACAGTAATGGTTTGGTGTGGAAGTTTGCTTAATCAGCTTTCGTTGAAACTTAAAGTAAACTGTTTTTTTCAAGATAAAATAAAGTTATCTTCTCCCTTGGAGCAACCTGTACTCTGGTATCAAGTAATGCTGAGGTCATGTGAAGGTTGCAGCACTGCACAGCCACTCGCATTAGATGCTAAATGGATGGCAGGGGCTGGAAGAGGGAAAGCTAAGTGGATCCCAGTCAATAGAGGAGCACTTCAAAATGCACACAAACATAAATAGATTGTTTTGAAGCTACAGTGCTTTGTGATTTAAAAAAAAAAGCTATTTATTCAAAGGCACCATTCTACAGCTGCAAACCCCAGCTGCTGCTTCTAGTCCAAAGCAGAGCTCTTTTACGCTAAAGAATCAGCTGCCTGTGACATAGTCCTTAATAGATGGAACAACAAACCTACCAAAAAGGGTTTACAAAAGAAAGATTCCATAAATGAGCAATGCAACTTAGGCGAGCATGGAAAATGATGGTCTAGTGACTTCTGTCCAATGGAGGAGATTGAAACAACTTTCTGATTTTTGGACATTGATAGATAGACACCTTTTTGTTAAGGAGCAAAGTCTGACTGTTTTGAAAAGTGACCTTTTTCTATGTTGGGTTAGTATTGTGTCATAGGTGGGAAGTTACAGTTGTCCTATTTACAAGGTGACTCAAGAGAGAGCATTTCCCCCCAGGCCAAGTGGTGATCAAGTCCCCACATTCCAATGATGCCACACCTGCTGCTTATAGTGACACAACAGTGCCTCCTACTGGATGAACCCTAGACCATTGTCATGGAATTACCTTGCCAAGAATCAGCCATAGCTAAGTGTTGTAAATGAGTTGAGAAGATCTCATATGAGCGAGGGGTACATGCATGTTAAATGATTGTGTCTCTCTGTAGTCACTCTAATCAGCAGCTCACAGTGGGGTACATAGGCCTTTTACTATTTGCTGATGCATTTCTTGATTAAATATTTGAAATATTTTATTTTTAAGTAGTCAGTTACATTTTTATAAAGCAAATAATGGCAATGCATCTTAGACGTTGCCCAGTTAGACAAATCATAAAATGCAGTTCGTAATACATAAAAGATCACATCCATAGCCCATTAATAGAGGAACAATGGGCCGTTTGAGCTTTCATCCATATATTTAAGCATATACACATGATACATTGAATATAGAAATGCTAAATTGTCTTGTCCTGCTGTGTCCTCCCACAGATGTCTTAGCCCTATATCATTACATAAAAAACAGGACAGCGTTCCAAAGGCTGAGTCCATAAAATGCCCCATAGGCCTTGTGATAGGGAAAGATGATGAGAAAGAGTCCTAAGTGAGGCGGACCCAACAAACAAGGGAAGGACAAGTCTTGCCTCCTGTTGCCCTCACACACCTGAGGGGTGTCATACTTCACCATCGGGCATTTGATCCTCGTCGTGCCGGCGCTGCAATTCCCAACAGGCCCCCCGAAGGGTCGCTTTTTCAGAGATCTTTTGAGGCATGCCAGATGGTGCATGAGGGTGTTTGGGGTGAGGGCAGATTTTTGGACTTCTTGTTTACTAGGTTTTTTCCTTAACAAAGAAACATGTAAGCTTTGCAAACAGTTCTTCATGGGCCTTCGAAATCTCAGTATCGAGGTCAGCCTGGGTGTCTAAATTTAAAATAGCTGTTAAAGTGGTTTCCACCTTCATCTGTTCTAATGACCTAACATTTTCCATTAGTGTTACCCATTTTACCCTTTGCATGTCATTAGTCATAATTACATCTGCGGTTGCTATCTCAGGGATCGCCGACTGTGTATCTAACCCCTTTATCTGTACAGTTAATAGTAAGGGGTTATGATCACTCTCAATCCTCTGATGGATCTTCAAATCAATTAGACGGGGCCACAGCTCCAGGTTTAAAAGAAGATAGTCGATGCAACTTCTTCTTACCCCATTATTGCAGGTATGCTGGCCCCCGCTGTCCGATGGTGTCCTCCCATTTACAGGCCTTATGCCCCGCTCCAGTCATAAAGATTTTAACTGGAGTGCAGCCTCCGTCCATTTTTTTTATAGGTGTTAGTGTTAGCAATGGGATGCCCCAAAGAGAATCCTCATCACTAGCGAGGGCACTATCTTCATAGCCATGGGGCTCAAAGGAACAAATAAAATCACCTGCTATTACCATGTGGTTTTTCCCTCTGTGATTCTCAATGAGTGTATCTAGCATGGAAACTGTATTTGAGAGTTTCCCACCCAACATTCCTCTTGCAAAGACATTAATTACTACTATGTCTAAATCATGTTTAGAGCAAAGCATTATAGCCAACATATCAGGGCTATCACTTGGTATTTCTTCAGCCCGTAGTTCTGGTTTTTGCCTTATCCAAGTGGTAAGTCCCCCAGAGGGTCTCTCTTTTTGTCCGGCGATAGCATGTTTGACAAAATTCAGGGAACCGGGGCTTAAAATAGGTGTCAGAGACCATGTTTCCTGAAAAGCCCAAATATCTTGCTCCTCTATAAATAGTGACCATTCTTCAGACGTTGTCTTGGATTGTAGGCCGGCAATATTTCAAGATGCGATGGCTAATGACGAGATTAGTGGCTCATCGCTAGGGGTATCAGTACTCATCTGTTGGCTAATTCCCTGCTTTGTAGCCGAGCAACTTGATTCTAGCCCCTTTACTTCAACCTCCCTGGGCAACATCCGGGGGGAATCTAAAAAAAGTGTCCGTGTTCTTGCTGAGAATTTAGCCATTCATTATAACAATAGTTGCCGACACTACCCACTGTCTTCAATTGACTTGTTATCAGACTTAGGCTGTCACCATTGACAGCAGCTTGGTCGTGCTTACTCACGCTGCTCGCTATTTGGTGTTGTGGCACTATCTGTTGTCCGTCGCCAATATCAGGGACCGGTGTAAGCTGGCCTATACTACATACTGCATGTTTTGTATGTACTGGCTGTAGTCAATCGCAGGCATCTAGGTCAGAAAGGGGAGCAAATCTATTTTCCAATCTTCGGTCGGGTAGCCTATTTGAGCCTCTTAGGGCCACCCATGACTGACTCTTCATATGATGGGGGTAACTCCCTAATGTTTGTTGGGAGGGTAATCTATAAAAAAAAACAAGCGATAAGACAATAATATTTCTGGGGTTCCTATCTGTGATTCTTCGCAATTTATCCAAGAGGAAATACAATAAAAGCATTATTGCATTTTAGACCCACACAACCACAATCACAATCTCCCCTGTTTCTTTCCTTGTGGGCCCTATCCAGGTGACTCTTCTTGCCATAATCAATTGACTTTGTATATCGCCATTTGGGACCAACAGACCCTTCAATATTTGAACCACCCAGTGCGTAGCTTTTGTCATTAATTGAGTAGTAGACTCTGCCAGTCCTTCTCGTAGTGGAGGCACATTCCCCATATCACCACCAGGGGTGCAGCCGCAGGAGGCAAGTGGACGGCCTGTACTCCAGCCTTGGATGAACCACGGTCCATTCTTGTGTTCTTTATATTGGCATTGAGATCACTTTTCTCTGATGGTAATCTACTCTGCCCAGTGACTGCAACATTAAAGTTATTTGTTGCAGGATTGATATCATCCATCACTTTATTTTGACCTTTAGCACAGACTGGACTCGTATATATTTGAGCAAATTCAGTTGATATATGAACTATTGTGATGTTATCCTCATCCTTACTAATGGCCGGATTGTTATCTATGTGGGGTACCTGTCTTGAGGGTCTAGACTTCAGCCTTGTTGGTTTGCTTATTTTTGCCGTTGGATCTGCTTTGCCTGTCTCATGATTAGTCCGGGGTTTTCCATCTGGTGTTGAGACTGGCCTTGTTTTAACTAATAATGCCTCTGCTGCATGGAAGTTAGACTTAGTTAGGGATTCAAGGCCGTTAATTTTATCTTCGATCCGGCTCAATCTCAATGTAATGGGATTTAACATAGTGGAGATCAGGATTTCCAGTCTCTGCCACATGGCCTCATTGATTACAGGACAGGGGACGTGCGTGGAATCAGGAATGATCATTTCCAAATTGTTCGGAGTTCTTCAGGCTATATCTGTTAAGTCCTCTCCCCCTTTTGTGTGCGGCCTTATAATTTTGCTGGTTTGGGTCTCTGAGGACCCCCCTCTTTCTTTTCACAGCATGGGGTCATACCCGGTCCTGAAGGTTTTATCAATCCTGTTACCCTGGTAGATGCTCTTAGTGTCCTGCTAGTAGACTCAGGCTCAAGGTCACATGGTATTATACTTGTTAATTGATCGGGAACAGTGTCAGACACCTTTTCAATCACTTGTCAATCGTTTTTTCTAAGCTCGGTCGACAGACGGGGAAACATTGGGCTGCTATGCCCCCTAAGGAAGATCTCTTGTGAGAAAAGGGCATCAGGGATAGGCGTCTCTCCGTAATTTCTATCTCAAGTTCAAGTACTGAGGTAGCCTTTATTAAAAATTGATCCAGTAGCCCGCAATACTTCCACCTACTTGCGCACCCTTTCCCTTTCCCTTTCCCCCATCTTTTTCTGGGTTGCTGTGTGAAAGCTCAATCGTGCAGAAGTGCAGAAAAAAGCAGTGTCCTGATTAACTTGTAGCTTGTATTTGATAAGATTTTAAAGGAGACGATCCACTTTAACTTCTGCTAGTGCACGTCTCGGAGGGGGGCCCAGCCCGGCCTCTTCCAAACTCTGATGGGCGCAGGCGGGCCCGCCCTTGGCCTGGGCTTTGCCCACACGCATGTCGCACTGCGGGGGCTCTGTGATGGTTTTTAAAGGGCCACCGGCGCAGCATGAGTGACGCGGGTGGTGAGCCCACCCTGCCACGGGTGTCTCGGGGGGTTAGAGTCACCTCCTCTGCTCCTTTGCTGCCATAGAAAATCCTTTCGCGTCCCGTGCTGCGGTGGCCCTGTGATGGTTTTTAATGGGGCCTCCGGTGCAGGGGGAGTGAAGCAGGTAGCGAGCGCCTTCTGGCGCGGGTGTCTCTGGGCGTTAGAGTGCCCTCCTCAGCTCCTTTGCTGCTGCAGAAAATCCTTTTGCATAATTTACTGACCATTGTGGGGGTAAATGAGGGACTCCTTGTGATTGTCAACGTAAAATGAATTTTAGGGAAAAAAAAACACTGATGGGTGGAAGGTTTAGATTAATTGCATATTAGCCCATGTTATTTTGCGCACTATGCCGTTACAGACAGGGGCCAACCAGAATTGCTAAGTCATTCCTTTATATGAGAACACAAGCACCCTTAGACACTATTCATCTGTATCGGCTATCATCAGTGTGGGGCAGCAGGAGTTCTCAATTAGACGGAGAAGGACTCATTTTAATCTAAATTTTAATTATAACTAAAATAATATTTTTATTAAGTTTAAACAATATTAGAATGTTGTTCTGAGTCAGATTTATGTTTTTTTAGATTCAAGGTCCCCGAAGAAGGGCCCGTTCGTCCCGAAATGCATTGGGCATCCATCGGAAAATTGGAAAACATCTTTTGATTGCTGTTACTAACATTATTGTATAAACACTAAGGGGCCCATTAGGATCGCTGACGGACTTGCGTCCGTCCGCGACCCCAGAGTAGGAGGGAACCGCTGCATGGCCTGCGGAGTTCCCTCCTGTGAAATTAGGATGTGACCGCCACCCTGGCGGTCACATCCTCCATTTTTACCATTGCGGCAGGTGCGGCTTCAAGCTGCACCCGCCGCAATGGTAAAAAAGCATACATTGCGTTTGTATGCAGAAAGCGGCAGGCACCGCATGGTGCCTGCTGCTTTCTGCATACAAATGCAGGGGGGTACCATAGGTACCCCCATGTGCACCCCCCACCCCCCCTTCACCCAGGGGGCCCGCAACGGGCCCCTGCAGTGAAGTTCCACATGCTTTTCCACGGCGGAAAACCCGCCGCGGAAAAGCATGTTTTAAAACCCTTCCTAATATGGCTGGTGGAAAATACGCTATCCTAATGAGCCCCTAAATGTGGAATGGATAATGATCATTTGATTTTTTGAACTTTTATGGAATTCAGTATAAAGCTGATATTGGAGCTTACACGTGTTGTGTTCAAATTAAGGGGGTCACATGCAAAGTTGTGTGTTAAACATTTATGTTAATATTGCAAAGCGTCCAGTTAACGGAATATAAATTGGTGGGAACCAACCTTAGCAACAGTGCACGGTGGTCGAGGCGGAATGACTCGAGGTAGGAATCAGCAGGAGTTCTACCAGACATTAAGCTATGGAATGCAGATCTGGCAACGCTTGTCACCCTACAGCATCTCACAGAGAAATACTGATCCTATTGGAGCAGGCCAAGAATGGTTTGCATTAGGATGTGTGAAATTTGTGTAATATGTTTTTGCATAATTATGTGAAATTTCAAAATTTCTTGAAATTATGCACAATTAGACAAATTGCAAACCCTTCATTTAGCACTATATTTTTGTGTGACATATGTCCTTGCTAAAAGCAATAGTGCAGAAAAAGCACTGCATATAACATCATTACGTTGTTTTGGCCCTATGCCCTGGCAGTAAATTTTAACAGCTAATTCCGTGCAATTAGAAAAAATGGCATATGTTTGGGAATTTTGTGGACCAGGTCTAACAAGAAATTTCCAAAATTATGCAGTTTACGCTGCCTTCCGTTAAATTTTTCCCAAGCCTAGTTTACATTTGTTGGCTCTGTTCTGTAATGACCTAGGCAAGCCTCAAAACAGTGCATCAAATGTACTCAGAGCAAAAATCAATGGTTCAGATTAATCTATGTAAATAACAATGTAAATGATCGGTTGTTCAAAATCGCAAATCTCCGAAAGTTCTTCACCGATTGCTTTGAAATTTTGACACAACGTTGGATTCGAATAGGGGGGTGTTTTTATATACACAACGTTGGATTCCAATACGTGTGTGTCGAAAAAGCGCGTGTTTTCAATCGAAAGCCCGAACAGACACCTAAAAATGTCAATGTTTCTTTGTTTAAAATCTTAAATCTCCGAAAGTTCTTCACCGATTGATTTGAAATTTTGACACAACATTGGATTCGATTGAGCGCGTGTTTATATATACACAACGTGGGATTAGAATACGCGCTTGTCCAATACGCACATGTTTTTAATCGAAAGGCCGAACAGACCATATTCATTTGGTTGAACAAAGAACAAAGGACGTACCCCGCCAATTGATGAGGTGGTCCCGAAGCCGGGATCCCAATATATATGGGGTGATAAACCTAGGAGTTGGCACTGCACATTACAAAATTAACGCAATTCAAATATTTGCAAGAGAAGGTTTTTAGCAAATATATAGGTATTTTTATTTAGGTGTAGAAAACATTTATATACAAAAATAACACATGGTTATCTTAGGAATATTGCACAATATACATAGTAAATTAAGAAAAGATAAAAGTGACAAAAACTACATTCTTCTTTGGAGCCTACCCAGTAACACTACATACTTCAATCATACTTTCATTCTTTCAGCTTTTCAAAACCTAATCCTACCTAAAGTTCAATCATTCCACTCACATTCTTCAATTCATACCCATCGTTCTGATGTATGCCACACATGGATGGTAGATATGTGGCATAGAGCAGAATATTATTCCAGACAATTAATCTTACTACGGCCCCTATTTAATACTACATAGTATGCCGTATTTCTGGAGCCACGAGCCGACGCGCGTTTCGGTGACAGGCCGGGTGGGCCACACCTTCGTCAGGGCTGGGAGTTGTTGACTGGGAGGAGAAGAGGTAGTGATCTAAAAATAAAACACAGCGCCTTAGTATTTTTCTATATAACAATTCAATTTGTCAAGGCATATATCTCTCTAATACATTTCTTTTATACAAAAAATAGATGGAGTTTAGAACATGATTGTTATCTTTAGTCTGATGTTTATGTGGTTGCCATTTTGACAATGTGCAGTACCCAACTTAACTAGGGCCACTCCCTGAACCAGACTCCCGTAAGGTGAGATCTGTAAAGGGCAATTAGATAACCTGGGCTAAGTAACCAAAGAGAGCATTTAGCATCTTTCATTTCCCACATTAAGCAGCATTATAACATACAGTCATTCTCGGACACATGTTGACCAAAAGCACAAAGAATTATTATACATCAGGTTGGCAGCCAGGGGCTACGGTGTTTAGAGGCCCAACCTTTGATACTTCTTGAACCTTAGGTGTCAATACAGGTAAGCATATATTAAATAAAGTAGATAAGAACCAAAAACAGTGATATTAGGTAGTATCTGGTTAGTTTTAACTGAACATTATTGCCCCAAGGATACACGTTGTTGCATCAGGTTTTACCTATTGATGGTTTCTGGTTGAAAACGATATAGAGGCAACATGATCTAAATATTCAATTTACCTGAAATGGTATACAGAGGGTTCCTTAGAGCAAAGGACGCATTTTTTCAGGAAAACAGGAATCTAGTAAGTAATAATGAACTCTGATTATAAATAATCCTCATTAATTTATTTCAACCAGACAGTCAGTGATGCTTTTAGTTCTATTACCTGAATCTTTGGATTTGTTTGCCAAAAGATACGCTCCACTACGCAGGGGTTTACAGGTGAAGGATGAACAGGGGACTGCTATACTTTGAAGGTTTTAGAAATATCTCGCAGGTATCCCTAAAGTAAAATAATGTAGTAAGAATGCATAATGGCCATTTTTTACTCAGTAACAGAGTATAGTTACCAATAATTTATACACACCATGAATGAGAGATGACTTAAGAGCGGTGAATCTGGAAGATCTGGGTCCACCAAGGCTGCTGGCATATAACCGCCTAACATTTAGATATAGAAGAAAGCAGCAGAGTGAATAAAAGCTTCTTAGCGCATTCTGCTTAAGAAACCGGGCTATCGGCTAAGTACACTTACTTGGCTGAAAGGACACACAGTCTGTAGATGGGGTTCCGTCGATTGGCCAGACCGACCCTTCCTCACGGGGAACAGGGCTCACAAAAGCACTTAGTCTGTAGGTCTTTAAACCGCGTAGCTGCCGAGGGAGCCGCCTAGTGTTTAGAAGTAGGGAAAAAGAAGCAGAGTGAGGAAAACCTCTTAGCGCATTCTGCTTTAGAGAAAGCGGGAGTATCGGCATAGCGCACTTACTCGGCATCACTGACACGTAGTCCATAGATGGGGTTCTGTCGATTGGCCGGATCGACCTTTCCTCACGGGGGCAGGACTCGCAAAGGCACTGGGCCTGTTGGTTTTTAAATAGCCGAAATATCGCGCCAAAGTAGACGCTGATCAGCTGTTTAGGGTTAGTGAATTCGAAGACGGACTAAGTGGTTATCGGTAGCTCGGTGGCGGCCATCTTAGAACGGGGATTAGATGACTAAATGACTGATCTTTATATTGTTGTAGTCGCCATCTTTAAAGAGGATTATGTTACTCCGTTTACATAACATATACCTTAAAGTCGTATTTGATTTGTGATGACGATAATCTATTCAATTTTGAGCCTATTATTTAGATTATGTCTTGGATATGTCTGCCACCTAGGTTAGGATGATCGAACCGACATATTTATTTAATACTAATAAGGTTATCCTCGCCATCTTAAAAAGGCAACTCAAGTGCTACGGAAGCGAATAATGGGCCTAAGGGGCAGGCCACTTAACTATTATCCTCAAAAGGGCACAGATGTAGTGATCTTACTTCAAATTACTAGTACTAAAGGTGTGAATGATGGGCCTATTGGGCAGTTCACTTAACTATTACTCTTAGACAGGCACAGATGCAGTGGTTTTACTTAACATTATTAGACCAAACCATGCGATTTAAATCCAGATACAATGTTTCTAAGCATATTATAATAACATGCTCCCTAGAGGGATTCAAGGAGTCTCAATTATTAAATTAATTATCCAAGGCAGGACAGTTACTTCATAATTTTTTCCACTTTAGTTGGAAAAATTATTTCTTGGTTTAGTTGTCACAAGGTCCAAGTTTTACAAAAGTGCTTGGTGCCAGGGGCATTCTTCGTTGAGTCCTCTGTTTACAGTATCCAAGAAAAAGATCCAGAACACCTCCCGTTTTTTTCTTAGACCTACGGGGTCAGTTCCTGGGTTCGCTTTTATTTTTTCTAGGATGAACCAACGAAGATCATGTTCCTTGTGATCTTTTTCAAGCCAGTGGGTGACCAAGGGAGCAGTGGTTTTTTGATTCCTGATATTAGATTTGTGTTCCCCTATCCGCACTCTACATTCTCTGCCCGTCTCCCCAACATATGGGAGGTCGCATGGGCACAGAAGTAAATATACGATATTGCTAGTGCGACAGTTTGTCATAGTTACATTCCGTCGTACAGATATCGTGCGGTCGTTGGTACTGACTGTCTCTCCCACAATAGCTTGAGGACAGATGTGGCAAGTCCCACATTTATGGTTTCCATATATGGGTTCAAGTCCGGTTATGGAGGTTTGAATGTTTTCGGACGTTTCCCTGAATTTGCCCCTTACCAGGTGCTTTTTCAGGTTGGGATTTTTTTTTAAAGCAAATATCGGTCGAGTCAGATGTGGTTTCTCATTTTCTACATTCAAAATGTGCCAACTTGAGTTGATGGCCTGTCTAATCTTGTGGTTCATTTCAGAGTGGCGAGTAACACATACAAGCTGGTTAGTTTTCTCAGAGTTTCTTGATGTGAACATAGCCTCTCTGTTGGTGTATCTTGCCCGTTTGAATGACTCTTTAATCAGCCTTGCTGGGTAGCCTCGAAATCGGAGTTTCTCTTGCAGGATATCCGCTTGGGTCAGGAAGTCGTGCATATCAGAACAATTTCTCCTAATTCGGAGAAATTGACTGTAAGGGATACTATCCCTCTGGCTCCGCGGATGAAAACTGGAGTACTGAAGCAAGGTATTCCGAGCCGTAGGTTTGGTGTATAGTGATACTTTAATGTTTTTTTGTCATGTTCAATCCAGATGTCCAAAAATTCAATTTTGGAAGTGCTTGTGTGACTAGTAAATCTTAAATTAGCGTCCGCTAGATTGAGCCATTGGATGAATTCAGATAGCTGTTCTTCAGTCCCCCTCCAGATGAAAAAGATGTCGTCAATGAACCGTTTCCAGTTCATGACGTTTTCGAAGAAAGGGGCCAGTTCATTGAAGATGTTGATTTTTTCGAATTCGCCCATGTATAGACACGCTATACTAGGGGCGCAGCTTGCCCCCATACTGACTCCAGTGGCCTGCCTGTATATGTTGTTGTCAAATTCAAAATAGTTCTCAAAGAGAACTATCCTGAGGCATTGCAAGATGAATTCATCGTTGGTAATCTCGGGCTTTCTAGAGAGTATGTTTTCAATGGCTTCATATGCTCCTCTCTGGGGTATATTAGAATACAATGATTCAACATCAAGGGTAACCATTATTTCAGAGTTCTCCTGGAATGGTAATCCTTCTATTTGTTGAATAAGATGTCCTGTGTCCCTCACGTACGATTCTAATTCAGTTACCAATGGGTTTAGAAATTTGTCAATATATTTTGACAGTGGCTCGGTGGCAGAGCCAATGGTAGAAACGATCGGTCGCATAGGGGGATCGGTGCTGTTCTTGTGGGTCTTCGGTAGCCCATATATGATGGGCATTTTGGTGTTACTCGGGGTAAGAAATTCTGCTTCCGCCTCACAGATGTAATTTTGATTGACCCCTCTCTGGACAAGGCTTAGAATTCGTTTTTTCAGGGCGTTTTCAGGATTCCTGGTAATTCGAATGTAGTGGCCTGACGCGGAGAGTAGTTCGGTCATTCTTCTTTTGTAGTCTTTGGTGTCAAATACAGTGATCCCACCCCCTTTATCACACGGTTTAATTGTGATGTTTTTGTTCAATTCAAGCTCTTTTAGAGCATTTTTTTCTGATAAAGGAAGGTTTGCTTTTGGTATCGGGACATATTTGGTCACTTTATTGATTTTATTCATGACCGTCTTTTCGAAGATGTTTACCTCCGGGCCCACCATTTCCAACGATGGTGTAAATTAAGACGGAGGTTTGCACCCGGATCTATTGTTCTCGCTGTTTGTAGATTGAGTTTCCAAGAAGAATTTTTGAAGACGCACTTTCCTAAAAAATAGTTGCAGATCCTTATTTAGCTCAAACTTGTTAAAGTTGGCTGATGGTACAAAGGATAAGCCCCTCGTTAGGAGTTGTATGGCCATTGGATCAATGATTTCACTCGATATGTTGAACACAGGGAGCCCCCTTATGTTCGCCAATATTGATGGTGGCGAGTCTGTACGTACATTTGCGGCTGTCCGCGACCCTGACGGTAATTCCTCGTCTGAGGTGCTCTCGATGGAGGACGGGTGTTGCCCCGGCGATTCCCTAAAAAACGGTTCTGTTGGTGATTATAATTACCATTCCTGTTTCCCCGGTTGGTGTTATGTCCCTGGTTGGGGTTATGACCTTCATCATAAATGGGATCATAGTCTTCAGGGGTATCTCCTTCAGAGTCAGTAGTCTCTGAAAAGGTGGTGACTTTTCTTCCCTGACCCCACCTAGGTGCTTGTCCCCGAGGTGCACTTTCTTCCTGGACTGTGTAAAAGTTAGTAGCCAGGTAAGGGTATGCCCTTTCTTGGGTAAACATTCGAATGTCTTTTCTTAATTTTTCAGTTTTCCTTTTAAGAAGGTAATCAGAAAAGGATTCCAGTTCAAATTGGATCTCCTCTAGTTTCCTTTTACCGTCATCTACCGCATTTCCTTCTTTCAGTTTGTCTTCTAATTCACGGATTTCCTTGTTAAGGATATCTATCATGGCACGTGCTGTTTCTACAATGAGCATCATCCAGTCCCTGGAGCAATGGTTGGATATAAGTGCCCATCGCTCCAGGAACTGTCTGATCTCAATGAACATCCCAGGGATATTCCGGACTCTAAGTCCGATCGGGATAGTGCCGGCTCGTAGGTAGTCGAGCATGAATTTGGCATGTAGTTCCGTTCTTTTGGATTTTTTACGGAGGTTTAACAGTTTGTTCCAATCACCGTTTATACCTTTAGGGACGGTGAAATCCTGATTGCCATCTGCTGGAAGACCAAGCATCTTGGCAAAATCATCATCAGTAAAACCAAATGTTTTTATGGTATCCATGATAGATACAGTTCAGTTAGAGCTATATTGTATAAGGTAGGTTTTGCAATAAGGGTTCTAAGAACCTCAACAGTTATAGGTCAAACAATGTGTTCCACATTCACAACACCATTCAAATCATGACAACTATCTATCATAGCCCATCTCAATTGGTTTACTTAGAAGAGAGACACCCGGAATACCCCCACAGCACAAGGCTGTGAGTGAGAAAGCGAAAGAAGGGGGTTCCCCAATGGGTTTCTTGTTGGATGTAGGCAGGACGAGGGGGAAGAAAAACTGAACAAAGAACAAAGGACGTACCCCGCCAATTGATGAGGTGGTCCCGAAGCCGGGATCCCAATATATGTGGGGTGATAAACCTAGGAGTTGGCACTGCACATTACAAAATTAACGCAATTCAAATATTTGCAAGAGAAGGTTTTTAGCAAATATATAGGTATTTTTATTTAGGTGTAGAAAACATTTATATACAAAAATAACACATGGTTATCTTAGGAATATTGCACAATATACATAGTAAATTAAGAAATGATAAAAGTGACAAAAACTACATTCTTCTTTGGAGCCTACCCAGTAACACTACATACTTCAATCATACTTTCATTCTTTCAGCTTTTCAAAACCTAATCCTACCTAAAATTCAATCATTCCACTCACATTCTTCAATTCATACCCATCGTTCTGATGTATGCCACACATGGATGGTAGATATGTGGCATAGAGCAGAATATTATTCCAGACAATTAATCTTACTACGGCCCCTATTTAATACTACATAGTATGCCGTATTTCTGGAGCCACGAGCCGACGCGCGTTTCGGTGACAGGCCGGGTGGGCCACACCTTCGTCAGGGCTGGGAGTTGTTGACTGGGAGGAGAAGAGGTAGTGATCTAAAAATAAAACACAGCGCCTTAGTATTTTTCTATATAACAATTCAATTTGTCAAGGCATATATCTCTCTAATACATTTCTTTTATACAAAAAATAGATGGAGTTTAGAACATGATTGTTATCTTTAGTCTGATGTTTATGTGGTTGCCATTTTGACAATGTGCAGTACCCAACTTAACTAGGGCCACTCCCTGAACCAGACTCCCGTAAGGTGAGATCTGTAAAGGGCAATTAGATAACCTGGGCTAAGTAACCAAAGAGAGCATTTAGCATCTTTCATTTCCCACATTAAGCAGCATTATAACATACAGTCATTCTCGGACACATGTTGACCAAAAGCACAAAGAATTATTATACATCAGGTTGGCAGCCAGGGGCTACGGTGTTTAGAGGCCCAACCTTTGATACTTCTTGAACCTTAGGTGTCAATACAGGTAAGCATATATTAAATAAAGTAGATAAGAACCAAAAACAGTGATATTAGGTAGTATCTGGTTAGTTTTAACTGAACATTATTGCCCCAAGGATACACGTTGTTGCATCAGGTTTTACCTATTGATGGTTTCTGGTTGAAAACGATATATATATTCATTTGGTTGCTGCGCAAAAACTACAAGGGACGCATAGAGACAATAGTCTATATATATTAGGATGGACAGTTGGTGTCAGGATGGCAGACCGGGAAGTGGGTGGAGGGAGGGGGGAGGTGTTGGTTCACTTTGCAACATTAGCACGTGTATATATTTATACTAGCAGCCCGTCCCGACGTTGTCCGGGGAATCAAAGTGTTAAACTCTGTTTGAGACGAAAGTTAGTGGATTGTGGCAAGAGAACAGTGCTATTGATGAAAGCGCCGTGAATTATCATATAGCACTGTGTGTGGCCAAGTAGAATTAGCGGTACCGAAATCGTTATGTGTTTTTTTATGTTAGCCCCCTTTCAGAAGATTTGATGTACTCCAAAGGGTGAAAGTCAGTTGTATTTCGCGCAGTAATTGTAGAGAGTGGCAGTGCGAGGAGGCCTTTCTCCGTAATTCTGGAATACTGGCCGCTCTCAGTAATGATTGTGTTGTTGGCAAGGTGTGAATGAGAATGCGAGTGTGTTCGTTGCGTCAGAAGGGTCTTTCTCGTTTCCCTCGTCTAGCCTCCTATTTGGAAGGTTGTTGTTTGACAAATACGTTAAGGGTTTGCATAGTAGCAGCCCGTCCTGACGCAACCGCCACCTTCAGGGCCTCCAACCAGCCGCACACGGGCCGCGTGCACAGACCTCTGGCAGCATTTCGTTCTTTACGTGTCCAGTTGAGTTATGCACGCTACGCAACTTCGAGGCACCACATCGCGCCCAAATGAGGAGCGCCGCCGCACCGCTGACTCACCTGTGCACCCGCCTCATCACCCGCACCCGCACCTGACGCCATCGCACACACGCCATCTTGCCTCTCGCAAGCGTTGTAAACGCCCATGACGCCTAACGCCGCGTTCATATCACTGTATGCATATGCCCATGCCTCAATGGATTACTTTTCCCCTAACGTTCTTTCCCCCCCCTAATGTATATAGTGTGGTGCTGTATAGCCTATGTCCATCTGCTGAAACTACCCTTTCCAATGGGGTTTTGGGTGTTGTGATTGGTGCTGCAGTTCTTCAGTTTACCCGCCTCAAAGGTTTCCAGTTCTTCCTTTATAATAGTAGTATAGATATACACAACGTTGGATTTGAATACGCGCGTGTCCAATACACGTGTGTTTTTAATCGAAAGGCCGAACAGATCCTATCGATTTGGTTGCTGCGCAACAACTACAAGGAACGCATAGAAACAGTAGTCTACACATATTAGGATGGACAGTTGGTGTCAGGATGGCAGACCGGGAAGTGGGTGGAGGGAGCGGGGAGGAGTTGGTTCACTTTGCAACATTTGCGCATATTTATATATACACAATGTGACAATAGTCACAAAAACATATTGTGTGCCCACAAGCATTGTTAAGTTAAACATATTAGAAACATGCGCTTACTCTTTTCTTTCTCTTCCATTTAACCATACTGAGCCACAACTCAGACCCCCCACTGCATGGCAGACTGATCAAATTTCTTAAAGCCTTTAAAAAGCTTTGCTAAAAGGGTCGGAAGCTGGGCAAATTAGGTCTAACTTTCTGCATTGAACTTTTAAGAAACAAAAGGATTCTATACTTAAATTTCTGCTTTTAACTGCTTATCGTAATATTGTGCTTTTGCTACTTGTTTTAAATTGTTATGGTTTTAACTAACTAAACAATAAACATTACTTACTTACATTCCCATACTGAGCCACAGCAACGTGTGGCAGGGTACAGCTAGTTCAATTAATAAATTCCAACACTTTATACATCACTTTTTTGCTTGCACTGTAATTTTGGGGCAACGACCCAATATATACCAGCAGGTGCAGCTGCAGAATATGTTCTAGTATCCTATCATTGCAACATCTACGTGATGGGAAATTCCTCCGTTTTAATGTGACTCCACATAACTCATTGTAAAGGTCATCTTAACTACAACTTAACTTAACTTAACTACAGGTTGTCTGAAGTACAAGAAGACTGGCAGCCAGAAGAATGATTGGTCCTACAAATAGTATTGGTTCCGCTTTCAAAACTGTTTCCATCATATTTTCCTATTCTGCTGTAACTGGGACCTCGGTTCCCTCTCTGCAATCTAACTTATAGTCAACAACCTCCACCAGCAAGTGTGGTGGTGCTGTTTGTTGTAAGTAGAGTCTGGGCATCCCACAAGCTCAGAGTCCGCACACATACTAATATAGTATGAATGATAGCCTCACAACACATATGCTGCCTATGGATCAGCCACATCCACTCCTCATGTGGATTTTTTTTGAGGGAATCTTCTCTGTAAATTCATATTCTCTCTTTGTAACATTAATTCATGGTATTGCTTACTGTTAAGATTGCCAAGTCTGTGCTGATTCAACAAGGCAAATCTACATGTGAAGTTCTCCACAAAAGTTGATTTCCACCTAGAACTAGTCCTAAATCTCAACCCATGTGTTTTTCATCAATTCTGGGAGGAAATATCCAACTATAAGTAGGATTTATGACTCCCCGCTGAGGAATGCACCCTCCTCATCATCCACCCTGACCTGCTAAATGCCCCCTTTGTAAATCCAGGTAAGAACTCAAAATTCCTCTCTCACAACAAGTTCTATTAGCAATTATGACACCTATCCTTCACAGATATGCAGGTATAATATGCCAGCACCTAATTTACTGCTTATAGCAGACCCTGTGAGTAAACTGTGATAATTGTTGTCAGCATACTTTACCTTTCTAACATCAGGTCCCCATATCTATCACTTTGTTAGCACCAGCTTGAGCAGATACACTTCCATGTTTGGCAGGGCAATTATATGGTGCACACAGTTGATGATGTATCTCAGTACCTGTCACAATCATCATGAATCGATTGCCTGTGATACAGTCAAGCTGTCTCCGCTTGCCGTTTGAGAGCATCCAGTAGCCTGGTGGTGCAGTGCAGTCAATATTTTTACTAGTGCAGGTATTGGAAGTGGGCTGTAGTGTAGTGAGCTCCTTCTCCCAGTCAGCAACCATGTTACGAGTCACATTAGGCGAGAAGATTTACATAGCAATAAGCTGCTTCACTAAACAGCCAGAAATATTGATCCTCTACCCAGTCGCGTAGCTAGGCCTTATGCCGCCCATGGAAGCCCCTGTGTTTGCCGACCATGGCGGGCAGATGGAAATGTGGGAGGTGCTGGTGACCCTTGTGGCGGCCGCCCCATGATGGCCGCAGGGGAGAGCAGTGGGGGGTCGACTGCCGCCTCCAAGACTCCTGCCGCCTGGGCCAGACCGATTGCTACGCCACTGCCTCTACCTATAAATCATCTTTCTCCTCCTCAAATAATATATTCTTAAAATATTGAGCAAGGCAACAAAGATATTCACCGACAAAATGAATTTTTTTGTCTCTGTCTTGCTTTCTTATGGGGAGGCTGTATGAGGTCCGTTGGTTTTGTAATGAGTCTCATCCATTGATAGGAGTGACTCATGGCTGTTTATTTCTTCTCCCCTTGCAATATCACGTATATGGCACATGTGTGAAGCCTTGATGAAATATTTGTTTTATTAACTTGATACAAAATGTAATGTTTTTGTTAATTTTTAAGTTGTTATTTAATAAATACAAATGTAATTTAATAGAAAATATAGGTTAGCAATTCAAACATAGTTTTCCATTTATTTTCCTATTTTTTCCCTATGGGTTTTTTTCCTTGCCTCCATGGATTTCTATCAGAGTGTGTTGGAGTACAATGATCGGCCACTTGTGGTCATTAACTCCAAGGCCTAACTGGAATAGATGTGTGCCTATATTTTCAGTAGTACTCCTGTAGTGGACATAGGTGTACCTTTCATGAATAACAGTTATCTGACTCTTCTGCGGGTGTGTTTTAATATTTGCAGGTGGTTGTCTAAACCACCCCTTAAATTTTCCTTAACCCCACACATTTTGTATTTCATATTACCCATTTACTGCTAAAACGTTTTGGGAGATGTCTGCACCCCTGACAGAGAGCTCAGTTCAGAAGAGATAAGACAGGTGTAAGCAGAGAACCCCAGTCCGACATTTTTTAGTAGCATTTCTGTAAGTAAAGTAGTATTACTGGAGTATTACTTCCCATACTCAAAAATTGTGTAGAGGCCACTCAGTATTTTAAAAGTGAGGCCACTTATGTGCATGAAACTTGTCTCTGTGCAGGTTGTCATATTCTATTGAATGTTTGTAGCATAAATAGGTGGAATGTTCTGAGGTTGTAATAGTGGTGATAGAGGGAGAGACTCTAGTGTTCTGGCCTTCACCATCTCATAGTGGGAGCTCCTATGTGTAATTATTCAAATTGTGCAAGAGTCACAACAGGACCTTTATCTTCACATGTTATAATCAGACTCCTCTCTAGAATGCCAGAATCCCGTAGGAATCAGAGGAGCTAATACTAGTGAAAAGATTATCAGATGCTATATTATAGATATCTATAAAATGTAAACCTCACAGTGCCTTCTACACAGTGCAGGGATTTTCAGAAGGGCACCCAAGGCCCCCAGACAAATAACCGTAGGCCGTGGAGGGATGGGGGCCTGCAAAGTTGCTTTCTGACAGCCTTTACATGTTGTAAAGCACTACATGGAATGGCTGTCGGAAAACAACATAATAATCCCAACGGCAGAAACGCCATCCGTAAGGGATTATGATAAGTATCCAACTGGCTGACGTGCTCCTTGAGCCAGTCGGAACACAATTAGATTGACTGGCTGGTTTACACTTTGACCATCGACATTGAAATTGGGCGGTCGGACTGTAACCCTATGGTGTTTGTCCGTAAGCTTCGAACAAGCGGTCGGAGGCTTAGCGACCAACATTGTAATGAGGACCTTAGTAGTGGATGTGGGAGGGACCGGGCAGTGGCTGGAAAACTAGGCAGACCTACTACTAAATGGGAGAGGTTTTGGGAAGAGCAAGAAGGGTTTAGGCATGGTCAGAGGGGGTTTATGGAATGTTGTGCACCCTCCTAGAAATGGGTACGACCATTCCTATTCTTAAACCACACTTGTAAAGGTATTACAAACAAAAAAAGGGTCCATAACAGTAGTATCTATCCTCCAGCTCAAAGCTAAAGTAAGTCCAGCACCACATGTGGCCAACCACTTGTACTGCAACAGCCTCCCTTAGCAGAGAAATGGAGGTAGGGAAGTTAAATTATTAACTAATTATTTAAATGAGTTAAGAATATAATTACTTTTAATTTAATGTTTAAATTTTTTAATTTAAAAATGAATGTAACAAAATGCATTATTTGTAATATTTCCTAATGTATAAAAATATATTTTTTTCTTTAGGAGGGATTGTAATCATTTAAACTTCAGAGACTAATTAATTTAATCTAACTTCAGTTAATATATTCAAAAATAATTAGCATTTACATTTACATTCAGTTAACAGTGTGGTAGCATTTTGTTTATTTTGTTCTACTTTTGATATAAATATATAGTAATTAAATATATCAAATTCATTTACATGAATAATTTACATAATGTTTTTATATATTTATTAGAAAATCACACTGAAAGTCCCATATTTATGGATGCTTATTATATATTACACCATTACACCAGGTTATGTATAGAACTGATTTAAATTAATTGCATTTTTCAAGAAGTTACATATGTTTCTAAATCAACAAAGCTTATTAAAATATTTTATAAAAAATAGTGTTTCTTTTTAATTATATTTAAATGTGATAACATTAAATAATTGTAAATACATATTTAAAAAAGTTGGAATAAATTAATTTACGATAACATTTTCTATAGGGTTCTACTCTAAGTTTCTGCCTCCATTATTTTCTATGGGAGAGTATTGGCATGTGTCTTGCTAGACCTAGGACTACTTCTTTTTTTTGGCTGTAGTAATTTACACTTGTAAATTTGCCTTCACCCCTTGTTATTGCACTTTTGAGCAACTATACATTTGTATCTGGCGAATAGCCAAAACTAATAAAGTTACTCTAAATAGTAAACTTGCACAAGTAACGTACTCACAGGTCTAAGGGCCTCATTACGATGGCCAAACATCTTTCTGCCATCTTACCAGGGATCTCCGTCCGCCATATAACAATGGCATTTTGACAGGTGGTGGTCAGAAACACCGACCACCAGGATACCGTAGGGCAGTTTGTCTGTATCCGACCGCCTGTCAAACCTCCCAGTAATCCCAGAACTGAGGCGGTGCCTGTCAGGCACCGCTGTGGGGATTACAATATCCCTTTCTGGCAGTCGTTCTGTGCAGGTCAACCGCAGCAAAACAGCAGACGGAAATGGATTTGGGGGCCTGTAGCTGGCCCCCCTAACCCCATGTCCAGGGACATAGGCCTTGGGGGCACCAATGGTGCCCCCCTACATATCCCTATACTATGTGATAGGCATCGCATAGTGCCTGCCACGTAGTACAGGGATATGTGTGGGGTGTCTGTTTTGGCTTGCAGTGGGTGCTGCAGAGCGCAGCATCCACCACAATGCAAAACATGGGCAATGCGACCACCACGGTGGCAGTCACATCCTAATTTGCCCTGTGAGACCGCTGCCACGTAGGCAGGCAGTCCCAAATAAAATTGGATGGCAGACGGCGAAAGTCCGTCCGCCATTCTAAAGACCCCCTAACTTACATTTGTGAATTTTCCCACAAGAGTTCAAAAAACAGTTTTGTAACAGTAGTATCTTTTTTAAACTATATTCCTGCAAGACTGCTGGCAATTTTCAAGCATACCCGTAGAGACAAAAGATCTGGCTTAATGATTTAACACATGGAATTACAAGAAAGCACAAACAGTTGTATAATGTAAGGTTAAATACTATCTGAAATAAATATTCTATTTTATATATTGTTTCCAAAAATTACTCTAAAAATTTCATACTACTGTAAGTAGATTTTGTATTATTAACTTCAATGGAGCCATATTTTTGCATACATTATTTAGGACACAATATTTATTAGAAATTATATTTTGACAACAATACAACAATATTCTGGTTCTACACACCACAAAATGTGAGCATCAGAACATTAAAACCAGACTCAGGGCCTGATTACGGGTTTGGCGGTCCATGGGACTGCCAACCCCATGGTGGAGGTGCGGTAGCGGTTGTGGACCTCTGCATCAGTGGCCAACCACCGCATTATGAGTGTGGCGGTCGGACCATGAGGGGACTTCTGCAACTGCTGGGAATCCGTGATCCGTGGCAGTGGTGCAGCGGTTTTGAGGCCGTATTATACTAGGCGGTGCCGTAGCAGCACCGCCAAGCAAATTGCAAGTTTCCTCACAGCCTCACGTTTCATGACGGTGAGCCTGCAGTGAAAGTTTGGTGGTGAGAATACAAATAGGGCCCTACAGGGTCCCTTCGTGCCTCTGGGCCTAGGGATACATGCAGGGGGGCACATGGTGTCTCTCCCTGTGTGCATGCATGGACACAGGGACATAACTTAACAGTCCGTGCTAGGCAAGAAGGACCTTTGATCTTCCCATTGCAGTGCCTTTATGAAAGACACCGCCATGGGAACGCCACTGGACTGCGGCCAGACTAAAGCGACCAGCGGTGAGCTTTGGCTCCCGCTCCCGCACCACCAAACTTCTAATCGGGCCCTGAGTGGTTTTCACAGTGCTTGTTTAAAATAATTGTGTTCACAGCAATGAGGAAAACAGCACAATATTATGTGTTAAAAAATCAAAAACAGGTGTGCAGCAAACAGGACTGTTGAATTTCACTTTCAGTGCTGCCCATGTAAACTTTATTACACAACGAACACACTGAAATTAGTTCTCTAACCTAAATAAAGAAAATCTCACCTCTACCTTAATATAATTAGAAATGTGGTCTAATTTCTTAATTCAGCAGTGTAGTCATTTGACTTATATCTTCTATTCTCTATGGGATCCCTTGTGATACCATGTCCTTCTTGTGAACTTCATAGCCATAAGTAGATTTTTTTGGCGACTGTTACAAAATGGTCTTTGGTTTATTTGAAATAACTGTGCTAAGTAACATAGATGTTTTCTTTAGCAGTGATGCTTAAGGCCTCTTGTCCATGTTTGGTGCTGAGCACACTTGAGCCTTCATAACTTTTCCACGAAAGGTATCTAGGTCAAATTTGCATCCTTCTTTCCTCACATCTCGGGGATTCTACTCAGTTTGTGGATTCACCTGGAGGAAACCAAGAAAATAACTAAAATATGAAAAATACAGAATTTTTATTTTTTTGTTAGAAAAATGGGAAAAGGTGATATGCAAGAAAGTGTAAGTTTTTTTCTTACTAATTTCACTAACAAACTATTGCTCTGATCACCACCTTTCAGCCTACAGGAACAAGCAGAATTTGGACATGAAAGGCAATTTTTAACACAGTTTTTGAATATTTGTAATTAGTAGTTTATTTTTTTTTATTTTTAGTGGTTCCAATCTACTTGCACTTTGTGGTGGAATCAGGTGTGAAAACCATGGGTGAACACTAAAAGCTATATATTTCCTAAAACTTGGTAAAACTGCAAAGGAAAGCATTGGGGGAACCACTCAAGTCAGATCACCTTGGATTCACATGCTTGTTCAGTTTTAAAAAATGTCACAGGATGTTATTGTTCGCTTGGAGATGTCGGACGCAGGGCTAAAATACCATAGCCATCAAGTGAATTTTGGAATGCAATTTTATCGACATTCTGGTAGATGCTGAACTTATTAAAGTTGAGTCCTCTGACGGCAGAGTATCTGTGAGATTGGTATCAATTTTAGAATTCATTTTAGGAGCAGCAATTCTAATTATTATGTCAAACACAGGCATCACTAAAGTTCAGACAGTGGGGTTTAGCACATATGTAAGTAGAAGATTCTATTGCAGAATCAGCTCCAAAACTGCAGCAGCAGACATCCTATGTGAAGCCATATCTATAGGTTGAGGGCAACAAATCTAAAAAAGAAAAGCCTGTAAAAAACACACTGAAAGAAGATCTACTCCAATGAAATACCAATATTGGTTGAACAAAAAGCAATCAGGAATCTCTAAAGTACTAGTGGTGAACAATTGTAAATCATAGAATGCTGAGAAAAGCACACGATAAAAAAATGTAAAACGAGGCAAAAATATGTTTATGAAATAAACAATAAAGAAAAGTTTAACTGTAGCATAAACTACCATCAATGCAAAGTACAAAAAAGGGATATTTACTACTGTAAACAGTGCAATCTCTAACTGAACACACTCAACAGTTGTAGAAACAAAAAACAAACTTAATATATATATATCTATATATATATATTTTTAAATAAACTCCAGAACATTGTTTGGGCGGATAACTTGATCCTTATGACCCTGGATATAGAGTCACTCTATACCAGTATACAACATTCTTTGGCTATAGTTGCTGTTAAGCATTTCTTGGATTCTAGGCCCGGCGAATATCATATGGGCAACAAAATGTTAGTTGCCCTGATTATGTGGTGTCTGAATAACAATTATTTCTCATTTGGTAAGGATGTTTACAGGCAGATACAGGGTGTTGCGATGGGGACCTGCTTCTCCCCTAGCTACGCGTGTTTGCACGTGGGCTATTGGGAGGAGCAGGTCCTCAAGGTGCAGCATAAGGAATTCATCAGAAACAAGATTGTGCATTGGTTGCGCTACATCGATGAGGTTTAATTGTTTGGAATGGCGATATTGAAAGTGCTGAGGAATTTGTTCAAACCATTAACAATAATTGTTTACATTTGCATTTTACATCTCATATCAGTCCAACCAAAGTACAATTTCTAGATGTAGGAATCTATACCAACGAAGGAAAATTAGCCACCACTGCGTATAGAAAATCAACAGCAGGGAATGCAACACTTCATGCAACTAGTGCACACCCCAAGCACTTAATTAGTAGCATCCTGTATGGGGAAATCTTGAGATTGAAACGTATTTGTAGCACACCAGATGATTTTGAAAGCTGCAAAAAAGAAGCCCTCATCAGATTGAGGAAAAGAGGTTACGCAAACAAGGTATTGGTGGACGCAGTGACTACAGCTAACAATAGATCAAGAGCATCATTGCTTCCACAAGATGATGTGGGCGAGCTGGAGCCGGTTTCCACACTCCTAGAAGTACCTAGACTAATTACATCATATAGTCGTCAAGAGAGAAAAATTAGGTCAATAATTAATAAAAACTCGCCTATAATCTTGACTGATGGTGTCCTCAACAGTAGACTCCCAACCAAACCCACTATAACGTTTAGAAAGACTGCATCTCTGGGAGCCAAACTATCAAGAAATAGTCCTGAGCTAGAAAACATGGAAAGTTGGTTGAAACCAAGACAGGGTTTCTTCAGATGTACATCATGCCGGGCATGCAAATTTGGAGTAAATACAACTAAATATAGGACTCCATTTAGAGAAAATGAGGCTTACATTAAGGTCAATTATAACTGCCGTACTGATTACGTGGTTTATGTCCTCACGTGCACCTGTGGGCTCAGTTATGTGGGAAGTACCAATCTGCAGGTACACGTGAGAATACTTCAACATCTACGCGCAATCCTCAACAGCGATCCGGCTTATCCGGTTGCACGACATTTTAAAGAAGCCCATATTAAAGACATTAAGTGCTTATCATGTTTTGTCATTGACTCCATTCCAGCCCCAAGTAGAGGGGGTAATCGGGAGAAAATGTTAAGACAACGGGAGACAAAATTTATTTTAGAACTGGACAGTAAATTCCCGAATGGACTTAACAACACAGAGGATATGCACACATTTTTATAAATCTAGATCATATCCGTACCTGTCTTATTCTTCCATAAGTCAACATACCCTACAGGCTTGTGAGGTATATTAGCACTTTCATATATTTAACTCGTCCGCTGCTAACTGTAAAATATAAGGGTATTTTCCAGCTTGCCTCTCTTTTGAAAGCACCTTTCTTTTAAAAACATTGTTTACAACACCGTTTATATAATTCTTAGGAAATAAGTTTAGATCTTTTATCTTAAAGGTATTTATCAATTCACAATATTTGCACTAGGCACTTTAGATCATAAATAACACATTTAATTAGTCGCACAGTAATTATAGAAACACTTATGTCATTACTATACTTGTTATAAATCCAAGCATTTATTTGAAACGGATATAATTTTTTGAATTTGAATTATAATAGCATTTAGGCAGTCATTTTATGAATTTAAAGATTTAAAAATTAAAATGTAGGATTTTTCATTACATTTGGCGGATATTTCTTAGCCAAGAACATTATGGCTAGTCTGGCATTTATGCAGAAAGTTGTTAATTGCGTATTTTGCACACAATTGGTTTGATATTTATATCTATATTTATTAAGATTTGATAATGTGTATATTTTAAATTATTTATACATATTTATTGTGTTTTAACTAATTTCAAAAATCAATGTATTTATTGTACTTTTTGATACAATATTTAAAATGTGAATTTACATATATATTTTGAATTATTTTAATATATGTGTCATATTAGGAATCTCCAAAACAGTGTAAGATAAGCAATACACTAACTCCATGAGACAAATGCATGTGTTAACTGAAAAGAACTAACAAATTATACAGTTTTCTTCACTGTTCATTATCACGTGGTGTTGCATTAAGAAAAGTATAAAAAACATGGCGTACTGCATTCCTATTATGTGATCAAGGGCACTGGATGCCCGAAACGCGTCATGAGATGAGGAGTGAGAAGTAAGGAATAAAGAAACATTTGCCATTGGATTGTCCTGTTTGTCCGTTTTCTTCAAGCTCGCCGAAAAGAAGTGCTGGGAGGTGTAGTGCATTCATATATATATATATATATATATATATATATATATATATATATATATATATATATATATATATATATATATATATATATATATATATATATATATATATATATATATATTATAAATATGTATTCGCTGGAAAAACAACAAAGGTTAAAGACTTTATAGATAGGTGAAAATGTAATTTTCAACATACCATAACAGATTTTGCAGATATGTTATCAATGATCTGATAGAACATGTCAAGAATGATGTAATATGTGAGGTAGTTAGCAGTGCATGGCGAGGGTGCGAGTTATAGTTGCTTTAAGGCACAAGTTAGAGTTACATGAGATAACTATAACTGGCAAATTTCAGTGGTTTTGTTAATTTAAAACGCTATACTTTAAATGACATTTTTACCTAGGTAAACAGTCCCTTTAACCTTTGTTTTTTTTTTGCACCGAAATTCTAGGGGTTTCTTTAATGTAAAGTAAGATTTTATTACAATTACTAGCTATAACATCACTTTAAACTTTGCTTTTTTCAGTGAATATCTACTTTTTTTAATTGTAAAGTAAGATGTCCATCAACGTGAATGGCCAGACCCTGTGCCCAACCTCCCACAGGGGGAGCACACGGCCGGGGCATGCACAGTTGACTATGCACAAAATATTTTCAATAAAGCATTTAAAAAACATTAAACATTAAACATGTCTTTAAATCTTTTTTTTTAGAAAAATTCAAGCCAAAAAGTGCAGCCATAGGACCATCCTCAAGAGGTTTCTGCACTCCAGCTGATGAGCATACATCCCCACCTGGGAGAGCTTTAAAAATCTATGGTAAACTCTCCTGGGATCATGAATTAAATGATCCAGAAGACTTATTGTGCTTTGCTTTTAGGGTTGTTGGGGGTGCAGCTCTCCACAATGCTTGGTGGTGCCCCTTCCCCTTTTAGGGGCAGCACCAATACCCAAATATATTAATAAAAAGCCTTCACAGGGCATTTATAGGCATTCCCTGCTTCAAACAGTGAATGATACAGGAGTGGCTCCTGCCGCTCGTTTATTATTCCTTTTCTTTTTAACATTTTTTATAGGTGTCCTGGTCTCACCTTGGACACCCACACTTTGTAATACCTTTAGGGCCATGGGAAGCACCAAGGCCATCTCGCCTCCTGCTGGCTCCCAAGCCAGCGCCCGTACTGCGTGCCACAGAAGCTGACCATTATTTTAAAGTGTGCCCGGCGCCCACTCAGGGAACTTCCAACATGCTAAAGGTTTGGCCTGAAGAGATAGCCCCAAGGCCCCTGCCGGCTCCCCAAACAACATCCATACTGGGTGCCAGCGGGAGCCTGCCATTATTTTTAAATGAGCATACACAACAAGCTAAATGACAGTGGTTGCAGGGTAACCCAAAGCACTAGTGGCTCCTAATGGCTCCCCAGCCGGCAGCCATCCTGGGTGCCAGCGGGAGCCCGCTCTATTGCGTTGCTACCGCTTGGGTGAGATCAGCGTATTTCTCTGCTCCCCCTGAGCAGGAACAATATTGTGTTCCCTGCCTGGAATAGTGCAAGCAGGGAGTTTATATTTCTTGTTCGCACTTTCCTGGGCAGGGAACACCAGTGTCCCAGGAGATGGGGTTCCTAGAATACAGCTTTGATTGGGCCCTGGGTAATGGGGTACCAAGAGCTAGCCAATTGCTTGGGAAAGGGTGGTGCAAGTCCCCACTTCTTAAAAAGTTAATCCGCCCTGGGGGAGGATGTTCCAAGTACTTTCTCAAGGATCGGGGAGGGAGGTCATGTCCCACTCACCTTAAATAAACTTGTCGGCCCCAGGAGTGGACATGGGGTCCCCAGGGCTGCATGCCGTCCTTCCATAAATTAACCTATCAAACCTAGGGGATGGGATCTCCGGGGCCTCCAGAGGGCTCAGGGAGGGAGGTCGATGTCCCCTCCCCCAAAAAACAACACTGCACTTAACACCCAGGCCCTGGTCCTGTCAGGGGATCTTTGGATCCACAGTCCCATTAAGAGAAAAATAATTTTTGGCTCTGGGGGGCCCCCACCAGGCTTGGTATGACTGGGTATTTGCACCTTGCCCCACTACCTGTTTTTTGGGGGTCTTTTTCCAAGACAGGGGACTTCGTCCCTAAGTTATAAAATGGCGGCCACTATATCTTAGTTGATGTGGCAGCCAATGAGATGTTCTCTTCTGATCTGTTAGATCTGAGCATGCTTCATAGTGTGATAGATTTATAAATTTTGAACCTTAATATCTAAAAAACTACTGAACTGATTTATATCAAATCACAAAAAGCAGACTTCCTAAGTAAAGATCGAGCTGTCTGACAAATTTGGTGTAATTCATTTCAGTCATGTTGGCTGTAGCTGTTTCTAATGTTCCTATGGTAAATTGCATGGAGAAAAAACATTGTTATGTTATGTTAATTAGCAAATGAAAAAATCTATTTACTATGGAACAGTGAACCTAACTATAACTACCCCGCGAGGACATGTATATTTTATAGCGTTTTTTTATTGTGCTCTTGATCATTTGGAGGAGCATGAAGAAGAAGAAGGATCCACCATTCTCTAGAAACACAAAGAATGCAATCATCTGAGTTAAATGCATTCTTTGTGTTTATGGGAAAAGGGTGTGGCCAGAAACACTTTCAAATTCTCTTGGTGAGGGGGGGGCAGAGGAGCTGCAAGAAAAAGCAGCTGCTCTGGTGCTTGATGCTTTGAGGTGCCCTCTACAAGAACAGTACTGTTGACATTGTGGTCACATGAATAGTACACATTTGTTAGATATTGAATTATGTCCAATTCAACAGCTGTTGAATGTAAGACTTAAAATGTAGATGAAGAGGAGAAACACAGATTGTCTGTCTTCCTTCCGTGCCAAATATGCAGTCTCTCCGCTCTATTTGGAGCTCCAACAGTTGTACCCCTTTGCCCTGTGGTCCATCCTCTACAGTACTGCTGAGTCACAGTGACTGTCATCCCACCCGTTTGAGAGCCAGACTACTGTCACTCAAGTTGAAACACACTTAATTGGGTGTTATCTGCATATTGATGGTTGGTAACTTCCACATTTAACAGCATCAGAGGGTGATAGGAGTGACCCCCGCTGTTTGCCATGCTTTAGGGATAGAGACAGAGGCCTAAAGTAATCTGGTTTAATAAACTGTAATCAGGGATAGAGGAATCATGCTGGGACAAAACTCGTCAACCCCATCATAGTAGAGACGATATTAAGCAGTGACTCGTTTTCAAAGGCAACCAGTAACTTGAGGAAGGTACCCCATCACCTACATCATGCATTATTTCATTCTTCCATTGGAAGTTGTTCTTTCGCAGGTAGATCTAGGCTCAAATCCAGAAAGACAACTTCTCAGGATCCTACTTATCAGATTTGGGTTAAAAGTTGAGCCATGGCTGCCCTTTCAATGCTTTTATACAGGAAGAGATGTTTGAGGCCAGGTGAGAGATTCTGAAATTTTCTGGGGAACAAGGTTAGGCTTTATGAATTGTGTTGGCCTGACTTTAGAGTTGAAGTCAACAGGCCTTCTTCCAGGGATGTGTTGATGATTCTGAGAATTATAGTGGATGGGTAAAGCTCAGGACTTTGTCAGGTTCCTTAGAATTGAGCCAGAAATATAGAAAGAGGGGTTCAGTGAAACAATGATTTAGAGTAAGAATTTTTCTATTTGGGAAGGTTTCTTTGTCATATATACGAGTCTTTTCAATAAGTGTAATCTGTAGCTCAAGTATGATCTATAGGATTTTCTTTGTAATTGGTAATGTTAGCCACACATTTAAATAAGCATAGAATAGTGGAATATTGTTGCCTGACTCTTCGAATAAAGCTCCCAAATGTAGTTCGAGGCTTCTTGATATAGTTCTTAAAGAAATTATCTTTGGTTTATAGATTATGATGTTTGAATCGAGCACTGTGGAAGGCCATTCTCTGACCTACGTCTGAGTTTTTAATGAAAAGCTCTACAAATTAGGAAAGAACTGAAGCATGTACTGCAGGTCCACCATTATCATCCTCTCTTCTGATCGATAAACTCAGGTTTCTACACCAGCTTTTGATAGTTTTACTACCTGCAATTGTCACCTTCCAATCACACCTATTGATGTACAGTCTTGAAATCATGAGAGGGTTACACTTCTCCTCCAGTTTTTCAAGCCTGGAGATATGTTGACATCAGCACATCTTCTGAACAGCCCAGTCTAATGGCTGTCATTGCTTTCACAAACACACAGCAGACGGATGCCATCATTTAGGTCTGAAAACCAAACCGGTGCCCTTTCACTTACTTCTTGGCATTCTTCCTAACCTCGCCAGAGACGGCTCTGTAGTCTACTCTTGGGGATAGTTTCTCACAAACCACCTTTGCAGCTCTACTACACCCTCTACAAACAAAGATCTAGGTAACAGACTCCAGACAATTAAGGGCCTAGGCGAACAGGCCATCACTGACTCCCAATATCGGAACCCATACAATCTAAAATACCATCTCATGTCCATGGATGGTCCCATAAAGTTGGTCAATTAGGCCATCACAATTTTTTCTCTTTTTGACATCCCTTCAAGACTTTTGAGGTCCATGATTGGTTTTTTTACAGCTAACTAAATAACGAAAGGTAAGGCGGGAAGGTAGCTCCACTGCGTTTTCTGGGAGCAAGATTGTGGAAAGGCCTGCCGTTGGCTCTTCGCTTGGTCCTTCTTAAAGGCCTTAAAACTTGGCTCTTCAGGTAGACTTATAATTATTGTGTTTCCTTCTTCTATTTGGGATTTATTTTGCAAGTCCAATCAGGAGGTTTTAATTGACTAACAGTGCCTAGAAGCTCTTTTTTTGGAGCAAATGTTGCGCTTTAGGAACCGTATTTTTATTTCATTTCAAGGCCCCGAAAAGAAGTACCTGGATACACTAATTGTGCCAAGCAAAAAGAAATCGAATTTGACTACTCAAACAGATTGTATCCAAAGCCGCATGTAGTCCTCAAATGACTGTAATAATAAAAAATCAATTTAAAAAATCTCATTGATGGGGCTGTTTTTCTAACTAATGTTCTTTTTTGAAAATCTTTCAGCTTTGATTTGCAATTTGCTATACTTTTTTTGTGAATGCTGGCAAGAAGAAATCATCACCCAACCAAGCACTCAAATTCCAGGCAGCTACAATGTCATAATGGCAATTAAATGCTTTACAACAGTAACTATAGAAAGGAGCCAGGAAGTAAATCGTCATCTAACTGGGCACACAATGTGCAGTCAGCGTAGTTAGCTGTTTTTTTTTTACAGATCATAAACATGAATAAAATGTAAAAAGCACACATCCTTCTCAAACCCAGACTAATATCCACCACTCAAACTACTTTCATATTTCACTATACCAATTCACCACTAATGCTTTATGGGTTCCGGAGTAGTGTGCTACTCGCCGAAAAAAGCGTTTTAACACCCCATCAGGGGTAACAAGTGCTATATAAATGCAAACCTTTTTACCTCTTCTAGACCTCCGCTAGCCTTCTGAATCCAAATAACTAACTAACCTATCCACCACTCAAATTACTTTCATATTTCACTATGGTAATTCTACACTAATCCTTTATGGGTTCCGGAGTAGCGTGCTACTCTCAGAAAAAGCGATTTGACGCCTCGTCAGGGGTAGTAAGTGCTATATAAATGCAATTACAATACAATACAATACTTTAAAAGAGCTGTGTCACTGAAAAGAAAGGAACTATTTAAAAGCGGATTGTAACAATGTGCACACGCTTTGTGCGGTCGTTCACAGTTAAGCAAGCCACTGGGTAAAGTGGGCTGACCCAGGGCTTTAAGTGGGCCGGGTCTCACCGGTGCTGAGCAGCAGCAGTTTTTTAAATGGGGCCTCAGATCGGGATCTGCTTCGTGCCCTGGCACAATTGGCCCATTTTTTCCCGGACTGCAGAGACAACTGGCACATAATGTGCGCGTGCTCACACTGCTCACTTCTCACTAGTGGAGAAGTTACAGCATGACACATGCCAGGTGAGCGTTGTAGGGGAAGGGAAATCCTGTAAAGAGAGTAATTTTCTCCCTGGATTTCCCTTCTCCTTTTGAAACTCAGGAGCAGCATGTTTGTCTTGGTGTCACCAGGGCTTTAACTGGAAGCTTTTTCAATGTTATGTTGCTGCTTGTTTATCTTATGCAACTAATAACCTTTGACAAAGCCAATAGTCCTGACTTGTTGTAGGTATGATGTTACTTGTATCATATATCTGGATGCAATGACAGAAACAGCAAAATACAAGTCGGGCGTCACACCATGCTAAGCACAGTTTTTAAGCCACGCCCTTGAATACATTGGCCACGCCCCCATGAGAGACCCCCCTCCCTAGTTTTTTCATCCCACTTAAAGCCCTGGACTGACCCATTGCCCCATGATGTGATCTGTGGTGGGTGGAAACAAATTGTGAATGACAATCCACCAGAGAAATTGATAAAGCATGCTGACCCAAAAGCCCCACCATGTTTGTTTATCATGCCAATGTTTTTGGAAAGCAATAGTCTGGTGAGACAACTACGGCTGCCTCAAAGGGCAGACCTAAAACACCCCACACACAGAAGAAAGTTTATGGGGGTTGAAATTAGCGTTTCTGTGTTTGATAAAACTTGAGGTCTGTTTTGCGTGGTTGGTGGCCGAACATTGTTTATCGTATGCGAGGTACAAGCATGCCAGCAACTGAAGATGACTGCAAACATTGCTCTTGTAAGCAGCTCACTGTCTAATATCTGGTTAGTTAACAAGGCGCTTTTATGTGTTTTTTTTAGGAAACTGCTACAAAGCCAACCGATGTAATTTGTTAATGGAGGAATTCGTACTTTTGCGTTACTCTTAAGAACTGATGGTGAACACAAGTGTACTCAGGGCACAAGTCCTATGAAAAGAAGTGGTGGGACTGACAATATGCAAATGACTTCATGACGTCACCTGCTGAACGTGTCCCGGTGTCTGAAAATTCCACTGGGAAACGTTCAGCATATTTCTTCTTCGCAGAGGGGATGGCGTCCACCCTGTGAAAAGAGTGGGGGGACGCCGTGTACCTGTGTGTACCCCCGACTCGAGCCCTGAGTGTACTCACCAAATATATCCAGAAAACTGGAGAAGCATTTATTGCAACAATATAGACATGGTAATTTTGCATAGATGGGAATGTTTACCTATTTATGCCTCGGGCAAGTTTCCTGTAGGATTGTTTTTGCGGGTAACCTTTCTATAAAAGGATCCATTTCGAACGTAATAAACTTAGCATTTCTTTTTTTTCTATTTAAGTTGTTTTGTATATAATTTAAACCACATTTTAAACAACATTTTTTGAAATAGGAGTGTGTTTCAACATGTTCATTTGAAAAATCATGGATTTTCTTTCTATATGTGGTAGACAGAATAAGGACTACACTAAATTCAGATACATTTCAGATTTTGCGTGAGCCGCTCCATGCCCGGCAATTGGAGGAGCTACTGATAAAATGTGTGTCTCCACACAGACAATGGATCTGTGGCTCGTGAATGTCACGCCATTCATCAACTCCCTGGGTTTTAATACATGGCGTCGGCCATGACAGATGGGCATTCCTCACAGAATGATGAGACCCAATGGGACCATTAAACCGGCCTAATAAAGAACTCCTGCTGGCGAAGCGCCATTCATTCTCCAATGCAGTCACAAAACAAAGGAAACATGTAAATTGAGCGGTTTCCTTTTGCAGGTACCATGGCTTCATCAGTATAAATAAAACATGTGCCCCCTGTGAAGAAGAAACATTTATTGGACACTCTGATGAGTTTACAAGACTTCACATAAAAAACATGCTTGCCAAGATATGGGATACTGTAACGGATTTGTAGCAAAAACTGTTCATTTTGAGAATAAACCCCACATAGTCATTTATCAGTGTTGCAATGGTCCTGGTGAGTTTACAAATAAATCGTGCCAGCATTTATTGATGACAATGTATGCTCTTTTTGGTTATTAAGTGTGTAAGATGTTAAATCTGTGGCTGATGCTTTTAAAGTTGATTCTTCAGAGTTGGGCCAAATTCAGCTTCATGCCACATGTGTGTATTGTAAATTTGTACTGTTGTGCATTCAGATGAAGTGCCAGTAATGGCAAAATCCCTATACACCCACTCAAAATGGTGTATTCTTGGAGGTACCAATGATATATAATCCAGATAACTTAAACATGGAGGTATAGGATAGCTGAGTTCACTGTCCGATGGTGTAGCGCCCACTTTGTCATTAGTTTGGATTCAAGGCACAGATAACTTTGTCGGATACATCAGTATGTGATTCTGGGGTTTATATCACAAACCTTAGACACAGTCCTCCTGGGATATGTTCTGGTGTTGTTTTCTATTATATGCTTGGTTGGCTATCACCAGCATTTTAATGTCCCGGAGAGTACACAAATTCGAACACTCACCTAAAGAATTTTTTTCCCATGTCAGTATATTGCACAGTAACTATAAAAAGAAAACACTTTAAAATGTGCCTTATTGATCTCTGGCTGATAATGAAGATAATCAAAGACAGAAAGGACATGTTATAAATGAATGCAGACAATTTTATCTACAGTCCGATTTATGTAGCACGCACAAATGGGCGGTATTTTTGATCTCAGAGACCTGTGAGGAAGAGGAGAGCGTTAGAGTGAGCGAGGTCCAATGGAGAGCTCTGTTGAGTGGACTCCTTGTCGAGTGGGCTCCCTGTGCGAGGTGTGAGGAAACGGCTGCTGCACCGATAAGGTCGTTCCCATTGGCAGGACAAAGTTACTGACCCCTGTGTGGCCGGAGAGTGGTGTGCTGTGCCAATCAGGCTGGAACACGTGCATTGTGCTGAGGCAGCGACCCCGTGTGCCACGAGGGCTGCTATGGGAAAGACTACCATGCAGTAAGGGCCACAAACTTGTGCAGTATTGAACGGTCACCTTGTATGCCAGGAGGTCCGATCATGAAGGATTTCACTGTGTCGATCAGGCCGGAGCCCATTTGCTGTGATATGAGTTGAGTCCATATGCCAGTTGGGGTCACCGGGAACATCAAGTACTGCGACTTGATTTGCCATCACCTTTTGAGTAGTGAGGATGCCGTGAGAACACTTGCACATGATCTCCCAGACCAGGGACCCAAGACAGGATCATCGCAGTCACCCCCACCGGTAGAGGAACCTGACACTTACCATGCAGGAAGATCCACAGAGAGCTTACATTCAGTTCAGGAGTGCAAACTTGAGTGAGATACCCTGCACCCGCTAAGTGTAGCTGCCTGGACTGCGATTGGCCAACTCACCTGAACGCTGCTGCAGCCCCTGGGAGCACTAAGGGACGTGGTGGACTCAGGAACTCCAGACTCTTCATGCTTGCGTGTGTGGGTAAGACTGGTTTCGGGTGTGCCAGCATGGGGGGAGCTCGCTGTTAGTATTGCTGTGATGCTGGAACATTGTTGACCTTAAATTAGAGTCAACGTGGTCTCTTGAGCATCGACTGGTAGTGGGACATATCCTGAATGTTACTGGTGTTGAATGGGGAATAACCACTATTGCTAATTCGAGGAAGGGAGAGAGGGACATGAATCGCCATAGAAAGACCGGAGACCCAACCTCTAGGGCAGAGGTCTTCAAACTTTTTGATGCCGAGACCCCCCTGTCAACATTTTGAGGTGTAAGGACCCCCTCCTGACAAAAAATTCTAAACCTGTAGGCAGGGCTACTAAAATTATGAGGTAAGTGAGGACCAAATTAGGCGACAGGCTTGACTAAATTGTGTGGGAAGAAAATGTAAGTGATGTTATGTGATGCGGCGTATTTTGGGATAGCATTGCTTCATTATTTTGACATTTTTTACACACAGTAACACTGAGGAAAGATTTCACCCCATTAGTACCCGTTTATAACCAAAATACAGCAATTAACATCAGAAAGATTTCTAGTCAACCTTTAAGAAGGGCCTTCCACTCCACAGGAATACGTGCTGCCACATTAGAAGCTCACCTGGCCCTGGTCAGGAGAGGCAGGGGTCCCTTAAAAACCTGACGGTTTTGTGCAGAGTTAAGCAGTTTACCCATGCAGCTTTCCTCTCACCCCCTCCCTTCCAGAGGTCTTCTAACTTTTGGATGCCGAGACTCCCCTGTCATCATTTTGAGGCGTAAGGACCCCCTCCTGACAAAAATGTGTAAACCTGTAGGCAGGCCTACTAGAATTATGAGGCAAGTGAGGACCAAATTACGCGACAGGCTTGACTAAATTGTGTGGGAAGAAAATGTAAGTGATTTTATGTGATGCCGTGATGCCGCGTATTTTTGGGATAGCATTGCTTCATTATTTTGACATTTTTTACGCACAGTAACACTGAGGAAAGATTTCACCCCATCAGTACCCGTTTATAACCAAAATACAGCAATTAACATCAGAAAGATTTCTAGTCAACCTTTAAGAAGGGCCTTCCACTCCACAGGAATACGTGCTGCCACATTAGAAGCTCACCTGGCCCTGGTCAGGAGAGGCAGGGGTCCCTTAAAAACCTGACGGTTTTGTGCAGAGTTAAGCAGTTTACCCATGCAGCTTTCCTCTCACCCCCTCCCTTCCAGAGGTCTTCTAACTTTTGGATGCCGAGACTCCCCTGTCATCATTTTGAGGCGTAAGGACCCCCTCCTGACAAAAATGTGTAAACCTGTAGGCAGGCCTACTAGAATTATGAGGCAAGTGAGGACCAAATTACGCGACAGGCTTGACTAAATTGTGTGGGAAGAAAATGTAAGTGATTTTATGTGATGCCGTGATGCCGCGTATTTTTGGGATAGCATTGCTTCATTATTTTGACATTTTTTACGCACAGTAACACTGAGGAAAGATTTCACCCCATCAGTACCCGTTTATAACCAAAATACAGCAATTAACATCAGAAAGATTTCTAGTCAACCTTTAAGAAGGGCCTTCCACTCCACAGGAATACGTGCTGCCACATTAGAAGCTCACCTGGCCCTGGTCAGGAGAGGCAGGGGTCCCTTAAAAACCTGACGGTTTTGTGCAGAGTTAAGCAGTTTACCCATGCAGCTTTCCTCTCACCCCCTCCCTTCCAGAGGTCTTCTAACTTTTGGATGCCGAGACTCCCCTGTCATCATTTTGAGGCGTAAGGACCCCCTCCTGACAAAAATGTGTAAACCTGTAGGCAGGCCTACTAGAATTATGAGGCAAGTGAGGACCAAATTACGCGACAGGCTTGACTAAATTGTGTGGGAAGAAAATGTAAGTGATTTTATGTGATGCCGTGATGCCGCGTATTTTTGGGATAGCATTGCTTCATTATTTTGACATTTGTTACGCACAGTAACACTGAGGAAAGATTTCACCCCATCAGTACCCGTTTATAACCAAAATACAGCAATTAACATAAGAAAGATTTCTAGTCAACCTTTAAGTTCGGCCTTCCACTCCACAGGAATACGTGCTGCCACATTAGAAGCTCACCTGGCCCTGGCCAGGAGAGGCAGGGGTCCCTTAAAAACCTGGCGGTTTTGTGCAGAGTTAAGCAGTTTACCCATGCAGTTTTCCTCTCACCCCCTCCCTTCCATCCCTCTCTCCTCTCCTAACCCCGGATCCTTCTCTCACATTTCAGGCCATTTTCTTTCACCCCTTTTTACAACATCTGAACTCTCCCCATTCATACTCTCACTTTAACAATGCACCTCATCTCTCTATAGCACCTTTCTGACAAACATTTCATTTTTTTATAGCGCTACTCATAGTTTACTCACACTCAGTTCTGTGATCTGCATGGTACACGTTCTTTGTAGCAGGCACATTAACTCTCTGCACACTGTGTGGGTGACAAGAGTGCCCATGTGAGTGCACGGTGAGCGATGCAACAGTGCGAGAGTAGGGTAAGAGAAGTGACTGCAGGGTGAGTGAGGTGGCGTATGAATTTGGGTGCGGATGCAAGTTCAGAATGGGACGAACGAATGTATGATTACTGATGGGCTTATTTGAGTGACTTGCTTATTGAGCAGTGAGGGGGTCAGGTGAGTGAAGTGACACATGAGTGCAGGATGAGTAGTGTACTCGTGTGACTGCAGGGTGAGTTATAGGGTGAACAGCGTAAGTGCATTGTGAGTGCAGAGTGATCACTATGAGTGCAGGGTGAGCAGGTGAATGGTGTGAGTGCATGGTGATCAGTGTGAGTGCATTGTGATTACTGTGAGTGCAGGGTGAATGGTGTGAGTGCATGGTGATCAGTGTGAGTGCACGGTGAGCTTGAAAGTGAAGGGCGAGAATGAGGAGCGAGTTGTCTGAATGCAGGGTGCATTTCCATACACTTGAAGTAACTCAGCATGTTCTTGACGGCGGCGTAGGGTTTAAGATCTAAGTTAAACTACGGCGGCATTAATCGGGGATCGAGGGTGGAGGAAATAAATAATGTGCTGATCCTGCAACAAACTTACAGTCCTATGGTTAGGTTTGCCAGCAGATTATTTTGATGGCCCAGTCGGTACAAAAATAAGCAGACACCTAAAGCTGTATTTTAGGCACTTATCTGTGCATACTTCGAACAACAAATATAAATGGAAAGCACTTTTAATTGTGTTCTAGGGCTGCCTCAATGATCCCTGCCTGACAAAGAGAAAAAAGACAGAAAAGTCACATAACTAATGCATAGATACTTTTGTATTTAAAAGTCTATTTAGTGTCAAGAGGAGATCTTTGCAGGCTCTTTAAACAAAACAACAGGCATTTTTCTTTTGGCAAACCCTACTTTATATTCCTTTTCATTAAATACTTTTTCACACTACAGCAGTAATTGTAAAATACACATGTAAGGAACAGGCACAGTGTGGGCCCAGGGGGTACTGAAACCAGGAAAAAAACGAAGCCTCTGTAATCAGTTTACAAAGGCATGTAAATGGTCTTTAAAGACGTGTGACAAACTCGGGTGTGTTGGAGATGACTCCAGACACTGCCCAGCCCAGCCCACAGCACGAGTTACACTGCAGCAGCAGCCGGGCTGAAAGACACGACTAGGGAGGAGGGGGGCTGAAGCCCTTGGGCCTGGGAAGAAGTATGACTGTGAAGGCGCGACCCCCTTTGCATCGCTCCACGGCCCCCCTGGGGGTCGCGCCCCACAGTTTGAAGACCCCTGCTCTAGGTGGATTGTATAGTTGTTTGTGAATTTCATATTTTTCCGTTGTATTGGTTAGCAGTGGGAAATAAAAGACTTCTCTTTTTCCGTAATAGTGATTATTTGGCTGGATTATTTGCTGTATTTTGACTTGTGAGCCTGTGTTTACTCCCCTGTATCTACACCTCGGCCCCCAAGGTAGCCTTGGACTGCTCAGACCACACTATCCTGAACGTCAAGTGCAGAAGGGATTCTTGGCCCATTTACTCAGCATCTATAGTAAGTCGACCCCTGGTAAAAGGCCTCATCCTCCCTGGTTGGGCCCAATAACCCCTGCTTGTCCGGCAGTCCTCTGAAAGGGGTTCTGACCTATTCACAAAAGTAAATCAATGAGACCTATTCACAAACTGCGTTTTACAGTACCGTTTGTGGTACTACAATAGTAGTAGAAATGTGCTACAAAGGGCTATTTACAAACTTGGGGGGAGAGTTTCCACCTCCTCTCCTCCTATAATATTCTGTGCTGAGACTGCAGAGTCTCCACACAAGTAAGTATGCATTTTGGTAGTAAATGTAAAAAGACAGAGGGGAGTAGCTATTAAATGGGGAATACTTACTATGAAAAGTAAGAGGTTCAGGGAGGAGTGAGGAGGAGATAAGGGATGGTCAAAGACCCACCCACAAAAGAGTAAGCCCATTGTAATTCGCACATTCCACTTTACAAATGACTACATCCAAAAAGGACCGCAGAAGTAAGTCAAGCACCACACATGGCCAAACTCTGGTACTGCAACACCCTCCCATGGAGGCAACACATAGCTATAGAAACAGATTAGCAAATCATACCACATTTATTTGTTTTATTATCATACAACTTACAAAAACAAATTCAAATCCTGTCCAATTTTTGTTTTGTTTACTCATCCAACATCTTCCCTATATAATGTTATATCAAGTTTAATATATTACACACACCCGATTTGGCATGCTTAAGCCTCTCGTCGCGGCGGGCGCTCGGCGGTATCGCCGCCCCCTCCAAATACACAACTCCTGGTATAAAACGTGATAGTTCCACAAAAACCAGAGCCGGGGCCCAAATAGTGCTCAGTGCAGTATTTTATTGGCACACGAAAAACAAACACCCTTTCGAAGTACACAGACTTCTTGCTCACGGGTGATTTAACTCTGGCGGCCATTCTATTTAAAGGTACATGATTCTGAGGCAAGAATGTGCACGTGATCAAGGACATAGAAAAGTTACTTAGTTGCAGTACATGTCCGATTTCAAAACAATAAAGTTGTAAGGTATTCAACTGAAATGTGAAAAGCAGTTATAATTACCACCCGCATGAAAAAAACATGTTACAGGTTGTACAAATGAATGTAAACCATGTTGGGATAATTAAGCTTTACGAATCAACAACGATTTTGTTATCTTAATGTATCCATATGTTGGAAACAACTCTATGTAGTCCAAGTGAGCTTTTCACATTTCCTCAGGGTGACAAATACATCGTGACCATCTGTATCATGGTACCAACAATTATATCGTTTTAATCGCGAATGAAGCCCCAGTGGGCTTGATAATCAGTCCAAAATGGTTAAATCGTCAATATCATAATTCATGCTTCCCAGAGGGTGTTTGTTTTTCGTGTGCCAATAAAATACCGCACTGAGCACTATTTGGGCCCCGGCTCTGGTTTTTGTGGAACTATCACGTTTTATACCAGGAGTTGTGCAAGTTTAATATATATATATATATTATTTTAACATACAATAAAATGCTGTTTAATGATTGAACCACAGTAAATTGTTTTTTGTAATTTTTAATGTTTTCACTTAGAAGCAAATGTTGGAGGTATATATAACAAGGATTACAACAATTGCACCACACTTACTAATTAAAGGAGTGACTGCTCTCAGATCTGCCACCCATATGCAGCTGAAATGCATTTCCACAATATATAATTGCCATCAGGCTGGCCACATAAGAAATTAACTCAGAAACCAAACAATTTTTGATGCATTCACTATGTCAGTAACTTTTTTTTAGTTTGCACTATGTTTTGAGGATGAATTATTTCAGTAAGAGGAGGAATCTGGTTTGTAGGTAAAGGATCAACATCTTTGCGAAGTCCACGGAAGCTGCCATTGCCAGATACTGCTTCTCGCCTGATGTGACCCTGGACATAGTGTCTGATTTGGTGCAGAAACTTAATTCAACCAAGTTATCCCCGCATATGTTGAAATACTGGATGTACACCATTTTATGGCCACAGGAACTTTCCCGAGGAATATATGGCGTTATCCTGCAGTCAATTACCTTGCATACCAACACTCCACATTTTTTACAACGCAGGTGCAATTACTCCGCGATACAATCTCCCTGGAAATTTTTACCCCCCATATGACTTTACCATGCATGCCATTACAACGCAAAGGCATGCGTGGTGAAACGTGAAATGCGTAGCCGGGATTAAACAACCACTGGTGTCAGCTACAACCTCTGAGTGATCGTCTTATTCATTATTGGAAACAAAATATATATATATATGTATATTATATATGCATATTTATATATATGTTTTCAAAATGTATCCAATTTTGAAAAAAAGATTTATTTATATATATACACACATAATTATATATATATATATATTATATATATATATATATTATATATATATTTTAATTAACCCTTTACACCCCAAAAACGAAACCCACCCTGATCCCTTAAAATACCCCTGCACCCCAAAATCCGAACCCACCCTACCCCTAAAAAACTCCTTTACCCTAAAACCCCTAAAAATTCTCCTGTACCCTAAAACCCAAACAAACCCTTAACCCGAAAAATACCTCCTTTACCCTAAAACCCAAACCCACCCTAAACCCTCAAAATGCCCCTGTACCCCAAAACCTTAAGAACCCCTAAACCCTAAAAAATCCCTCAGCATCCCAAAACCCAAATCCATCCTAAACCCTAAACTTACGCCCTGCAGTCCAAAACCTAAACTCACCCTGAACCCTAAAAATATCTCCTGCACCCCAAAATCCAAACCTACCCTAAACCCTAAAAATGCCCCTATACCCCAAAAACTAAAAAAACCCTAAACCCTAACAATACCCCAGTACCCCAAACCCACCCTGAACCCTATTAAACTCCCCTGTACCCCAAAATCTAAACTCACCCTGAACCCTAAAAATATCTCCTGCACCCCCAAAACCCAAACCCACACTAAACCTTAAAAATGCCCTTGTACCCCAAAACCCAAACCCACCCTGAACCCTGTTAAAACCCCCTGCACTCCAAAACCCAAACCCACCCTGAACCCTAATAAACCCCCCATTTACTCTAAAATCTAAACTCACCCCAAACCCTAAAAATATCTCCTGCACCCCAAAACCCAAACCCACCCATAACTCTAACAATGCCCCTGTACCCCAAAAACTAAATACCCCTAAACCCTAAAAATACCCCATCACCCCAAAACCCAAACCCAAGCTGAACCCTAATAATTCCCCCTGCACCCCAAAACCTCAACTCACCCTGAACCCTAAAAATATCTCCTGCACCCCAATAACCTTAATACCCCTTAACCGTAAAAATACCCAAGCACCCCAAAACCAAAAACAACCCTATACTCTAAAAATACCCTGTGCACCCCATAACCCAAACCCACCCTCAACCCTTAAAATAGCCCTGAACCCCAAAACATGTACCCCTACACCTCCAAACTAAAACCGTATACTTACCTTAAACTTAAATATAAAAAAATATGATTTTACCATTCATGCATTTACAACGAAATTCGTTGTAAAAGCATCCGTGGTAAAAGCATATAAAATGTAATGCCATGCGTTATTATGGTATTGTGGGGTAATGGTACTTTCGTTGTAATGGTCTGTGGGGTGATGGTATGCGGGATAATAGTTTCATTGTAAAGGTTGATTACCTTCCTGAGGGTCTCCTCTGACAATATTAGTGGCTCACAAGCAAGCCAGTTCCGATGCTTTCATCAGGTTCTGAGATGCAGAAGAATGTTCTAGTTTTTCCCATGCCACTGTCATTGGCAGAAACGCAAAGTGTAGCAAGGGAATTTTATGCATTTAGCCACTTCACTTGTATGCTGGGGGACATTGACTGCACCCATGAGACCCTGCCACCTCACCCCATAGCTCACCATTTTAGGAACAGACATCCCTAGCTCTCAATCAACGTGTAGGCTTGTCTGCTATTCCAAGAACTGCTTCATTTATGTGTATGCTGTTTTTTCTGGAAGCCCACACCACTGCTACATTTTCCAACAGTCACCTCTTACATGTCACTTAGATGCTGACAAATTCTCTGACATGTGGGTTATTAGTTAGTAACAACCCCCCAAACAAGAGCTACTTGTGTATCTGTGGGTGGCATCTCAAACATAGTCAATAATCATAACAATACAATACACACATTACCCTGACACTACTACATGTCTGTCGGGTATACACCTGTTACAACGCATTTGTTACAATGCAATACTGTTACAACGCGACCATTACAACGCATACCATTACAACGCATTGCGCTGGGGGGCGCTCTAGGATAGGGAATAAGTATAATTTACTATCCAACACCTTCCCTAGGGTCCACGGGGACTGGAGTTAGAATAGTAAATTATACTTACCACTATCCAGCACCTCAAAGCGCTATGCGTTGTAATGGTATGCGTTGTAATGGTCGCGTTGTAACAGTAGGTAGTTGTAATGGTATGCGTTGTAACATGGTACATCCATCTGTCGACATGATGCATTAGAGTTCGAATAGACTACCCATTGTAAAAATAAAATCATGTTTCTTCGTTGAGTGTGCTGCCAGGTTTACTCTCTCCCCTCATCAGTTCATACCTTACTGACCTCCAAACACAGTAATATGGGGGCACACTGACATACTTGTGCCACTATTGACCACACAGTTGGGATCTTCAAATCACGATTTACATACCTTGACTATAAAGGGGGTGCCGGACACTAGTGTACTCCCCAGAAATTGCATGCAAGATTTTTGCAGCCTGCTACATGTTGCACAACCTCACCATGCGACTGGGCTTGCATATCAATCTTGACCCTGATCTCTGCCCACATCGTGAAACCCGAGGTGGGGTGCCCAATACACATATGCAGGTTCAAGATTGGCTAGTTAACAAATTTTTTCAGTGGCGCTGATAGTTTGGTTGCCTCATTTATGTGGTTGGACCTTCACCTATCAATGATGAATGGTGGACCACTAACACACTGTCCACCTATGGCATTATAAGACAAGTCTGTTTTCCTAACGTAATGGCGTGGACTAACACGCTATGCTCAAGTTTAAAATCAGTTGATTCTTAATGTTAGTAAAGATTCTAACACTTATCATTCACAACATAAAATCACGCAATGCCACGTGCTACACTCGTGTTTTCGGGCAGACACACTAAAACCCTTACTTAAAAGACACATATTCAGTATGCAAACTTTTCTTTAAATTGTTCAAATTATGTGACATTTGTATTACTTTAGGTACTTGCAGAGCATCCACTCTGAATGCCGAAGGGCGGAGATCTCCGTATACTGCATCAAGCAGGAAATTACATACAGGAAGAGGAAGTTGGCCATTGTTGTTGTCATTCTAAGCCATCCTTTCTTCACAGGACCATTCTCCTCTACCCTGCTGCACCTTGCAATATTCTTCTCCCTAACATTGTTGAGAGACGTAATGAGAAGCATCCTTCACAATTCTTTGGGGCAAATTGAATGTAATTAGCTAGGGGGTAGTCAACAAATACACTTCGTTTTATGCGTTACCAGAGACCAGTAGCGGCCCATGGTGGGAGTGCTGCTGGGCGCTGACTTGGGGCAGGGCAGGGTGGGGGGTAGTAAACTACGGAATACGGCAGATTAGAGGTAAGTAAACATATAAACAAATAAAATGAATTTCGTTGCGCACGCTGCATCGCCAAATGTGAAAAAGAAAAGGAAGTAGAGTAGAAACACTCTGACCCCCTAGGCCTGGAAAAAACAACGAAGCGTGGTTCCCACACTACTTTTATTATTGGCTCCTGGGTGGGCTAGGTCCTGAAGTATTGTTTTTATGAGGGAGGTGGGCGCACAGGCCTTCCTCTCCTTTGGCTAATTATGTACCAGGGACCACCACCTCCCCTGGGCGTCTTAAAATATGAATGCAGGGGAGACTTGTATGGCCTCCCCAATGCCACGGGGACTGCCACTTCCCCAGGGCTTATTTAATTTTAAAAGGGGGGGGGGGGGGTCCTTATGGATGGTGAGGGACATTGGGGGTCAAGAAGCCCTCCTGGTACTTTCTGTTAGTTCTACACAGTGGGATTCCTGAGAGCTGCTCAGAGTCCCTGTCCCCTTTCTCCACCACTCTGCCAATGCCATTAGCATTTAAAAAACCTTAGAAATTAATTGAAGAAACCAAAGGTTACAGGGATGTTATAGTTTGGAAATGGAATTTAAAAAACCTAAGAAATTAATTGAAAAAAACAAAGGTTACAGGACGGTATTTTTAGGCTAAGGTTTCACCCCTACAAAACTAGTAAAGTCAGCAGCTATCGATCTAACTATAACTTGCGCCCCCAGCAGTGCACTGCTGGACCAGGGAGCATTGGGCTCCCACTGCAGCCCCCTGCTGCCCCCAACAAAATGGAAGTGGGTGTCCTGGGTGGGCTCCAGGCTAACCACCCAGTACTGGCCGGGCCCTGGGGGAAGGGGTCCTGGGACAATATTGGCCTGGGCAGGGAGCTGCATATTCCCCTCCCCATTTTAAATATTGAGTGGGAGTCCTAAGCGGGCTCCCGGGCTTCCACTATTTACTAGCAGGCCCTGGAGGATGGCGTCCCATGGGCCAATATGAGCCTGGAGAGGGGGGATGCGTGCCTCCCTTATAAGTTTGTCAGGCCCTAGTACATAGGGTCCCCGGAGCCAGGAATCGGCCCGTGGAGGAAGGTTACGTGCCACCTCCCTAATCGTAATAAAGCGGGGCCCCAGGAGATGGTTGGCCATGCAAGGCATGTGGTTGGCTGCATGTGGGGTGTTGGCTGCAGGGCCAGGCCACAGACCAACCCCCAGCTGCATTAAAAAACTAGACATTACATGGACATTATAGTCAAAAAATAGAATTAAAAAATCTTTAATAATTCACTAAAAAACAAAGGTTACAGGGACTTTATAGTTACGTTTTCGAAACAATAGAAATTCAGAAGTTATAGGTAGAGCTGTCTCTTGAAACTATAACTCATGCCCGACAGTAATTATAACTTGCGCTCTTGCCATGCACCACTAATTAACCCACATATTACATCACTGATAACATCTTCTATGAAAAAATTAATAATATCACTGCAACTTTTGCAGTAAAATGCTTAATGAGAAAACTGTGCACAGCGGGGCATGAGTTATAATTATCTTAGGGCACGACTTCCAGCAGAGGCACCAGGCCCAAAAGTTGTCACAACTCCTCTGAACACCTAATATTACTATACTTTACTACTATACAGGCAGACACAATTGCAGTTATCTTATTCTTAAAATGGGCTTGATTTTAATGGTGCTGCAGGTGCAATGACACCAGGGCCAAAACCTCTAGGGACCCACTAAACCCTGAATATTGCTACATTTTACTACTAAACAGGCAGTCACAAGTGCATGTATCTATCAGACAGCAGGGCCATGATTTCAAAAGTGCTGCAGGTACAGTAGCACCCAGACCAAAAGCTCTAGGCACCCCACTGAACACCAAATATTGCAGTATTTAACTATTAAACAAGCTGTCACAAGTGCAGTTACCTTGCAGGTACTAAGGTCATGATTTCAAAGGTGCAGTGACACCGGGGCCCAAAGCTCTAGGAACCCCTCTAAACATCAAATATTGCAATAGTTTACTGCGAAACAGGCAGTCACAAGTGCAGTTACCCTACAGGCAATACTGTCTTGATTGGAATGGTGTATCAGGTGCACTGGCACCGGGGACAACAGATGTCATAACTTCTCTAAACACCAAATATTGCTATATTTTACTGCTGAGCAGGCAGTCTCAAATGCAGGTATCTTGCAGGCATTAGGGGCATGAGCTGATGCAGTGGCACTAGGCCCACAATTTTTCAGAACTCCTCTAAACAAATGATATTGCTATTGCATCAATTAATTTCTATTATTTGCCTCTTTCATTAAATGTTTCAAAATTTTGCTTTGCTTACCCGCACTATACCACTAGTTACAGCACAATATATTGCCTTTTTGACATAAACAAGTCATAACACTTTAACAGACTTTCTGTAACTTATATTGTACAACTACTCAGCAAGCTACAACTTACACCAAAAAAAGCAGCTTATTGTTAATCACATGGGCAAAACCTAATGCATTTACCATTGCTTGTTGTGTCTTTACCTGTGCGTAATGTGAGCCGGTGGTAGGAAAAGAATCTGCAAGAGTGAGATAAAGGGGCAGAGAGTGTAGGGCGGGTGTTGAAAGAGGCATAAGGTGGAATCAAAACTAGACTGCCTTGGTACCCAGCAACTCCAGAGTTCGTCAGAGAGGTCTTCTGAAAAAATCTTTAGGCACCAGCACTTAATATTTTACCAATTAAGCACTGGTTCACTGTGTTTGAGCAGTTGACTTAACTGATACCATTCTGTTGTATGGCTACAATTCCTTTTTTTGTAGTCATTAATGTCTTAAATCTGTTATTTTTTTTATTATTCGAGCATAACGTCCACTTATGATTTAAAGATATATAATTTCAGAGCACTTGATTCAGTTCCAACCAAGTTACTGTCTCACAAGATGGTTCAGGATAATCTATCATGGAATATCAGAACTTTGTGTCCTTTTTAATGTAAAACCTATGCCAGATGCAAAATTAATCTCTTTGAACTGTGTTGATAATTGCTAATACAAAAGGAACTCTGTGTTTATAAAGGGTTTGATAAAGAGTCACATTGAAAAATACATTGCTTTTATTCAAAGCCCATGTGGCATTTTCCAGAGAATGAAAGTGTGCATCCTTTTATGGCAGCTCACAGGACAGGCTGCCATTTAAAATACGAGCAACATCAGTAACCTTTATAAATGAAGTGAAAATATGACCGAGTGCAACATTAAATGGAAGTAACAGAATGCAGGATTCCCATTGCTTAGTAACAAGCAAAGAAAAACAAGCAATTCCAGGAACAGTGAACATAAGAGGATGATTGCACAGTAGTTCTGGAACAGTGCAAAACTGTAAAAGATTTAAAAAACAAAACCAGTATGTGCAAGGTATGCTGCAGAGACTTTTAGTTTAGCAATGCCATTATTTTTGTAGCACAACACCCTCATCTGTCAAAGGCGACTTAATGACAAAATAGAGCGTAAAGAAGTCCACCACATCGTTAAATTAAAGTTAGAAACTGACTTTTGCAAGCGTTGGCAGAGCCAATATGTCGGTGGCTTGGCTGCAGCACTTTGGTTTTGCCAGTGCTTGCTTTGTTTCGTTATTCCATTTGTAAATGTGTGTACTTGGGAGAGCTACACGTTGCCACCAATATAATTTATTTTTCCATAAAAGCAAATCTTCTGTTTGGTCTCAAGAAGCACTCATTTAGACAGTAGCCTCTGGCACCTAGGGAACTATTTTGCGTGTGGATGGATGTGTTCCTAGTGAAAGAACAGAATGCTGTTGCTCACAGTGAAATTAGCCAATGGTTGAAGTGGGCTGACCTGCTGCCCCGTGCTTTATGCTGTAGTGGGTGAAAGAAAAATGTGAAAGACAACAGACCAATGGATGAAACGGGCTGACATACATAATGACATAATTTTAGTAAAATTAAAAGGACTTGCCTAATACTAGACCTAAAAATAAAAGATTAATTAAAAAAAACGTCAATCAGTTTGTCAAGCGGAATGCTCTTAAATTAAGGTGTCACTTTATCTCTTAACACTAGAGCTTTTCCACTCATTTAAGGCACCAATGCAATAATATGTGGATGAGGATGTAGCCTAATGGCTAGAGTGGTCAGCCTCGAAGCTGGGGAACCAAGGCTCGGCAGGGACGCTCAACATCCTGTGATTCTGGGCAAATCACTTAATCTCCCATTGCTTATCAAACTTAATGCGTCCGTCCGTAAGGTAACTGGTGCTCATACAAAGCGCTCTGATACTTCCAAGTTGAGTTTGCGCTATTTAACCCCCCCAAAATATCTCTTGGCTGTGCATTACTGATGACATCACACATTGCATTTAAGAAATCCTTCATGGCATCAGAAGCAGCTTTTTTTACACCCCAGACAAACTCAGATATGCCTATCACAAGTTTGCACAGCGGAAATCAAAAATTATAAATATATAGTTGGGGCTCCCAATTTTAATCCACTTTTTCCAATATTCACAAATATATTAACCAACCGTATCTTTTTTGTAAAAGACATTGGTCCTTATTAAGAGTTTGGCAGTGCGGGAGCAGGGCAGTTCAACACTGCCCCCACACCGCAGAACTCAAACAATGCCCGACAAACAATGTTGTTGTCTGGCAGGTAGACAGTGTGGTGGTCCTGTGCAGTAGAAAGGCTCAATCAGCATTTAATACTGCCGGCCGTGGTATCGCCTCATCACGTTCCAGTAGGGCACAGACTGAAATGTCCATGTAATGCTACAACTGGGGGGGGGGGTGCTTGCACACAGGGGGCACAACATGTGCCCCCTGCATGCACCTACCTGCATGGGGGGCCCTGTAGGGCCCCCTTTGTTTACCCACCACCACTTTTTACATGGCAGTGCAGACTTGCGTGTAAGGCTGGCAGTGGGGAAACTCAAATTATGCATGGCAGTGCCGCAGCAGCACCACCAGCATATGCTGAGCCCCTGACGGCCGAGCTACCACCAGGGATTGCGGTTCCCTGGCGGCTGCGGTGGTCAAATGGTTGTCCGACTGCCAAACGTTTAATACAGCAGTCGGACCACCAATGGGGCGGTGGCTGATGCACCACCGCCACACCTCCAAGAGTCTGGTAGTCCATTAGGCCACATCCTCTCCCCAAACACACACATTAACACATCTTTTTAACACAAACCGCCTAGATGGGTGGCCGATTTCCAACTCAGCCTTATCAGTGAACCCGTAGTCAACATAGCTGTAAAAATAAAGTTCCGCTCTCCAAATGAGGAAACTTCCAAATCTGACATATAGCTGAGGAAAGTCATTAGTGTGACAATTTAAATGGCACCCTCATCAATGGCCTTTAAAAATAACAATCACAAGCTTAAAATAACACACACACACATTCTGTCACATTACACTCCATTATAATAAAAACTGCACAAATCACACATATTAAAGGCAAGATCTGTTGGCTTCATTAATGGTAGTTTATTTTCTGTAGCAGAAACTAAAGATTCCAACAGGACTCGAAATGGGAAATAGTGCTTTTTGACTTCTCTATTTAGGGGCCAATTTGGTAAAATCCCTTACAAATAGTCGTATGGAGCATATTTCCCATACGAATCGTACCCTTAAACGTCCCCGTACGTACGATGAAGTACGATTCGGACCCAAAGCAGATCTCCGTACGAATCGTACGAAAGACCATACAATGTACAAAATCCGTGAGAATCGCATTCGGAATACGCAGTACGGGACGTCCGTATAGATCGAAGCAGCATTTTCCGACCCAGCAGGTACGATTCGTCTCGTCAACACTTCGTACAACTGTTTTCCTACGGGAGCTCAAAATGTCCGGAAAAGCAGATTTCGACTCGAACCGCGTACGAAACGGACCCCCCAGGTACTGTGCGTACACCCCATGATTGCACGGGTACGGTGCGTAGGGGTACGGTGCGTACACCACATAATTTCAGGGGTACAGTGCGTAGGAGTATGGTGCAAACACCCCATGATTGCAGGGGTACGGTGCGTACACCCCATGATTGCAGGGGTAGGGTGCGTATGTGATTGTGTGGCTCTCCATACGAATTGCTCATACGCTACGTTTTCCGTACGAATCATGTTCTCATTTCCCGGTCCGGATCGTACTTGTTGGGTAGTACAGCATGTTTACGATTCGCACGGTTCACTGTGCGGGTCCGTGTCGTATGGATTTTCCCTTGCTTTTCGTACGGTTCGCAACGATTCGGTCGTATATTTTTCAAACGAATCGTACTACGCGATTCAGACGGAATTGTACGAGTCGTACGGAAAGTGCTACGGATTTGATTTGGTCGTACGATTGGTTTACCGAATCGGAATTGGCCCCTAAGTGTTCTCTCCTTGATGGATTAGCAGGAAACTCAAAGTTAGAAATGATAAGTGTCAACTAAGTGAGTAGAAATTATTATAACTGTACCTGTGGTTAGCAAATAATATTCAGATCCTGCTTTATAAAACTTTGCCCCCACCACTTGTCAGATTTTCATGAAACCTGAGATTCCTGTTTTGAGCTTATGTGCTAACAGCCTGCCGAATTCCATGCAAATTCAGTAAATAGCATCAAAGTTATAAGCACATGAAAACATGTTTGCTCCCCTTTTAACTTTGCTTTCTTTGATGAATCTACATACACCTTGCCATACCCTTTGAAAACTGCTCATGCTAAATGCTTACCACATTTCATGTGCATTCCTGAAATGATGCCACATTAATTAGCAAATGACCCTTGTCAGCCCTCCCTTTTAACTGTGCCCTCCATAGACAAATTCGAAAATACTAAGAGTAACCTAGACATGATAAGCATCGGACAAAGTGTGTGCAAATTTGTCAAATAGTGCAGAATTTATAGGCAAGTCTAAAAAATACAACTGTGAAGATATCTCTATAATTTAAACTCTTTGTACCCAGAAGGAAATAATTTGTAAATGATAATTTCTCAAAAATTACAAAACAAATTTCGACCACACTCAGCAAAGGCACTTCCTTAGGTAAAGTTCTACTTTCATGCCAAGGTTGATTTAATTCCATCTGCCATATTTTTTGCATCAAGTAGCAAAGAATCCTGTGGGAGTTAAAGTGGGAAACATTACTGTTTGATGCCCCTCCCTTTTTTTTGATCCCCCGCTTGATAAATGTGCTCAAAACTTTCCATAACAAACCCATTGTGGATGAACTTTCATATTGGAAGGATTCTTGCAGATTAATTGAACAGTGCAAAAGTTATTAAGAAAAAAAATGCTTTTTCTATGGAAACTGATGTCGCCATAAGTACATAGCCACATGTATGATGAATAATGGTTGATGCTCATGACCTCCTCCTTTATGTAACAGATGTAATGAGAAATGCCATAAATGATCTTTCAGGCCAGCATACATATTACATTACCATTAACACTATAAAGGAGACAACTACGACTATAACATTATTTATAAGTTTGAGTAAGTGTTATTTTGTGATTTTTTTGCTTTTAGGTATTGTGAGGAAATAAGCATCCTATGAATTATTAAGCAGTCACGCTTATATATATTTATACATACTACTATATTTATATACCCTGTGCCTTATTATGATGTTGGGCAGAAAGCATCCAACCGCTGGTTGGAGGCTTTCTGTTCGATATGGCGGGTTTAAAGTCTGACTGCCATATTAGTATGACAGGGGTCAGAGTTTAAACCTGCGGGAGAATTCGATGCAGTTCCGATGGTCTCAAGGAGCCCGTCAGTCAGCATAATATCTTCAGGACGGCCTTCCCGCCGTCAGGATTATGATGTTGGTTTCCTACAGCCATTCCATGTAGGCCTGTCCGACATTGAGAGGTTGTCTGAAAGTGACATTGGGGGGCCCCCTTACCTCCTGGCCCCCCGCATACTACCCTGCCCTCAACATCCTTGCACCGTGTGACAGGCAGCTCCACACGGTGCAGGGATGTTTACAAGCTTCCATTTTGCAATGGGAGCTTGAGCTGTGGGCGTTTTCAGCCCACCACACAAGCTCCCATTGAAAAATTGAAGTTTCCGACCGCACTATGTGTGGTCGCATTCTAATCGGTATTGCGGAACCACCGACCCATGATTGGGCAGTTCCTTTCCCGCAATGGTGCACATCATAATGAGGGCGATAATGTTTACCAGGGTTTACAAGAACTCAGGTTGTTGACTCCTTGAGAATCCATAAGGAAAAGGGATGTGTGTTAAGTTATAGACACAGGCCTAGATGTATCAAGCCTTTTGCGATTCGTTAAGGCCGAAATTCGCAGAATTTCGGCCTTAAGGAATCGCAAACGGACATTTAGCATCTTTTGAGATGTATCAGAAATTAGCAAAATAAGGAATCGCAAAAAATTGCGATTCCTTATTTTGCTTATGCATTTAAGGAATCGCAATTTTGCGATTCCTTAAATGGCATGTATGAAACTTTTTTAAATTGCGAATTTGGGTTAAGGAATCGCAAATTAACACCAATTTGAGGTTCGTGTTAATTTGCAAAATCCTTTTAAAAAACAAAATTTGACTATTTTGAAGGTGGCATGTGACACACATACATGCCCATAGGGCATGTATGTGTGCCATATGCACACACATGTAAGTTTCAGGGGTGCAGCAGGGTGTCCATGAGACACCCCTGCACCCTTGAAATAATTCTCAAATTGCGATTAGCAAATTGCGAATTCGCAATTTGAGAATTACTGCACAATCATTCCTATGGGCCTCCTGGCCCATAGGAATGCATGGGGAATTATTCCTTATTTGCGAATTCGCAAAATGCGAATTCGCAAATAAAGATAAGTAAGGAATCGCAAAAAAAATGCAATTTTTTACATACATTCCATTTTGCGAATTCTAAATAGCGATTCACAAAAAATCGCTATTTAAGATTCGCAAAAAGGAATCTTGCTACATCTAGGCCACAGTGCTATAGCTTGCTTGAACTCCTAAATTCCCCAAATAATGGTTGTGTTGCAGCTTTTTGCTGGTGCTAGATTTTCCTCATATCATTTTTGCTCAGCCTTTCCATAGTCACATATGTATGTCAGCAACGATATTTGTACCAATCCTAGATAGTAAGCATCAGAATGCTGAACAGATGATGAAACCCTTGAGATGACCATCACTGAAGTCTGCTGGTACAAAACTCACCTCTTATCATGTGGGCTCACTGTTCAAAGGTTCCATGGCCATGTTTCTATGGATGTAATTGTACACATATATAGCCCAAACATAGCTGGTGAGCAACATATTGCTCAACACAAGATGAGAGCCCTGAGATGCAAACCCCAGCCATTAATAAGCATTTGCATTTTTGGTGATGTTTTTGCAAATCTTTATCACAAAGAGAGTGGGATAAAAAGTGAAATTAATTGAAAAGCCTTACAAAAACAGATAGATAGAGAAGCTTCAACAGATAGGGGAATACAATTGCAAAGAAAACTAGATAGATAGGTAGATAGATAGATAAATGGATAGATAGGCAACAATACTGGAAAAAAATAGGACAGCTTCAATTAGATATATAATATTTAAATGTACCTATAAGCACAACATACAAGAGCACTGGAAGCAAACTAGAAAGCAAACAAGCAGGACATACGGGTTACATTGGTTTAAAGACATAGCTCTAGTGCACAAATAAAATACATACCAGCATGACATACAGGAGTAGAGTTATAATTATGCTTCATTGCGTGCCTACTAGAAAGAGAATAACTTCATAAAGAGCAGTTTCAAATGGACAGCTGGTATGCTGGGAAATTGCAGCAGTGAGATAAACAAAGGCCACTCCAAACACATTTATGACAGTATTAGCAAGAGAAAGGAACTGATAAAAGCTGAAATGTGCCCTTCAGCACATCAAAAGAAGCTGGTAGAAAGCGCCATGATATCACTTCAGGATCAAACTGCAAAGACAACATTAAAGCAATGATCAAATTAAAATAAAACACTTTCCCTGAAGGACACTGCCTTGTGTGTGGATGTGCTCCTTGTGAAAGATCAAAATGCACTCATTCAAAGTGAAGTTAGCCAGTAAGCTGCCCCACTGCCTAATGCTTCATGCTGTAGTGGGTGGAAGCAGAATGTGAATGACACAAAACAGACCAATGGATGTAAACAACTGGAAGAAAGTCCCTTCAAGTAAGTATTTCATACAAAAATGTTTAGTAAAATTATAACGTCTTGGTTAATGTCAGACCTAATAATGAGGTCGAATTTCAAGGTGGGGGGGGGGGTCCCTAATAGTTATGGAGTAACCAGTCACCAAAATGCTAATTTTGATGTTTTAAGAAAATATGTAATTGTAAGTGCCCTTTAAGTAAATTCCACCCCTATTTTGATATCCCTTTTGTTGTCATCTTAAAACCAGCACGATGGGATAGGTGTATGATTTTCTTACTTGTATGTGTTTGCCCTTTGCTTACCTTAATATAGTCTTTGCTCATGTGTTGCTGATGTGTTCTACCTGGATGCATTGCGTATTGGCGTACACTCATCTTGAAAGACGTGCAATATAAATTAAAAAGAAGCACTGGCAAAACCGTAAATTGAGTGTTTTTTTACCATAAAGATAATTTTAAGACTGAAATAGGTTGGTGAGTCTGGGGCACACTCTTTAAGTTAAAATATGGAGAAAATGAATTCTTTATGAGAGGCTTTGAACCTCTGAAAAAAAATACAGTACATTAAATGTAAGTGAGAGCTGTTAAATCACACCAGATGATACGGTTCAGGCAATTTCTGTTGCTTGTGATGATAAACTGGGCCCGGATTGTGGAATTAACACAGTTATCAAGACAACTGGCTAACATCTTAAATTATTACCCCAGATAACCCTCACCTGGAGGAGAAGTATAGGGGAGATATGATTGAGCCCAGATGGGTGACAAAATTGATTATTGCAACACCCTCGTTGTAGCCGCTTACTTAAAGATGTTCCAGATCAATTAGTGAGGTCATATCTGGAATCCTCAAAAATAAGTCACATTTCTCCCACATTTCAATTGTGAAAATAATCAATTCCAAATGATTGCATTGATCCGTAAGGTCACTCATTAGGTGAGATCTAAATAGTTGTAAAAAAGACTGCATTTTAAGAGCAAAATTATTGTGAGACCACATCATTGTTAAAGGGTGAGAGCAGGAGGTCGAAGTTTTCAGAGGAAGGTTGTGGCCTTTATAGTAACATTGGTTCTTTACTGCAGTGTCAAGAGAATACAGAACTGTGAATTGACCCCTCCTCGCTGGTATTAACCAAAACAATTGTGTGATTGTGTCATCAACACCACATTTTTAAACACAATTTTTTGGGAATCTGCAACAAATCTCCGGACTGTGGTCTCTGGCAAACTTGTGTTTGTCTCCTCTGGTCAAGCGAATGAATAGAGTTTAACCAAAGCCCAAACCTTAAAATAGTGATGATGCCAATGTAGGGTCAGAAAAGAGTCTGAGGCATTCACATAAGCTTAACGGTCCCCCAATAATTATTGGAATTTTTTCTAGATCTTCTAGCGATGGAATGCCGGACAAAAATTCTGATTGACTATTGGGGGAAAATGCTGGTACACGTGAGATGTACAATGAGAGTTTCCCTCATGGAATGTACCAACTTGTTCATCTTCCGAGCTGGAAATGTGATCCAAGCTTTGTGGCAAGGCTGTCAGAAATTTCTAAACCAGGAGGATCGGATCCTCATGAAGCTACCATGGCTAAACTCCAGCGTACGCAGAACGCAGCCGCCCGGTTACTCTGGAATCTCCCTTCCAGAGTATCAGCCAAACCAGCAATCCAAGCTCTCCACTGGCTTCCAATACGCCAAAGGGTCGAATTTAAGGCCCTGTGCACTGCACATAAACTGCTCAATGGGTCTGGCCCTGCCATTCTTAGAGACCTGGTCACTCCCTACAAAGCGCCCAGGTCCCTTCGCTCGGAGAATGAGAACCTGGCCAATATTCCCAGACACCGGAAGACACGTACTGGCGGCCGTCGCTTCTCGGTTAAAGCATCCACCAGATGGAACGCACTTCCCCGCTCCCTCCGGCTTGAACCTAATCATCTGATTTTTAGGAAAAAACTGAAAACGCTGTTGTTCCCTAAATAGAGTCCCTCCTTTTCTGTCCTCAGATCTTCATAATTATTATAGCGCGGGGATGCCCTCGGGTCACCAGGCGCTTTACAAATCGTTAAAATAAATAAATAAATAAATAAAGTTTCACAATGTTAGCATAATAGAAATTTGCATGCATTGGGCCCGATTCACAGAACTAACTTAAGACAAAATCCTAAACTTACTACTTTTGGTATTCACAGAAGTTAGGATTTTGTCTTAAGTTTGTCTTAAGACAGACTTAAGACAAAATCCTAACTTAAGTCTGTCTTAAGTCTGTCTTAAGACAAACTTAAGACAAAATCTTAACTTCTGTGAATACCAAAAGTAGTAAGTTTAGGATTTTGTCATAAGTTAGTTCTGTGAATCGGGCCCATTGAGTTTAATTAAATTCATTTATGTAATCAGAGGTTATCCTGAAAATCTGGCTAGGATCCAGCACTCTCAGACATGTGATGGACATACTAGCTGCTTCTGTTGAAAAGGCATTAACTGGTGCTTAAAGTGCTGCAGATATAGTCATTAACATTTTACAACATTACTCCATTCTCTGCCTGGTTTACTCTTTTCAGAGAGAGCATAAAATACAAGTGATGGTTTCTAAGTGCTTCACAGTCCATGGCTTCAGCATCTGTAGTGATGATTATCCATCTGTTCTATAATTAATCACTGCCTTTGAAAGTCAATATTTTCACATCCTACCTGGGATGGATGGTAGTTTTGGACGGCTGCCTTGAGGATTTGGAAACTCCTGGCTCTCGCAACAGCTAGAGTGTTTTTTAAGTCACTGTAAGATTCTTTCTTTCTTTTCTGACATCCCATAATTGTTCTCCCTGCCTCAGTCTGTCTTTGAAATTGTTTTACTCTTTCATGTGGTTGTACAGGGCTCTGATGCTCACATAAATAAATGGGAGTTTTATGTCTGGAATTGTGTTTTTCAAAAGAATCGTTTAGGGAGGGGCAAATACCCTTCTCCCAAAGGAAAGTGTGAACTTTTGCCTCTTCTAGTACATGAGAGAGAGAGTAAGATGTGCAGAAAATAGCCTCCAACCGGTGGTATTTTTCCTCACGAAAAGTAAGACAAATTAGTTTGACCTTTTGATAAATTGCTTTCAACCTTTAGTATTAATAGATGATTATCAATCAGGCACTTTTTTTTTCAAAATATATGTCAGTGCTCTAAAAGCTGCAAGTGGCTCACACGTACTCAGAAAAGGCCCAAATCACAATTTACCCAACTATCTAAGCATTTCAGGAGTCTGACACTTACGCTTCTGTCATGTGAGTTTGAAACTTACGCTTCTCTCATGGGGGTGGTTAACAAACTTAAAAACATATTGAGCCAGATTAGAAGCCCCTTGCAACACTTTTGCACCACAGTTGCATCACTTTTTTTATGTAGTGGCGGCGTAAACAATGTACCACATTGCGGCCCATTTACATGACGCATCTAGGGAGATGCGTCACGTTGTAAAGCCCTGTGTCACATTATATCTGCGTCAGGTGTAATGTATGCAGGATGGGCATTCCCATGTGGGAAAGCCTCGTAGTAGGGATGCTGTGAAATCTACAAGATTTCACTGCGCCACTTCTAGGACGCCACTGGTTCAAAACCCTACGCCTGCTTGAAGCAGGCATAAGGAGTGACGCAGTGTATTCGGAATAGGCCCCCCCATTCATTGCTGGAGTTGCGTCGTGCTTGCGACACGACTCCAACAATGCGTGATTTTTGCGCCGACAGATACCTCAGTATTTCTGACACATCTGTCAATCCTTGCTCCATGGTGTGCCGTATTGTAAATATGGCGCATCCATGGTGGGCCAAGGGTTTCGGAGGCTGGCGCAGGGAAACTGCTGTGTCCCTTTCTTGTAAATAAGTACCTTGGAAAGCAAGCCCTCGCAAAACCAAGCTGTCTGTTTGTTTTATAAATGAAAATGCTTAAGCCTGATTGATGATTGATTGATTGAGGAGGTGAATGTAGAAATGAGTAATGGCAGGTTGGATGAGCGTGTTCATGGATGAATGAGTAACTGAGGCACGGATAACTGGTGATGAAGTGAATGGATGCATGAGTGCATGGAAGGCTGGTTGAATATGTGCATGCATGAATGGATGGCTTGATGAGTGGATGATTGTGTGAATTAATCAATGACTGGGTCAAAACACTGATAAATGTAGACAGGTTATTCCAATCTCACCCGCCGGGGCAACAGACAGAGGTCTGGATAACAATATGCAGATGTCAAGAATAGCCAACATTGCACCATTGCAAACATTCTACCAGACCTAGCCGTCATTGTGCATGAATGCCCACAATAAACAAATAATTACAGCCAATGCACTGAAAAGTAAAAAAAAGTGATGGGTGGGATGCTTGAATTACTCTCAAGTACCTGTAATTACTCGGAGCCGCATCCCAGCCCTTTTTTTTTTGCCCTCAATGCCACATCAGATCAGACCCCACCATATGCAAATCAGAAGTGCTCCTGCTCCAATAGGAACAATCCAGCCTGAACTGCCATGCTAAGTCCTCCCTATACCGGAATACAAGAACCCAAGACCTGTTTGGCCCCAGCTGGGGCTCGTCAGTCGGGTGCAACTTGGTTCCAGTGGCAAAATGAGCACAGGACCCACTTCTGGGCACTGAAGTATACAAAAAGTGATAAGTGGGATGCTTGATTTACTCCCAGCCACTAGTAATAACCCAGGGGCCTCCCAGTTCATTGTTTTTTTGGCCACAAGGCCACCTTAAATTAGATGCCTATGCAATCATTAAACAAGGCATGGCTACCATCATGATATGAGTGCTTAAAATACAACATGAAATTCCATAATGCAAGCACAATGATTATACAGAAAGAATGCTCACAAAATATCAGGAATTACCACGAGCATGCCAGTATGCCTCATCACCACGTCATCTTTGCTAAAATATCAGATTTACGATGTTGATCATTCATTCTAAATGAATGTTTAGTTTTTCCCTATCTTGCACTGATGCCTTTAGCGCCTGTTTGATGTTGTGCCCTAATACAAGGTAATCCTAAATGCATGTTCGATTTCCACAGTCGTTGATCGTGAATGCATGGTCAGAGTTGCCCTAAGAAATCTTAAGTTTTGACTCAGATTTCCTCCATCACTTTAACGTCCTGGTTGAATAGCCACATTTGCACCATTATTCAGTGATCCTATGCTTCTTTGCACACCGCTAGGCTCATCTTTACCCTGTGAACCACATGAAGAATGTGAATAAATGCACATGAAATGCCAAATCAATTTTTTAAAATTATTTGTGTTTTTCACCAGATGAAATAATACATTACAAAGTTCAAATTAAAAAAAAAAAGCAATAACTTTTCTTTTCTTTCTTATTTGTGCATGGACCTTACTCAAATTCTTCCACTGGCTGTACATCTCAAGGCCTTTCCTTCCTCCTTCTCTTTCCTAAACTGCCCTTGCATTCCATTTAGACAGCACCCACAAGGAAGACATCGAGGCAATTCTGCTCATTTGCTCAAGTTCTTTCTCTTACATTTTCTACATTACACCACTCCCCCTGTCCAGTGCTCTTGAGAAAGGTGTGTGGTCCTCCTGCACCATCACTTACATACATATGCTGCATCCTATATACTGGTGTTTCCTGTCAATGTACAGCTGTGTTGTAGTTTGGACATGTGTTTCACCTTAACAGTTCTAATATAATGCAGGTTTTCATCTCCTTACCTCATCTGCACGGCTATAATATAGGCCTGCATGTTAAATAGAGGGAGGGTGACAACGCGCTTTGAAAATGTGTTGCTAGGTCAAGAGAAAACAAATAGGCTTCTAAGGATCATATTTTTGCTATTTTATTGAGATAATGTATGAGAGGTACCATGTTGTTAGACCTCGGCTAACTTTAAATTACTCTGGTGAAATATGGAATATTTTTGTATTAATCTATTTTATAAAAATGTCTCAGAATTTTGCTTTACACTTCGTCATCACTGCCTGAAACTGGTTCACACAGATAGAGTCTTGCCGAGAACACCTTGTGCTCAAAGTTTCCTCCTGCCAGTATTTTGTGCGACTTTTTACCCAAGATATGCCCCCATTTGGCTCTGAAAGTGTAATTTTGCAAAGTCTTCTTCAAATTTCATGACATTTTGAAGAAAAATATTCAATTTCTCTATTTTCTACATCATACTTTTTTTTAAACATTTGGCACAGTGACTCTCTTGCTAAGATGGTGCAATGTTTATTTCTTGAAGAACATACACTTTATATTGATGATGCCACAAACTTAATTGCATGACCATGAGGCCTTCAGTTTCTAGTGGGGATGTGAATTTTTAATAGCGTCTGCCTTATTTACATAGACATTTTATTAAATTGGCATTTGGGATTATGGAAGAAAAGTAGCCTTAGTATGGAGTCTATTAACCTCATCACTGTGGCGCGAATTACGCCGCAGTGCTGAACATCACGATCGCGGGCGTGGTCATGACGACTCATGACGGCCGGGAGCCGTCATGAGCATCGAAGAGGTTAATAAACAATACGTCACTCTAAGTTGTTTTGATTACAGGCTTCAGACCCTATATGTCTGCTTGTTCTATATTATCTTTGTGGTCTCTCTGGCAGCACATACATTACAATGGTCATGATGTAGAGAAAGGTTTCAAACAGTAGAATACTTTTGCAACAAACAAAACAGGGGCAGTGGTCAATTATTAGAGATCCTTATGGCACTGGAGGCAGTTGACAACCCCCCTCCAGGACTGGCCAAGTCTTCTCTTCATGCCACATATTCTGAGAGATAAACAGTTTCATGCCTGATGCAACTTGGTCCAACAGAGAACCCGAGGGAAATCATTTGCTCAAAGGGTGAATTAACCTCGCCCTCATATGGTGTGCCCCTAGCTGCCTGGGGTAGGCCTCAGACTCCAGGCTTTGCTGGAATCTGAGGTTCCTTAGAATGTCGCCTGCACAGCCCAGTACATATGGCAGACATAGAGGGCCCGATTCACAGAACTAACTTAAGACAAAATCCTAAACTTACTACTTTTGGTATTCACAGAAGTTAGGATTTTGTCTTAAGTTTGTCTTAAGACAGACTTAAGTTAGGAATCTGTCTTAAGTCTGTCTTAAGTTTGTCTTAAGACAAACTTAAGACAAAATCCTAACTTCTGTGAATACCAAAAGTAGTAAGTTTAGGATTTTGTCTTAAGTTAGTTCTGTGAATCGGCCCCATGGTCACCTTATCTACACAGCACAGATATACAAGCTACATCTTTTCATCCTGCTCTAGCGCTTTACTTTACTAACTGAGGAAGACATCTTTTCATGTCAATTCTCACCTAATTCAGATGCAGATTTAGACATAAACAGACAAAATACTGTCGCTCATTATGACTGACATCTAAATTAGCGAATGGCTGTCATCTGTGATGATTCAAAAAGTGAATGACACTTAGGGCCTGATTACCAGTCTGGCGGTCTGAGGACCTCCAGACTTGCTGAGGTGCGGTTGTGGTGGTTCAGCCACCTCTATTACAAATAGAGCAATCAGACTGCCATTGCTACGCAGATGCCACCAGGGAACCACCATTCCCTGGTGGTGGTGCAGCGGTGTAGGGGCAGCAACATGCTTGGCGGGACCACCGCGGTCCCGCCAAGCATATTACTAGTTTCCTCTCCGCCACAGTTTACATGGCAGTTCCTTCTCCAGGAAAAACGTGGCGGAGAGGAAACAATGTGCACGGGGGTGCATGCAGAGGGACAAAAGATGTGCCCACCTGTGTGCATGCACCCCATTTCCTGCATGGCATGGACTTTATAGTCTTAGACCAACTGTTTTAACAGTTTCCAAATCATTCATAATGTTTGCAGTGAAACAGAGTGTGAAGGACATTGCTGGTAACAAAAAATATTTTTTGTCACATCCCACCGCTTCAAATGTTCCAAAGACCAAAAGTACACAGAATCAGGAGCCTCCCTGGTTACGTAGATGTTCTGTGTACATGATCAGGTTAGAAAAGCTCCTCTCACTTCATTCCATTCAAGGGCAGGAAAGACAAGCAATAAGCCCAAACAGAAACCATGAAGTCCACTTCTTAGTCTTGAGTACAAGAGGCAGGTCCAGTCTTTAAGGTTTATAATCAGGTCACAGACAGCAGGTCCAGTCTTCTTCTGTTCCTTTACTTGTCCAGAGCTGTTCTAAGGAGGTTACTGAGGGTGCCACATTTATGCTCAGTGGCAGTTTGTGGGTGAGGGAAACTCCTGGCTACTCCCTAATCAATGGGCTCAAAGTTCCAAGTGATGACACTTTTGCAGCACATCCTATGTGTTTTACTTTAAGCTATACCATGGTGCCCTTTTCTATCTAAAGTCAACATGGCAGAAATGTTATTCTACTGGTCAGAGCTCCCTGTGCCCACCCAGAGGTGTGGCTATGATAATGGGCAAACCCTCCCTTGTGGTCACCGGTTCTGGAGGCAGACCTTTCCCACTGAGATTGGCACCTGGGAAGTCAATGAAGGGGGCAGACCTAGGTGGAAGATACGCAAACATAAAGAAATGATGAAAGGAGTGCTGAAACTTTTCAGACAATAACCCCCAGTCACAGTTCTGGGTTGAATCCATCATCGTACTTTAGCTCTCTTCGCCACCCCTGTTCAGACCCAGCCATATGCAATTCAGTCTCAACCCTTTTTCTCATGGGAACAGTCCAGGCTGAACTGCCAAGCCAAGTCCTCCCTGGACCAGAAACAAACATGCTGGGACCGGTTTATAGGTAACACCCCTCATCAGCCAGTGGCAAAGTGAGCCAGGGACCCACGTCCGGGCATACCCTGCCAACTTAGAGGGCTCCGTCTATTGTCTCTCTGAGTTTGCTTTGTTCGGCCTTAGTTGGCAGGGTATGCCCAGACGTGAGTCCCTTGCTCACTTTGCCACTGTATTCAAGCTAGCCTGGCTGATGAGGGGTGTTACCCCAAAACCGGCCCCAGGATGCTTATTTTCAGTCCAGGACAGACTTCGCGAATCAGTTCGGGCTGGACTGTTCCCATGAGAAACAATGTCAAGGCTTATTTGCATATGGCTGGGTCTGAACTGGGCTGGCAATGTGAGCTAAAGAACGATGATGGATTCAACCCAAATCTGTGACAGGGTTAGTGTCTGAAAAGTTTCATCCCTCCGTCCATTGTCTCCTTGTGTTTGCTAGGTGTGATTTAGATCTGCTTGCGAAAGGGTAGGCACATACTGACCTTTACTTAACGACTTGCACACAGCCTAGATGGAGATCCTGTCAGAAGGAAAAGCATAACCCCAAACCCAACCTTTTCCCACTGTCTGGCAGCTATACACTCCTCGCCACATGAGAGCAATTGACAGTCAGGTGGCACTGAACACTGACAGAAAGGTACTTTTGACTTAGGTAGGAAAATGTCCAGTTTCTAAAAGTGGCATTTTCAAAAAAATTAAATGAAATCCAACTTTACCATTAGATAGTATTGATGGATCCCGATTGTGCTCCTTTTCATTTGTAGGCGTGCATCATAATCTCGAGTAGTTTACACCAGAATTTTTCCTTTTGTCGTATTAACATTTGGTCACTAGAATGTGAAATGTAATAACATGTAAAGATGGAACTATATAGGGAGAACATGGCGGCTGGTGGCTAGCTGGTCTCGGAGGCTCCAGCGGTACGGGACGGAGGTGCAGCTTAGCGGTTACATCTTCGGGCGGTTGACGGCACGATGGAAAGACGGGGGATGATAGACATCCGCAGCCATTTGAAAATAAATAAAAAGGATTTTTTGGTTTTCCGGCGAGCACCTAAAGACATACCCGTATCACGTCGCGTTGAGGAGCTTCAGGGCTGTCCGACAGCCGGCAAGCCAGAGAATCGGCGGATAGAGCGCCGAGCCATAAGGCGCTCAGAAGTTATAAACTTCTTGAAGTACACCTGCCCGAAGCCCATACAGTGAGTTGTTTTTAGGGCTACTGTGGGCATAAAGAAAAACTTTTGCTTTTCATAGTTTGACGCCCCAGGAAAGGCACTGGCGGTGGCGGGACTGACCTTGCAGGGCACGGCAACAGCCGCGAACGAGGACACGGCAATACCCGCGAATGAGGGCACTAGAGGAGACGGGGTGGGAGCCCGCATTGAGACAGAGGAGGGGGGTCTCACAGTGGGCGCGGGCTGCTTTAGAAGTCAGAAGGGGGCGCAGAGCAGCTGCCAGACTCTCCCATACTGGTTAGGCTGGGGGAACTGGGGCAGCTTAGGCTCAGTTTCCCAGAATCCCCCAGGAATGGCCCAAAAAAACCAAGCAAAGGAGTCCTTACTTTGGACTCATCCCTTAGTCCAAACAGTGCAAGTGTAAGTCTCATCGAGGAAGGTAGGGCAGCTACAGCTGGCGACACTTCAGGGATATATAGGGGAAAGAGCATAGGAGGTATTACAGAAGAGACCCCAGCACTCAGATATGCTCTTATAAGTACAAACAGGAAGCACGATTTAAAAATGCCTGACATATCTAATACTTCTGACAAGTCAACCAAGAGCACAGACAGCAATCTCTGTAAGGTGTCCCAAACTGCCACCATAACAAGGCCTAAGAAAAGGAGATACAATAGAAACCTTAAGATTACTTTATCAAACCTTATAACACAACCGATTCAGCTTAAGGCAAAACTTGTACCTTCATTAAAAGAGTATTTTAGGTCAGTACCCAGTACCCTTATACTAAAACCAATGAATGGTGTCCTGGATACCCCGGGTGGCCATATAGAAGGGCCTTATAGCTTCCCAGAAGGGGTCTTAAATCCTAATAGGTTCCAAGTACTGGGGGGCGGCTAGAAGCAGCTGAAGTGGAAGGTTCCATGATGGCTGATGTGAAAACAGAAGCGGAAGATAGAGTCTCCAATGCTGACATTAATGTTGACACTGTACCCATAGGTGGGAATGAACCAAAGGCGGGTCAGAACCCAGATAAGGGACTGGGAAGTACATGTTATTCCAATGAGAATGAGAAAAAATGGGGACAATCTTGCACATCAGCCTGTTCTGCAAATTCTTCAATCTTTAAGTCAGGAGATGAAGAACGGTTTCTGGGTTTCAGTGAAGAACCAAGGTAAAATCAAGACTTTCTGTGAAAAGTTGGAAGACAAGCTTGATTCCCTGGCTGCTAGGACCTCAGTTTTAGAGTCTACAGTCGCAGAATTAACAGTTCAAACTACGGAAAATTCTAAAGAATTGATAGAATAAAAGAACGTGAGCAGGGGCTCCAGGAGAAAATAGAATCCAAATAGAATCCATTGAGAACTCCCAAAGGAGAAATAATTTATGTCTACTTAAAGTTCCGGAATGGTTGGAAGGGAGCAATATCAAAGAATCTGTGGTTAAACTGATCAAACAAGCGACTCTAATCGAATCAACGGAACAAGATCTTATCAAGGACATAAAGAGAGTCCATAGAGACCCATCTAAATTAAACCCAAACAAAACCAGACCCAGGAAGATTCTGGTACATTTCCTAGCTTACAGTCTGAAGGACGAAATACTAAACAGAGCATTAAAAAAGAGCACTCTAATTGCAGAAGGGATAACGTTTGGATGTCTCTTCGATATTTGCTTCCAGACAGTGGGCGTTAGGAAAGCTGCTTGACCCCTTTAGACAGCTAGGCGAAACAGCTCAGCTAAAATTTCCTGCAACCTCAAAAATAATGTATAATAAGAAAATGCGGGTGTTTAAGAGAGTGGAAGAAGCAGAATCCTTTTTACAATCAATATCTGGGAAGGGAAGGGAGGCAGTAGTCGGTTAATTTTCTAGACCTTTCAGATCTCCCTTTATTTGTTTGTTTTTGTAGTTGATGTCCTTGCTGTTTAAAATATATATATTTCTTGTTTTGTAGATCAACTGCCATATAGTCAAAACCGTCCCAAAAACCGGGGAGGGGTGCATCAAGGCCAGAGTAGGGCCATAAGAGGAAGATTGGGGGTTCTCCAGGGGAGCACTAGGGGGGAGAGAGGAGGGGTGGGGGGCAATCACTGGGTGGGGAGCATTGGGGGAAAAAATACAGAAAAATAAGTCAGAAGCGCCAAAATAGGTTGTCTAAGAAAGATACCACTTGCCTCGAGAGAAATGTCACAAGTTAGGTCTGATCAGGAAACATACCTGAAGGTTTTAGCGTGGAACTTGAATGGGCTGAGGGTAAAATATTGATTGGAGAGAATTCTACAATACTTTAAAGACACTCCTGAACAAATTCTTATTCTTCAAGAGACTCACCTCACAGAAACCAACGCAGCTCTTGCAGTGGAAGGGGCTAAAGTAGATAAAAGGGGTAGGTGGGTCATCGCCAAGATTAGGTACCACATGCATAAATTTACAGTGGTAGGTTACTACGGACCCAACCTGAATGACCCAGTTCCGCTCCGGGAGATGCTGGCAAAGTTACTAGTTTTTCAGGATCCACTAATCCTGATCGGAGATTTCAATCTGGTACTAGATCTCCTGTTGGATAGAACTTACAAGAATAGATCACCACATAATTTAAAGATGAGATCTCTTCTAACAAACGCAATGCAGCAAATGGGATGGGTAGATGTATGGAGAAAAAGAATGGGGAATAAAAGGGGGTACACATTCCATAATAAAAAATACAGTCATAAATATAGGTTACATTTCTTTTTGATTAGTATGGAGTTGTTAGGCTGGGTGACAGACTCTAAACACCTAGGAGGTCACTTCTCAGACCATTCGGCGGTCTTGCTAGTATTAAATCTACCCACTATGCAGGGTACTAAAAGATGGACCCAGGACCGAACTATTCTGTCAGAGGATGAAGTTGTACAAAAGTTGATAGAAGAGACAGAGAGCTACTTTGTGACTAATTTTGAAACTTCTCCAATTGAAATGGTATGGGATACATACAAGGTATTGCTGAGGGGCCTGATTACATCTTTACAAATTGCTATACAAAGGAATTTCAGGGCCGATATAGCAGGAATAGAGGCAAAAATTTGCAAGTTAGAACAAGATCTCTTAGCCCAGAGGCTCACGCTCCAGGGAGATATTCAGGAGGAGTTGTCATCATATAAGTTAGAACTAGCGGGGGTGCTAGACACCAGGTTAAGGAAACGGTGGGAGGCCAGTAATCTGGCACACTTTGAATATGGAGAATCGAGTGGGAAGCTCCTAGCCTGGAAAGCCAAACAGGATCTAAGTAAAAACAGGATAAAAGGAGTCTTATGTAAGACCTCTGGAAAAATATTGGAGAATCCCAAAGATATTGAAGAAGCTTTTTATAAGCATTTTGAACAGGTTTATAAAGAAGATCTAACTCCACAAGATAAGCTGATTCACTTATGGCTTGATCAATATTCTCCGATTAAATTTGAGGAGGAAAAGTCTAACAATCTTAATAAAAAGATTAGTTTAAGTAAGATAATTAAGGCAATCGAGACGGGGAAAAAAGGCAAAGCGCCGAGACCTGACGGGCTGCCAGGCGAGCTGTACAGAGTTTTTGCGGTAGTCCTTGCCCCTGTCCTGCAAAAGTTATTTGCACATATTTTTGAGGATAGCGGGAAGGTGCCCCCGTCATGGAATGAGGCAACGGTGGTCCTGATTCTAAAGTCATCAAAGCCATCAAGGCAATGCGACTCTTACAGGCCAATCTCTCTGCTTAAGCTTGACTACAAGATCTTTGCCAAGATTTTAGCAGAGAGATTAAATGGTGTAATAGGAAAGTTGCTTCATAATGATCAAAAAGCCTTTGTTAGAGGGCGGAGCATTCAGGACTTGACACATAATTTGGTTGGCACCATAGACATAGCAACTCTGCATATATTGCCGTTGGCTAGCATCACATTAGACGCCACAAAGGCATTTGACTGTGTGAACTGGGTCTATTTATCACAAGTTTTGGATAGGTGTAATTTGGGTGAAAATGTTTGCAGAACTATTTTATCGTTTTATCAAAAACCCATTGCCAGAATACTGGTAAATGGTAATCTCTTGGCACCAGTAACAATCAAAAGAGGGACAAGGAAGGGGTGCCCCTTGTCACCTTTACTTTTTAACCTCTATATTGAGCCGCTGGTGGAAAAGTTTAGGCAGCAGGCCGGATAGCTCCCTGTCAGTTTCGAAGTTGGGAAATAAAGTATCCTTATATGCGGACGACATGATGATATATACATCTGACCCAGTAGAGGCGATCCCAACAATATATAACATAGCTTCCCAGTTTGGGCAGATTTCAGGTTATGAGATCAATCAGTCAAAAACAGAGTGTATGGCCAGGAACATAAATATCCAACTTCTTATATTGAAAAGAGAGATAAGGTATCTGGGTATCAGAATCACACAAGATATCGATCATATCACCAACAAAAATCTAGCTAGAATAGATAAAGAAATAGCAGATTCCTTAAGAAGCTGGGCGTTTCTTCCCTTGACATTAATAGGTAGAGTCAACATATTGAAAATGATGCTTTTACCAAAACTTAAATTCCTATTTAAGAAAATCCAATTAGCATTTAAAGAGTAGAAGTTATGGAAAATACAACCTAGAATGAATTATTTTGTTTGTGCCTCCATGGGCATAAGGATTTCATGGAAAAAGCTGCAAAGGAAGAAAAATAAAGGGGGTTTGTGTGCACCGGACTTCAAGCTTTACGCCTGGGTATTTTTATTAAGGGCAGGAAAGATCAGCCTGATGACTCAGATACAGGAAAAATGCTTAAAGAAATGCTATGGGATATTAAAGGAGGCAATCAAACCTTTATCTATAAGTTTGGCGATCCTCACTTCTGTAAGAAGGTCCGCTTAAAGCTGCTGAGAGATATAGCGACCATCTGGTACAAAATCGGAAAGGTTTTGAAAATTGGTTATTACAATGCCCTGGCTCCTATATGGGACTTGCCAGGATCTCCAGAGTAGTCCAAAGATGCACTCGCGAAGCCATAGAAAGCTGCAGGGATAGAATGCTGGGCTCAGTTAATACCCGAGGGCTGTCTGATATCATGGGACGAGATAAACAACATCACAGAAAGAAAACTATCAACATTTTAATATCTTCAAATTAGAAGCTGGAGCCAGGCATCTGGCTCAGTTGCGGGCGTCTCAAGTGAGTTGGAGAGGGCATTACATGAGACAAAGCAGAACAAGAAAGAGACAGCGAATCTATACTGGACGACGTTGGATATGGCTGACGGAGACTTCAATTTACCGATTGGGCTCTGGGGAGAATGCTTTCCAGATGAGAATACAGAACAAATATGGCAAGTATCTTACGACTTACTACACTCTATAGTATCTGCTGCCAATTTAAAAAGAAACCATCTTTTTTCTCTCCTAGAGTTTACTGGTACCCATTTAGGCTGTCAAAAATTTCGAAGGGTCTTATCGCCTGCTGTCGGAAGTGTCAGCAGGAAAAAGCTGATGATATTCACATGTTTTTAAGGTGCCTAATGATATACACATTTTGGGGTGCAGTTATTGAAGGTATGAAAGCAATGTTCAGTTTTGAAATCCAGGTGAACATTATTTTGTTTTTTTTGGGTATTTTCTCGAATTGCGATTTGCTTCCTCGAGATGTTAGTAAATTGTCTTTTTATTTATTCTTACTTGCTCGCAGAGAAATTTGTAAATGTTGGCTTAAAAGCACCACACCGACCTACCTAGACTGGGTAAATGCAATTAAATATACATTAAATCTAGATAGGGTTAATTGGAAAAGGAAAAAAATATTTTTGGTTGCCCTGTCTAGGGTGGCTAGACAAGTTGTGACAATAGAGACCTATTTGTCCAATGATTATGCCTTTTCGCAGAAGAACATATCCCTCGGATCAATTGTACGGGCCATCAAGTTAGAAGAACTGAACTGACTAACTGTGAGAGTATCTGAGGAAAGTGCATCCATTGAGATCAGATCAGAGTCTATACACTGCTTGTGCCAATCATCCAAATGGGGGGCCGCAGAACGAGTATAGTAGATTCTGGGCACATCTTTTAGCGAATGAAGACATATTATTTTTTTATTTTTTTTTTATAAAAAGGAGAAAAAAAAAGAAGATGGAATGATAGAAATATTTCATGCAATGTGAAGACCTGACATGGCAATTGCATTCTGAATAGTATAAATTCAAGTCTTTTTTTAAATGATTAATGTAGCTCTTTTACTGAAATGTAGTTCATTGATTGAAAGGTGCTCCTTATTGATGTTTGCGCTTATGCGTGTTTAATGAAGTTCCATGGTGATTCTATTGTTAGCTGATTTTCAGTGGACCCCATGTGTATTTTACTTGCTCTTATGGAAGGGGTTTGTTCATAATGTTCACATGCATGTTGAATCTTTTTGTTTCTTACGTTTCTGTTGCAGGTGGAGGAATTAATCCTTATTAGTTAAAATAGCTCTTTTGTTTTAGGAGTTAGGCTCAGGGAGGAGAGTATACTAATAATGTGGTAGGGTGTTCTTTCTCATGAGAGAAGGCCTGGGAATCAAGGTAATCGAACCAGAAGCTTGTAGTATCCAAACTAAATGGGAAATCACCTATGAGGAGGTGTCCAGAGGGATGAGACGATTGGATGATGTGAAATGGGCGTGCCTTCTGATTTTGGCGTTGGAATTAGGGACAATGCCCCTGGGTTGAATTAGGAGAGGAGAGCAATGGAGAGAGAAGGAGCACATTAGAACGAGCTCTGTAGCTTTATGCTACATGACCCATACAACATGAGTGCACTTAGAAAGTCTTCACACGCTGATACCTTTTCTGAACTTACCTGGGGAATGCTAAATAAGGATGTCACGTTAGTAGTAGTGTAGGGATAGACTAATGCTTTTTACCTACGAACCTCCAAAGAAGTCTGATCTTGACGTGGGGGCACTTAGTGCCTGTGTTCTGATTTTGGAGTTTGTCATTCTTTTCATGCTCCAGAGGCTGAATTTTTCATGCAAGCTCGGCTTTGTAATAGTACCAATGTATTTCTACAACCTCGTCTTCAGGTGCTTGTATGTCTAGTTATTTTTGGCTTTGTAATACATCAACTAACCTAGAACTTGGAGTCAGTAATTCTTCTGAGTCATGATTCTTTGAGCTTGTGAGCTTGATCTACTGAGTTATTGCTCCCCTGTAGACTTGGCTTGGCAGTTCGGGCTGGACTGTTCCCATGAGGCACAGGGTCAGACTGATTTGCATATAGCCATGTCTGAACTGGGGTGGCAGAGTGGGCTAAAGAACGGTGATGGATTAAACCCAGATCTTTTGACTGGGTGTGAGTGTTTGATTGATTCAGATGCTCCGTCCATCACCACCCCCTTTTGTACCGCTTTTTGCCGCCATAAGTGTGGCAGGGTATGCTCAGACGTGAGTCCCTTGCTCACTTTGCCACTGGATTCAAGCAAGCCGGGCTGAAGACGATTGGAATGCCAGAAACCGGTCCTCAGAAGCTTGTTTCCGGTCCAGGGAAGACATGGCTTGGCAGTTCGGGCTGGACTGTTCCCATGAGGCACAGGGTCAGACTGATTTGCATATAGCCATGTCTGAACTGGGGTGGCAGAGTGGGCTAAAGAACGGTGATGGATTAAACCCAGATCTTTTGACTGGTGTGAGTGTTTGATTGATTCAGATGCTCCGTCCATCACCACCCCCTTTTGTACCGCTTTTGGCCGCCATAAGTGTGGCAGGGTATGCTCAGACGTGAGTCCCTTGCTCACTTTGCCACTGGATTCAAGCAAGCCGGGCTGAAGACGGCTGGAATGCCAGAAACCGGTCCTCGGAAGCTTGTTTCCGGTCCAGGGAAGACATGGCTTGGCAGTTCGGGCTGGACTGTTCCCATGAGGCACAGGGTCAGATTGATTTGCATATAGCCATGTCTGAACTGGGGTGGCAGAGTGGGCTAAAGAACGGTGATGGATTAAACCCAGATCTTTTGACTGGGTGTGAGTGTTTGATTGATTCAGAAGCTCCGTCCATCACCACCCCCTTTTGTACCGCTTTTGGCCGCCATAAGTGTGGCAGGGTATGCTCAGACGTGAGTCCCTTGCTCACTTTGCCATTGGATTCAAGCAAGCCGGGCTGAAGACGGCTGGAATGCCAGAAACCGGTCCTCGGAAGCTTGTTTCCGGTCCAGGGAAGACATGGCTTGGCAGTTCGGGCTGGACTGTTCCCATGAGGCACAGGGCCAGACTGATTTGCATATAGCCATGTCTGAACTGGGGTGGCAGAGTGGGCTAAAGAACGGTGATGGATTAAACCCAGATCTTTAGACTGGGTGTGAGTGTTTGATTGATTCAGATGCTCCATCCATCACCACCCCCTTTTGTACCGCTTTTGGCCGCCATAAGTGTGGCAGGGTATGCTCAGACGTGAGTCCCTTGCTCACTTTGCCACTGGATTCAAACAAGCCGGGCTGAAGACAGCTGGAATGCCAGAAACCGGTCCTCAGAAGCTTGTTTCCGGTCCAGGGAAGACATGGCTTGGCAGTTCGGGCTGGACTGTTCCCATGAGGCACAGGGACAGACTGATTTGCATATAGCCATGTCTGAACTGGGGTGGCAGAGTGGGCTAAAGAACGGTGATGGATGAAACCCAGATCTTTTGACTGGGTGTGAGTGTTTGATTGATTCAGATGCTCCGTCCATCACCACCCCCTTTTGTACCGCTTTTGGCCGCCATAAGTGTGGCAGGGTATGCGCAGACGTGAGTCCCTTGCTCACTTTGCCACTGGATTCAAGCAAGCCGGGCTGAAGACGGCTGGAATGCCAGAAACCGGTCCTCGGAATCTTGTTTCCGGTCCAGGGAAGACATGGCTTGGCAGTTCGGGCTGGACTGTTCCCATGAGGCACAGGGTCAGACTGATTTGCATATAGCCATGTCTTAACTGGGGTGGCAGAGTGGGCTAAAGAACGGTGATGGATTAAACCCAGATCTTTTGACGGTGTGAATGTTTGATTGATTCAGATGCTCCGTCCATCACCACCCCCTTTTGTACCGCTTTTGGCCGCCATAAGTGTGGCAGGGTATGCTCAGACGTGAGTCCCTTGCTCACTTTGCCACTGGATTCAAGCAAGCCGGGCTGAAGACAGCTGGAATGCCAGAAACCGGTCCTCGGAAGCTTGTTTCCAGTCCAGGGAAGACATGGCTTGGCAGTTCGGGCTGGACTGTTCCCATGAGGCACAGGGTCAGACTGATTTGCATATAGCCATGTCTGAACTGGGGTGGCAGAGTGGGCTAAAGAACAGTGATGGATTAAACCCAGATCATTTTGTCTGGGTGTGAGTGTTTTATTGATTCAGATGCTCCGTCCATCACCACCCCCTTTTGCACCGCTTTTGACCGCCATAAGTGTGGCAGGGTATGCTCAGACGTGAGTCCCTTGCTCACTTTGCCACTGGATTCAAGCAAGCCGGGCTGAAGACGGCTGGAATGCCAGAAACCGGTCCTTGGAAGCTTGTTTCCGGTCCAGGGAAGACATGGCTTGGCAGTTCGGGCTGGACTGTTCCCATGAGGCACAGGGTCAGACTGATTTGCATATAGCCATGTCTGAACTGGGGTGGCAGTGTGGGCTAAAGAACGGCGATGGATTAAACCCAGATCTTTTGACTGGGTGTGAGTGTTTGATTGATTCAGATGCTCTGTCCATCACCACCCCCTTTTGTACCGCTTTTGGCCGCCATAAGTGTGGCAGGGTATGCTCAGACGTGAGTCCCTTGCTAACTTTGCCACTGGATTCAAGCAAGCCGGGGCATGTATGTCTGCAACATGGCAGTGTTGGAAAAGCAAAGAAAATGCTTTTTTAAGGGTTTTCAGTATTTACCACCAACTTCTAGTTGGTGATAAATAACGAATCCTTAACTTAGGAATGCATTAACTTAAGTGCTTCCTACATCCTTGATTCGGTAATTTACCGAATCGGTATGTTAAGAATTCGGTATTTTACCAAATCCTTAAATTACCCAGTTGATAAAATACTGAATCCTACAAATAAGACACCTACATCTGGAAAGCCCAATACCGGTCGGTAACGGCCAAAATTCGGTAATTTCGTCCGTTACCGACCGGTATTGGGTGACATACATCTAGCCCCAAGTCTGCCAATGCAGTCTCCATAGCAAAGGGGCTCTGCTCCCAGGGTCCACAGTGTTACAGCTGTCCTATTGTTTCTACGTTGTGAGATTTTGTTTCAAGGACTGGGCCAACACATACAAAGTCGTCCAGCTAATACAAAATACTCACATAAAGGCAGACTTATTGTCTTTGCTAATACTTGTTTTGGGAACCTCGTTGTTGAATAACAAAGAGAGTAAATGCACTATGAAACCAATGAGCTAATCAAATAAGAATTAAATATAGATGGGCAAAATTCTGTGTATAACATTTGCGTCACCAACAAAAACCTGAATATGCACACTCCATCATCATCTTTAAATTCTTCTCTATTTGCCCTCTGATCTCAGATGAGGACAAGAAGACATATTTCTTCATGTGTTCTCCTTCCTTCCCTTACCTGCTTTTCAGAATAAGCATTACATTTCATTTCTCGTTTACTTAGGATGTCAGAAGCCTCTTGCCTATATTATTAAGTATATTATACCCATCACCTCAGAAATAGTTTTTCCAAGGGCCTTGTAAATGCTGCACAATTAGGAACATGCCACGTCACCCAGCGGCAGCCACATAATCTGCTGATTTCAACTAAAGAGTGTGTTTCTGACGCAATTAGGTAAATGTGGAAAATGGGACAACCATGCATGATTACAAAGGGTTTCGTCAATTACCTTTTCTTGGTTTTCTTGGTTTACAGCATAAACAACTCCTTCCAAGGATATGTGAAGCCCTCATGCCTACAAATTAAAGGTATGGGAGATAAGAATAAGCTTTGAAGGGGTTTAGGAAACAGCAGAGCTGAGTCGACAGTAGATGCTGGTGGAGGCCATCTGCCCACTAGTGTCAGAGGGTAAACGCCGTCAGCCCTGCTGCAAAGCTGGCCCCTTTCAGCAGAGTGCCTCCCAGAATTCCCAGAAAAATGCTGCACTTGTCTGGGACACTTTCAGCAGCGCCTGCGCATTGTCTGCTTTTGTTCTGAGCAGCAACGTGCAGGTAGGGAAGGGGCTTATCAGATTCCAGCTTTGCCCATAACAAAAGCCGGAGTTAACCCCTTGTGCGCTGATGACGGAACCGATCCGTCATCAGCTGCGGTGGCGGTGTGCTGATGACAGAGCGGTTTCGTCATGGCCCGCCCGCCGCTCATGCGCAGCGCGAATTCCGCGCCTGCGCTGAGCGTTCTATTGAGCGGGCGGGGCCATGACGGAACCGCTCCGTCATAAGCAAAGCGTAACCGATGCTGGTGACGGAGCGGTTCCGTCACCAGCATGCGCCCGCCGCTCTTCCCCCCCACCCCCTTAGCACTGCGGCGGAATAGCCGCCGCAGTGAAGGGGTTAAGGGGGCATCAGTCCTTTTTTTGTTGGAGTATCCTGGCTGGGAGCTTTGGGGAGTCTCATATGAGATGCAATTGAGGGGAAATGAAGGCACACAGCTTATCACTTCACAGGTACTTAAGAGGGGCATACTTTTGACTTTGTTCGGTCCCTGTATATAAGAGACATGCATACACTGTAAGAACAACAGATGTGTTGGTCGCCACAGAATTTAACCAAATAACCATTTAAATACCACTATTTGCAGGGTGTCAGAGCGCTTTACATCACATGTACAGATTATACATTGACAATAAATTATGTATGTATATCAATTTAAAGGAGGTGCTATATAAGACAAGTGAGGGTTACAAGGTGTAGTAGCCACATGTCCTTCATACCTCACTGCGCTATATTAGGATTACATTTTATGAACTGCAAGTAACAAAAGTATCTCTATCTTAAGAGCAGTAGCCCACTTACTCATTTACATAAAATAAAAATCTGTCATCTGCTTGTTACATAATGTGCTTTGCAGAAGACGTATTAACCCTCTATGCTACCTTGATTCAAAACTAGGACTAGGCAAAGCACAGATCTCTCCAGCAAATACGTTATCCTCCAGAGCTATCTCACCATTAATATTATTCCTTGAGATTTAGCTGGCACACAAAGATCTCTGTAGCAGGTGCCTTAACCCCACAGATATTTTAAGATACAGACATTGCAACCAATTAAGCAGAATAGATTTACTGCCATTTTTCTCTTTGTTGCCAATTTCTGTGTGTCAGAATATTAAAAAAAAGTGTTAATATTTTGGCACAACCCCAATGCAAAATCTAATTTGTTAACTATTGTAATGTGCTTAAATGTACTTATGATAGACCTGCTAAACATATGTGAGTTCTTAAGATCTGATGTCACTTCTGTGAAGTCATCGGTTGTGATGCCACTTCCTGGCATGCCATATGTGATGTCAAATGCCATGATATTTCTTGCTGTGATGTCACACGCAGTGATGGCACTTCCTGTGATGTCAGACACAGTGATGTCACACCCATTCTGCCTAACTTAGGGCCTCATTATGATTGCGGTGAATTTGCATACTCCGGGCCGGCGGAAGCCACCGCCGGCCTGGAGTATGCGGATTCACCGCGGCGGACACACAAATGACCCCCAGCCAGATTAGGATGGCTGGGGGGTCATTTTTATGTCCGCCGTCAGTCAAGCTCTAACATGACTGGCGGTGTCTATCAAACACCGCCAGCCATATTAGGATTTGAATTTTGTAATGCCTTTCCGCGGCGGCAATGCCGCCACAAAAAGGCATACAGACTTTTCTTTGGGGGCCCGTTGCGGGCCCCCCGGGTGAAGGGGGGGTGGGGGTGCACATGCACAAAGCGGCAGGCACCACGCAGTGCCTGCCGCTTTGTGCATGCAAATGCACTGATTGCATTTTTAACATTGCGGCGGTTGCTGCTTCAAGCAGCACCCGCCGCAATGTTAAACATACAGGATGTGACCGCCAGGGTGGCGTCACATCCTAATTTTTATGGAGGGACCGCCACTGTGCCTGCGGACGGTCGCTCCTCCTCTGGGGTGGCGGACGGACGCAGGTCTGTCCGCCATCCTAATAGGGCCCTTAGTAAGTCCCCCACTTCTTTTTTTTTAGGACTTCAACCCTGAGAACCAGGAAGGATCTATATTGGGTAGTTCATTTACTAAACTGCTGTGATTTCAGAGTAAGTAAATAACTAACAGGTAGGGAGATTCTAAAGAGATAACTTAAAATGATGAATTTCTCCATCTCTGCTAATGAAAAGTATGCCAGAACATTTCGTAACTTTTAGGAACTGACACTAAAATTACATTTTATAATATAGAAATATATGACACAACTTCTATTGATTGACAAGTGGTGCACAATTTGCTGCATAATTTTCCAGAAGTGCTGCCCAATTATTCTTTTCCTGATTCAGAAATCGGATCTGGAGGGACAAAACTCCTGCGGCTCTGGTTATCGTATGTCACATATGGTACCACATTGTTATATTATATTAGGCTGTTATATTATTTGCATTCGTATAGTGCAAATCACCTTTGTTGTGGCATTGTAGCACCTTTTGCAAATGGATACCCTTTTGCTTGGACTGGGGAAAGCCAACAATTGATTTTGCCAGCTGTTTGCTGGTAACTGGTTGTGTGAGGCTACTAGAGAGTGTTCTATTTGGAATCGGTGTGTGTCAACTAGTGTGATAGTCAATTCCTATCGACCTTGGAAGACATATGTAGAGTCTAATGTGCATGAACAGTTCTGCCAAAACACTACTGAAGTGTCTTGTTAGTAAAAAAGGGGGAACCCTTTATTATAATTATTGTGTTCACCTATTGGATATAAATTGGAATAAACAGCTTTTTCCTGTCATCTTTTCTTTGGTAAAATGAGACTTTTTTTGTTTTGCTATAAGCAAGACTTAGTTCATTTGAAAACATCTAGGGTGATAACCCTCTGTTACACAAACCTCAATGAATGGAACATTTTCATGGCAGTAAATGGATGTGATATATATATACAATTAGAAAGGTCAGGTTATTTGAGGCAATGGATTTGACACAACACGCATGTATCATAGAGATCTTTCCTTATATTTTATTAGCAATGTCATCAATCATGTAGGTATACCTGCTTGTCTGACTAGTAAGAATGCTTTGCTTGGCATTAAATCAGAAAGAAAAACAAACCTTAAAACCAAAATTGCATGAAAAAGAAAGCTCCCCTTTGAGTAGGAAATGGATCTGGAGTTTGAGTAGGAGTGGAAAAGGTGGAGTAAAGACAAGCAATTCACGCAACTGGAAGAGAAGACGACCGTTCAGAACAGACATCTTGATTGGAGTTACTTTATCATATGTAGAGTTACAGTGTATTCATTGTGGCATATGTGACAATTTGCAATAAAAATACAAATGTAAATGTTTATTATCACAGAAACAACAATGAATTGTGGGCCTAATGTGCAAACCCTTTTTGCAGTTCAACACTATGCAATTCACCAAATTGCAGACTTTGTGGCAAGAATAAGGCAATTCACACACATTTTGAGTAAAAAATCTAATCAGTGATAAATGGAGCATGAAAAGGGCATCCCCTCCTCTTTCTGATTCGAAATACCATGTATAAATAGTTTGTAGCCAAAACTGTGGACACAAACGTTGATCAGATACTGGCTTTCAAAAATATGTAGTTTCCATTCCCAGAGTGGTAGCTGTGCACTCCCAGGAAAGAAGCTCAAACACTATCCATGTTAATAGTACTGTTTGATGCACATGGTTCTGGATTGTTTGGTGAACAGAACAACCTCACAGCCCCAGTTGTGTTAAGCAGTGATGTACAAAGACATGCTAGCCTATGAGGATCAATATCTCTCTTTCTGGTTTAGTTATCTTCAAGGTATCGTACCAAAGCTTTCCACAATAGTATCCTTCTGACCATCAGCAATCTACATATCAAGGATGTAATATTATGGACTGGGAGGGACAGTAAGACATATTGAGTAAACCAGTAGTTTGCAGGGTAATTCTTAGAGACTAACCATCTGAAATAGAATAATATATGGTAGAGTTCAAAAATCAATGGAGCACTTTGAAAAGCAGGTTAGCTGTTAATTTGATGTAAAGACAAGAAGATTCTTCAGTCTGAACCTGTTGAACTTGTTAGATGGTTTTCTTAGATAAGACTGTATAGGTAAGACTATATACATTGCTTTCCCCTAATTCAGGTAAGAGAGAAAGATGTCCCCCAGGAAGCCGGGTATGTGCCGATCATAAAGACTCACTTTCTAGTACATGAGCAGTTACTAGGAGCCCTCAGGATGCTGTGGGGTTTAATGAACACAGAACCACCAAAACACTCAGTGATGTACACGCTACACACCTTGGGAAGAGGTCGACACCTAATCACATGGTTTTAGAGAGGCATTAGGGATCAAACTGGGATCTCTCTGAACAAACTCCATCAGGATTGGAATAAGATTTAGCGCAGCCACTATATGACGCTGAATGTACCCTAGCACTTGACTCCCCTCAAGCTATTTTTAGAACCACGCGATTTAAGAATATTCCGTCTATGATTCTTCATAGGCACAATCTCACACCTTCTCGAATAAACCGTATGTTCTTATCAGCTGAACTTTCCTGCCCTAGATACTGAGCGCTGTCAGCTGACCTTAGGCACGCATTGGGCTTGCCCGGATATTGCCAGGTTCTGGCATTCAGTACACTCCCTATTAACCCCTTCGAATCTCATGACAAGCTCAGCTCGTCATGAGCCACGGTGCTCGTGTGCTCATGACGAGCTGAGCTTGTCATGAACTTTAGAACGCTTGCATGCTGGGCTAATTCCCCTGCTGTGCGAACTTTTTAAAGAAACAGGTGTGGTCATGACGAGCTCAGCTCGTCATGAGCACACGACCACCGTGGCTCATGACGCCCCCCAGCACAGCATGGGAATTTGCCCAGCTGCGAAGGGGTTAACAACAGTTACAGAGCTAACAACACTCAACTCATGGAAAGCTACAGCTCTGGGTATTTTTCCAAGGAGGAAAAGTTTTAAGGTGCGGATATGCTTTTCTATTTGGCCTATCTTTTAGCCAAGTGCAGACTAACTATGCATTGGCATGCACAGCAGCCCCCATCCTTTCTTAAGTGGAGTCGAGCTTTGCTCCGTTGGGGTTAAGCTGAAAGTACTGCCCTGCATTTTGAGGGAGCCCAAAGAGTAAGAAAAAGTCTCATAGCAGCATCCTGGGACACCATGCTAATACAATTCAAAGGGCATATAGCAGAGTACCTCTCTATCATTTCACATCAGTCTACTCCTCCTGTGTCCTTTCCTGATAGGCAATAACAAGGCACATGGTGAATCTGGGCCAACACTAGGACCTGGCTCGTATATTCCTCTTTCTTCCCCCCTTCCAACTTGGACTTCCCCAAGATGAACCCAACTACTTAATACCAAATGCTTTCTTTTCTTTTTTTAGAGATGCTGAATTATTCTCATTATTGTATGTAGTGCAAAAAAGTGTGTTGTATTGTATATATATATTGAATAATGTAAAAGCCAAATAATAATAATTGAACCGTGAGGTGTAATATGTGTCAATAGCAACCGATCAATGAACAGTTAAAGAAATTATGTAAGTACAGGTGCAAACAAACTTTAGAAACAAAGATAAAAAACAAGTAAAACTCCCAAAAATTATAGAAAATCTGATGATGGATTCAAATATAACTGTTTCAAAAGGATCGCTTGAAAAAAAGACATGTCATTTTAGGTCAACAGGATGAGTAGAAAGGTTATAAAAATGGCAAAATCTCACAATCTGAGTTCTACTAGGATCTATGGACCAAGTGAGGTCAATAGCAGGCACGTCAGCCTGAGACAGGGTTTTTTGCTTGGTCAAATCTTTTTATTTCTTCCTACAAACATTTCTGGGAAATCCCTTTACTCAGTAAGTTAAACCATCAGTCTGTATATGGTGAGGTGTGCTTAAGCCCAAAAACCAATAGTTTGGGACCACTATAGGTACTACCAAACAATCAGAGCACAAGAATCCTGTTCCAGTATGGGTTCAAGGCTTGTTGAGCGACTGCTAACAGCTCCACTCAATCTATCAGAAAGGGAACATTATGGAAAAATCATTTTGTCGAATTTCTTATTCTTCTGAAGGCTTCGGGATTTTTTTCTTCTGGAATCTGCCGTGAACTAGGTAGCCTTACCCTGTTAAAGTCTTGCATTCTCTGGCAGTAGGCCTCAAAACAATTTCTATATGTTTCTAGAATTTCAAAAAGTTGACTCTGTTAAGTGAACAAATCCTTAAAATTAAATGATTTCTGATCTCCAGTAATGTTTTATCAACCAATTCGTTTTATGCATTCTTAGGTAATTCAATTATGCAATGAGGGTTCCACAAGCACAGACAGTAATGAATAAATGTAAATTGCTTACTTCCACATGCTTCTTCAGGAATGAAGAAAATTTTAAATACTATGCATGTTTTTGAACCCAGAAGTATAATACAACTTGAGCAGGTAACTTTTTGCAATTCTTACGGCAAATAGAAATATTGAATTTACATCATTTTGAACCATACAGCAAGAGCGTGCAAGGCATCAATGCGGTAAGGCTACCTAGTCCACAGCTGATTGAACTTAGAGGGACAGATTTACAAGAAACTGATGCATCTCTACATTTTAGCAGAGATGAGTCAGTTTAATTTCGTCATGCAAAACAACCCTTGCGCAACCATGGATGCATCGCATTTACAATGCGGTTCACCTTGGCGCAAGGATTGATACATGCGTCATGCATCTGCTGGCGTAAAAGTAACGCATTGCTGGAGTTGTGTTGCAAGCATGACGCAACTCCAGCAATGCTCAGGAATGCCTTGTTCCTATTGTGCTGCGTCACTCCTTATGCCTGCTTCAAGCAGGTGTAAGGTTTTGACGCATTGGCGTCGTAAAAGTGACACCGTGAAATCTTGTATAGTTCACTGTTTCACTTTTTCGAGGCTTTCTAGCATCGGAACGCCCTCCCTGCATACATTATACCTGACACAGGTATAGGGTGACGCAGGGCTTTACAACGTGATGCATCTCCCTAGATGCGTCACGTTGTAAATGTGTTACAATGTGGCGCATTGTTTACAACGCCGCTGCAACACAAAAGTGATGCAACAACGGCGTAAAAATGTTGCAATGGGCTTGTAAATGTGCCCCAGAGTGTTTAGTGTTGTAGCACCCACCCTTTGCACCCATACTCAAAGCATTAAGTTTTATAGGAGAATAGACCGATCATGTATCAAAGTACTTTTGGAGTGTGCTCACTAGGCCCAGAAAGAACTGTTTCCACTGTACCCAAAAATGTAATTGAGGGACTCTGCAACTGGGTATGAGTGTTTAGATCATTCCAGCAATAAAATAGGATTCTGCCAAAAAGTATCCAACTAGTCTCTATTTCTCGACCCTTGATTCCAGGGACACCGGACTATGACAGGCTATTTCCTAGGGACCCTGGCAGCAGGTCCACAAATGATGCCAAGTTTTCCATCAGTATACTAGTGACTTAACAGAAAATGACGAGACCCCCAGCAAAATGTGACGAGGGGACCGAGTTTCCCATATGTCAGAGATATTCCTTGACCTTGCGCTAACTGGAGCTCCTACTGAATGGTTTTCCCCCCCAGCAGCAGGAGGGGGAGCCTGATTTACCCCCACTGCAGTGTACATTCATTCCAAATAGGCAGCAAGTATTCTCAGTTCCTGTACTTTTCAGCTCCAAGAACCTCTTGCATGTGGAGGTAGCTGCACTATCAAGGTGGATAATGTAACAAGGTCAGACTGGCCTCCAGGGCTATCAGGCAGGGTCTGAGGGTCTGGTCCCTTAAGTGAGTGTGTGGGCCAGTTTTTTGGAAGTTTGCAGCCATGTTTTATGGTCTGTGTGGCTCTGTTTACTGTTGATTTACTGATTATAATGTAAAGCATTGCCTCTAGGAAGCTCAAATGAATGCCCTTTCCCATACCTTACAAAATACATATACAATGTTTCTTTACAAGTGCAAAACTGGCCTATTTGCAAATTTGAGCCACTCTGTTTTTTTAGCTATCTTACTCACTAATGAGGAACACTTTTATTTTGGTCCCCTGGGCTAGTTTCTGTCCCAGTCCGACCCTGACCATTGACCAGAACCCCAAATGGCCCCGGCTCTATTCACAACGCTGAACCGAGGGAAAGCTGTTTACGGTATACAAACAAGCTGGGTAGCCAGGCCAATTCTCCTTGTACATCTTTCATTCGGCAAACACAGTACCTTCTTCTTCCACCAAATAAGAGATTCTTCTTTCTGTTGCTTCTAATTAGGGATGATCTGGGTACCAGAGGCTCATCATGTGTTATAAAATGGCACGGGGTACCATTTCATTGGTGATACCACCAAAACCTATCCTTGCTGCTCCTCATGTGTCCAACCAACATGTGATTTATCTCCTGTTCTCTGAGCCAGAGGAATTCTCCTACCTCTCCTGGGAAGATGCAAGATGTTAAAAAGATCTTTTGTCATGTCAGAGCCTTGCTATCAATTGCAAATCCCCTTCCTGGTAACCAGTCAAGACCCTGTGAGCAAGAAAGATATTCTTCTCATGTTGTCTACACAGCAGGCAGGGAACTCCTAGGGCACAGTGTGAGACAGAGACTCCAAGATTAAGAACTGAAAGAATAAGAAGGTGTGAACCCCAGGACACATCTACTTGACAGTCCCAGGCAGGCACAGGAAATCTCCTCACATTCCTATCTTGTCCAGAACGCCTTTGAAGATTGGGTGTGGTGAAAGTGCACTGAATCAATATCCGCATTACCTAATGCATTTCTCTTCATTGCCCGAGGTGGTATTATCTTTGAATTTATCTGCTAACTCAGCTAACTGAAGAATAAATGTTTTCATCTGTCATTACTTTGGAATTAAGTTATTTCAAACCATTTTTCTGGTTTCTAAAGGTAGAAATATAAGTGCTCTTGCACAGAGCTTCGCGTGGGCTCTCAAATCACCTGGGCTCCTTGAATTTCCGGTTGTTTCCCATTGGCACAGCCATCCAGTCTGCCATACCTGTTATGCCAGTCATGCAGGACCCTTTGCAGCAGACACCAACTTCAGACTTGTCCCATCCAGCCTGACAGACACATCGTGTGGTTGTCTGTCTGTCTCCAAAGGGCTACAGGAGGGACACTGTCAACTCCCTTCTTTAAAGGATCACCACACAGAACACAGCTGCTTTTCCACAACCAGAGCGCCATTGTGCATCTTGCTGCAGATGCATTGTGGGTACCAGATCCAACTTATCTCATCCACAGGGGGAATCATAGTATGCCTATACTTAGGTTTAACAATTCCCAGACTATGATAGAATTATCAACAGGTGCATCCCCACCCAGCTCCCATTCCGTGGCTTCACCAACATGACTAAGACAAGGCACAAGCAGCCCTCCATCCCTCATGTACCTCACTCAAAGCTTCTCAAGTTGGTCTAACCACTAATATACATAATCAACCAGACACACCACACAGGGCATTGTCTCTCATGACCTAGCCGCTTCACATAGTATTGCATTATGGCCATGCATAAGTGCAGCACCACAAAGGGCCCGATTCACAGAACAAACTTATGACAAAATCCTAAACTTATTACTTTGGGAAACACCTTTACAACGCAACCATCACATCGCACTACACTAACAACGCAGGTATTACATCACAACATCCTTTACACCGCATGACACTACAACGCAGGCATTACAACGCATACCATTACAACACATGGCACTACATCGCACGTCACTACAATGCAGGCATTACAATGCATACCATTACGATGCCTACCATTGGAGTTAGAATAGTAATTTTTAACCCCCTACACTATCCAACATTTACCATACTGTTGCACCCCCTGGAGTTAGACTAGTAATTTTTCGCCCCTATACTATCCAGTACTTACCTTAAATGCAATGTAATGATATGTGTTGTAATGGTATGCGTTGTAAAGGTAGTATGCGATGTAATGGAATGCGTTGTAAAGGTAGTTTTATAAAATGTGATGTCGTGTCATGCGATGTAATGGAATGCGTTGTAGTGGATGTTGCGATGTAAAAACTGTGTTTGGTATTCACAAAAGGCATTTAGTAGTCTTCAGTTAGGATTTTGTCTTAAGTTAGGATTTTGTCTTAAGTTAAATTTAAGTTTAACTTAAGTTTGTCTGAAGTTTAACTTAAGACAAAATCCTAACTTAAGACATAATCCAAATTTAAGACTACTAAATGCCTTCTGTGAATACAAAAAGTGGTACGTTTAGGATTTTGTCGTAAGTTAGTTCTGTGAATCGGCCCCAATGTCAACAACACAACTGGATCATTACTTCTACCATCTTACAAGGCAGAAAATGTTATCTACATAGCTCACACTGTAAAGGCACAGTTTCAATACCATGCATGTGAAGCGGTGTTGGACCGCCACCAGGTAGCGCAAAGCATTTCAGGCCGACATCATTGCCATCTAAGTGAGTTATAAATAATGCAATACTATAAAGTACATTTATTGGAAACGTTTTGGATATTGCATTGTACTATTTATGTTTGTTTTCAAGGGAACAGTTGGAATTATTTTCTTTGACATCTTATGTACTGAAAGAATTGCATTGATTTTTTTAAATCCATGTCATGTTTGCACATTCACATTTGGAGAGATTTACACAGGGCGCTTGGTAATCGAATGTGAGAGTCGGAAGCATATAATAAACTTTTGCTTTCGTGTGGGTAGACCACGCACACTTGAAACACGCATTGGTAAAGCCAGTTGATCTATCGTATTAAAAGTGAGTGTTGAGCTATTGCAAGCACTCCTTCCATCACTTTGTGTGTGTTTCATGTACCTCTCTAAGTGGCATGGGTATGCCCAAATTTGGGTCCTATGCTCACCGTGTCACTGGAACCAAGCTGTACCCAGCTGATGAGCCAATAACTAGGGCAACACCGGTTGCTTGTCTTTCCGTTCAGGTAGGACCTGGCCTGGCAGTTCTGGCTGGACTTTTTCCATGAAGAAGGAGCAGGGTCAGAACTGATTTGCATATGGCTGCGTCCAAACTGAGGTGGCATGGCGAGCCATAGAGCAAGTGGTTGGGGTGCAACCCTGTGTGATTGCCAGTGGTAAGACAAATTATAAGCATTCCTCTAATCACCTTTTGTGTGTTTAATCAGCTATTGGATTTGCCAAAGCTTGTTTCATTTGCCAGCGGTGATAAATAAACAAAAATGCCCACCATGGCATAAGCTTGCACTGTGACTTCAAAATCATGGTTGTCATATTGAACGAGGTTTTATTTGGGAAAACATATAAATAAACACTTTTTTAGTGAGAACTCAGCGGCATCACTCTATTACCTGACACTTACTTCTTGCTCTACCCCCGCACAGCGGCTGGTGCATTGCATCCTTCTCTCTACCAATCCATTTACTTGTTTAGTCGTTATTTTTAATATTCAAACAGTTTTTTGGCTTGAGCCCCGCAGCTGCACACTGCTACTGGGCAGATCACTTCTTGAACTGCCTCATCACACCTAGGCGTGGGCGGAAAATCCGTTCCGCTCGCGGATTTTGCGGATTTTCGGGAAATCCGCAATCCGCGAGATTTGCGAATTTCCCGCAAAATCCGCAAATCCGCGAGCAGCGGATTTTGCTCGCACTGCTCGCACTGTTCGCGTGAGTTCGCGCCCCGCGAATAAGTGCAAAATTGCAGAAATACGATCTTGGCAAAACTGAAAGTAACTACTTACCAGGTTCAAAAGTTCAGGCACATCATTAGTAGCCATTTCCTGTAGTGCTTCCTGAGGGGCCCCTCCAGAGTTCAGTTGCCAGTTGAAACTATTATGTGACCCTGCTCTGAACCTCAGAATAGTTACACATATGCCACAAAGGTCCTGAATTACAGCTAAGGGAGACAAGCAGGAGCCAGGCTGGAAGTTAAAATCCATTAATCAGCCCCTAATTCATTATTGTCAGTTGGGGCAGGGCAGGTGTTGTAACTAATTTTGCAACAATGAAAGCACTTAGCAAGTGCAAAAGATCACTAATCAGGGCGCACTAAGGAAGCAGGTGCCAGCTAAAAAAATATTCTGTGACACATTAATCAGCCCCAAATTAATTCAGGTCACTTGAGGCAGGGAAGGTGTGCTTTGCTTTGCCGAAAATAATGTACACTGGACAACCAGAGGGTGTAGTGATGAAACAGAGGGTGGCATGGGTGGGCCAGAGGGTGGCATGAGTAGTCAGAGAGTGGCAGTGGTGACAGAGAGTGGCAGTGATGAAGAAGAGTGTCCCAAACAGGCTGGACACGTAGAAACAACAAGTTCGCAAAACTTGCGACCCGACAGGTAAGTTCGCAAATTGCGAAATTGTAAAAACCCTCGCGAACTGGCAGAAACACGGGCGAACACAAAAAAAAAAAACATCCGCAAATTCGCGGGAATTCGCGGATTTTGCGGATTGCGAATCCGCAAATCCGCAAAATTCGCGGATTGCCAATCCGCAAAATCCGCTCATGCATCTCATCTGTTGCTCTCGTGTCCCTCCCCTTCCTAATTCATTTTTTTATGATTTCCTTTCTTTAAAAAATAAGTTTGATTACAAAAGGCACGCCGATGCTTCTCTGTTTCTCTGCAGGCAACTGGCAACATTCTTGAAATGTATTTTCTGTGGGAAAAAATAATTTGAAAACTGAAATGACTGGAGAGCAATGGGAAAGAAAGAGCAGAGAGACATATGCTCCCATAGAGTGCTAAAGCTCGAAGAAAATACATTTGATGTCAGCAATGGAATATTATAAGTCATTTATTCATAAATGAGTTGTTAGGAACATTGTTCTTAATATCGTTTCCAGTAATATAGTTGTAAAAAATATAATTTTTTAATTATCTTAGGCCCTAATTAGGATGACAGTCGAAAAGCCGATTGGAGGGATTTTGACTGACATCCTTGGTTTGAATTCCGACCGCCGTAATACGATTACGGCGGTCGGAATTCAAACTGGCCGGTCAATCCAGCTGGCTTCCGACGAGCTCAAGGAGCCCGTCGGCCTGTCGGCACCACCATCATAATCCTATACGGGTAGTGTTTCCGCCGTCGGGATTATGATGTCGGTTTCCGACAGGCTTTCCATGTGCAGTCGTATTGTAATTGTGGTTTCGGACTGTCGACCCGAGGTCGGTCAGTCTTAAAACCCCAGGGATGTTGGTCGGGGGAAACTCCGACCGACATCCAAATTAGGCCCATTGTGTGTTGTAGTTCATATGTTAATTCTATGTGTTATTATTGCTTGCATTATTGTTAATAATATTTCTAATCATAGTTTGCAATTTTAAGTGATTTATAATTTTGTATTTAATTGGTAATAGTAAGTTATAGTGTTCTAGTGGGTTGCTAAGTGTGTTGGGGTATATGACGGGAAGTTAATTAATAGTTAATTAACAATTCATTATTAATTCATAATTTAGTTGAATAATAATGATGTAAATTGTGCAATAACTATATTTATAGTTATATTTTACATGTGCGCTGCTGGGTTTGAGCGGTATAGGGTAGGAAGTTAATTAACTAATACATAACTAATTATTAATTTATTGTTATATAATTTATTATTAATTATGTAAATTGTTCAATCAGTTTATTTGTTTTTATATTTTAGGTGTGAGCTCCTGGGTTTGTAGGGGCATAGGGTGGGAATTCAATTAAGTAATAATTTATTAACAAATAAATATTAATCTATTATTAAATGTCTTTATTGCTTAATAATTATGTAAATTGTGTAATAACTATATTTGAGTTATATTTTAGGTGTGGGATGTCGTTCCTGTAGGGATATTGGAAGGGAAGCTGATTAAGTAATAATTAATTACCAGTTATTTATTTATTATTAATTATGTAATTTATAAATATTTATGTATATTATGTAATACTGATTTTTTATCTATATATTAGTTGTGGGTTACCTAATTTGTAGGGGTATAGGATGGGATGTTAATTATGTAATAATTTATCAATAAATAATTTGCAATAATTAATTAATCAGTTAGTTGATTAGCAATTGTGCAAATTGTGTTATATTTATTTATTTATAGTTGTATTTTAAGTGTGGACTGCTTGGTGTGTAGGGTATAGTTTGGGATGTTAATTAAGTAATCACGAAATAATTTTTTTATTATATTGATCATTTTTTGTTAATTAATAATATTCATGGGGGCGTGATTACAGCACCAACCAAGATGGTGGCACCGTGCTGAGCTCCGACTGACATGGGAGCCTTTAGCTTTCCAGAGCTCACTCCAGCACTCTGTCGGCAGAGGAGAAAGCCATGTGTCTTGTCCTGAAGAACCGGTGAGACCCTGGAGCTATTTAAAAGCTCGAACATCTTCTTTTCTGCTTGTGGTCAGCCCCTGGAGATTCTAGTTCAGAAAGAGACGTCACTGCCGGCATTTTGGCACGTGACAGGTGCGTTACCTAACAGAGTGACGAAATCGGAGATGCTCCGTTATTTATGTTTATAAGCTGCAAGTGAATTACTTACTGCCTATCTCCTGCTGCTGTTAAATTTTATAAATGATTTTTGTCGTCCTCTGTAGCTGGCAAACACTGTGAACGTTTCCTTATGTGCTTTAATATGCTGCCTCAATACAGTTCTTTCCTTGAACTTCCTTACATGGTTTCTGGTCTATAATAATATTTCTGGCTACCAATTTTTAATGTGATATTTTCCCAAATGCTCTCAAGTGTAATGCATAATTTGCAGAGCCTTGTTTCTCGTGTTTTATCAGTTCTTTGGTTCATTGGTTTATTTTCGTGAAGACCTGTCTTATTTTATAGGAGAATACTTGAGTTTCTTTTTTTATCACATGTATACTCATGATGAATTCAGTTAGAGTGCCCATATCTCAGGTTTTCCATTTGTAACCAATGCCTCAAGTGTATTTGGATTCAAGCCTTTTTGTCTCAGATGAATGTGGAGATCCAGAAACTTCTGGGAACGTGTTCCCTTTTTTGGAGGCCCCTTTATTGTATATGGGGAAAACTTTCTCATACATCCAGCCACATTATTTTGTCAGACTCAGATTCTAATTATAATGCTATGGATGACGCAGGTTTGCAAAAGTCTGAGACTCACTCAGGCCCCATTCCTAAAGCTTCCGCGTTGACAAAAATGTTGATGGGACAAACAAAAGACCTTAAAAAGATCCTCCAGCTCCAGTGAAATCCACAATGGCTTCTATTCACGTGATTTCTTGAGGAAATCTGTGCTTTGAAACTCTTCATGGAAGAGACTACGAAGACTCTTCAACATTTAGATACAAATAGTCCTCCTTGGAAGCAAGAGTATTAAGGGTGGAACAAAAAATTGAAAGTCCTCATCTTGCGACTACACATGTTTCCCATTTGGAGTCAGAAATTGCTCATCTCAAAAACCACACTGAGGATCTTGAAAATCGAAATCGTATAAATAACATGTGCATATATGGACTTCCTGAGAACACTCAGGGCCCTGATAACAGGGCCGGTCTTAGGCATGTGCAAGCTGTGCACCTGCACAGGGCCACCAAATCCCAGGGGCCACCACATCTATATATATCCTTAATATAATAATCCTCTGAGGATGGATACATATTTGTGTGGGGGCCCCTGGCAGGGATTTGGTGGCCTCTGGCTCTATACAACTTCCAAACACCATGACCCCCCCTCTTCACTGGCCTCTGCGCTCCGCCCCACCCGGACGCCCTCTTCCGGGGCCCCCTACCTACGCTCCCTGCCCAGGGCCACCATGAACCTAGAGCCGCCCCTGCTGATAAGACTGTCTACTTTCAATCCATTCTGCCAAAACTTCTTGATATGTCTAGTACTAACCCTCTGAACATGCAAAGGGCACATAGGCTTCGTCTCAGAGTTTCTTCAGAACTACAAGGAGTTATTTTATTCTTCCTGCAATATACTGACTTGTTACATGTTATGATGGCCGTCAAAGCCAAAAAGCAGATTCTCTGGGCCAGTCACAGGTTGTTTTTCTCTCAAGATGTAGCCAAAGTAACCACAGATCACCAGAATTAAGTCTTTTTTTAAATATATTTTTATTGAAAAGTTGCATGACAGACAAAATAGCCATTTGTACACAGAACATTTACAAGTTACATTTAGCATCGCACTTAGGACCGAGGCTGAATTAACACATGTATTAACCATTCGTTGCCCCGTCTCTCTGTCCCCGTATTTCCAATTCCACCACAGGTGATACACATATCCCCCCCCCTGTGGAAATTCCATTGTGACCATTTCCTATCCCACTTCTTCGGGCACCCCCTAGCTATAAACACTTCTTTCTCTGCTATCATACATCTGTCAAGCTCTTTCTGCCATTCCATCACTGACGGCGGTGCCACTCCGCCCCATCCTCTCGCTATTTCCCTCTTAATGAGCGTGAAGCCCAGCGTCGCCATCTGCTTTTCCGTCTCAGTAAGGTCTTTATCCTCCCAGATATTAAGCAAGCCCAGGCGGAGCGTCAAGCTGAAAGTCTTCCCCAGTGCAGATTGCATATAGGTCATGGCCCTGTCCCATAATCTCTGCACTAACGAGCAGTCCTGCACCATATGATAAAAGGTAGCTGACTGTCGGCGACCCTTCAAACACAGGTCATCTTGTCAAGACCCAATTTTTGCTAGTGCTATCCCCATCAGATCGGAGCGGTGTAGGTTACGTAGCTGGATTAGTCGGAATCTAAGTGTGATAGCAGCCTCTCTGGGTGACATCAGCACCTGCCTCCAGTCCTCCTCATCAATTGGCCCAAGGTCACCCTCCCAGCGCTCCTTAAGCTTTCCAAAGGTATCAGGCATATTATTACTAAGTTTTCTATAAGTCAGGGAGATCGCCTTGGACTGCAGCGGCCCATCTAGCAGGCAGTCCCCAAGGGGCGATGATTCTGGTATATCCTATCCTCACAACTAGGGAAAGCCGCCTGCAAAGCATGTTGTATTTGTAAATATCTTAAAACCTCACCTGGGGCTAATCGGTAGGCCTTTTGTAGCTCCTCAAATCGGAGAATCTTTCCCTTTTAACTAGGTCTTTGCCTTCGAGATACTGATTACATCCCACCTATCAAACCCGGGGTGGTGGTATAGCATGCCGAGCTTCTGCAAAGACCATAGTGGTGTCGCTTTAGTAAGTACCCCTGCCCAGCCCAGACGTGAATTAGCTAACCGCCAGATCTGTACCATATGTTGAGTGGGGCCAATATATCACTGCCTCCTAGTGTGCGAATAAAGAGCCCCAAGATAACCCGAACGATCCATCTGATACCTGTCCAGGTCAAATTATAGTCAAAACCCTCCCCTCCCACTGGGTCTCAACTGCCGCAAACAGCCCCACTGGATCCGCCCATGTGTTATGTACGATCAATGGTGTGTTCTTCCGAACCAGGATACCTGTGCCCCTAAACCCGGTGGTATTTTCAGCATGCACTAGGAGCCTGTATCCCCATCTATTAGGCGCCTTACTCTTTTTACCAACCAAGTGAGTCTCCTGCTGGAGAACAAGACCTCGGGATTGTCTCGTCAGGTCTTGCTGGACAATACCTCTTTTTTTTATCACCTAATCCATTGACATTCCAGGAAAGGACAGAGAGCATTGAATCCCGCTCAGCCCCCATCTCCTAGCATGGAGATCTTCAGAACCCAGAAGGTCAATAATATGGCAATCACTTCTTTACACAACTTGCAAATAAAGGCAGCATCATCACAGCTAAGTCTGTTGCATTGAATAAGAACATTGAAAACAAAACATTGCAACACAATACAATCACTGTGGAACTCTTCCCCAAAACATATGCAAATAAAGCAATTCAATCTGTGGCATAGGAGTTCGCCACCACTTCGATAACAGCAGAAATCGTCATTGATAAAAACACTGGCAATAATTTCAGCTGCAAGCTGCATATCAATAAACAAATTATCTTCGGAACAACTCCCTTCTCTTCTGCCCTCCCTCTCCTCCCCCCCCTCCCTGCCCCCCTGCCCCCCTGCCCATGGATTCAAAACTACCCACCCCCGAACTTGGCAGAGTGCTTCTCTCCCCCTCTACAATTCTGAAACTACTCAGAGTAGAGTGGTCCTCCCTCCCGTCCATTCACATCACAATAATAAGAAACTTTGCCCTCCATTGTGATTCAATATAGTTCCTCTTAATTATACAGCTGAAAATCAAACATAGTAGTTCTGAACCCTATGGACAGCCTATCTGTCAATAACAGAACAATGTATATTACTCCCCTCTCCCCCCGGGCCCCACTACTTGCTCTTCACGCCAAACTGGGGCTTGTGAGACTCGCCGTCTATGTCCATCAGTCCTGCTCCTCTAGCCGGCTGTTCTTTTCTACTGGACCGTTACGATCATTCTCTATTCGGACATCTCAACGCTGGCCCGATCTGTCCATTCGATCTCTCCTCTTACCCCCAACCGTGCTCCAGCCTTCCGTCCAGTCCCAGACCACCTCTGGAGAGTCAAAAACCTAGGACTTTCCGTCTGATTTCGACTCTCAGCCTAGTTGGAAAAAGCATTGCGTACTTGACCTCCCTGGCTCTCAATTCCTTTTTCACTGCCTGGTAGCTGCGTCGTTGAGCCTGGACGTTTTCGGTGAAGTCAGGAATGAAGGCAACTTCATGGTTGTCGAGTTTCAGAGGGGGACCGGAGCGTGCCGTCTGTAGGATAATGTCCCTGTCTCTGTAGTTAAAGATTCGTGCTATGATGGGCCTTGAGGGTGCCCCAGGTTTCGGCCTAACCCCGGTACGCTGTGGGCTCTTTCAATAGAAAAATAGTTCGATAGAGTCTTGGGTTTGAGGTGTTTCTAAATAAGGTCTTCCACATAGAGGTCCGCAGCAGGCCCCTCTGTTTTTTCCGGAATCCCCAAAAGTCAGATGTTATTTCGGCGGGCCCGGCCTTCATAGTCGTCAAGTTGCTGCGACATCCGTTGCTGCTTCTTTTGCATCTCAAGCATTTTGGATTGTAATTCCGACGAGTCCGTCTGCAGGGCGCTTGTGACTATTTTGAGTTCTTTAACCTTTTCGTCTATTTTGCGGAAGTCAGCCCTGATGAGTGAGACCTCAATGTTAACAGAGTTGACTGATGCACGCAGCCCGTTGATAGCCTTCATGACGTCATATAGGGTGGGTTCGTGATCATGGGTGGGTGTCGTTGCGCCACCACCCTTGTCAGATTTCGGGGATCACCCTTTTCTCCGGTCTTGGACCATGCGAACTTCGCAAGTTGTTTCTGCGGATTGTTCTGAAGGCCTTTACCCCCGTCGCCATGTTGGATTGTGGTCAGTCTCTGGCTAGATTGAAGTGTATCTTCTTCCTGGCGTTGTCTCCGCGATGTGCTCTTGCTATAGGCCCCACTCCTCTTCTAAACCCTTTCAGTATGTCCAAGCGTGGGGTGTGGATCCACTGCTCCACTCAGGCGACGTTGCCGGGGGTGGCCTAAGCATCTCCCACTGTTGTGAGGGGTCCGTCTGTCCTGGGTCCACACTTTGTAATGCTGGTGGTGCAATGGGTAGTACTTCTGTGGGCTCAGGGGGTGGGCCAACAAGCTCCCCACTCTCTGTGTGGCTGAACTGAGCTCCGTCTCCTCTGTAGATCTGGGGCATAGATAATCCGACAGGGAGCTCACCTCCGTGAGCAGCAGGGTTAACTGTTTTCCAGTGTTTTTGGCGTGCACGGCCGGACACAACCCCCAGATCTCAGCTCTGTGAAAAACAGCATCTTCAGCGAGTCTCCGAGTGGGGGGTGGGGAGCCCTCACATTAATTCAGTTTTTTGATCCCCACTAGGACAGGGCCAGTCTCAAATCTACTCCAGCACCCCACTCGCCTGTTGCTCCCTGCCGCAACCATACAGCGCTGCTTCCTTGCTGGAGCGTCCTTTTCAATAGGCCCAGAAGCTGGGGCGTCGCATAGCGCTGAGGGGCAGCAGGGCCTCGCACTGGACGCTACTCACCGTGGCCTTCACCGCCGCATCCACAGTGTGGCCGGTCGCGTCTGACCACCCAGCCACTGAATCCTGCCACAGTGCAAGTCCGGTGGGTGTCTTAATCGACCTCCACCGCCTTTTTAGATCGCCGACAGCGGTCACGACCGCCGGGCGGCCGCTGCGCCCTCTCCGTCCGGGTACTCAGTTTGGGCGGCCGCAACCTCCGCGAGCCGCCAACGAAGAGCACAGAGCGCCTGCAGGGGTCCCGGGACAGGGCCACAAAGCTGGGGGTGACAAATTGTCTTGGAGGGCACAGGATATGGAAAATTAGGAACGGGAAGACAGGAGCTCGCTCAAACCGCGGCCATTCCTGTCGGCTGCTAGCCACGCCCCCCGGAATTAATTCTTTGGCATGTGTTCCCAATTTAGAGTTATAAACAATAGATTTAGTTTCATTCATGCTTGCCTGTTTGACATACAAGGAAAAAACAACCACTTACAAGGAGCCCTCTGCGCTTAAGAGATTAAAAAATACACTGAGCCTAAGATATTGATAAATCAAGAAGTACTTGATTGTTATTTTGTCTCTCTGACCTGTTCTCTTTTATTAATAATTAAGTAATAGTTTCATTGATGTCTAAGTATTATGATTGTTTTCCCACGCCAGACAACGTTTTTATTCAGTAATGTCTTCTTTCCTTTGATACATGTATATGTCTTCATGTCTTATTCCTGTAGGGTCTCAATTTTATGTAATGTCTTCACCTAAGTCTAGGCTGTCTTGCCGTCCTCTTGAGTTTGAGTATTGTAGTCATCGTCTTCCGGTGTTGCCACCCTGCCTCTCATTTTTGTGTTTTGTCGGTATGTTCTTCAGTCGTCATTTGTATGACTGTCTTTTTGATTTTACTATTTCTTTACTGATGTTTCTTTCTACAGTTCTATTCTGTCTTGTCTTCTTCTCTGTCTCTTGTCTTATCATCCTTCTTTCCATTCCTTTTCTCAGTAAGTAAAACTCTTTTCCTTATCCACTATCTCATCTATTTCTTGATGAAACGTGTTACTGTAGACATATTGATTTATGCATGCTAATGTTTCCACAATTCATTCCGGGTTACAGAATGGAACATTAAAGGTTCAAGTAACCCTATTAAAAGACAGAGGGTATCATCCCATTTAGGTAAACTAACAACAGATGTTGCATTACTTCAAGAATCACATCTTTCTGAACTAGAGGTTGCTAAGTCAAGAAGTTGCGGGTAGGTAATGTGTTTGCTTTCCCTGCTTTGGGAAGAAGAAGGGAGTACTGAGTCTTTTCATAAAAAGTTACTTGTTACAGCAGCTAACCAAGAATCTTACTCTGAAGGTCAATTGATCATTGTAAAATCTCAACGTATGTGCACCAGTTTCTGCTGATAATACTTTCTGGGCCAACATTTCTGATAATTGCTTCTGTGTGATGATGAATATATTATTTTTGGCAGTGACTGTAATCAAATTCATGACCCTATTTTGGATAGAAATTCAACAGTCAAGTTTGACAACACTAGAATGCACTTGCAATTAAATTCCACCATCCAACACAAATCGTTAGTTGACATTTGGATGTTATGCCACCCGGACCTCCGGTAATATATATTTTTTATTCAGCCCCTCATCACTAGCAACCCCACATAGATTATCTGTTCTTCAGTAAATCATCGGTTCAGCAGGTTCTTCATTCTGATATAAGATCAATTTTGATATCAGACCACACACCAGTGTACATGGAGCTCAATTTTATATCCTATTCACCACATTCTTTAACAATTAACTGCTTTTAGACACTAAATTAATTTCCCAATTTGAAGCCTTTGTTTTTAAATCCTTTTTTATAAACTCTACACCTGATTTTTCTTTTGCAACGATTTGGGATTCCTTTAAAGCCTGTGTGGAGTTTGCGTAGCGGCACTATATGGAATACAGCAAAGTTGAAAAAAACCTCTGCCATGCTACGCGGAGTTCTCAAGCGCACGGAGTTTCTTGTCCAGCCCGTTCGCGGGATGTTTTCTGCTGTACATCAACGCGAATTGCGTTTTCGGGTGGAAATATCGCACAAACCGCACCGGTATACACCTGTTACAACGCAACTTTTACAACTACCTACTATTACAACGCAACTTTTACAACGCATACCATTACAACGCATTGCGCTGGGGGGCGCTCTAGGATAGGGAATAAGTATAATTTACTATCCAACACCTTCCCTAGTGTCCACGGGGACTGGAGTTGGAATAGTAAATTATACTTACCACTATCCAGCACCTCTAAGCGCTATGCGTTGTAATGGTATGCGTTGTAATGGTCGCGTTGTAATGGTAGGTAGTTGTAATGGTATGCGTTGTAACATGGTACATCCACTGCACCACCAGGTCGTACATGGGCACAGTCATCTTGTTTTTACTCTGTTTATGGTTCTTGGGAATACTTTTTCATCCTTCCTTAATCTATGTAATCCTTGGATTTTAAAACTTTTTTCCCATCTTTTTTATTTATTATCTTACCCTTTGTCTTTCTAAGTGTGTATTTGTGTTTTGTTTCTACTTTACTATGTGTTTTTGGTGAGTTTTGTACTTTACTTCTATAGCTTTTCTACTTCCTTATTACTACACAGTCCTTCCTTCTTTCTACCTGTTTCTTTTTTCTCTCTTTCCCTCTAGCCACATGGCAGATAAGGGCACACCAAAGCGCCACCGCCTTCCTTGCGGAAGGTGGCGCCAGGCAGGTTTGCAGCCCTGTGCCCTGTTTTCCGAGGGGTGGGGTACAGCGCTGTTTTTTCATATCCAGTGCCACCTCTCCTCCACCCAGGCAGCAGGCGGCAGGCCTGGGTCCGGGTACAGGATGCGGAAGCACCAGCAGCGCTGGGTGAGGGTGCACTGGGCAGTTTACCACTGCTCTGGGGTCAGGCGCACCCATCAGCAGTTGGTGCACCGCTGGTCCAACATCCTGGACCGACAGCAGGACCTGCTGGACCTGCTAGGAGTTGAGGTTGCGGGCTAGGTAGCAAGCATGCTGCTTACATGCAGGGAAGTTACGTGTTTAAATATTATGTAATAATGAACTGTTATTCTAGAGAGGTGCTTAGTATACTTGGCACTACCCACCTAACCTAGTTATTAAATCGTACTTGTTGCCACTTGCTTGGGCTGATGTGATTAGTGATGATTATGTAAGACATTCTGTAATTAGTTATTTGTATTTTCGTAACCGCATGGTGCATGCCAGTGTTATACGGACGGTGCAGGGATGTTTGTGAACAACAACATCCATTTTTCAATGTGCTGCAGGCCTTTTTCGCCTGCCACCCAAGCTTCCATTAACAAATGTAGGTTTGCAAACGCCCTATGGCATATCAATACGTAGTAGACTAGTGCGGTTATCGTGACTACGGCGCTGACCTAAGGTTGGGCAGTTCCAGAACTGTAATGGCGTACACCTGACATCATTGTAATCATTATAATAAGGCCCTTAGTGATTAGTGCATTGTCCCGTCAAAGGGAGTTGACTTGAGAGATTAAGAATGAGATTTGTGAAGAAGCAAACATTATGATTTGTTGCAATTTATTATTAGTAATTCCAAAATGCAGTTTACTAAATTTGGAATAGGAGTGGACTAGGTAGGTAGGTTTTTGGACATTTTTAATAGGATAGGATAGTCCGCGATATACTACTACTAGTTGATATGATTTAGAAAAGTTCAATGTTATTGCGATTGCCTTTGCCTGTTAAATATATTTTAGGGAGATATTATTTATTACCACTAATCTTTTTTTGTCTTTATGTTTTACATCAGCATCCAGAGGCAAGAAGTGCGCTGAGGCGGGTGAAGGTCCGGGAGCTGGAGCTGGAGGTGCCTCCCAGAGTTCCTCAGCCGATGGCTCTGCTTGCCCCAGTAAGCCCTCCTGGTGTTAACATTAATATATCTATTCCCCTAATTTTCAGCTCCTTTTTGAATAATGTGATGTCTACCCATTTATATATTATATTTCCAAATCCTCTTTGATGTATCTATATCTAAATTCTTGTTAACCCTGCATTATCCTATTTACTTAATTTCTATATTTCAAGTTTCTCTACTTTACGTCAAACTGTCTCTAGTTACTAATCTGTCTGTAGCTTCCTTTCTTCTGCTTTTTTCAGTCAGGTTTCCATCTACCCTTTTGTGGACTGCCTAGTGGTGGTACTCTAAGACTCAGAGAACTCATTGGTCACATAGTACTACTACTCCTCCTCCTCTGCCATGCAGACTGCAGGCCCATTGCCCAAGTAAGATATTCTACGCTGTAATATATGAGAAGGCTTAATCACTAAAACAAGAGAGTGGCAATGGTCATGTTGGACACCCCAAAGTTGTGTCTTCTTATTAGCTAGGCCTAGTATTATTAGCAGCAGTTGGTTAACTGATAACTGTGCACCATATCTGGTAGAAAGTAAGAGGAAGACAGCCCCATTGCATTTGCCAACCAAGGCCATATGCTATTTTTTCATCAATCAATAGCTCCAGCCACTCCTTAACAGCTTGTCTCTTATCTTGACTTCAGGTTTTTTTTTAAATTTCCAACAACAAAATGTCCATCCTGATATTTTTTATAGAAGATACTGTCTGTAATGTATCCAAATTGTCGTGAATGATGTGTGTGGTGTTTTTTTATTTTGCTATAAAACAAATAATGGGGGAGTTGTATCTGGCATCTAAGAAATGGGTAATCTTTTTTTTCTAGCCGGGGCCAGCACAGAATGCACCAGCCAATCTGCAGATACGGCAGCAGAAGGGGGTGAGCCAGCGGCAGTGGCAGGCAGTGGTTAGTCATATTGCTTGCTTATTATTGACAATTAATTATAATTATAAGCTCACTTTAAAGTTCTAGTCTTATTGACTTGTAAACCACAGGTGAACACAGTAGGAGTTGCAGTTGAGCTGAGTAACCAATGGCCGCTTCAAACTTCAACTCAGCAGAAAAAAAGGGGAGAATGGAAGGGGAAAGGTTGGATGAAATATATTATATATGACTGAAAGCAGAGGATGTGATGGTGAAAGCGCCAGATGCAGAAATAGTACTATAGGTGGCTGATAGCTAGGATGCATGGGTGGGTGAAGGATGGATGAAAGGTTGTTATACGGATAGGAACAAATCTTGCCTGGGTGGGTGAAAGTGTGTGCGTGAAAGGATGCCTGCCTGGGTGGTTGATTGGAATCCTGTGGTGGTTTCCTTTCATTGAAATAAACTTAAGGACACATGGGTGGGTAAATGTCAAATGACAAATGTATGTTGCTGAAAGGTTTGTACTTGAGATCAGGAGACTATAGTGAGACATAGAGCCATGTTTGGAACTTTGGATGGATTGCTTGGTTATATGGATGGATGGGTAGTTTCAATGGTGAAGAGTGAATTGAGAGAATGTAAAGGAAACTTAAATGGTGGTGAGTAGCAAAGCCAAGGGCGAAGAATAAAAAATAAAATACTCAAAGAACAATGCAACGATGAATGTAAAAATCCTTGGGAAGGAGAATAAGGAACTATGGTGCTCCTCTGTAGTGGTGTTCATCTCACCTTTACTTGCCTGGATTTTTTAAAAATTTTTTTATTCAAATGGTTAAGGAGGTGGTATTTCATCCTTCTCCCTGGACTCACAGTGGTTTTGAAGCAGAACATTATGTATCCATCCTACCCACCCATAATCAATCACTTCCCTCCATACCCATGGCATACTTTTTTATGTGTTTTGCTAAGAGCATTCTTTACAATTTGACTTTTTTCTTTCTTGATAATCCTGCTGCTCCACCGACCAGGCAGGAGATTGCAGCCTGGACCCGGTGGCAGAAAATGGAAGCCATCAGCGCTAAGTTTTATCGGCTGGTGGCTGAGGAGGTTGAGGCAGAAGCAGCTGCAGATGCCCCAGGCCGCAGCAACCACCCCACCACCATACCGTCACTGTGGTCCAATGGGTGCCCGCAGGTGCTGCCACCATGTGACCAGCACTGCTGCTCCTCCTTATTTCCGCCATTATGAGTGCTGCATCATGTGAAGGCTGACGGATATTGAAGCCAGGCTGGAATGTGTGGAGAGGCACCTTCAGACACTCCTAACCCGCCTTTCGTGCTCTCTTCAGCCCCTTTTTTAATCTGTAATTGGGTGAGTAGGTGGAAGTTGGGGGATTGTTAGTTGTTTCTTTATTTATGGACCTTTCTTGGACACTACTTGGACATTGGTTGGGGTTAGGGAGAGGGGTGGGCCAGTTGTGGGTTTGGTATTTTTTCAGGGACTAATAACGTTTTCATACTTTTACATTTTATGATTATGAATGACTTTTAAAAAATGTGGTGGGGTTTTATGATTGTTTTGGTTTACTTCTCAGTGCTGCGTTTGCAGCAGCCAGTTTTAAAAGTCCGCTGAGAGTGTAAACAAAATAGTGATGCTGTACCCTCCCTTGTCCTACTACTCTCTACTCCTCGTCTCTGCTGTCAACTCTGCTACTACTATATAATATTTATTAACCCCTAAGGACTCAGAGGGGATCGGGGTGAATTACCATTGTGTAGAATGATTGTAGTTCAACAATGATCAATCAACCACAGTTCACTTCTCCTACCTGATTAGATGAAGCAAGGGCTCCATGGTTTCCCAAGGTGCCATCATGGTGGTGGTAGTAGCAGCAGCATGCGTTGCTAGTGTTTCTTTTGATATTGAGGCAAACTCATCAGAACTGAAGTGAGGTTTCACTCCCTCCTAATCGAACTAGAACTGTAGGTTAAGGACTCGAAGTGTGGAGACTATTCATCAAAATTATTGCTGTTAATATTATATGTAAGCTTGATGACAGTCACCAGAGACTAGACTACTAGAACAGACTCAGTCTCAGACACAAGAAGAGAGTATGATAAGTATTTAAAAATGTAATTATTCAGAACAATGTTAAGCTACTATAAGCTGTATGAAGTGGACAAGCTTAACCGGCTTAGACGCAAATTAATACAGTGCCTGAATGATGATGCTGGCAATGAGATGTTCCTCTGAAAAAAATATCATACACTTTGCTGGGTTGGGTGGATATTGTATAATATATACTGCCAGTATGGCTATATGAGCTTAGTTAAGAATAAGATCCTCCTTACCCTGCACTGAGTTGTTGTGTTGCTTTCATCACATCCCCCCTACCAGGTGTGAGATCAATTAATGGTGTAACAATTGTTAAGTCACACCTCCATAAATCACACAGCCTAGGGGAAGAGAGTTAGGATTTTGATGAATGGTTGGGAAGGGGGATCGAGGGAAAGGTTTGGACAAACACTACACATGGACAACACTCTTCTTGGCAGCCAACCATCATATATCTTTTATGGGAGAAAAGAGAATGCATGCATGATAATTAGTGGTATCAGACAAGTACAGGAAGTATATTAATTTTGCAATTGTCTGTCTGCCTCCAGAGAGACGCAAGTTACATACATTATATTTACGTTCTGTTGTACCAGGCTTAGAAAGATAGCAAATACCATTAAAATATCTGTAGGAGGAAAAAGCAAACATAAACAACACACATAGTCGAAATGATTGAAGAGAAAAAAAAGATACTGTATAAATTTGGAGTTGCATCTCTGCATTCCTATTGGAATGTCCGCCCGTGAATCCTGGGTGGCTACTGTTTGGTATGGTGAGTGTGCGTTCTTTTTCCAGTATGGCTCAGGTTAAGGGGCCTGTAGAAGGAAAAACAAAAAGGATATTGAAAAATCAAGGAGAAAAAAAACTTTCAGAGGCAGCATGGCTAAATCAGACTCTGTTTCTGGCAGTTACCTCCAACAACAGGCCACCCCCACCCAAATTCCACTTAGCTTCAGATTTGAGCCAGCAGCACTGAGCACACATACACACAGCAACATAGCATTTTCCATATGAAGTAAAAAAATCAATGCACTGCTGTCAGTCACACCACACTCGCTGCCCACCACCACTACACAGACATATAGGTCTGGTCTCTGTTGTTGCTTACCTTTAGGCCTCTTCAAAGTCATCATCAATAATCCAAACCGGTTGGTTTCAGTGAATTTTAAAAAATCAATCTTCTTCTGGTGGCTGCTCTGACTCTGACTGCGAGTATGGTGGTCATGGTGTACAACTCTGAGTCCGTGCCAGCAGTGTGCAACTCCCGAGTTAGTCCTCCAGACTTGTCCACTCCCAACTCAAAATGCAATGGTTCGGCCTGTAGTAGTGCAATTTTGTTATTGAAGAACAAGAATGGAAAGATTGGCTTGTCCCACTTTGTAGAATAGACATTCACAACAAACAACAATAACTCATCGTGCAATGCATGCCATCATTTACCTGTTGTTCCGGGGCAGCACCTCTAGGTTAGGAAAGGATAGATAGATATTCAGGGCCCAGGGTTGGAGGCAGGCACACATTTGTTTGAATTCTCCATCCAATGACTGGCTTGAGAGAAATGGATTTTGGGCGAGTCAGGACTTTACTTCTTCATTGGTTGCACACTGTTGCAACTCTGATCCAGCAACAAAAAAAGTAAGACAATGGGGATGGATTTGTGAACCAGAAAGACAGTCACACACAAATAAATAATAAAGTAAATAATGTTCCTTAGCATATTGTTTTTTTGGGGGGGGGGGCGTCAAAGAAAGAAAGTAACTGGAAATTGAAAGAGCCTAGTTGCCAGGGAAGTAGAGTTTATCCAAAAACTCTGGTGGTTCACCCAGAAGTAGATCACCTAACACACTACTTCCATGACCTGAGTCACTGTCATCATCTTCCTGCTGTGCTACTTCTGGTTTGGTGCAACACAGTGGTATAAAGTACGATTCATTTTGATCATGGTTAACCTCTCCACGTTTTGGGGTGAGAAACTGGTCTTTCTCACTGTCAGAACGGCACCAGTAGCACTGAAAACCTGCTCAGAACAGACACTTGTGACAGGGCAAGCCAGATAGTTCATCACAGCCTGCTGAGCACTGGTCATTGGTGCCTTTTTCCATACCAATACAGCAATGTGTTTGGATCAAAGTAGTCTTCTGTTGGGTAATCCAGATAGGCCTGAACCATCTGCTCAATGCTCATGGGTGCTCCACTCTGCTCAGCCTCTTTAGCCTTTGCCTCAGCACTGGACTTAAGTCCTTGATGTAGAAACCATTCCTGTGCCGATATTGGGGCTGATTCTCCTGTTCTCGCTGTTGGTCTTGTTGGTTGTTGGTTGTTGTTCTTGGTGTTGTTGGTGGTTTTGGCTGCTGTGAGCCAACCTCACTTCCCTCAGGCTCCGAAGGTGAACTGGAAGCCGGTTTCCCTGTAGTACTTGTTTTGCCCTGGAGTAGAGGACCTCTAATTTCCAGCCGTTCTTTTTCTAGCTTACAGCCTTTCACAGCTATTCGAGTTTTGTAGTTGTCAACATCCCCGTCTGAAAAAGGAATGAAAGTGTGCAGTAATGGTTTGTACTGTGGATCCAGAATTATGGCACAAATGTAATGGTTGAATGACACAATGCCTCTTTGCACCCTTGTACTATTCAGATAAGCGAAGCGTTAAGCTCTCCACCAACTCATATGCCTCTTTTTTTTCCTCCACACCTGCGTACATTGCAGACCCCCACTTCAGCTTTTCCTGTAGCATGTGCAACAGTGGGATAGCTTGGCCCATAGTTCAGTTCTCCTGGCTGACTTCACGTATGAAGATCTTGAAAGGAAGTAGCATCTCTGTCAGGCATTTAACTAGGCCCCATTGGTCCATCTCAATGATCATTCCTTTCACAGTAGCTTCCCTTCTTTGCATTACATATTCATTGATTGGTCTGTACTGCTCACACAGATGTTCAAACATGCAATAAGTTCCAACGTGTTGGTACCTCCTGCATTAGTGCTTTAATTGGCATTCTCTTATCACATTGAATGATCCTCAGCTGCTTCCGGGCTTTAAAAGAATGTCGGAAATGTGTGCAGATTCTTCTGCAGGTGGCCAGTAAGTTGCAGACTCAGCATTTTTTTTTCAGAAAGTCTTGAGCATTGATGTTAATCCAGTGCGCCAAACACAGGACTCGGAAGTAGCCACCATTGGCCATGGGCTTAGCTATATTACTGCCATTGTCCGTGGCAACAAAACCAATTTTAAGCCCTTTTGGTCACAGCCATTCAAAGGCCTTGCTGTTAAAGTCTTCCAAAATGTATGCAGCAGAATGAGATTTCTCCATGCCGAACATGGCTACTGTTGCATGTTTCCGAGCACCATTAAAAATCTCAGCAGTGTCAACAATACCTGCTGCAGATATTTTTTCTCTAATCCCCACAAAAGAGATACTGTGTGCAGTGATGCGCATGTAATCAGTGGCTTGGCAATTGGTCCACATGTCTGTTGTCAGGTGGATAGTGTGAACAGCACTCTGCGGCAAAGCTTGTCCAAGCAATTCCAGCATGACTGGCACAAATTTAAGAAAACTCACCCCTCCCACAAAAGAAAAAAGAAGGAGGTCCAGCACTAACATTTTAGCCAGCTTCGCGTTGTGCAAACATGCCATTGGGTGGTTGCGTTCGTACTGCCACTCCGAGCTAAACATGCTGAGTTTGGTAGCCTGGATTGTTTTCTTTTCTGGTGCCACTGATGCAGGTGACTTCTTGACTCCAGATGTTAGGCTCAACGCACGTTTTTTCTTGCCTGGGACCCCTTGGTGCCTCAGCCTTACTCTCGTGCCATTGCGATGTTACTGATGATGACGTGGGCGGTACCACTGCACTGCTGGGCACAGGGCTGCTTTGTGTAACAGAGAAAATGTCTTCCTCTTGGTTACCTTCCACTGTGATCGGATCTTCTTTTTCATCCCCTCTGAGGTTCCGTGACAATTGTAAGTGGTGCTTTCGACTCGCACGAATATGGTCGAGTCTGGTATCTATGAACCGCAAATGACGAGTTTAGTAAGTGTGCGCAGTTTCGCTGTGCTAACTTAAACCGTTCGTTTGTTACGTGGGTTTTTCATCTGTACCCACGGGTTCCATCTTAGATACGGCATCCATTTTGTCTCTTGCCCTCAAGTAGCCAGCGAACGGACGCTGTCCGTTCGCGACCCTGGGACTCCCAAGATATTTGCGGAAGACACATGTTCTTTGTAAGTGTCTTTATGACGAGGGGGATGCTACTGTAAGGCAAATGGCGCCGCTCGAGGCTCATCTTGCCGCACGGACTTATTGTCTCAGCCGTGCATCTCATTAGGCACGTCTCTTTGATGCCTGTATCTCGTGTTTCCCGTTACCTCCCTTTTTTACACCCTTTCCAATCTCCCCACTGTCTCCGTCTTCCTCTGCACCTGTCTTCATTCCTATTTCGATCTACTTTACTGCCGATTGGAATTTGCTAAATGGTGGGAAGATGTTTTTTTTACAGTTGGGAACCGCCAAATGTTTCCGCACTTATGTTCCGGACCTCATGTGTTTCAAAGTGACCAAAGCGACCCCTCTGGGGGCTAATTGTGGGAACTGGGTTATAAACTTTTGTGTTCAATGTTACCCTATGGGTAAAAACTGTATAAAAGGAGCGATCCACAGAACCAATTTGAAGCAGTCTCCCCAAGTTGCACGCTGTGTACTTGTCGTGATCTCTGTGTTCCCTGCAGCAAATAAACCTTGAATCTTTGACGTCAGAGGAAGTGTCCCGTGTCTCTGTGACTTGTACGCCGGAGCAGGTTACCCACGAAGGTTTCAGGTGTTGTGCCCTGGCACCGCTGGGTCCAAAAGAACCCAGTCCTTCAGTTGGCGCCCAACGTGGGGCTGCATCAGTGGTACCGGTCCAAGCCCGACGATCGTGAGGAACTTCGTGTGAAATCTCCGAGGGAAGGTGCACTCCGCTTCATCGATCCTGTTGTCGAAATAAGTGGCCCGAAGACTTTTCCCGCGAAGATTCCCGCCTCCGGACGGCTGCGACGGACTGCTGCCCTGACTGTAGACCTGTTTTGGCGCCTGGCGTAGACCTTGGTATAGCGAGACGATTGACGGGCCTTCCTGGTGACGCCATCGATTTTTGAGTTAAGTATTTGTGGGTCGCTCCCATGGTTCTTGGTTGTTGACACTCTAGCGAGTGTTTTTGTTGTTCACGCTGTGTGAGTGTTTTTGTCGGTGACATTTTGCTAGCGTACTTTGTTGTTGTATTATTTGACGACTGCAGCCGCCAAAAACCGAGGGTTTTGTTCTTTGCTGGGACCTGGTAAATCCCGTAACCCTTGAAGTTTGTGAAACTCGGCTAGTGTGCAAGATGCCTGGTCGTAGTACTTTGTTTAGTTGTTTCAGACCTTGTGGTGCGGATTCCCTGCTGGAGGACTCGTGTCCGATACCTCCGGTTGGAACTCCTACTTATGACTTATATAGCAAACATGGGCTAGGCCCGATTACCTTTAATGATTATTGGATTAAATATACAAAGAAAGACGGCGACCTTCGTTGGCCACCTCACGGTAGCTTCGAAGCGTCGATCTTAGATAATCTAGAAATAAAGTTGTTCGAACGTAAATCAAGGCCGGCCATGTTTGATGCCTTTCGGTTGTGGCGTAAAGAAGCCCGACAGAAAGAAATCAGACAAAATAAACGTAGTCAGCGAGATAATGTTGCTACCATAGTGAAGAAAGCTGAGCAGTTCCAGCGTGATAAGGAGGATAAGGATAAGGAAGTGTTTGAGAGACTACAGCGTATGACCATAGATAAATGTTATCCTGCTTTACCTACGGAGTCGGATAAGAAGGAAGAGGCAGTTGAGGATCCTTTAATGTCCTACCTAATGAAGTCGCCACCTCCGTATGTTCAGGGTACCGCAGCTCCTGTGGTCCCTGCCGTACCTGTTCTTCCACCTATTGTTCCTCCGCCTGTTCCTCAACCTGCACCCGTTCTTCCGACTGTTCCTGCTCCTTTGTCTGTTTCTATTCCTACTGCTCCTCCGCTTCCACATACTCCTGCTCCCGCTACTGCTCCTGTTTTGTTAACCCCTGTTGCTGCTACTGTTTCTACTCCTTCTCTTGTTAGTCCTGTGTCTTATCTTTCTCCCTCTACTCGTAGTCGTAATTCTCCTATTGCAGCTAGTTTCTTTCAGTCGCTCGGACCTGTTCATGGGTCTGCTAGCTCTGATGGTCCTCAGAGACGTAGCCAGCTTCCTGGAAACAGAGAACGTGTTGCACTATATAATATGGCGATGGGTTGGATGGTGAACCCCCTTAGAAATCCACCCCGTGTTGTTCTCGAAACGTTTAATCAATTCAACATACCGACCCAAAGGTATGTGTTTGATGAGATGTGCAAGTTCCTACATGATCAGATAGCGGCCGATGCGCCTGACGAGGTGCTGACCGCCCTGTCTGACCTTCGGCTTCAGTTCGCAACTGGGCTGATAGTGGATACTAATGTCCGACGTGCTATTGAGCGGTTGCTATCTCTTCGTCCCGCTCCTATTCCCCATGCACTGTTTGTTGAGGATATTGAAAAACAAGATGAGTCTGGCCAATATCCTATGCGTGAAGTTCCGCCGGTTTGGATACCAGCTGATGCTAATGCTAATCCTCCGGTATTGGCGCACTTTGAGCGAGTGTGGATACACCTCCCATGGAAACGATCGGAAGTGCTTCAGGTGAAACAATCTTTGCCCGATCCTCGTAAAAATCCTACAGGGTATTATAAAGAATTATCGCAGCTCGTAGATGCTACAGTGATGAATCTTGCCGATATCGACATGTTGTTTGGCAACGTCGTACCGCAGCCGGTATGGGCTAAGATTCGTCACCAAGATCACGCAAATGAATTAGGTGGTGATTGGGCTGCCATTACAGCGGCAGATGCTGGACAAGTGGCTGCTACTAAACCCGATCAATTGATTACTGCTCTCCCTCAAAGAATTATTACGTTAATGAAAACGCTTATGCCAGCTATGAGAGTAAATTGGGACAAACTGTCCGCTTGCAAACAAAAGAAAGATGAGAGTGTTTCCGACTTCTTTACGAGGTTTGAGGAAGCATTCATTGACCATAGTGGACAGGATATGGGTACTGAGGGTGGACAGAGGTTGTTTGTGGATAAATTTGTGTCGAATTTGTTGCCCGATTTGAGCAATAAATTGAAGAATTCAGAGAGTGCATGGGCCGTTTCTACCTCGGCTCAGATATTGGCTACGGCACAATATTACGAAAATAGGGAGAAAGAAGAGAATGACCGTGCTGACAAAAAGACAAAAGAGCTGAAAACTAAAGTGTTGCTGCAACAAGCGTATCCGCCGCGTTCCAATCAGAATGCGCCTCAACAGAATAGGTCGCAGTCGCAATCGAATAGATCACAGTCGCGTAATGATTCCTCCTTCCAAAGGTCCTCGTTAGGGTACAATCAATGTGCCTATTGTAGACAAGAGGGACACATCAAATTCAATTGTCCTGCTCTAAATGAACGTAACAGCGGTAATTCGTCTAAAGGAGGTCGTGGTGGTTCACAGCAGGCATCACGTGGTAGAGGTCGTGGTGCTCAAAATGATCGCTCAGACAACTCATCTAATTTTAATAATTGTTTCGATCAACGTGGATCGTCGCAAGGGCGATCGGCGCAGTACACTGTAGACGATTATTACGTCGATCAGGGAACTGACGACAGTAATTACTAGGACAGCCATAGACAAGGAGAGGGAGTGGTATCAGTTCCGGTTGATCAGAGAGGGCCTTACGTCGCAGTTGCTACATCGGGCGTCGTTGAGCCTTTTCTGTTGGACACTGGTGCAGCGAAAAGTTCTATCATGCATTCGAAACTCCCTGGCGCACCTTTGTCTGGCTTAACAAATGTTTCTGTTGGATTCTCTGGCGCCCCCGTTAGCAATCCAGTTTCTCGCCCTTTGCCCCTTCAAATTGGGCCACGTGAGCTCCAAGCTCCGTTGATTTTAACCACGGGTTGTGGTGAAAATCTATTGGGTCTGGATTTGCTTAAACGTTTGTATGCAACATTGTATTGTTCTCCTGCGGGTGTAAAGCTTACGTTAGGAGAGAGGGTTGTCTCTCCTATGTATTTGTCTCTCGATAGGCTTCCACCGGAATTGAGTTCTCTTCCTGCGTCTTTGTGGGCGACGGGTCCAAATGATGTGGGCCTACTTGATATCTCTCCCTATGTTGTTCAGTTGAAATCGAATGTGCGATTGCCACGTATTCCCCAATATCGTATCTCCCTTGATGGTGAACGAGCACTGTTAGCGATCATTTATGACTTGATCGAGAAAGATGTTATTGAAGAGACGCGGGGAAACGTGTGCAATAGCCCTGTACTGCCCATTCTTAAACGTACAGATCCTACCAAACCGCCTGTTTATCGTTTTGTTATCGATTTACGGGAGGTAAATAAAATTGTGGTTCCTCAATTTCCTGTTGTGCCCGACATCACGGCGCTACTGACTCTGATTCCAGCTACTGCATCATGGTTTTCGGTGATTGATTTGAAAAATGCGTTTTTCAGCATCCCGATTGCCGAAGAGAGCAGGGACCTTTTCGGTTTCTCTCTTGGTGGGCGTAGCTTCCGGTTCAAACGCGCTCCTCAGGGCTACTGTGAAAGTCCATCTATTTACAGCCAAGCCTTGAAGGGTCAACTGGATGCGTTTCGGTTGCCGGTTGGTGCGGCCTTAATCCAATACGTCGATGACTTATTGGTGGCTGCTGATACTAAGGACATTTGCAAGCTTGCTACGGTGTCGTTGCTGCAACATCTCTGTGAGTTAAATCACAAGGTGTCACCTTCTAAACTCCAATATTGTTGTCAAGAAGTAACCTATCTAGGTCACTTATTGTCAAAGGAGGGAAGGAGATTGACCCCAGAGAGAATTGCAGCGATTGCGCGAATGGCTGTGCCACAAACCCAAAGAGATGTGCGTGCCTTTCTAGGTATCACGTCGTACTGCAGGCAGTGGATTCCTAATTTTTCATTGCTAGCGAAACCATTGGTGGCTCTTACGTGCAAGGATGTTCCAACTCCTTTACCATGGACGGAAGAATGTCAGAAAAGTTTTTCTGAATTACGTGATTCATTGTGTTCGGCTCCTGTGCTAGGTACCCCTGACTACAGTAAGCCGTTTACACTATATGTTCACGAGAGGGAAGGTTGTGCTTTGAGTGTCTTAACGCAACCTTTCGGTGGTAAGCAACGTCCATGTGCATATTTTTCCTCGACCTTGGACCCAGTAGCTAGAGCATTGCCGAGTTGTTTGAGAGCAACTGCGGCAGCTGCGGTCTCCATCCGACAATCAGCAGGATTGGTCATGGATAATATGCTTACTGTGATGGTTCCGCATGCAGTCGATACTTTGTTGAATCGTACGAAAACTCAGCACTTGACGAGTGCGAGGTTGTCTGGGTACGAATTGACGCTCTTGGCAAGCCATATTCAGATAAAACGTTGTAATGTCCTAAATCCGGCAACTTTGTTACCAATTAGCTCAGAGTCAGATGAAGTAGCAGAACATGACTGTTACTTGCGGACAGAAGAGGAAACGAAAGGTCGAGTGGACCTTAAAAACACCCCATTGGACGATCCGGATGGCACTCTGTATGTGGATGGGTCATGTTTTAAGTTGCCGAATGGCGATGTGACTACCGCTTATGCTGTTGTAACACTGAACACTGTTGTTGAAACTGCAAGATTGAATCAGAATTCTGCCCAAGCTGCGGAGCTGATTGCTCTTACTAGAGCATGCGTGTTAGCGAAAGGGAAACGTGTGAATGTGTACACTGATAGTCAATATGCGTTCGGTGTAGCGCATAGCTTTGGACGATTGTGGCGAGAGCGTGGTTTCTTGACGTCGCACGGTACGAAGATACAGCATGGCCAGCTTGTGAACGATCTTTTGGATGCATTGACTTTGCCTACGCAAGTTGCGATTGTTAAATGTAGTGCACATCGTAAAGTGACGGATGATGTTGGTCGTGGTAATGCGTTTGCAGATGAGATTGCTAAGGAGACTGCCCGGAACCTTAGCACTCGAATGTATGTGACGAGTTCGGTCAGGTGGCCTACAGAATCAAGTATGTGTGAAGATACTGTTGAGAGCGTGAAAGCAATTCAGAATGAGGCCACCGACACTGAAAAGACGAGGTGGAAAGAAAGTACGGGAAAGTTGGATGCAAATGGTTGTTGGATTGATTTGTCGGATCAGAAAAGATGGATGTTGCCTGACGCGTATGTACTGGCCGTTGTGACAATGGCACATGGGTTGGCACATATTAGCGCGAAAGGTATTTGTAAGTTGTTGTCGCCTGTGTGGAAGAATGATGGAATTACGAAATGTGCTGAACGTCTGGTGAAGAATTGTATGGTGTGCATAATGTACAATCCTGGCAAAGGAACCCCAACTCCCCCTGGCAGTTTTGCTCCTCCTTCGTATCCCTTTGAGGTGATTCAATTGGACTTCATCCATATGGAGCGATGCAATAACCTGAAATACGTTTTAGTTGTGGTTTGCGCATTCTCCCGATGGATCGAGGCCTATCCCCTCAGAGACAATACTGCTTTGTCTACTGCGAAAATACTACTGAAGGAATATTTTCCTCGGTATGGAATGCCTAGAGTCGTGTGGTCAGATAACGGAAGTGAGTTTGTTGGAAGTGTGATGAAGAGTGTGTGTAAGGGCCTTGGAATAAATCAAAAGTTCCACAGCGCCAATCATCCCCAGTCAGCTGGATTGGTTGAAGGGTACAATGGCACCCTTAAACTAAAGTTAGCAAAGATTCAGGCTACGACTGGTCTTTCGTGGCCTGACGCTTTACCCTTAGCATTACTGTCAACAAGGGCGACTGTACACTCCCGAATAGGGCTTAGTCCCTATGAAATAGTGTTCGGCCGTCCTGCGAATGTGTGGGGGGTTCCTAGGCCAGGAATATTTTCTGATCTTGAGTATCCAATGCTGATTGACTATTTACATGACTTGACTGCTAAACTGAGGTTAATTCACCAACAGGTTTACGACGCATTGCCGACGCAGACGGAGGGTCCAGGCCACCAGCTCCAGCCCGGAGACTGGGTGGTTACACGCAACTTTTCACGAAAGAACAATCTGGACCCCCGGTTTACCGGACCTTACCAGGTGCTCCTAGCCACGAGGACTGCCGTTCGTCTTGAGGGGCGGAAAAATTGGGTACATGCTACCCATTGTAAGCGAGTCCCTATTCCTTTGCCGGCAGACCCGTGGGTAAGGAAAGGCATTGCATCAACAGAAACAGAAACATTGCCAGCGTTTGTGCCTTTCAGCGACGCACAGCTTGTTGGAGAATCCTCAGCGCAGCAGACAGCCACTGTTGAACATTTGTCAGCAAAAGACTCGAGACCAGATCAATCAACTGATCAGCAGGACGCTGTCTCTTCAACGGATCCTTTGTTCGACGAGCAGACACGTCCCGGGAAACATCGATATTCTTTGCGATCTCACACTAAGGACAAATAAAATTTTTGCTTTGTTGGAACTGCCAACTGCATCATCCCCGTTTTCCCGAGATCAATTTTGAACGTTCATATCACTGTAATTTTTGTACATATATTGAGCTTCCTCCTTGTACCTTTTTCATTTTTACAGCAGAGAGACTTTGTGCTTGAATATACGTATTGTGTATTGAAGGCCGTAGGGCCGCGCGCGTACTTCCTTCTGGATAGTAGGTCTTGACGCTAGGTTAAAGGCCGTCGGTTCCTGGGAACTCCTAGGGATTGACTATTGCTACACAGAACGAAGTGCGTCAAGAAACGTTGCGGACGGTCGTAGGGAATGGCATTCTCGAAGCTGAATGATTTGGAGGGAGCTAAGGCGCACAGACTCAAGCTGCAGCAACTCAGTCGTACTAAATGCTTCATATTTCAGTTGTTTATGTTGTTTTTGACTGCTTCTGCATTATTGGCGGGTGGGGTGTATTACACTATGTCCTACTTCTTACCAGCTACACCTACTCCTATTCCTTACCCTAATCTTACCACTACTGCTTCTCCCCATTCTTTTCACATGTTACCGGAACACGAGCAGGCTAGACGTGTAGAATTCCGCAATAATTCCTTTATTCAGCTCCTTCATCAGCATCAGTTAGTGGTTAACACTACTAATTGTTGGGTGTGTGGGTTGATGCCACACACTACAGATAAGGGAATTCCATATCTGGTGTTACCGTATAGTTCCCAAGGGTCAGCTCGAGCATTTCAAACAATGTTTCGAAGCGCACTGGGTTTCCACCCCATTCGAGAACCACATTCCCCCTACTCTGGCCCCACCTCGTATCAGAAGCCTTTATCGATAGCAATAGAGGATATGGAGAGTGAGATCCATGACTATTCGCTTATCCCTGAGGAAGAGGTGCGAGCCTATAAGGTCCTAAGTAGAGGTGAATATAGTGTGTTCACTAGTGAAAAGCAGCTCAAAAGCTCGCCTCCAATATGGGTCGTACCCCACACTGGTAATTTTTGTATCATGGGTCGTGGCCGAAGATCGCAAGCCCGACTTGGAGCAAGTGGTTGCATCGAAAATTACATTTTGCCGATGTTCTCATCCCCTGTGTTTCTGGCTGCCAAGGGTACCTACTTTATCTGTTATGATCGTGCATACACATGGTTGCCCGCAGACTTCATGGGCACATGTTTTATTGCAAATCTGTTGCCTCCGACGTTCACTGTAGATGCCGATTATCATAAGACTAGAGTTGTGCGAGGCGTAATTAGCGAAGAGGACACTGCCGGTCAAGAGGCAGGAGACTTTTTCAAGGGTTTCCTCCCGTTTTGGGGACCTATGGTTAATAGTAGGAACCTGAGACAGTTGACTCGAGTGGTAGAATCGACAGCTAATATTACTGCCAGTGCCCTTGGTAATATCACCACAGAACTTCAGGCGGAGAGGCTTATGACGTTACAAAACCGAATGGTTTTAGATGTCATCCTAGCAGATCGCGGTGGGGTATGTAAGGTGATCCATTCGAGCTGCTGCATTTTCATTCCAGATAATGCTCCTACTGTCTATCAAGCCATCTCGAGGTTGCATAAGATCTCCGAATCCATACACGTGGATGTAGGGGATTGGACGCTACTTGGATGGTTTTGGGGCCTGATGTCGACTTGGGGTTGGAAAATTCTGATGATCATTGGAGTTGTGGTAGTGTTCCTGTTCACGTGTTGCCTTTGTGTACAGTGTGGTCCTGCCTTATGTGGCCTCTGTGCTACAACGTGTATGAGACAACCATCTGTTACCAAGGGGACTCGATTGGACAGAGCTATGCTACAGCAACATCTCGAGGGTCTGATGAATATCGAATATGATTCCGACTAGTGCTTGCCTACATGAGGGCAAAAGGAGCGTCTGAGGTTCCGTGACAATTGTAAGTGGTGCTTTCGACTCGCACGAATATGGTCGAGTCTGGTATCTATGAACCGCAAATGACGAGTTTAGTAAGTGTGCGCAGTTTCGCTGTGCTAACTTAAACCGTTCGTTTGTTACGTGGGTTTTTCATCTGTACCCACGGGTTCCATCTTAGATACGGCATCCATTTTGTCTCTTGCCCTCAAGTAGCCAGCGAACGGACGCTGTCCGTTCGCGACCCTGGGACTCCCAAGATATTTGCGGAAGACACATGTTCTTTGTAAGTGTCTTTATGACGAGGGGGATGCTACTGTAAGGCAAATGGCGCCGCTCGAGGCTCATCTTGCCGCACGGACTTATTGTCTCAGCCGTGCATCTCATTAGGCACGTCTCTTTGATGCCTGTATCTCGTGTTTCCCGTTACCTCCCTTTTTTACACCCTTTCCAATCTCCCCACTGTCTCCGTCTTCCTCTGCACCTGTCTTCATTCCTATTTCGATCTACTTTACTGCCGATTGGAATTTGCTAAATGGTGGGAAGATGTTTTTTTTACAGTTGGGAACCGCCAAATGTTTCCGCACTTATGTTCCGGACCTCATGTGTTTCAAAGTGACCAAAGCGACCCCTCTGGGGGCTAATTGTGGGAACTGGGTTATAAACTTTTGTGTTCAATGTTACCCTATGGGTAAAAACTGTATAAAAGGAGCGATCCACAGAACCAATTTGAAGCAGTCTCCCCAAGTTGCACGCTGTGTACTTGTCGTGATCTCTGTGTTCCCTGCAGCAAATAAACCTTGAATCTTTGACGTCAGAGGAAGTGTCCCGTGTCTCTGTGACTTGTACGCCGGAGCAGGTTACCCACGAAGGTTTCAGGTGTTGTGCCCTGGCACCGCTGGGTCCAAAAGAACCCAGTCCTTCACCTCCACCAAAAACACATGCAGTTTTTTGGCCGCTAAGGTGCGCCTCCCACTGGATCAAGTGGTGTTTCTAAGATGTGTTGCTTGGTTTACGGTACCATAGTTTGTAGCAAGCTTACCCTGACTAACACCTTGTCCACAAATGGAGCATGTAGCAATGTTCACATCCTTCCTGCTAACCGAAAAGAAGTCCCAAACTGGTGAGGGCAACTTTCTTGCACTGCTGGTGCCACTTGCAATGTCCGATGAACTGGTAGGTGGGCGTGAAGTTTGACTATCTGCAGTACCTACTTTTATTGAGGTGGTTGCGATGGATGTAGGTCACTGCCAGCGATATATGGAAGCTGGAGCTGGTGTTGGTTGCTGGTATCCGTGCAACATCCCTCATAGCAATTTGGGATGGATTAATGTCTGTCTCAACTTGGGCGGGACTAATGTCCATGATGACTGGCTCGTCATCATCCTCCTCTTCTACATCTACTTCCATAAATCTAAGGCTTTCTGGAACCTTCCTTTCCCCACTCTATTTTCGGTAGTGAAGAAGTTAGCTGGCTCTGATACCATCCCACCTCCTCCTGTCCTTGATGAAAATCAATGTAGCAACATTGCTGACTTCTTTATTCAGAAGGTTGAACTTATTTATAAGTCACTCTCTGGTCCTCCCCCTTCCTTGTGTAGTATGGCTTCTGCATTTGATCCTACATATCACAGTAATTGTGACCAGATAGCCAAGATTTCTTCCTGGCACCCATTTGAAGAGGCGTCGTTCCAAAATTATTTAAACATTATTAACTCTGGGTCTCCTCTTGATCCTTTGCCTATTAACATCCTTTGTCAGCTCTCTGCCACATCTAAAGGCGTCCTTATCGATCTTCTTAACGCCTCTATGCGGGAGGCCTTGGTACTCCGGAGTGGAAGCGAGCCATGGTCATCCCTTTGTTGAAAAAGGTCGGAGCAGATCCTTCTGTACTATTTAGACCTATATCTCTGCTTCTGGCTTTCTCAAAAATTTTGGAGAAACATATCAATACTCAACTGACACAACACATAGGTAAAGTTGGCTTTCTTCATTATTCACAATCCGGGTTCAGAGGCAACCTTTCAACTGAAACCACTCTGCTTGGGGTTAATGTGGCACTCATTCTATTAGATTTGAGTGCCACATTCGACACTGTGTCGCATAACATCTTGCTTAACGCCGTTAGGTCTCTTGGGCTGGATGACACTGCCCTATCCTGGTTTGCTTCATTCCTTGAGCGTCGCACTTTTCAAGTCTTTTCTGCTAAGGCATCATCTAAGATCTGCGTATCAACACATGGAGTCCCACAGGGATCCATTTTAGGCCCCCTGCTCTTCAACATCTATGTCAGACCTCTGGCAGAGATTGTGGAAAAGGCGGGCCTTTCCCTATAATCGTATGCGGATGATACGCAGATTGTCTTCTCGCTTTCCACCACTAAAGATGCTACGAAATCTGCCCTTCAGTGCAGCCTACGGCAAGTAACAGAGTGGATGCGCCTTAAATTTTTTAAGTTAAATGGCTATAAGACTGAGGTCCTTATCCTGGGCAAGCACAAGGACCTATGGGGCCCTCACCATTGGCCTCAGGAAATGGGTTCCTTTCCCCTACCTGTCACCCATGTCCGTAATCTCTGCATCATTATTGATGATAGTCTCTCTATGAGTCAACAGGTGGCGAGTGTTGCTTGCATCTGTTTCACGATCTTGAGGTGGCTTCATAAGATCATTTGTATGTTTTCTGCCTCAACCCAACGTACGGTAGTCCAGGCACTCATCACCTCTCGCCTCGATTATGGAAATGTTCACTATCTCGGTAGCTTCCAAACAGTACTGAGAAAGCTACAGGTAGTTCAGAACTCTGCAGTACGCCTTCTTTGTCAAGTTCCTAGACAGGCTTCCATCTCACCGTATTTACATGACCTTCACTGGCTTCGAATTGATCAAACAATTAAATTTAAAACCCTGTGTTACATCTTTAAAATCAAACAAGGTGTGTTACCAGCGTATCTGCAAGAGCTCATCCATCCTTACATTCCTTCTCATCCCCTGCGCTCTACAGCCTACGGAGACTTTGTGATTCCCAGATTTAAATGTGCAAGAATGGGAGGCCGTTCCTTTTCTTGTCTTGGCCCCAAAATCTGGAATTCTCTTCCGGTGTCCTTGAAGAATGACCTGTCCTATTTCAGCTTTCAAAGAAATCTTAAAACTTGGCTCTTTTAGTAGCAAATGGTTCTTGACTGCTCCTTTTCTAGCAATTTGTGTGCTAGGCGCCGGGAACCCCTTTTTGGGTAGCTGCGCGCATTACAAAACTAATGTATTAATAATAATAGCATTGTGTCGTCACCAAGACGTGTCTCACTCTCAGACTAAGTTAGCTTCCAAGTGGCGTCGAGATCATCAGAAGGGGACCTTGCAGAAGACGTTGAAGAACTAACCCTCCTTTTCCTTGCTGGGAATCTGGAAGGCAATGGATCTTCTGAAAGAGTGGCTTGCTCTTCTTCTGCAGGAAACTCGATCTCCTGAACTGCCCCTACTTCGGGAGGAACAACTATTATTGGGGGTGGTTGCGGCTGTTTTTGCCCACTTATCTGAGTTTCCTGCATTGATTTGGTACTACTTTGTGATAAATCAATTTCAACATGCCCGTCAGCATTGGATTCATGATTAGACTAGCTGCCTCAGCGAGAGACATGGGCTTGGACCTAGGTTTGTGGGTGGGTCCAGTGATGCGGGGGTGCTGCACCCAGCTTGCTTTCCGGACGCCGCTGCTGCAGGCGCATTTTTTGTTTTCTCCAAAAAGGTCTTGTGCGATATACTAGTCTTGGAAAATGACAGTGCATTCTTCTCACTGGCAAATTTCTTGGTACTGGACCTGGTACCTTTCTTTGGGGTCATCTTCAAGATGTCAGCAGCACGCAGTGGCACAAGTTGAAGAGATGTCATCATGTGACGATGTGCGCAGCAGGACTTCTGTCTGGCAGTACAATTGGTGATGTTGTCTCCTCCTCTTTTGTGCACCTAAAAGCAAAGAAGCAAAAAGAACATCAGTGAAACGTGGCATTCCTTGATGTGGTTCAATTACTACTAGTACAAACAAACACATACAATATATAACTTAGTGTGTGGTCACCCTTGTTGGTGTTATTAATATTATTACATTTATTGCCTCAGTATTAAAAAAACATAACAATACAACAGCCCATCTCCTCTACAGCTACCTAGGCAGCTCCACCGGGCATCAGCCGTGTTGAATTGGCTCCGCAATTTTCGGTGTTCGTCGGTAGGCGAGGGAGGAAGGAGACGTTACTGTTGCAAAGACTGATATGGGAATAGTAAATCTTACCCCTCTGGAGTCCAGTGCTTTCCCTACTGTTGCACAGACTGGAGTGGGGATAGTAAATCTTACCCTCCGGAGTCCAATGCTTTACCTATTGTTGCACAGACTGGAGTGAGAATAGTATATCTAGCCCCTCTGAAGTCCAACACTTTTCCTACTGGTGAACAGACTGGAGTGGGAATAGTAAATCTTACCTCTACAAAGAGCAACACCTTCCCTACAGTTGCACAGACTGGAGTGGGAATAGTTATTGAAATTCCTTCGCAGTCCAACACTTTTCCTACTGTTGCACAGACTGGGGTGGGAATAGTAAATCTTACCCCTTTGAACGCCAACACATTCCCCACTGTTGTGCCAATTGGAATGTGAATAGTAAATGTAACCCCTCTGAAAGCCTATGCTTTCCCTACTTTTGCATAAGCTGGAGTGCCCATACTCCAATAATCTTCTGTATATTGTTTCAATATATTTATTCATATTAATTATTTATTTTTTGATTGTATATAATTTGTTTACAGATAGATAGATAGATAGATAGATAGATAGATAGATAGATAGATAGATAGATAGATAGATTTGTACATTTTTATAACCTGTTTAGTAAAGGAGGGATTATAAAACCATAACCCAAAATTGTAAAAGTCAAATTAAGGAGGAAGCATGGAATAGCCTACTATCTGTGGAAGTCCTGAGAGACAGCAAAAAGTTTTGGGCCATTGTAAATCAGCCCTTTTTCTCCGACAATGGGCAAACGGATTTAGACTGTGTCATAGAAGACAACAGATGGCTAGCCCATTTTGGCAAAATCTATGAGTCTACAGCCCCTGTCTCATTTGACAAAACCCACGACCATACCAATCTGGTCATGGACTTTAACACCATGGAAGTTGAAAGGGCGATTAGAGAGACCAACAAACATAAGGCCCCGGGCCCTGATGGGGTACCAGCAGACCTCTATATACAGTACCCACAATTCTGGTCCAAAATTCTATCTAACGTCTTCAATGCTATCCCGACAGCTGGCTTCCCATCCTCCTGGTCTACCTCCATAATTGTGCCTATATTTAAGAAAGGGAACAGGGCGGACCCGGCCTGCTACAGACCAATCTCCTTGCTGGACTCTGCCGTCAAGATCTTAGGCAGAGTCATTTTGCACAGAATGGAGGATTGGCTGGAGGAGAGCGGGATCCTTTCAGACCTGCAGTACGGGTTCAGGACACACAGAGGGACAATTGACCAATGCCTGAACCTTCATTTAATTATTAGTAAATACACTGTGGTGAAGGGGGGGTTTCTTTATTTGGGATTTATGGACCTATCCTCGGAGTTTGATTTGGTTAATCGTTCAAAATTATGGACCATCTTACACAACTCAGGATTGGACACTACTTTGGTTAGTTTTTTACATGACCTTCATTCTAATTTGTTTGCGACGGTTAGGACATCAAGGGACGGTAGGTGTACAGCAAAGTTTAGATCAGGGAGAGGGGTCAGACAAGGGTGCATCCTGGCCCCTCTACTCTTTACACTGTACATCAACGCCTTGGGGAAATTTCTGAACCCAGCCACCTTGGATATTCCGCGTATGGGGGGCCTACCTATTCCGGTCCTCCTATAGGCGGATGACTCTGTCCTCATAGCGCGGACTGGCATAGGGCTTCAAAAACTTTTGGACCATTTCGGCCAGTTCATGGAAGCGCTTGACTTAAAAATTAATACCGCCAAGTCCCATGTTATGGTTGTTGGCTCGCGAAAGAAAAATATGAAGATTAGATCTTTCAGCTCCAACAATTCACCAATTTCAAGGGTGCCCTCCGTTTGCTATCTGGGTGTCACTTTTGACGAGAGAGGAACCTGGAAGCCACAAATGAAACTCAAGGAAAATGGAGTAATTAGATCAACAACAGCACTCCTGAGCTTTTCAAAAAAATTGGGCTCGAAACCTATGGAAGCAATGACCAGGATTTATAGAGCCAAATGCTTGGCAATTGCTTCCTACGGGGCAGACATTTGGGGCTATGTTCCAGTCTCAGGAATACAAATTGCCGAAAATAACTTCATACGGGCCCTGTTGACTCTCCCAAAATCTTCCCCCACACATTCAACGCATAATGAACTAGGTATGGGGTACGTTACTGATCTTCTAAAAATGTCCCCAGTACTTTGCTGGATCAAAACCTGGACCAATGAAGAAATCAGCCTGAATCACTGCATCCTTAAGGATTAAAGCTCCTTAAAGCTCATAGGATCCCATGGCTGGCATATGTTAGAGCGGCATGTGCGAGGCTAGGGCGTCCGGAAATGTACTCTCTTCCGCAACATCTCAAAAAAGAGGATGCAAAGTGGGTGAAGCAACATTTTCAATCTTTGTTGGAATGCGAAAGAGAATCGGCTGAAATCAGTAAACCTACAGTCAGATTACTTTTTCAACTCTCCACCACTACAGAGATGGAACCCTACTTAAAATATGTCACAAAGCCCTACCATCGATTTCTGCTCACAAGGTTTAGATTTAATTTGATCCATCTCATCCTTGGTACGCATACAGATTGGGGTACCCCAGAAAATTTTCCCCCTTGTACATGCGACTGTTTCTCAACACAGGACACTCTGCATCTGGTTATGCTGTGCGAGCACTATCTGGCCCCGCGGAAAAAATTTCTTGTGCCCATTTTAAAACCTTTAAATTTCGTTCAGGTACGGCCAGCATTACTATATTTACAGATGTTGAACTCAGTGCCAGTTGCTTATGGCGTAGCCTGTTTTTTAGTAGCTGCCACCAGACAGAAAAAAGTAAGAACTGCCGAATTATTAACTCATGAAAATTGATTGTTAGTATATACCCTGGTGAGATTTATAGGCTGTTATCCTTAGGTGTTCCCTGTATCTACCAAATCCCTTCTTATTACGTCCCCTTTCCTTTGTTTTAAGTAGGAATGCAATCAACTCTCTTTACTTATCTAATTGTTTTTTAAAAAAAATTTCTCTGTATCATGTACTGCTTTTATGGTTTTAAATAACCGAATAAAGTTTTTTGACTGACTGACTGACTTTTTTGAATCTTTAATTTTTATATATTTTATTTATTAAGTAATTTATTAAAGGTTTTGCTCTGGATTTGTTAATATTTTTTATGTTTCATATATAGAGGCAATAAGTATATATTTTAATGGTGAATAAATAGAGCCACTGTAGGCATTTAAGCACGAGAGAATGCCAACTAAAAAGTCTGATATTGGCATATAAATCAAAACAATGGGAGTTAATGGAAATGAATTATTTACCATTCTGAAAAGCTGACATGAGATGCTTTAAATCGTTATTAGTTTTTGCACCAAAGCCATGAAGGAATGAAAGCGCAATGTGTTTTGTTTTGTTTTAATTCACACAAATTTCACAGAATCACTACAAGAACTATAATGCCCTGCTTCCATAACCAAAGGAAATGACATCATTAGATAATGATTGTTAAAAGCAGTAGGAAAGATGGGGGCGTTACCGTGAACAATATCTCAGTAGAGATCGAAACGTGTTGGTGTGTTTTGATGTTTGGGAAATATTATGGAATAAATCAACTTTAAACCTTGGAATACAATTACTGGAGTGCAACCCGTTTCTTTCTACAGAGGAAGGGGTTAAAAAAAAAAGGGAAATCTTTCCGAGTCCTGGCAGCCTGTTCAGACATCCCACAACAAGGAATGCTGGTATTTGCAGTCCACCATCTTTCCACCAATGAGGAGGGGGTATACTACATTGAAAAGGGACTGCTAAAAGGAGTCAGGAGGGGAGCACACGCATCTGAAGAGGGACGAATCCCGAAACGCGTCATGCCTTAAGAAGTACTGAATGATTTTACCTGCACACTGCCCGCTGAGTCCCTCGTTGTCTTCGGTTGGAGGCGACGTTTCTTTGATATATATATATATATATATATATATATATATATATATATATATATATATATATATATATATATATATATATATATATATATATATATATATATATATATATATATATATATATATATATATATATATATATATACATATATATATACATATATATATATACATATATCTATATGTGTACATGCTTTTTACTGTAGTAAATTAAAAATAACTAACAAAATGTAATATACTGTAAAATATGTACTTTTAATTATAGTGTTACATTATATATATATATATATATACATATATATATATATATATATATATATATATATATATACACAAATATACATATGTGTGTGCATTTAAAAAAATATATATTCATATATGTTGTTAAATATTATTCAAATGAAATTAATGTACAGTACGTTAATGTTATATATTTAAATATTTAAGATTTACTATTTTAAACTCAATATATATTTTAAAACGATATTTTTGTTAACTATATTAGTGTGAAACGATATTTTATTTTCTATATTTGTGTACTTACCATTATGAGTATAGGGACACAATACTTTTGTAAACTGACATGATATTTTTGTAAAACGACATCTGTTTCCATATTCTGTCAGTGATCCGACCCAGTGACACATATATATATATATATATATAAACATATACACACTTTCAGCACTCCAGTAGTGGGTAGGATGTTTTATTCAATATATCTTGGCTTCACCAACGGTCACCTCGGACACATTTTGGCTCACTGCTTTAATGAACAATATTTTGATAGTGAGGTCGATAGTTTGGTTGTAAGCTTTCTGCTGAGTTGGTACAAGCTTATACGCTTTTGCCCTTTCCTGTAACACTAAAAGTTCTCTGACTTGTGAAAATATTAATTTATCATTGTCATTTTCTTATTCCAATCCATAAAACAACTGAAACAAATGCAAGACATTGTATCTAAAAGTCTTCAATATTTTAACTAGAGTGGCACTGATTATGTAAGTAAGATTAGAAATTCTATATATAATCCCACTCTGCTTGACTCTGAGAGTGCTGATGTTCCCTCACCTGACTATCACTGGTGTTGGAACACAGATTTCACTGTGGAGCAATTCCATCTAGAAAATGTGCATGAGACTTTGTCTGCAATGCAACCAAGCATATTTCCCTCTGCTTTGTCAAAGAGGATGCAATACAGCCTCCTCAGAACCCAGCTTCCCTTCCCTCCCTTACTCTCTACATAACGCTCTCCCACCCGTCTCTCACACCAGGGTTGCAGCAGGCATATACCATCTGATCAGAGGCTGCAGTGAATGTATGTCTTAAACCCCATAGAAATAGGAATTCTGCGTGGTTTTACAACCAGTAAATCCACAGTAATTCCCGGTGTTATTGCATGGTAAGATTAATTTTGCAAGTAGCTTTACAACCTCACCAATACCGTACCTAGGGTTACCACTTACTTCCATTCAGTCCGGACACCGTTTCCAATCTAAGACATTTGTTTGACAGATAATGCATTGTGGGTGTTGTAGTCTTATTTTGCTTCCATAGAACTAATAAGATGAACACACCTGAAAACAACAATTTTTAGGTTTAAATTGCAGGACTAACAACAGTGTCCCTAATGGCTTAGATTGAGGTGGCGAGACTAACCGTGTAACTCATAATCAGGACCCATATGTTTGGTGCGAGCCAAAGATCTGATGGTAGGTTGCTCCCTGTTCCTTCTACTCTAAGTATTACTAGAAACTCTGCAGTAACTCGGCATACAATAAAGGATGTAAAGGTACATTAAACAATGGGCAGCCAGGGACAAACCTCACCCTGCTACCCGGCCGCCTGGAAAGTGAGTGATCACGCTTGTGTTCCTATTTTCTAGCCTCTCAGCACACTCTGTCATAAGATCAAAGAGCTGGGGTTCCAAAACTTCAAGCCCATAATTTGTCATATTTAAGGAATCAAAGGCTTCCTTTAAATGGGAAGAGCATAACAGTAGCCAGGGCTCCTTCATTGGCTTGTTCACTGAAGAGTAGTTAGTAATTACTGAAGGCAACATCAAACAAGCAGTATATCTTGCTGCTTGCACAATGTTTCAAACCAGCCATCCTGGTTTATCCATGGTCAGTTGCAGTTGATTAAATTTTGATCCGACTCCATACCGTCTGTCGGATTACCGTGTTGGCTGATGTGGCACCGCGACTCCACACCAAGTGTCTGATCCGCAAAGGTAGGGGTAGGAAAATGAGATTTCTGTTCTCTTTGAGTTACTCCTCTTCTTGTAGTAGATTCTTACTTTTTTGGTCATTTATAAGTATCAGAGGAGTAGTGTGCTGTGTAAGATTTATAAACATGCATTACCCGGATGGTATAAAAGTCTGCCTGCATAAATGTGACACAAAAAATGCCCACCCCCTCACACCTGCATCTCATTCGGTAAAATGTGGTTTTCTTTGTGAATTGAGACCCAAGTGAATCCCTGCGTAAATGTTTTTGGTGGTGGTTGTAAGTATGTGGTATTTGTATGCATTTCTATAGCGAAAACCTATTAAAAGGCAGTGGAGCACTGTGGGGCCAGATCCAGTTGTAGATGACCCACGTGTCCGAGAGGTGTTTGATTGCTGTGTGTTGACTTTCAGACTGTGAGGTTGTTCAACTGTATTCTATTGTTTATATTGTGCTTGCTTTAAGGTCATTTTACTTTGTACTGGTTGGCCACTGATAATGGCAGTACATGTACATGTACCTAGTAAACCATGTCATAGTCTACTTTTCATGAAGATTCCAGGGAGTTTGATCCCTAAATGTGTCACTTTGATAAGCCACTTTGTTGAAATCTTCACTTTTTGTGCCACTTGAATTGGGTGATAGATGGATGATTTGCTCAAAAGTAGTTTTTTATTTTACCTGGAAGCAACAGAAAATTAAAGAAGAGCCATGCTCTGCTTAGGCAGAAAAATACAGGTGAATGTTTTAGTACTATTATTGTATTTTGCCCTGAAAGCTTGAATGGCTTTAATAGTAGCTTTCACTCTAAGGAACCCTTTGTGAAAATCTTAAATAAAATAAAAATACAATCAGGCTGTAACCAGGAATCACAAAGTGTGGTTTACACAGAAAAGCCCAATGAATGGAGTAAAAAAAGGAAAGGGAATACCAATAAAATCTATCCTATACAAAAAAACGATTAACTAACTAAATATAAATTATTTATCCAGGATGATTTAAATCATCCATAACGTTTGTGTGATGCCATACCTTTTTGTGTGGACTGATAGCAGAGCTTGAATGAAGAGAAGCATTGTTCATACTATTGGTATTTCATTCCACCCCCCATGCTATGCAATAGATGCATGGACTGTATTATATCTTAAACGTATAATCATCACAACTTCTGTCACATTTACTCCTTTATCTCATGCATGCACTGAAAGCAGACGAGAAGTGCCTTTAAAAAAATTCACTGCAACAGGCACCTGTTTTAATGAATTTGTCAGGATGATGGACAGAGCGCGGAAACTTTTCAGACACTCACCCCCAGTCACAGTACTGGGTTGAATCCATCATCCTTCTTTATCTCACTGTCTCCTCTCCAGTTCAGACCCAGACATATGCAAATCAGTCTTGACCCTGTGCCTCATGGAAACAGTCCAGCTGGAACTGCCAAGCCAGATCTTCCCTGGACCGGAAACAAGCATCCTGGGTTGGTTTCGGGGTAACACCCCTCATCAGCTAGGCTAGCTTGAACCCAGTGGCAAAGTGAGCAACAAACCCACATTTGGGCATACCCTGCCAATTTAGGGCGAACAAAGCAAACACAAGGAGATGATGGACGGAGCACTGAAACGTCTCAGACACTTACCTCAGTAACAGAACTGGGTTGAATCATCATCGTTCTTTAGCTCACTTCGCCACCCCAGTTCAGACCCAGCCATATGCAAATCAGTCTTGACCTTGCGCCTCAAGGGAACAGTCCAGCCCGAACTGCCAAGCCAGGTCTTCCCCGGAGTCTGGACCGAAACAAGCAAACTGGGACCGGTTTTCAATGTCAGAGACAACCCCCACCTGCAGCCAAGTGTTTCACTGTCACTCAGAGCACATCCTTCTGTTATCATTTACATTATTTTCATGGTAGTCTGCATCAAGACCTCTTGTACATCAGATTGTTCCTGTGGGGTTTCCAGTTGGTGCTTTTTATTAAGCAACATGTTCTGATTTAAAGGGACAGGCATACGTTCAGTTCTCATCCTGACCTCTAGGGTCAGCCGTCATGGTAGTGTCCCACTCTAATTATGCTTTTATCCCTTTAATTAATGCATGATAACTTCTGTGTGGTTTCCCTCAGACACTCCTGCAAACAAGGGGCAAACGTGATCTAGTAAACTACATATGTACTGAAGCAAATTCTGTTTCTCTGTTGCGAGCAAAAGTTTTGGAAACAAATAGCCAAGTAGTAGTGGGAAAACCTGCACAATATTAGGACTTTTTTCGAGAATCGTTTTTATTTTAAGGAGAAATATTTTTTAAAGGCGCATTTTTACAAGTATTGAGTTATGCCCCTTTCTCAGCATTTCTTGACAGAATAGGGTACTGAAGTATAGTAAAGAGATGATAAGTCTAGAATCACACAATGTGCTAAAACAGGGAAACAAAGATATAAGCCATAGATCCAATGAGTCACACTTTTTGGCAACTGTAATTTTATATCTTTGTGCACAATGTGAAAATAGTGTGTAGGAAACAATTCCTTAACAATGTTTTCATTTCGATACCACAGTGGATTACCTAATTTGGCTCAATGTCCGTGGTAGAAAGGATTAATCAAGAAGAAACATTATTTCCCATTCATCTCATTTTACAGCATCCTCCCTTATCGGTCTGCAGCAGTTGCTTCCCAAACAAACAATGCCAAAGCCAATAGGTCTGATTAACAACTGAAAGTACCTCCTCCTTCTTTGTTCTGGGGTCTATGTAAACCTTTCAAGATCTTCTCGCAGAAACAATGTCTTAATTAATTTGATATTGTTGTCCACATTAATGAAAAGAGCCTGAAGAATTTTAAGGTGGAATCCCTAATTCTGCCAAGAAAGTGCATAGTAAAGGCAGAAAGTGTTCTTTTGTGATTTTTGCTTGGCCCGGGTGAAATTAAAATTATGCTGTCAAAATGTACATATTTTTGAGAATTTCATGATAGGCTTTCTATGCAAAATTCCTGCAATTACTATGGGTGGAAGGTAAACTCAGCTCCTCCAGTGGAGTTTGTGGAGTTTTGCCTACACGCTTACAGCCACATGCATCATTGTAGGAATTTGCGATTCCTAAATTGCGAAAATTAAGGAATCGCTATTTAGGAATCGCAAATTCCTATGCATCAAAAAATCGCAAAAGTTTTAGCGATTTCTTAATTTTCCTTATTTGCGATTCCTTAATTGCGAATCGCAAATAAGGAATCGCTTTACACTGATTCCTATGGACCTAGAGGCCCATAGGAATCAATGGGAAGGCATTCTCATTTTGCGAATTCGCAATTAAGGAATCGCAATATGAGAATGCAATTTCAAAGGTGCAGGGGGGGTCCAAAGGACCCCCCCTGCACCCCTGAAAAGTCACGTAAGTACATTTTACTCACACACATGTCCCAAGGGCATGTGTGTGTAAAATGTAAGTGTGTAAAATGTAAGTTTCAAAAATGCATTTATTTGCATTTTTGAAACTTTTCGCAAATTACCATGAAGGTGTACTTCATGGTAATTTTTCCCTTTAAAATTGCGAATTCGCAAAAAAAAAAATCATGCATAGCATTTAAGAAATCGCTAAATTTGCGATTTCTTAAATGCTATCGCAATTTGAGAAATCGCAAAAAATTGCGCTTTCTTAAATTGCGATAAATGAGAAATGAATAATGCATCCCAAAAAGTGATTTTGGAATCGCAAATGGCCGAATTTTGTGATTCGCACCGTTTGCGATTCCAAAATCGCTTGATGCATGTGCCCGTTAGAGTGCAGAGTTTCATAAAAACTCCACCAACCGCTGCATGGCGGAGTTTTTTCCTCACACGTGGTTCGCGAACGGTAAGTTGGCAAGCAAGAAAATCAAGCAGTCTAACGCCTCCTGGTGATTTCAATGCGGGCTGTTGCTGCAGGTCGCTACTGCTCATGTTGAGAAAGTTGCTGCTCTAGTAGAAAATCCACAGAAAGAAGCAATGCCCTCTGGTGCACCAAGTGATGCTGTAAGTGATGATTTTATAGCACGGGACAGGCTCCCGGCACTAAAAATCAGTGCAAGCAGCATGATCTACCACAACTGCGCCGCTCGTGGAACTCTGCGGAATCTCAATGAGTTTTTGGGTAACTCCACAGATCCCCCATGGAGGGATACTCCGCAAATTCTGCCCACCCCTAGAAATTACACCACGTTGAGTAATTACTCCACTGTTCGCATAACATTTATAGCACAGGAATGACGAGAATGATGAGAACGCAAGCAACTGTTGTTCATGTCATTTTTGTTTGTAGTGCTTTTTTAGCTCGAAATGCGTCCTTGCATCAAAAATTGTTGCAAGGAAGCATTTTGCACTAAAATATAGCGCTAAATTATGGATTTGCATTTCACATAGTTTTGTGATGGTGAACAACCTTTACAACAAAACTTTTACAACGCACTACCATTACAACGCAACCATTACAACATAAACCATTACAACGCATTGCGCTGGAGGGCGCTCTAGGATAGGGAATAAGTTTAATTTACTATCCAACACCTTCCCTAGTGTCCACGGGGACTGGAGTTGGAGTAGTAAATTAAACTATTCACTATCCAGCCCCCCAAAGCTCTATGCGTTGTAAAGGTTTGCGATGTAAAAAACACATTGTAAAGGCATGCGTGGTAAAAGTATGCGTTGTAACGTCATACATCCTTTTGTGATATTTCATGTAATTTTCTTGAAATTCCGCGTAATTCAACTAATTTCGCTCACCCCTAATATTTGAGTATGTAAATTCAATGCCTCTTGGAGGCCTGAATCCCCCAGGTGGGTATGCAGGATGTGGCTTTAATGCACATGTCTTGCTGTATTGTCACCTCCCTTCTCATTATCTTGCCAGGATCAGCAAAATTAGAGATTAGCTGGTACATATCCAGGAGCTTCAAGTCAGCTAGTGGTTTCTTCAAAATTGCTAAGATTAAGAGAGTGTTTTCATCGACTCAGGAATGCTGCTTTTGAGAAAGAAGTCATCGATCACTGACATGGAATTGAATGTATGTGAAGGCAGGAATTGTCCTAGTGATGCAGGTTAATCCAGGAAACTTTGATTTTTTTGGACTAAAACACAAATATAAGTCATAGAGCCAAAGACAAGAAAGAGATGAAAAGATTCTCAAGGTGTAGTGAGGAAGGTAAAAATAAAGAAAGTAAGAACGAGGAAAGACAAGAATTATTTTTCCTTTACTTTATTTTTCTTTATGAGTCACTGTTTTCCGAGGCACACCTGTCGGGGAAGATTCAGCCGGACGAGGAAATCCTTGGGTATTGCCAAAAGACGTCGAAATGCCTGGAAAAGAAGCAAAAACTGTGAGTGAGAAACTTATTTGTGCTATTTCTGGGAAAAGGTTGTGACTGACAGATAAACTTTGCAGAATAAATCTCAATTAGCTTTATTGTGTTGTGCCAGTTTATTGTTGCATTAGTTCCCACCACCATACTAATATTTTGCTATATGTCTTATGTCTTTCTAAATGTCCTCTTTTGTGTATACTTTCAATTTCAGAGCCTTTTCCCATGAACAACTGTCTGTGCTGTATTGGTTTGGTTGCCTGGTATTTTAAGTGAAGATCTCCCCTACTACAGGAAAAAACAAGCCTTTGCAAAGCCAATAGGTTTTGCCTATGCAAAAGCAATTGGCTTTGCCAATGTCTTTTGACCATGTTGTACAGCAGGGTGGAATGGAGTAAAGTCGAATTGAGTGGCAAGGCATATAATTGTGTGGAGTGGCATAAGGGGTAGAGAGGAGTAGAGTGGAGTGGTGTAGAGGGGAGTGGATTCGAATTTTTTTAATTGGCTGAGTGTGGCGAACAGTGAAGTAGAGTAGAGTAAAGTGGTGTAGAGTAGAGTGAAGTGGCGTAGAGTGGAGTGGTGTACAGTGGCCTACAATGGAGTGGAATGGCATAGAGCGGGTGTTGCAAAGATTAGAGTGGGGTGACATAGGGTAGAGTGGAGTGGTGTAGAGTTAAGTGGCATAGAGTGAATTGGCATAGAGTAAAGTTGAGTAGAGTAGAATTACTATGTTTATCAATAGGAAGGAAGAGGAATGGCTGTCCTATCGGTTCCCCGAAACAAGGTACAGTTTATCAAAAGGAGATAGGACACTTGTGACCACTTTTTCCAAGAGATTTGAAAAAGCCCTCATAAACGCTGCGTATCTCGAGAAGCGGTATATCTTATTCTCCGCCCCACGCGAGCGTTGTGGCAACAGTCATTGGGCTTATTCAGTCAGTGTCTTGCCAGCCTCACCCGAGGCGATCTCTGGTTTTATCGTGGCAGTATCCAGAGAAAAGCGAGTTACCCCACTGAAGCTGAGTGATAAAATAAAAATAAAAAAGTGTGCAAATGATTGTAGGCTTTATTCAGTTCACTTGACCACTTATTAAAAAATTATTCGGTATGCTCTGGGGATAGTTAGGAATCCTTAGCATAGGTCAATTGGACAAAAAAATAACGTCGACATGTTTCTGCTCTATCGGCCCGAGGGTCTAAGAGCTTTCGTCAGGACAAATATACAAGAAAACACAAAGTGAGTAAAAAATGATGTCACACTTTTGACATAAAGGGACTCTATTATTTAATAGTCTTACCCTTGAAGGTTTTCATATACCTAGGAATTTTGAGAGAAAAGATGATAACATGGGGGTAACTAATAGCCATTTAACAATTTCATATTAGAAGAGTGGTCTTTAAGACATGCATTGTGTCAATATCAATAGTGCAATTATCAGAAACACACAACAAATGTGACATTAAGGTGAGTTAAGGGGAGAAAACGGCGATATCACAGCAGTGCACAATAGACTTTTTGGTGTGGCTTTGTAACACGATTAGTTTACTTAGAGCGCTTCGATAGCTATGGGCGATGAAAATGCAAAGACGCTCTTATGCATCTACAGGTTTTTACCTCATGAAGAGGTCTTACCTTAGAGAGAATTCTACCGCATTTCAGCAGGAGGATACAGGCTGCGGAAATATCAGAAACGGTGGTGTGATTAAGCTGTGTGCCGGTAACTAATACACGGCGCTGGAGGTGGAGACACTCACCCGCTTTCGAAGCGTCTTCCGCGTCTTGTGCTGGCTCTGCCTCCTGGACGCTAGGAGCACGCTTTCGATGGCGTTTTCACCATGTTCATTCATGGAGAGAGAAAGTGGACAGTAGTTGTATAGAAAAACGGGGCACTTTCAGAGACATAAAGTGCGGGTTAGATCCCTTTAGGTTTACAATAAATGATTTTTAGGTGATAAGCATAAGTGTTCTCAAATTACCAGAACTAAAAAGGGGTTTTTTTGAAAAATCAGAAAAAATGTCGAAAGAGGTGGTTTTATACCTTCAGCTTTACCCTTTTATATTGATGTGTTTCTTTTATGTGTAAGGCTTGCAGTTGGATTCTTAAGGCTCATATTTTAAAGAACTACTGTTGTACTTATAGATTCAGCGTGCAAAGTGATGCCATGAGATCTCATCGTTCAAACCAAACTTATTGGTTTTAAGACGGTCCACCCAACGTTGTTCTTTCTCATATAGTATTTTTTCTGCGTTGGGTGTAGTTTCTGATATCTTTTCTATTACCGTCCATCTCAGGTCTTCAATGCTGTGATTTTGTTCAGTGAAGTGGGAGCAAAGTTTGGTTGTATTCTTTTTGAGGCGAATGTTACTTTTATGTTCCCCTATGCGTAGTTTCACCTTCCTGCAAGTCATCCCAATGTATTTTTTATCGCAGGGGCAGGTGACCATATAGATCACGTGGGATGTATTGCAGTTACTGTGTTGTCTCTGTGTCCATTTTAGTGTAGGGGACAATTGTAAGGTTTTTGTACTGGTAGTAGATTTGCAGGCCAAGCAGGAGCCGCATGGATAGTGTCCTGTTACTGGAACCATATGGGCATTTATTGTGGATTTTGGCATGATTGTTTTTCTCGGGCGCGTGTGTACCAACATATCCCGTAAGTTCTTTGTGCGTTTGTTTGCCATACGTGGCTTTGGCCATTTGAATTTTCCGGTATTGACAATATGCCAGTTTTTGTGGATGAGTTTATTCACCTGGTATGAAGCTGGGCAGAAGGTGGTTACGCATGTCATGAGGTCCACAGTTTCACTTTTTTCAAAAGTCGTTAAGAGGTTATCTCTAGGTTGATTCATTGCTCTTTTTCTGCATTTTGCTATGGTCGATGTCTTGTACTCCCTTTGAAGCAGTCTAGTGCTGAGTTCTTTTGATTGTGCCAGATAGTCCATTTTTTGGCTACAGTTCAGTTTCAACCGTAAAAATTGACTATACGGTAGATTGTCCCTTAACGGTTGAGGGTGGTAACTCTTGTAGGACAATAAGCTGTTCTTGGCTGTTGGTTTCCTGAATGATTTGGTTTCTATTTTCAGCTCTTTCGAGTAGATAGTCAGGTCTAGGAAGTCAATGCTTTCTTTATCTGCCGTATATGTGAAGTGAAGCCATGGATCACGGGTATTCAGCCAATCCACAAATATTTTTAGATCTTGGTTGTTATGCCATATTAGGAGGACGTCATCAATGTAACGTTTCCAGTAGAGTATACTGGAAACGTAAGGATTGGTTTGTGTCAATACATGGTTGGTTTCAAAGTTGCTCACGTAGAGCCCTGCCACCGAAGGGGCAAAAGCACTTCCCATTGAGGTTCCGTGGCTCTGCAAGAATAGCTGATCCTCAAATTCAAAGTAATTTTCGGTGAGTGCCATCCGGCAACACTCTAGGACAAAGTGTCTAGGTGTCCTGAAGTCCCAATTCTCAGTGAATAGAACATCTTCCAGCATGTCTAGTGTTTCTTTTTGGGGTAGACTTGTATATAAGGACTCAACGTCCAGTCCTACTAGGAGCATAGTAGTTGAATCAAAGGATCGGTCTCTGAGTTGATTTAGCAGATCTCTGGTGTCTTGTAGATATGTGGGGGTTTTTTTAACCAATGGTTGGAGAAATTGATCTGCAAATCTGGAGAGAGGTTCTAAAACTGATCCGATACCCGAAACTATTGGGCGGCCCGGCGGTGGAACTCTGTTTTTATGGGTTTTGGGTAGCGAGTAGAAGTATGGGATTTTTGGATTCTCAGTAATTAGAAAATCTGCTTCTTTTTTGCTTACCCATCCATTCGTTTCAGCTTCATAAACCATCATAGCTATTGTTGTTTTTAATCTGGGTGTTGGATCAGTATTGATTTTTGTGTAGAACTTTTCATCCGCAAGTAGTGTCAGGCATTGGGTCCGATACTCTTCTTTTCCGAGGATGACCACTCCTCCACCCTTATCTGCGGGTTTGATGACTATGTTGGTGTTTGTTTGGAGTTCTTCTAAAGCTTTTCTTTCCAACCGGGTCAGATTTTGATACGGTCTCTTAACATTGTTTTCCAACTCATCAATTCCTGTTAAGATGGCCTGTTCAAAGGTTAGTATTTCTACTGGTACCATGTTGGTAGGTGGTGTGAAATTAGACTTCTTGCGGAGGGTAGTGTCTCCAAGATCCGTGATTGGTGCAGACTCAGAAAAGTATGCTTTCAGTTTAAGTGAGCGGCAGAATTCAGATAGTTCACATTTTAATCTGAAGAGGTCGAGATTGGGAGTTGGGACGTAACCAAGTCCCTTGTTTAGGACATTTTCTTGTTCCTTCGATAGAATCACTGAGCTTAAATTAACTATTAGTGACTCGTTTTGCTGGTTCCTGGTTTTGATGATGTCATACTCCTGGTTTGGACATTCGGCTGTTGGTCTTGCCATGAAATGGTTCTTCTTCTTCCTCTTTGATTTTGGCCCCTCAATAAAAAAGGATCCTGATTCTGATTGTTAATCCCCTGTGGAGGCATGCCCATGTAATTTTGCATTTGCTGGGATCCTTGATTGTAAGGATTCATCCATCCAGTATATGGTGGCATGAAAGGCTGGAAGAATGGCATTGGTGGGCCCATGAAATTTTGTCTTGGCCATCTATTACCTCTTCTTTGTGGTCTGGATCGAAAGTTTCCTCGGCCTTGTTTTCGGCCTGAGTCATCGGACCCTGCATCAGACCCTCCGGATGAATCCCAGGCATCGGAATCATTATCTGTTTTTGAGTCATTCGTCTTATAATCAGTTTTTGTATAAGGATGCATTTTTTCATGACTAAACTTTTTTATGTCTTTGCCTAGTTTTTGAAGTTTGTTTTGCATCAGAAAATCTTCACTGTCTGTTATTTCTTTGTTTATGTCCTCTAGTCTTTTCTTATAGATTGCTGGTTGTATGCCTTTCTTTAGTTCCGCTTCAATGGCTTGTATCTCTGTCAATAGGGCATCAGATAGTCTCTTGGCAGTTTTAACTATTAGCAGCAGGTAGTCAAGGGTGCATTTCCAAGAGATTGCCGACCAATCGCGTCTGAAGGCTAGGTCATGAAGAAAAATTCTAGGTGCATTAGTGATCCAGAGACCACGTGGCGCTATTTTTGCGCGTAGGTACTCTGTCATGATGATTCCGTGAATTGCGACCCTTATTTGTTCCTGTTTTTTTGCTGTAAGACTGTCCCAATCATCGGTCTGTGCCAGTACTTGAACTAGATCCGTATTCTGAATTAAGGTTTGTGCTGCTAGAATCTCGCTGATATCATTCCCCGTGAAACTCAAACCATTCATGTCTTCCATGTTGGATTTCTTGAAAAAATGTCTGTTAGACAAATGTCTGAGACAAAGTTCCTGCAGCTGTGCGATGCTTAATGTACTATGTTTATCAATAGGAAGGAAGAGGAATGGCTGTCCTATCGGTTCCCCGAAACAAGGTACAGTTTATCAAAAGGAGATAGGACACTTGTGACCACTTTTTCCAAGAGATTTGAAAAAGCCCTCATAAACGCTGCGTATCTCGAGAAGCGGTATATCTTATTCTCCGCCCCACGCGAGCGTTGTGGCAACAGTCATTGGGCTTATTCAGTCAGTGTCTTGCCAGCCTCACCCGAGGCGATCTCTGGTTTTATCGTGGCAGTATCCAGAGAAAAGCGAGTTACCCCACTGAAGCTGAGTGATAAAATAAAAAAGTGTGCAAATGATTGTAGGCTTTATTCAGTTCACTTGACCACTTATTAAAAAATTATTCGGTATGCTCTGGGGATAGTTAGGAATCCTTAGCATAGGTCAATTGGACAAAAAAATAACGTCGACATGTTTCTGCTCTATCGGCCCGAGGGTCTAAGAGCTTTCGTCAGGACAAATATACAAGAAAACACAAAGTGAGTAAAAAATGATGTCACACTTTTGACATAAAGGGACTCTATTATTTAATAGTCTTACCCTTGAAGGTTTTCATATACCTGGGAATTTTGAGAGAAAAGATGATAACATGGGGGTAACTAATAGCCATTTAACAATTTCATATTAGAAGAGTGGTCTTTAAGACATGCATTGTGTCAATATCAATAGTGCAATTATCAGAAACACACAACAAATGTGACATTAAGGTGAGTTAAGGGGAGGAAACGGCGATATCACAGCAGTGCACAATAGACTTTTTGGTGTGGCTTTGTAACACGATTAGTTTACTTAGAGCGCTTCGATAGCTATGGGCGATGAAAATGCAAAGACGCTCTTATGCATCTACAGGTTTTTACCTCATGAAGAGGTCTTACCTTAGAGAGAATTCTACCGCATTTCAGCAGGAGGATACAGGCTGCGGAAATATCAGAAACGGTGGTGTGATTAAGCTGTGTGCCGGTAACTAATACACGGCGCTGGCGGTGGAGACACTCACCCGCTTTCGAAGCGTCTTCCGCGTCTTGTGCTGGCTCTGCCTCCTGGACGCTAGGAGCACGCTTTCGATGGCGTTTTCACCATGTTCATTCATGGAGAGAGAAAGTGGACAGTAGTTGTATAGAAAAACGGGGCACTTTCAGAGACATAAAGTGCGGGTTAGATCCCTTTAGGTTTACAATAAATGATTTTTAGGTGATAAGCATAAGTGTTCTCAAATTACCAGAACTAAAAAGGGTTTTTTTTGAAAAATCGGAAAAAATGTCGAAAGAGGTGGTTTTATACCTTCAGCTTTACCCTTTTATATTGATGTGTTTCTTTTATGTGTAAGGCTTGCAGTTGGATTCTTAAGGCTCATATTTTAAAGAACTACTGTTGTACTTATAGATTCAGCGTGCAAAGTGATGCCATGAGATCTCATCGTTCAAACCAAACTTATTGGTTTTAAGACGGTCCACCCAACGTTGTTCTTTCTCATATAGTATTTTTTCTGCGTTGGGTGTAGTTTCCGATATCTTTTCTATTACCGTCCATCTCAGGTCTTCAATGCTGTGATTTTGTTCAGTGAAGTGGGAGCAAAGTTTGGTTGTATTCTTTTTGAGGCGAATGTTACTTTTATGTTCCCCTATGCGTAGTTTCACCTTCCTGCAAGTCATCCCAATGTATTTTTTATCGCAGGGGCAGGTGACCATATAGATCACGTGGGATGTATTGCAGTTACTGTGTTGTCTCTGTGTCCATTTTAGTGTAGGGGACAATTGTAAGGTTTTTGTACTGGTAGTAGATTTGCAGGCCAAGCAGGAGCCGCATGGATAGTGTCCTGTTACTGGAACCATATGGGCATTTATTGTGGATTTTGGCATGATTGTTTTTCTCGGGCGCGTGTGTACCAACATATCCCGTAAGTTCTTTGTGCGTTTGTTTGCCACACGTGGCTTTGGCCATTTGAATTTTCCGGTATTGACAATATGCCAGTTTTTGTGGATGAGTTTATTCACCTGGTATGAAGCTGGGCAGAAGGTGGTTACGCATGTCATGAGGTCCACAGTTTTACTTTTTTCAAAAGTCGTTAAGAGGTTATCTCTAGGTTGATTCATTGCTCTTTTTCTGCATTTTGCTATGGTCGATGTCTTGTACTCCCTTTGAAGCAGTCTAGTGCTGAGTTCTTTTGATTGTGCCAGATAGTCCATTTTTTGGCTACAGTTCCGTTTCAACCGTAAAAATTGACTATACGGTAGATTGTCCCTTAACGGTTGAGGGTGGTAACTCTTGTAGGACAATAAGCTGTTCTTGGCTGTTGGTTTCCTGAATGATTTGGTTTCTATTTTCAGCTCTTTTGAGTAGATAGTCAGGTCTAGGAAGTGAATGCTTTCTTTATCTGCCGTATATGTGAAGTGAAGCCATGGATCACGGGTATTCAGCCAATCCACAAATATTTTTAGATCTTGGTTGTTATGCCATATTAGGAGGACGTCATCAATGTAACGTTTCCAGTAGAGTATACTGGAAACGTAAGGATTGGTTTGTGTCAATACATGGTTGGTTTCAAAGTTGCTCACGTAGAGCCCTGCCACCGAAGGGGCAAAAGCACTTCCCATTGAGGTTCCGTGGCTCTGCAAGAATAGCTGATCCTCAAATTCAAAGTAATTTTCGGTGAGTGCCATCCGGCAACACTCTAGGACAAAGTGTCTAGGTGTCCTGAAGTCCCAATTCTCAGTGAATAGAACATCTTCCAGCATGTCTAGTGTTTCTTTTTGGGGTAGACTTGTATATAAGGACTCAACGTCCAGTCCTACTAGGAGCATAGTAGTTGAATCAAAGGATCGGTCTCTGAGTTGATTTAGCAGATCTCTGGTGTCTTGTAGATATGTGGGGGTTTTTTTAACCAATGGTTGGAGAAATTGATCTGCAAATCTGGAGAGAGGTTCTAAAACTGATCCGATACCCGAAACTATTGGGCGGCCCGGCGGTGGAACTCTGTTTTTATGGGTTTTGGGTAGCGAGTAGAAGTATGGGATTTTTGGATTCTCAGTAATTAGAAAATCTGCTTCTTTTTTGCTTACCCATCCATTCGTTTCAGCTTCATAAACCATCATAGCTATTGTTGTTTTTAATCTGGGTGTTGGATCAGTATTGATTTTTGTGTAGAACTTTTCATCCGCAAGTAGTGTCAGGCATTGGGTCCGATACTCTTCTTTTACGAGGATGACCACTCCTCCACCCTTATCTGCGGGTTTGATGACTATGTTGGTGTTTGTTTGGAGTTCTTCTAAAGCTTTTCTTTCCAACCGGGTCAGATTTTGATACGGTCTCTTAACATTGTTTTCCAACTCATCAATTCCTGTTAAGATGGCCTGTTCAAAGGTTAGTATTTCTACTGGTACCATGTTGGTAGGTGGTGTGCAATTAGACTTCTTGCGGAGGGTAGTGTCTCCAAGATCCGTGATTGGTGCAGACTCAGAAAAGTATGCTTTCAGTTTAAGTGAGCGGCAGAATTCAGATAGTTCACATTTTAATCTGAAGAGGTCGAGATTGGGAGTTGGGACGTAACCAAGTCCCTTGTTTAGGACATTTTCTTGTTCCTTCGATAGAATCACTGAGCTTAAATTAACTATTAGTGACTCGTTTTGCTGGTTCCTGGTTTTGATGATGTCATACTCCTGGTTTGGACATTCGGCTGTTGGTCTTGCCATGAAATGGTTCTTCTTCTTCCTCTTTGATTTTGGCCCCTCAATAAAAAAGGATCCTGATTCTGATTGTTAATCCCCTGTGGAGGCATGCCCATGTAATTTTGCATTTGCTGGGATCCTTGATTGTAAGGATTCATCCATCCAGTATATGGTGGCATGAAAGGCTGGAAGAATGGCATTGGTGGGCCCATGAAATTTTGTCTTGGCCATCTATTACCTCTTCTTTGTGGTCTGGATCGAAAGTTTCCTCGGCCTTGTTTTCGGCCTGAGTCATCGGACCCTGCATCAGACCCTCCGGATGAATCCCAGGCATCGGAATCATTATCTGTTTATGAGTCATTCGTCTTATAATCAGTTTTTGTATAAGGATGCATTTTTTCATGACTAAACTTTTTTATATCTTTGCCTAGTTTTTGTAGTTTGTTTTGCATCAGAAAATCTTCACTGTCTGTTATCTGGTATGCAAAATGCAAAATTACATGGGCATGCCTCCACAGGGGATTAACAATCAGAATCAGGATCCTTTTTTATTGAGGGGCCAAAATCAAAGAGGAAGAAGAAGAACCATTTCATGGCAAGACCAACAGCCGAATGTCCAAACCAGGAGTATGACATCATCAAAACCAGGAACCAGCAAAACGAGTCACTAATAGTTAATTTAAGCTCAGTGATTCTATCCAAGGAACAAGAAAATGTCCTAAACAAGGGACTTGGTTACGTCCCAACTCCCAATCTCGACCTCTTCAGATTAAAATGTGAACTATCTGAATTCTGCCGCTCACTTAAACTGAAAGCATACTTTTCTGAGTCTGCACCAATCACGGATCTTGGAGACACTACCCTCCGCAAGAAGTCTAATTTCACACCACCTACCAACATGGTACCAGTAGAAATACTAACCTTTGAACAGGCCATCTTAACAGGAATTGATGAGTTGGAAAACAATGTTAAGAGACCGTATCAAAATCTGACCCGGTTGGAAAGAAAAGCTTTAGAAGAACTCCAAACAAACACCAACATAGTCATCAAACCCGCAGATAAGGGTGGAGGAGTGGTCATCCTCGGAAAAGAAGAGTATCAGACCCAATGCCTGACACTACTTGCGGATGAAAAGTTCTACACAAAAATCAATACTGATCCAACACCCAGATTAAAAACAACAATAGCTATGATGGTTTATGAAGCTGAAACGAATGGATGGGTAAGCAAAAAAGAAGCAGATTTTCTAATTACTGAGAATCCAAAAATCCCATACTTCTACTCGCTACCCAAAACCCATAAAAACAGAGTTCCACCGCCGGGCCGCCCAATAGTTTCGGGTATCGGATCAGTTTTAGAACCTCTCTCCAGATTTGCAGATCAATTTCTCCAACCATTGGTTAAAAAAACCCCCACATATCTACAAGACACCAGAGATCTGCTAAATCAACTCAGAGACCGATCCTTTGATTCAACTACTATGCTCCTAGTAGGACTGGACGTTGAGTCCTTATATACAAGTCTACCCCAAAAAGAAACACTAGACATGCTGGAAGATGTTCTATTCACTGAGAATTGGGACTTCAGGACACCTAGACACTTTGTCCTAGAGTGTTGCCGGATGGCACTCACCGAAAATTACTTTGAATTTGAGGATCAGCTATTCTTGCAGAGCCACGGAACCTCAATGGGAAGTGCTTTTGCCCCTTCGGTGGCAGGGCTCTACGTGAGCAACTTTGAAACCAACCATGTATTGACACAAACCAATCCTTACGTTTCCAGTATACTCTACTGGAAACGTTACATTGATGACGTCCTCCTAATATGGCATAACAACCAAGATCTAAAAATATTTGTGGATTGGCTGAATACCCGTGATCCATGGCTTCACTTCACATATACGGCAGATAAAGAAAGCATTGACTTCCTAGACCTGACTATCTACTCGAAAGAGCTGAAAATAGAAACCAAATCATTCAGGAAACCAACAGCCAAGAACAGCTTATTGTCCTACAAGAGTTACCACCCTCAACCGTTAAGGGACAATCTACCGTATAGTCAATTTTTACGGTTGAAACGGAACTGTAGCCAAAAAATGGACTATCTGGCACAATCAAAAGAACTCAGCACTAGACTGCTTCAAAGGGAGTACAAGACATCGACCATAGCAAAATGCAGAAAAAGAGCAATGAATCAACCTAGAGATAACCTCTTAACGACTTTTGAAAAAAGTGAAACTGTGGACCTCATGACATGCGTAACCACCTTCTGCCCAGCTTCATACCAGGTGAATAAACTCATCCACAAAAACTGGCATATTGTCAATACCGGAAAATTCAAATGGCCAAAGCCACGTATGGCAAACAAACGCACAAAGAACTTACGGGATATGTTGGTACACACGCGCCCGAGAAAAACAATCATGCCAAAATCCACAATAAATGCCCATATGGTTCCAGTAACAGGACACTATCCATGCGGCTCCTGCTTGGCCTGCAAATCTACTACCAGTACAAAAACCTTACAATTGTCCCCTACACTAAAATGGACACAGAGACAACACAGTAACTGCAATACATCCCACGTGATCTATATGGTCACCTGCCCCTGCGATAAAAAATACATTGGGATGACTTGCAGGAAGGTGAAACTACGCATAGGGGAACATAAAAGTAACATTCGCCTCAAAAAGAATACAACCAAACTTTGCTCCCACTTCACTGAACAAAATCACAGCATTGAAGACCTGAGATGGACGGTAATAGAAAAGATATCGGAAACTACACCCAACGCAGAAAAAATACTATATGAGAAAGAACAACGTTGGGTGGACCGTCTTAAAACCAATAAGTTTGGTTTGAACGATGAGATCTCATGGCATCACTTTGCACGCTGAATCTATAAGTACAACAGTAGTTCTTTAAAATATGAGCCTTAAGAATCCAACTGCAAGCCTTACACATAAAAGAAACACATCAATATAAAAGGGTAAAGCTGAAGGTATAAAACCACCTCTTTCGACATTTTTTCCGATTTTTCAAAAAAAACCCTTTTTAGTTCTGGTAATTTGAGAACACTTATGCTTATCACCTAAAAATCATTTATTGTAAACCTAAAGGGATCTAACCCGCACTTTATGTCTCTGAAAGTGCCCCGTTTTTCTATACAACTACTGTCCACTTTCTCTCTCCATGAATGAACATGGTGAAAACGCCATCGAAAGCGTGCTCCTAGCGTCCAGGAGGCAGAGCCAGCACAAGACGCGGAAGACGCTTCGAAAGCGGGTGAGTGTCTCCACCTCCAGCGCCGTGTATTAGTTACCGGCACACAGCTTAATCACACCACCGTTTCTGATATTTCCGCAGCCTGTATCCTCCTGCTGAAATGCGGTAGAATTCTCTCTAAGGTAAGACCTCTTCATGAGGTAAAAACCTGTAGATGCATAAGAGCGTCTTTGCATTTTCATCGCCCATAGCTATCGAAGCGCTCTAAGTAAACTAATCGTGTTACAAAGCCACACCAAAAAGTCTATTGTGCACTGCTGTGATATCGCCGTTTCCTCCCCTTAACTCACCTTAATGTCACATTTGTTGTGTGTTTCTGATAATTGCACTATTGATATTGACACAATGCATGTCTTAAAGACCACTCTTCTAATATGAAATTGTTAAATGGCTATTAGTTACCCCCATGTTATCATCTTTTCTCTCAAAATTCCTAGGTATATGAAAACCTTCAAGGGTAAGACTATTAACTAATAGAGTCCCTTTATGTCAAAAGTGTGACATCATTTTTTACTCACTTTGTGTTTTCTTGTATATTTGTCCTGACGAAAGCTCTTAGACCCTCGGGCCGATAGAGCAGAAACATGTCGACGTTATATTTTTGTCCAATTGACCTATGCTAAGGATTCCTAACTATCCCCAGAGCATACCGAATAATTTTTTAATAAGTGGTCAAGTGAACTGAATAAAGCCTACAATCATTTGCACACTTTTTTATTTTATCACTCAGCTTCAGTGGGGTAACTCGCTTTTCTCTGGATACTGCCACGATAAAACCAGAGATCGCCTCGGGTGAGGCTGGCAAGACACTGACTGAATAAGCCCAATGACTGTTGCCACAACGCTCGCGTGGGGCGGAGAATAAGATATACCGCTTCTCGAGATACGCAGCGTTTATGAGGGCTTTTTCAAATCTCTTGGAAAAAGTGGTCACAAGTGTCCTATCTCCTTTTGATAAACTGAGTAGAGTAGAATGCCATACAGTGAAGCAGGTAAGAATAGAGTGGCATAGAGTGGAGTGGCATAGAGTGTAATGGCATGGCCTGGAGCGATGTGGAGTGGCATAGAGTGGCCTGGAGTAGAGTGGGGTAGAGTGGCTTGGGGTGGCATGCAGTAGAGTGGCATAGAGTGAAGTGGCATAGAGAGGAGTGGACTGGCATAGGTTGGGGTAGAGGAGAGTGGAATAGAGTGCTGCAGGGTGGAGTAGAATGTTTTGGAGTGGCGTAGAGTGGGGTAGATCTATGAATGCAGTGGTGTAGAGTGCAGGGGTGCAGAGTACAGTACAGTATCGTACATTGCAATGGCATACAGTGGAATGGTGCAGAGTAGAGCACAGGGGCATAGAGTGCAATGGAGTACAGTAAAGCGGTACACCTTGGAATGCAGTGCTGTAGAGTTGTGCAGAGTTAAGCGCAGTGGCATAGAGTGCAGTGGCGTAAAGTAAAGTGGCGAAGAGTAGAGTGGTGTAGAATGCAGTTGCGCAGAGCACAGTGCTGCAGAGTGCAGAGCCTTAGAGTAGAGTACAGTGGCTTAGAGTGCAGTGCAGCAGAGTGGTGCAGAGTAGAGTGCAGTGGCATACAGTAGAGTTTTGTAGAGTACAGTAGAGTGGCGTAGAGTGCAGTGGCATAGAGTACAGTGGAGCAGAATAGATTAGAGTGGCGTAGAGTGCAGTGGCATAAAGTGCAGTGGTGCAAAGCAGAATAGAGTGGTGCAGTGTGGCGTACAGTGGAGTGCACAGAACACAGTGGTGCAGAGTAGAGTGCATTGGTGCAGAACTCAGTGATGTAGCGTGCAGTGGCACAGAGTGCGGTTGGGTAGAGTGCAGTGGCGTAGACTTGATTGCACTGGCATAGAGTGCAGCAGTGTAGAATGCAATGTCGTGGATTAGACTGCAGTAGCATAGAGTGCAGTGGTGTAAGTAGAGTGGTGTAGAGTAGAGTAGAGTGCAGTGGCATAGAATGGTGAAGAGTAGAGTGCAGTGGCGTAGAATGTAGGAGCATAGAGTAGAGTGCTGCAGAGTAGCATAGAGTGGCACAGAGTGCAGTGACATGGAGTACAGTGATGCAGAGTAGAGTGCAGTGGCGTAGAGTGGTGCAGAGTAGAGTGGCATAAAGTGCAATGGAGTAGAGTGCAGTGGAATAGAGAGCAGTGCAGAATAGAATAAAGTGGGGTCCCTGGGCCCGAAAATGGCCTGGGTGGGGGCCACGCACCCCACTTCCCTAAAAAAACTTCAGGCTACGGGCGATGGGCTCCCCAAGGCTGAAAGCGGCTCAGGAGGGGGGGGAGGGTGTGAGGTCTGGCCAGTTGTTGCATACACCCTGCCTGTACTGACCAGTTGTTGCATTCAAGTGTAGGAACTGTTTGGATGTCCTTTCCCAAATCTCAGATGCTGAAATAATATTGTTGTCCCAATGATGACTTGCTGATTGTTTTACGCGTGTTCAAACATCAACAACATACAAGTGGCAAATTATATCTTCATTTGACAGATTTACAAATATTGGTAGGTCCCATGCCGAGCATGCACGATTGCCAAGTGTATATGTATATTTTTATGGGCCAAATTGTTTATTCCAACAAGTACCATACACCGTTGTCTGGTGTTTGTTTATTTGTACCCTTTTTGGATATTATGCAATGTATGAATTTGGGTGCATGTCTATTGTTTTGTGTCAGAGTGTGTCCCTTATTTATTGACTGTACAATGATCCTTTCAATAGCAGCACCCTTCAAGTAGGAATCAATGCTTTGTTTCCATTACAAGGTCAATGTTACTGCTCAGCTTCTATGGTCACAGGGCAGGAAACCTAACAGCAGTTACAAGTTCTGAAGAGGGGAAAGGCGGGGTGAAGTAAGAAGCATCCAGAGGTGCTCATATAATGGGCAGTGACTGAAAAATGAGCATAGACTAGATACGACCAGACATAAAGTTAATTCAACTATTAAGTGAATAATTAAAGTAGTTATCTATGATGTGTACATTTACTGTTGTAAAGCTCTCTGATACCATCAGGTCCAGGTAGCACTAAATAAAACTCTCAAATACATAAATAAGTTAATACCTTCAAGTGTGTGACTTGCATTTCACCTGGTCTACATAGCATGATTCCACAATAACTGCAGCGGATTGTAGTAAGGTGTGCTTGGCTCTTACATGTTTGTCACTGTCACTTGGCATGAAGTATTTCCTATGTATGATTGCTATGTAAGATTAGAAACCTCGAATGACCTCTGTTATATTATTCCATCCATGCTGCTGTGCTCTCAGGCGCCGGGAAACCCTTTTTGGGTAGCTGTTTGCGCCATATAAGTTTAAAAAATAAAATAAAAAAATAAAATAAATAAGTATCTGGTGTGATATGTCCATTACTGTCATATAACTTTGAGCTTTAGTTTGTGCTCTGGCTTCTGTGTTTCATTATAGCTCTCTCTCTGACAGACCATGATATGTGGCTGTTTCAGGTACTGTTTCCTATACAATAAAGAGCCCTTTGTGTGCCTCTGTGCAGGGCTGAAATTGCCATGTCTATGCACCATATGACTATTCAAAAGTAGTGAACATCAGGGTCACTGGAATTATGCAGCAGGGGAGGATCAAATTACACCAGGGGTTAGACTAAATTATGTGGCATGGAAAGGAAAATGATGTGTCATAATGCAGCACAATTTGTGGTAAAATGGCTCCACATGTTTGAACATTTTTCACATGTTAAAACTGTGGGGGCAAAGGTTTCACTTTATTCGTATCAATGTAGCATCGCTACAGCAATCGGCGACTGAATGGTGCCCAGTCATTGAAGGGTCGGAATGGGACAAAAAAATAGGGCGGGCACCATAATAAAAGTGGAACCCATTATCGAACAAGATAGCAAAAAAAGTGGCCCACATTTGCAAATTAGGCCAGTTCTCAAATTGTAAAGGCACGCTACATGAGTATTTAGGATGGTGCAGGAGATTGCCTACACTTGTGTTTGCTGCAGGCAATGCTTGCAGCAGTATCAGTGAAATCAACAGGAAATAAACGGCCTACCTGGCCATAAAACAGGACCCAAAACTGGTAAAAACAAATGGCCCACACACTGATCTGTGAGACCAGTCCATCGGGCACTGCCTGATTGCCCAATAGGCCAGTCCGACCTCATGCCACTGAGCAGCAAAGTGCCTACTACTGGTCAGTAACACGTGTGGCAGCATTTTTAGTAACTTTTAATCCAGTTGAGCTCTAAACAATTTTTTGTTAAAATCTGCAAATTATGTATGTAGAAGATGATGGATTAAGTGCAGTGCTTAATTTAAGCCGGTGGTTTCCAGTGCTCAGCATAGCACTTAATTGCCAACTCTGGTGCTTGTGTCAGTCTGCCACAAGGTGGCGCTGTCTTGCCAATTTAGAGATGACCATAACAACAGTAAATTATTAATTCAATATACATTATAAATTACTACTACCTGTTGCGCAAGCTAATCTTATGGCATTGGGGTCCTGAAACAGTCTGGATTGTCACACTTGTATGTGTTTGTAGTTGTGTTGTTACTATCATTAGCAGCATAGCAGGGGCAATGTGTGGTGCAAGCTGCAGTGGCCCCCTGGCTAGAGCCCTGGAAGTTATTGTTTTACAAATTAAGCACTGTGCACTGTGGCAGCAGCAAATCTATACTTATAGAGTCAAATGTCTCCACACAGAATTGCATAATTCCAAAGGCCCTGGTGCACTTGGAGGAAGGTACAGTAATGATACTAGGTCAATGAGGGACAATAGTTCTAATTTAATTGCCTGGCTTAATTACCCATTGGCTCTGATGCAGAAATTAAGCAGGGGAGAAACCTAAGGAGTGTGGTATCCCATCTCCTGAACAGGAAGGAGTCTGACCACAGTACACTCACTCTGAAACTCCAGCCTACAATTGAGAGCTAAAGACCAGGCACCACACCCTCTCGGTCTATTGGCATCTTGCCTGTCCTCAAATGTGCCACCCCTAGAATTACCTTCCTTAAGGCCTATAAACCCAATGTATGGGTATGTGGAACTGTGTGGAAGCAGCTGAAATGAATCGCTTAATTTTACCATGGCTCTAGGCCATGTATCTATCACTTTCCTTCTATTTATTTTTTCCCAGAAAAGACCGGTTAAAAATGCCCCATCCATCAGAGACACTGATCCTCTCTCTCACTGTAACGCAATCCTGGAATATATTTTTCACTAACCGAGCTCCGATGACTCCATTTCATTCCTTTTCAAATCGTTTCCAAGGTAAACATCTACCTTTCAATTCCATGAACCCATTAGAAAGATGAGCATCTAAAAGCTACGCGCCCTTTTATTGACTTTATGTGGAAGGAACAATCTCGCTGTTGTTGTCTGGTAAAGCAGGTAACCAGGCAAGGCTTTCTCAGCTACCAGGCCAGACAATGACCTCAGCACGACCTATCTCTGTTTCAAAAAATGTGTTTCAACCACATTTGCCTCCATTTTGAGGTTTTGCCTGTCAGGGTCCTTTCCAGGTGAGAGACATGCACTAAGGTCTTCCAGTGTTGGTAAAGTTGATAGAGCAGGGTTCTCCAAAGTTGGTCCTGCAGGACCAACTAGATGCCAGATTTTTAAGATAACTACATTTATCTAAATGGGGATACGCTAAAAATCTGGTATGGATCCGGCCCTCCAGGAACGACTTTGGAGAACCCTGTCATACAGCAATGTCTCAGTATATTATTTTAACACCTTCCGTGCGGCGCAGATTCTTCCCTGGTGCTGGACATTCCAGAACAGGGTGCGGTTGTGACGGAACCATTCCGTCATCAGCACAGCTCAACCGTGACTGATGGCGGAATGGTTCCGTCACCAGCATCGAAGGAGTTAATAGAAAGTCTATGGCCTTGATTAAAAGCGGGCCAGAATTGGATGAGGTATTTATTACAACCAATAAATGCTGATACTCATGGGCCTGATATTTACTGGATGCACCTCATATGCTATGTTGACACACTAAAAATCGAACATTAGGTGGGCATTTTTTCCCTCACTAAGAGGGTCCCTAGCATGGCGGGCGGACTTTGTCATACCCCCCGGGAACAGGGACCGCCCGCAAAGCATGCAGCGGTCCCGTACATCCCATTAGGATGCGCCCGCCACACTGGCAGGCGCATCCCTCATTTCTGACATTGCGAAGGGCGGTCCTGAAAGCACAGCCGCCACAATGCCAGAAATGCAAGTTGTGCTTTTGACAGTACAACGTGGCAGGTATCGTGCGGTCCCTGTCACAATGTACTGTCAATACAAGGGTACACAGGTACCCCTCATGTGCACCCCCCATCCCGCAGAATCCAATAAAGGCAAAACCCCGCATGCTTCTTAATATGGATGGCGGTGTCTACCAGACACCGCCACCACATTAACAGCTTTTCCGCCCAGTAGGCAATCGGGCGGAATGCCTACCGGCAGAAAACCGGCGGATGGTCTGTCCATTCGCCGGGGTCCCCCCGCCATAGTAATGTGGCGGGGGAAATTGACATGCGGGCGGGCAAAAATGTCAGGCAGATCGTCACAGCCATGAGGGCGGTGGCGATCACCGGATATACTAATGGGCCTCTAAATTTCTTTAGGTGTGAACTGCTGAATTTCACCTGGGGGAAAATTACACAAGGTTCTTTGATTACTTCTGTTTTGTGTTACATTACCCAAAGTATGCCCTGCGATAATGTGCAGAAGGAGCAGGGAAACACTCTGACCTTGACACTCAAAAGGTTCAGCCAGTGCTTAATTTGTAAAAAAAATAAGTGCCAGGGCGCTCGTCAGGAGGCCACTGCAGCTTGCACCACACATTGCCCCTGCAAGTGCTGTCAATGAAAGTACCAACACAATTACTAACCATCACACACCTACAAAGGTGACAGTTCGGACTATTCCAGGCCCCCAAACCTTTGAGAATTACTTGGGTGGCAGTTAATAGTCATTTTTCAATGTATATTGAATTAATAAACAACTATCATTGTGATCATTTCTAAATTAGACAGACAGCGCCACCATTTGGCAGACTATGACAAGTGCTGGTATTGACAATTGAGTGCTGGTGCCGAGGACCGGAAACATCCGGCTCAAATTAAGCATTGGGTCCAGCACTTCCCATATGGTCTTGAGTGAAGGTGCACTTTGCTTCAGTGTGTGCGGGATACGTGAGCAGCCAGTGCATTGTTTGGAAGAGCGGCCTCTCATGCTGGACTTTCACAATTTGCTGAAATGTGAACGCGTTGAGGTAGGGGGTGCTGGAGGACGCTATAAAAGCCATTGCAGTTCCTGACTGCACCTGACCACGTGGAAGCCCTGAGACCCCAATAAAGCCCATGTTCTGCGGTGATCTGTCATATATTCAGGTAGGATTGGCCATGGTTCCAATGGTGAGCCTGTCTGACTCTCTGTACACTCTTCTGGAGGAAGGTGGGGTGCTAATGATCCTAATGAGTGGCAAACACTCTACTAGAAAGGTACTCAGCCCTGTCACCTACTTTGTAATTGCATCAGGGAGCTTGGAAAGCCATTGCCTTTCATAATTCGTATGGCGATTAATCCCCACCCTTCAGGTGCAACGCCTTCGGAGGCTGCCCGCTGGCACACTGAGTATCAGAATGGGACACAAGGCCTCCAATGTAACATTGGGTTTCAAAACAAAAAATTGCACACTTTCTCCACCTGTAAAGCCTCTCATATTTTGCATAACACATCTCCAGGTATGGCTTTTAGGTGATATCTCAATATTTCTGTGCAACAGAAATCAATTCTCTTTAGCTCATCAGAAAGTGACTTTGAAACAAAGACTTGCTTGAATGGGAAGTGTGATTCTTGCGATCACCTGTTCCTGCTACACCCACGTTGAAGTGATAAACTCCATTGGTTACCAGTGAGGAAGAGAGTGCATTTTAAGACCTTATGCACAATCCACAAAAGTGTGATAGGCAAAGGCCCTAAATATCTGACCAACATCTTCCTGCCTTACGCCCCTGGCCGAACCCTGCGCTCTGGTAACCAACAGCTTCTGCAGGTGCCTAGAATAAAAAAGGCCAGACAAGGAGGGCGAGCCCTGGCCTATCTTGGACCAAAGCTTTGGAACTCCCTACCCCTTGAGATGAGATCACTGACCAACCATCTGACCTTTCGTAAGGTCCTAAAAACACATTTATTCCCCAGTAACTGATCCCCCTCTCTCAAAACGCACCATACATCTCTTCACTACCTCAAAGGCTATTCTCACTGGCAAAGCGCGGAGATACCCCTCCGGGGGTTTATTCATGCGCTATAGAAGAATATAAAATAAAATAAATAAATAGCGCAGTAAGCTCTCATATAATTGTTATACTAATATATGCAATTTTCACAAGCTTGCATATTGAGGTTCCTCTACGTAAACTTCAAGTTTTGTTTTATGGGACAATTCAAATTGCCCATAAAAACAATATTTTTAAGGAGCTATTGCCCTCCGACCAAGTTTTGAAAGCTGGAAAGCTCTGCAAATTCGCAAAGCTATAAGGGTTGTCACCTTTGAAACACCAAGCCAGTGGAATTATAGTTTTGCTTATCCCGTAAGCACTTAATTTAAATCCCAGCGCACTTAGATAATTAAAGCTTTATTCGGAGTACCCTGCTTTTTTGGGAAGCGATACACACACAGTAAATACTGATACCACAGATGCGGTATTTACCAGTTATGACTCTACCTCCCCTTTACAAGAGGAAGAGGGACAAGAGAGTGACACTGATGGGCATATTCTCAAGGAGCTATCACCGAGTTAACTGCCCTTTATCGCAGCCAAAGTCGCGATAAAGTTCTCACCCCATTCACAAGCTGGTGCTAACAGCCCATAGCACCAGTTTACCCACGATAACAGCTGCAAAAAACATTGTCACAGACGACCCCGGCAACTACCGTTAATGAGATGCAGAGTAGGCTTTCCCGTGCCAAAAGCTGCGACAACACCACTCCGCAACATTCTCAAAGACCAGCCAGATCGGCAAAAAGACCATGAAACATGCGATAAGGCACATTAGCAGCAGGAAACTAACACCTGCTCTAACCTGGTGCAAAGTCGGACCACAGCCTGCACCACAAAAGGGAGGCCAGCCCAGAGCCACACCTGAAGAACAACAGATGCCATGGAGCCACTGAACATGTGGGCTGGACATCCAAGAGGGCAATAACACCCACCGCCACCCCCCCCAGGACCCCTCCACCCCCGGAAACCCACTGCCCCTCCAGGACAAACACTGTGGCAGCGCAGACAAAGACAGCGACCCTCAGAAAATGTACCAACCTCACAGACCCAACACCAGAGAATGTCATTGCCCACTACATGCTCAAAGGGACAACCATCCTCCGCATCCTGAGCACCATTGTACACAGGCTGACGGTACCAACACAGCAGACAACCAACATCCCACCTCAGACCAAGCTGCTAGCCGTGATGCACCTGTTGGCCACTGGTACCCTCCAACCAACATCCGCACGAGTCGAAGGAGTCACACAGCCAGGCCAATCCTAGTCCCTCACAATGGTCATGGATGACACCATCAGCTTGGTACCCCACTATCTATACTTCACCCACACTGCGCAGGGACAGCTGGAGACCAAGTAAGCCATCTACGCCGCTGCTGGCCTCCCGCAAGTGTTGGGGGCAATTGACTGCACATATGTCCTATTTGTGCCCCCTGCCCATACTGCACACAATAAGCACAACAGAAAGCGCACATATCCCACCAATGTGCAGGCACTAGTGGACAAATGAGGAATATCTGCCAACGTCGCTGCCAACCACCCAGGCAGTATGCATGATTCACACACCTACGACAGTCCATCATCAACCAGCGCTTCCAGGATGGCACCCACTAAAATGCACCGCTCGTTGGCCAATACCAAATGCACACACCACACACCTCAACTCCACAATCATGCAACTCACAACACAGGAAATGCACACTTCACGAGCTCACAAACAACATGCACACCCACCAGACACAACAGCACAACTCACTGTGGACACGTGGCCCAGCCATGGACATTAGCTATCAACGGCATGGCACCTCAGCCACACATTAGTATAATGTCGGAAGAGGTGGGGACCAGGCATGTGCAAAGGAGGCAAGTGACCAATGAATGTGGAAGTACACAATGCCAAGTGTGGCGTGGATGTGATGGCCAGACTTTGGTACACAGACCACACATACATATCCTTGTCGACACACACCGCTAGTGTTTGGAGTGTAGTGGATGAAACCATGTCACCCCAGGCAGTGGGGAAGATTGCAGGACTGTAGCTCCTTACGTTCCCCCCGTAAGCGTGAGCAGAGTGGGCTGGCCCGGCGTACGCCAGGCCAGCGTAGGGGTGTGAATAAAAGGCAAGTAAACTCTGGGCGTGGTCCTCTTCCTGAATGCCCTATGTCTCTGCCAGGGCAGCGACTTTCACCCCGCCACGAGGCTGATGCCATGAGCGCGGTTGCCTGCGATCCTGTGCGCCAGCTGCACCCCAGGCTGCTGGACCCCGAACCTGCCTTACCCACCCCTGCGTACCCATGCCGCAATGCCCACCTGCCGACACCAGGGTGTGTCAAAGAGGGCCCACCAAATGCCGGTGCAATCTCCAAGCCTGAGGCCAGGGACCCTGGCAACCTGCTACCACCGTCACTGCGTCCGCGAGCAAGGCGCGTAGTACTCCTTTCTCATTTACTAACTCTACCGGCTGGCACAGCGGACTAGTAGTTCACACAATCGGAACTGAGTCTTGATTACACCATGGTAGAGCACATTCATTATGGCTGTGTTTATGTCACTATACTCCCTTCGATGTGTTGCCACCAGGTTTTAGTAGTGCATTACAACCACAATATTCTGTTGGCCTTCGCGGACTTCTGCCCTCGGCCTACGCTGCGCTCGAGTAGGTCACACAATTGGAACTGAACATCGATAATTCTAAGGCAGAGTACTTATCATTTCATGCAACGAGAGGCATAAGAGGATGACTTGTTGCATTTAGGAGGAAAAAAGGATCATTGTTACGGAGGGGATCAAACACTACCGACAACTGCCCTGGTGTCACTAACTGTGCATCGCGAGCCTACGACAAGTGGCTGTGGGCCTCTGCTGACCACTGCCTCCAGCCTACACAGCAGTCCAGTAGGTCACACATTTAGGACTGAGTCTAGATTTAGCAATGGAGGAGTACATATCAGTGTACCGGCACCATCGCAGACTGCATCCCCTCTCAGCCCTGGTGCCACTAAGACTGTTCCCCGACATTTATGGACACTCTCTGGTCGTACATTGGTGGTGTCTGAGTCTATCGACTAGGGGTTAGTTTTCATCCTCATGTACCTGATACCAAATTGGTGGTGGCAATGAGGCTGTCGCTTTCCACTCCCCCAGGATATCATAAGACCTCTGTGTCCTGTCCTGGAGGACACCTTCCACTGTACCCCACAACCCTCTGCCACATTCCCCTTCCACATCGACTAGGACTCGCTGAGTCTGCATGGCCCTACCTCAAGGGACTGCAAGTCACCGTCCCAAGGCGGGGTGCCTGTGCCGGCTGCTGTGCATCCGGGGCCACTAACTCTGTGCTGGTCAAGTCAGGGACCCTTTCCTCTGTTATATAGGATGACCTCTGAGACGGGGGTCTTAGGGTCTTCTACGCCATTTGTATGTGGCTCTGTGCTGTCTGCTGCATCTGGCCTCAACTGCGGTCCATCAGGGCTCACACATCCAATCGAGTCCTGACCGGCCCAGACGTGGCATCACTGCAGGAGGCACACACCACCATCCCCTGGACCACCACCAACCACCATCTGCCAGAGTCGAAACAGTGGTACTGGCAGACTGAAGAAGTTGCTCACACCCATCGTGGATGCCATCAACTGCCTGATCCCCTGCTCAGCACTCCACATGCCATTGACTTAGTGCATCACAACCCATGGACACTTCTGCTTGCATGTTGGATGACTTCTGTACTTGCTCCGGCTCCCTCCATGTTGCTCAGCAGTTGACTCTGTTATGCAGGTGTCTTCAGTTTCCGTTGCACTGGTGTCCACTGTTCAAGTTGTTGCCAGCACCAAGCACTCCGTGCGGTCTGGCTTACACTCATCCCACACACATCCAGCACAGGCGTCACTGTACATGTGGCCCTGCCAATAAAGGGGCCGGGCGTACGTGCCCATAGCCAGTTCAACATAATATCTGCGTGTGTCCCTGTGGTCTTATTGTATGCCTGAGGGCCCTGGGCCCTACGACATTACATTGTGCTGTGTGCAGCGGGCACAGACATGTCACCGCAGGCAGTGGGTTGGAGCTTGGACATGTAGCTTTGTCGTCACCCACTCAATTCATAAGAGAAGTGGCCTTGGCCGTCGTACACATAGCCAACAAGGGTGTGTGACTGCTATTTGCGTGCCCCTCTTCATGGTTCTGTACTGTGAATGTGCATCTGCATGTGTCTCTACGGCATGTGGATCTCCTTTGTGGTGTGTAGGTGGTCCTTGAAGGTTAATAGATACCCACGTATGTGATCTAGTTTGCCTTCCATGGGTTTGGACCCCACCCGCACCTGTTCGGCCACCTCCATTTAGCGTTCTGAGACCTGGCATTGGGGTGCCATGTGTGGGTTGGTGAAGTGTCGTGAGCCAGCCGTGCTTGCGGGTGCTTCCTGCTGTATGGTCTGTTGCAGGGTCTGTGTTCTCCTCTAAGGAGCTTGGTTCCCGGGTCCTGGTGGTGGGTTACGTGGGATTTCCATGGGCTGTTGTAGGGCGTCGGTGTAGAAGGTGTAGTGGTCCTCTCCGGCATCACAGATGTGTGGTCTTCTGTGCTCTGCTGGAGGTGTTGTGTGTCCCGCTGTAATGTGAAGGGGAGATACCTGTTGACATTGTGTTGACATGTATGTTGGTGCATTGTTCTTGTTTACATGCAGAATGTATGATAATGTACATTATGTTTAGGAGGTGCAGTATTTGGATGCGGGACAGTGTACATTTGGACTACATGACGGATGTGAGGTTGTACGGGTACATTTCCATTTCACAGTTTCCACTTCCGTACTGTCAGATGTAGTAGGCCTGTTTCTGCGCGTGTGCTGAGCCAGTTGTGGCCTCTGTTTTGCAGTGTCGGGTTTGCGCATTATACCACCCTGTCGACAATGTGGATGTGCTGTTCTTGCTATGTGTATGTGCTGCTGTGTACCACTGTGTCCGTACTCCCTACTCCTTGCACCGTCTCTGCACTGATGATTGTGGCCATGGTTTCCTCCAGCTCCTCCTGTGGCTCCTCCTGTGGCGCAGGACTCACACCTCCTGTCGCCGTTGCTGCCTTCCTGTTGGCAACGGGTTTGTTCCTGGTTTAGGTTATCACATCATGCCAGCTTCTCTTGGCCTCCACGATTGGCCTCCTTGACACTCCGACTGCATTCCCGGTGGTCTACTTGTGGGTCAGTTCATGGTAGTGTTCTGTCACCTCCTTGACGCAGATCTGGGTTTGCTGCGGACTGCACCTTGTCTTTCTCTTCCTCTTCTCCTTGGTCGTCCCCGTCCCAGTTGTTCCTTGCTGGTGGTCTGTGGGGGTTGTGGGTTTCGCGTTGGCCTTTGCTCTCGGTCAGGGTGCATCCATGTTGCTATGCGCTTTGGATTGTTTCTGGTGTGTTGTTTCTGTAGTTTTTATAGTGCAGTTTCCAGGTCAGTCGCTGGTTTTCGCTGCTTTTTGTATCACGATTGGCTTCATGGCAAGATTTTTTATGTTCACGTTTTGCATTTTTGCGGCTTGGCGTTGGTTTTAACGAGGACATTTGACGCGTTATCTGGAGACTATCGCATGGTACCGCTGTATTGAGAATGCTTCGTTAACACGCCGCCATTTTCCCGCGATGGGCTGCGATGTTGGAAGTTGCGTTAAGTTACTTTTGCGGTGGTTATAATACGTTCTTGAGAATATGCCCCTGAATGATCTCACCCTTTCTGAGCTGCAAAACTCGGAATGTGCAGTTTTTTCACTCCACAAATTTCACGAAACAGCAGGCAAAATGTGTGAGGGGAAATGTGGCATTACATCACTATCCCTGGGCGTAGTGAGCGTAGTGGGGCTACGCGAAGCTACGCAAAGTGGGTGAGAAACTACGCCCACCTGCGCACTTCGCGTAGCCCCACTACGCGCCGCATGCCCCCCTCCCGAACATACCTAATTTTTAAGAAATGGGCACATAAAAATAATTAAAAGACACTTACCTTGTCCGCGGCGTCCCGGGGCTCCCTCTGCTAGTTCACGCCGCTGTCTGCTAACCAATGCGCATGCGGGTCAGCCGCGCATGTGCATTTCTCGTGAGAAATGCGCATGCGCGGCCGCCCTCGCATGCGCATTGGTTTGCAGACGGCGTCGTGAACGAGCAGAGGGAGCCCCGGGATGCCGCGGACAAGTTAAGTGTCTTTATTTATTTTTTTGTGCCCATTTCTTAAAAATTAGGTATGTTCGGGAGGGCGGGAGGGAGGAGGGTGGCGGGGAGCTACGCTACGCCCAAGGAGTGGGCGTAGTGTTGCCTGCTTCGCCTACTTAGCAAAGGGCGAAGTAGGCAACACCACGCCCACTTCGTGGGCGTAGCGAAGTTGCCCGCCCAGGGTTATACAGCACCAGTTAAAATCCGAATTTACGTGCAAACTCCTAGTTATGCTTTAAAAGAGACTCCTAAAAGGAAGGCTGTCATCAGTTTATAGCAGTAACCAAAGAACTATATATGCAGCATGAAGTCAGTGGAATACAGTTTTCCTGCTACCACATGCACGAACTGTAAATTATTCATTATTGCGTAGTATTGAATAGGCTGGGCTTGTGCTAGGAAGCATAGCATTACTACAGATCTTTGGGTTCACATTCTGCCTCTCTTTCCAAGATTCCTTGAATGTGGTAAAAGTGAATGTTAGGGATACCGCTATTACACAGTTGTGGTAATGGACCAGGCAGTTTTCTTCAGTCAATTACAAGTTTCCTAGTCTGGAGTGCCGAATAACTTGCTTTCGGTTTCAATGGCCTCTTACACCCCACGCAATTCCTGCTTTTTGAATTGTTTTCCCCATGCAAATTTACCTTAATTTAGAAGATATTCCTTTAAGGGGTGTATGTGGGGAGAACCCCTCGTTCCAGTCGCAATTGCGCCCGATTCGGAAAGTGAACTCGTGTAATTACGCACTGTTTGTCTCCGATTTCATATTATCTGCATGGCTCGGACTGACTCATTTCATCCACAAAATAAAATTCAACCTTTCACATGCTCTTGCTAATTGTGAGCAAATTTACTGCCAGATAAACAGAAAAATAAAACAGGGTTGGCTCTAGATTTGAGGAAGAAAAAACAGTGGCCCCTCTGTTGTCCATCAAGGGGTCAAGGAGCCGAAAGGATTCCCTTATTTTATAGACTTTCGAAAACGGTGGAATGTGAAACAAACAGAAGCTACATTTCCCTGTATAGAAGGCGACCAAAGTGAGTGACTGAGTTAAAAATGGAAATATTGTGAGGGATCTCTCTTTTCAGCAGTCCCTTTCTCCAGACATTTTACGGGTCAGTGTCCTCTTGAAAGAGTTCAATTGTCTGTCAGGCGGCTATTAACTGCTGCTGTTTATGAGCGGAGTCGAGTCGCCAAAGAGGCTGGTGTGAAATGCCCATTGGTTTCAGAGAGGTTGGGACTGAGCCACCCGCCTGGCTTCTTCCTGAGACACTGTATTTCAAGTGATGAAGTGGGACAAAGTGAAAAGAAACCTCCTTTATTTTGACTTCTGTTATATGGGGACTCCAGCAACCTAATTTTGTGGAATGCTTTACTCTGCCAATCAACCACCAATTTTGCAAATTACCACCCTGCATTATTTCGAGTTTTATTTACCAGATCTGAGAAGGCAGCCATGTTAAACTAAATGCGTTTCCACGAAACTTTTGCAACTGCAGATGAAAAATGTTTTCAGAATAGGGCCCGGGAATCACATGCAGTAAGTGAACTGGGAAATGTGGCTCCTCTGTTTTATTCCTCACTAAACACTTGTCATCAGGACTTTAAGTGGGACCAAAAAACTAAGAGTGGGCGTGGTTCGCGAAGAAGCGCTACGCAAAGTGCACTTCGAACTACGCGAACTTAACATAGCACTACGCGAGCTGTGTAGTAGGATGTTCGCACTGTGCAAGATACGTTTTCAATGATTGCACAGTGCAGACAAGCATCCGGCACTGTGCAATCATTGAAAACGGCATCTTGCATAGTGCGAGCTGTAGTTTTCTGCTGCTCAAGTAGATTTTTACTCGAGCGGCAGCTTTCTCAACGCGAACATGACGTTGAGGACCACGAACAAGCAAAAAATGTCCGCTGCACTACGCTACGCTGCACTACGCGTGTTCGCACTGTGCTACGTGCAGCTTGCGTAGTGCAAAGTTGTGCAAACTTCGCGAGCGTTGCGTAGTGCTTCGCCCAGGTTTACAAAAAACTGTGTGTGTGTGTGGGGGGGGGGTCTCTCAAAGGGGCGTGGCCTATGTAATTAAGGGTGTGGCTTAAGAACACATAGGCTAAAAATCTGTGCTTAGCATAGTGTGCCGCCCGTTTTATATTTTGCTATTTCTGTCATTGCATCCAGATATATGTTACAACAAGTAACATCATACCTACAGCCAGTCAGAACTATAGGCTTTGTCAATGGTTGTTAGGTACATAGGATAAATAAGCAGCAACTATGGCTTGTTGTATATAATATTGAAAAAGTTTATACTGAAAGCCCTGGTGACACCACGACAATGTTGCTGCTCCGCCTTTCAAAAAGAGAAGGGAAACCAAGATAGAAAATTACTCTCTTTAAAGGATTTCCCTTCCGCTACAATGTTCACCTGACATGAAGCCATGCCGTAAATTCTCCACTAGTGAGAAGTTTGAGCACACGCACATCAATGTACCTGCTGTCACTGTAGTCCAGAAAAAAAATGGACCGCCTGTGCCAGGGCACAAAATAGAGCTCTATAGGGACCTGTTTCGAGGTCCCCTTTTAAAAACTGCTGGTGCTCAACACCCGCAAGACCCGGCCCATTTAAAGCCCTGCTTGTAACTGTTCATAATTCGGAGAGAGATACTGGCTGGAATCGATAACAACATGCCCAGTGTTGTCACCACCTCTTGTTGCTAGCCATGTCTTAATGAAGACCTATGTCAGTGGTTCCCAAACTTTTTGGACCCGTGGCTCCCTTGACCTAATTGGCAGTTGGCCGTGGCTCCCCACAATTTTTTACCGGTGGGCGGGTGGGGGAGGATGTAAGCCCGACCTCGGTAGTACTTCCTGTTGTCTTCCTTAAATTAGAACCAATGTAAGGGTTTAATTACAAACCCTTCAAATTAACAGGGCAGAGAGATCCCTTTGTCCTTGAAAAGCAAAGTTTATAAGACTGGGAATAGAGAGACCTGGGGATCCTAAAACATAAAAATTACATAATCAAATACAGAGTTTCTGCCCTCAAGTTGGAGACTAAAGCAGACAGACCCTGAGTTCCAAGTACATGAACAGAGCTAATGACCAAATGCTGGAAGCTGGACCAGACACAGCCGAGACCAGACTTCAGCTGAGACAGAAAGACACAGCTAATGTAAAACATGATCTTAGCTGGCTTACTCACAATGCAGGTTATTGGCCCTTATCTGACTTGCGGCCTGAGCGGAAGGCATGGGTACATGAAAACGGTAAAAGACGTTTACTTGTCAATAGAGTTATTAGCCATACCTATTGTCAATTGTTATATTGGCACACAGAAGCATTTCAGTAGACTTCTAGACATTGTCCCTTACACTTTCTGTAAGGAAACAGCCTCAGCTGATGTTATGGACTGAATTTCAAGCAACGTAATTAAACAGCCAGCATCCTCATACTGCCCAGAAGGTGAGGGAGCACAGCTGGTATCAAGAGGCACAAGGTTCAGGATTGAAGAAAAGGTAACAAATTTGCTCATTTGAAATTCTAAGACACTGGGACACGAATTTAGAAAGGCTTTGTGCCAGTGATTGTGTGAAGGGAAGCTTTACAAATCAGCATATGCGTTTTATTATCCTAGGCAAAACAACATGAAGCATGATAAAACAGGCAAAATGTATCAAGTGGCCTCGTCACATTCACCTCAGCAAAGACGCACAGACAAATGGCAACACTGAACCGAGAAAACACGCCTGTGTAAAACACAAACAAATGCTAACACCAGGGCAGTGTGCAAGATGCCCTCCATCTCTAAATTACATTCTTGGGGCCGCACGAGCAAAAAGTATGGGTGTTTTTTGTCAAAACGGAGCACGTTACAAATGAACACCAACTGCCCTTTTAACTTACCTTAAGTGGGAAGACTGCAAGCTGCAGAGGACGGCGGACACAGAAGACGGCGGGCTGCAGAGGACAGCGGGCACAGAAGACAGCGGACAACAGAAGATGGCACAAGTAACTTCCCCTGCAATGGCCAGAGCTGCGTATGGCAATCGTATGCCAGTAATGAAGACTACCTCCGACTCCTGGGAAATGCACATACGCATATACATACGCACGTATGGGGGCAATGGCAGCAGTGCGTCCTTGAGACAAACCATGTCCCCGGTTTTTGCAGGTGGGACGTGTTTTGGCGGAGGCTGCTTCACTTTTCCCCATTGTGATCGTGGCAATGCTGGCTCCTCGTTACGGAGCACCGCACGCGCACAGTTTGGGAACCGCGGACCTATGTAATCAGAATAGCTCCTTACATGAGCCACAAGTTAAAAAGCACACTGTCCTGGAATTTTCCTTTCACAAACGTGGAAGATCCCTGTAAATATTAGCACGCAAAATATAAATGTAATATTATCTTTCTATGCAAACATCATTTACCATAGTAATTGGCTCACCAGTTCCTGAAAGACTACACATTTCAGAAGCTTTGTGGTACAGAATGTGTTAGAGCTGGCATCCTTGGTGTGGTTTCCCACTAACTATTTGACTTCAGACCTGTTTTGTAGACTTTGTTTCTGCTGGCCATAGGACTCTGTGCACCTTACCACTGATAAGCAGTGCTAAAGTGCTTGTGCTCTTTCCCTAGAACATGGGAACGCTGATTTATATTCAATTGGCATATTGAATTTATTTGTAAGTCCCTAGTAAAGTGCACTACATATGCCCAGGGACTGTAAATTAAAAGCTTCTAGTGAGCCTGCAGCACTGAATGTGCCACTCACTGAAGTAGCCCTTTAAACATACATCAGGCCTGCCATTACAGAGCCTGTGTGTGCAGATTTAAACTGCCATGTCAACCTGGCAAAATGTACTTTTTGCCAGGCCCAATCCTTCCTTTTTAATACATATAAAAGCCCAGAGGGTAGGTGCAATGTATTTAAAAAGTAGGAAATGTACTTTTAAGTTTCATATGTCCTGCTAGTGAAAAACTCTTACATTCCTTTTTCACTACTGCAAGGCCTATATCTCTCATAGGATAACGTTGCAGTTGACTTATTACATTTTGTAAAGTGTAATTTCCAAATTGGAAGTGATCACTGGTTCGTGTTTGGTGTCTCTGGAATCCTAGTTTAAAATCTTAACTTAAGGTGAAGTTGGATTTCAAATTACAATTCTGAACATTTTACTTTTAGAAAGTTGACATTTCTTGCCTTAGCCATCTGGTGCTTGCACCTGTCTGTGGTCACATGACTGGGTGTGGTTGACAGTTAGGCTTTGCAAATTCCTCATAGACAGCCACACACAATGGGGAGCTTAGGTGTGCCTGGATGGCCATCATTGGCAGGATGGGAGGGAGGAACTAGACCCAGCCTCAATTACACCTGAAAGGGCTGTGTTCTGTTTTCACACAAAGGGCTGCATAACCCACCTGTTGTGAGTCTGGAGCCAGGGCCAGGAAGGCAGGGCATCTGTGCACTTCAAAGGCATGCCTCTAGAAGCTTCTCCCCACTTCAAAGGCACAACTTTGTATAATGAAGTACCTCAGACAGCTCCACTTCAGTAAACTTCTGAACCTGTGGATACTCTGCCAGGGAGAAGGACTGCTGTGCTGCTGAAAGGACTGCAACTCTACTGGACCGCTACTCTTTAGGAGCTACTACAATACTGTGCTGCCCTGCTGCCCTCTGACCTGGGGAAGAAGAACTCAGTCTACAACCCATCTTGAACCCAGGAACCCAGAGTGACTCAAAAATCTAGTCTGCTGGCCTCTTGATGTGAGCGTCCGGGACATAAAAACAGCTCTTGGACCTGCCTTCAGTGAGTTCCTTACACCCAAGTGGTGCGTCTCAGGTCCTAGACCCTTGGTGTGGCTCTCAAGCTCCAAAAAATCAAGTCTTTGGGCTCTTCGAGATCAGGAACAGGACTGCTTCCACTGGAACTGCACTGCCCACACCATAAATCAGCGCAAGCAGCCGCAAGCCTGTCTCTTTGCACACCAAGCATTGATCGATGCCGTGGACCACCACTGCGAGTTCCAGCCCGCCTGTCAGTGACACCTGGCCTGCTCTTTGCACCAAGCCGACCACCACCAGCGACCCTCTCCATTGCTCCCTGTGACCCTCTCCAATGCGAATGGGACTCTTGGCACAAAACCTGAGAAGGTAAACCTTCAGCGGGACTAATCTGGGACTATATCCAACCCACTCTCCATCATGATTGGACTGAACTTTTGACTTCGACCCAGGTCCAGCGCAACCAGATAGCCACAGTTGGTGCTTTATACTTTTAGGCGTTATACTACAGTTTATTCTCTAAAAGTTTATAACTCCTGTCCTATTGATTGGATCTTTCGTCATTTTCATTTTGTTTTATTTATTTCTTTAAACTCTATTTTCCTAACCAGTTGTGGGATTTTTTTTGTGTTATGGTTTCACTGTTTTACTGTTTGAGGTGTTGCACAAATACTTTACACATTGCCTCTAAGCTAAGCCTGACTTCTCTATGCCATGCTACCAGGGGGTTGAACACAGGTTAATTTGGGGTTTGCGTGTGCCTTACCCTGACTAGGATTGTCGTTGCTGATTGACCAGGGCTCACACCCCAGTTATATAACAGCCCAATTTCTCACAGGATGGATTACACAGTGTTATTCCAAGAATGTTTCAGGAAAAATGGAATTTCAATAACTGATCAAGCTAATCACATATTAGATCATGGTAAAATATCAACTTTCCAAATGCCTTTTTTCCCCTTATTCCAATTGACCTTTTAGGATGTGGTCATTCTGTTGTTTTTGTAAGCCATTCACTTAGTTTGTCATTTTTCAAAGTCACTTTAAGATCCAGGACACTCATCAATGCATTCATTGTCCCGTGATAAACACCATGATAACAAAGTGACGCCAAAAGGGACAGGTTTTGTGGTTCCGCTTATTTGTCCAATGAGACTGTCCCACCACACCTGATCTCTCAGCGCCTTTTTTATATCTGGTGTTAGCCAAGACTTTTTGATTTTAGCAAAATTATAAAGATAATATACTTACTTATAGGGGCCATGGCATTTAATTTTTCCTTCACCAGCTACAGCATACAAATGAGGCAATTGGTCAGCCCAACTCAGCTGTTGGGTGATTTCACTGTTACTGCATTTTGTGTTTCATAAGGAGCATATCCACACACAAAGGAGCATATCGTTATTCCCTTTATACCAGGGGCTACAATGACAATAAGTTTTTTTTACGACAAAAAAACATTTTTGCTTTTGGGATTTATAAAAAAAAATTCTTGAAGGTCTAGCCACTCACCAAAAATAACGTTATACAAAAGCAATGAAGAAAATAAATAACATTGGCAAAATCAAAAGGCTGGCAGCCAAATGGCAGGCCTATTGCTTTTCCAAATGTTTATTATTAAACAGTTTGACTAGAGGGGCAGATTCTCATTCTAAATGTTCATGCCAAACTACTTCAGAAGCTGTCTGCTATTTCTCCTGTACCTCCCCTATTTTAGGAACTCTAAGGGAACACCACAACTCTGGATGTTCTGCAGTTTTTTAAGAAGGTTTTTGGTGGTGCCGGCATAGAGTGTGCTGCCGTAGTCCAGTCTGCTGCTGATGAGTGCATGGGTTACTATTTTCGTGGACTTGGTGGGGATCCACTTGAAGATCTTCTAAAGCAGGCGGAGAGCGTGGAAGCAGGAGGACGAATCAGTGTTGATTTGGCGGTTCATAGAGAGCGAGGAGTCCAAGATGATTTGGCATGGTCCTGTGCATGGTCTGTGGATGTGGGAAGGTTCAGAGCGCTGTGGGCCACCAGGAGTGGTTCCATGCAGAGGGTCTTGTCCAAGTTGAGCTTGAGGCAGTTGTTCTTCATGTAGGTGGCGACTCCCTTCATCCTGTTGTGAAGGTTGCTCATGTGATCTACTGTATCAGCCAACCTAGAAACTGCTTTAACCGTGAACCAAAGTTTCTAGGCTACATTGCACAAGGGAGAAAGTACAACAGAGACATATTTATTAACAAGCATTGGCAAAGCCAATAAGCTGTCATTTGCTTCCAGCATTTTGGCACTGTCAATGGTTGTTTCAATTTGTCAAGGTTTTTTAAAAACCGTATTGTTGTGGGAAATTGCAAGTCACTGTCAATTTTAAGCGAAGGTATATTTTCATAGTCATAAGTGCCCCTGGCACTGAAGAGCACTACTTTGTGTGTGGATGAGCTGCCTCTAAAAGAGCAGATTGCAGTCATTCACAGAAAAGTTAGGGAGTGACTGAAGTAGGTTGTTCAATTACCCAAATCGGTATGCTGTAGTGTGTGGATGAAAAATGTGAGTGAGACAATAACAGACCAATCAATGAAGATCGCTGGCTGAAAACCTATATAGATATATGTATATATTTTATATACAATTTAAGTGAAATCAGGTGGTCTTGGCTAAATGTCAACCCAAAAAAAGTCCTGCTGCTGCTCACTACTCCTGCTCTGGTACTCTAGCAGGCTCTGCAGCCCCACACATTACATTTTCACCATGGTTAGGAGGTGTTTGCATGCAGTCTTGTTCAGAATTTATACTGACAGCATACCCTTCCAATACAAAATCATATGATTAGAAACATTCTTAAACATTCACCTCATTGTTTGTGTGCTATGTAGAGCAGCACATATACAAAGTGTGGATCGTTTGGAAAATTTTAATAATTTCTTCTTGTTGGCACCTGCTTCAGGTGCCTGGTCTGGCTTGCTTCATAAATCGGGCTTTGTGCCAAAAACTTTAAATGCTTGTGCTGATCTGCCCAAGTTACACCCAAACAACACAATTTTGACACAATATGGCACGAAGCACTGAGAAAAAGTCACGTTTATAGTGTAAAATACCTTTACCAATAAAAAGTAAATGGCTTGGAATAGTTGACACCACTTTATGTCACTTTGCCCAGGCGCTAACAGCTACTAAATCTGGCCCTATCTCCCTAAAACATATACTAAAATCGATGAACATTCCAGTTGCTTTCTAGTTACACCAATGACCAACCCCATCACTCTGTTTTCAAATTATGAATAGCCAATCGCCTGAAATACCACAAGATTATTGAATAATTGACCGTAAACCAAATTTGACCCACAAATACCGCTAGACTACAAACATGTATTCTTAAGTTGCCCATAAGTAGGACTACCCTTCACCATTACATCACCCTTACCCAGAACTATAGTATTACTCCCTCAAAAAATGAATATTCTCATTTGTGTTGTGTGCTACTCTACAGCACATGTACACATAAATATTATATAGGACACAGCTCATCTTCATAAAGTATACACACTTTAGTAATAAAAGAAGCACACACTTAAATGCCACTCACCCCGTCCACACCATGGACCGAATTCACAACATACATATAATCATCTGGGAAATTATGCCAATGTCCACTTCACGATCGTAGGATCCCTGTGCACTACCACCAGCTCTCCTAACACCTCCTTCCGCGGCTGAAACAAAGTTACACAGACCCAATGTATGGATGCCCTCAATCCCAGTCTGAACCCGCCATCAACCTGGAACAAGCCGTCCAGAACTTCGCCCCCTGGATCACCAACGCAGCCAACATAGTCGCCCCGATGAAACAAATCAAGACCTGCAGATTCACCAAATAGGCCAGAACTCAGGACAATGAAGCACAGCTGCAAACAACTGGAGAGAAGATGGAACAACCACAGATCGAGCCGCCTTCAAGTCAGCCCTTAACAAATGCCACCAATGGCTCAAAGATGCAAAGAAAGACGCACTAAGTAGTTGCATTGAAGCAAGCGCCAACCACACCAAGGAACTCTTCCGCATCATCAGGGTTCCCCTGCCAACGTCCACCAATAACACAATCCCTCCTTCACAGGAGCTCTGTAAAGCTCTAGCAACCCACTTCAACAACAAGATATCCACCATCTACACGAACTTCGAGCCACACCCCACTGACCTCCAACGCCTCGTCTCTCTAACTTATGCCTCCCAGGCCAGCCACTCACTGTATAGAAACAGATCACCAAACTGAACACAACAGCATCATGAACTCTATCTACTAGGAGGCACCCATGGATCCCTGCCTCCACCACCTCTTCAACTTAGGGAGTAAAGATATCAGCCGGCAACTCACCACCATCCTCAAGGCATCCATTGCCACAGCCACCTTTCACAATGCATGGAAACACGCAGATGTCAGACCTCTCCTAAAGAAACTCTGTGCCGACCCCAGCCAACTCCAGAACTACTGCTCAATCTTGTGGCTCCCTATCCCCTCCAAAGTCCTTGAGAAGGTCATCAACCAGCAGCTCACATGACACCTGGAGGGAAAGAACCTGGTAGATGGGTCCCAATGTGGTTTCTGCACCAACCACAGCACCGAGACCGCTTGATCGCTGCCACAGATGACATCCACACCATACTCGACAGGGGAGAATCAGCGACCCTGAGGCTCCTCGATCGTGCTGCATCGTTCAACACTGTATCCAACAGCACACTCATCAAGAGGCTGCACCACATCAGGATCTATTGAGATGCACTAAGATGGATCACATCGTTCCTCAATGGACAAACTCAGAGAATCTGCCTACCTCTCTTCACCTCGAAACCCAAAAGCACCATCTTCGGCGTCCATCGAGGATGATCCCTCAGCCCTAGCATCTCGAAAGCTTAAATGACACCTCCAGCCGACATTGTCATAACCCACGATCTCAACATCATATCCTACGCTGACAATACCCAGCTTATCCTCTTGCTCTCAGGAAACCCCACCACTATGAAGACCAACATTAAAAACGATTTGAAGAATGTCGCTGATTGGATGAAGGCCATCTGTCTGAAGCTCAACACTGACAAGACCAAAAGTGCTGATTTTTGACAACAACACCTCCCATTGGAATGACACCTGGTAGTACGTCCAAATCAGAGCCACTTCCACACTGATAAACTAGGCCCGCAACCTCAGCATCATCCTGGACAGCAAACACACCATGAAACAACAGACCAGCACAGTCACCTCTGCCTACTTCCACACTCTCTGCATGCTCTAAAGAATCTTCAAACAGCTCCCCATCGACACGGGAAAAACTGTCACTCAAGCCCCATTCACCCGCCGACTGGACTACGGCTATGCACTGTATGCAGGTACCAACACCAAACTCATGAGATGACTCCAGACAATGTAGAAGTCGGCGGCCAGACTCATCCTCAACCTGCCCAAATGGACCCACATCACCCCAGACCTCATGAACCTGAACTGGCTTCACATCCAGAAAAGATGCCAATTCAAGATATTGACCCATGCCCACAAGGCCCTCCACGACCAAGGACCAACATACATGACACAGACACCAAACATCTGCCTAAGTCACAGTGGAGGTTGTTCCTTCTCCTATCTTGCCACCTATTCCTGAAACGGCCTTCACTTCCACCTCCCGGCATCACCATCGCTGGCGGACTTCAGGAAGGGACTCCAGACCTGGCATCTCGACTGAGCCCAGAAACCTAGCACCTGGATACCCTAACAGGTGATTAGCAGCATATTACAAAAACTGATTGATCGATTGATCCAGGGGTTCCCATTTACTATTTTTTGTATTCACAAACAGCACCAGTAGTACATCTGTAATTCAACTCAAAGGTGTGTATTTCAGGCTTCTCACCAGGCTTTGTTTCCTCTTTGTGCAATTTTACCTGTTTAGAAAGCTCTTCGCCTAGTACTCCCACCATTTCTTGGGTTTATCCATTACACTTCCCATCCTAGTAAGCCCTTGGCTGGAATAAATATCCATTTTAAGGGTGGAAAAGGCTCAGATAGAATTTTGGAAAAGCCCACAAATGTACGTGATTGTGAACATTTCCTAAATTCACAATGCTAACAAAACCTTGTTTTGCCCACATCTCTTCCAATGAGTGGGATTTACTATTGTGAATTTTTCAACTTTCTTTTAAAAAAAATGTGCACCTGTAAAATCACCTATGCCAGCCAGGATTTCTTTTTTGAATTTCTGGCAGACATATATGTAGACATTTTCAGCTGTAAATGTACATTTACAGTCAAAAATGGCTTTGAGAATTGGGCTCCATATTCATAATACAATATAGCCACTTAAAACAGATATACAGCCAGATCTAACTCACCATCCGAAATAGCCTAAGGCACAGTTAACAACTTTCCATTCAGAAACATGCCTTTATTTAAGTACCCCTGATTCGACCTTTAAATGCCTGGTCCCCCTAATAATTCATAGCCCAAAATCAGAATAGCACCCCTCTAAACCTCCCCCTGTTTCAATGCTGATGATTGTGACTCTGATAGTGCACTACAGACTGCTGCCCAGGCCCCAGTGCCAGTACTCGCTCTTTAAAACTGTTATCTCTAAATTAGCAACCCCAGTTGAGAAGGACTTTGCGCCATTGTACGTCCCTAGTATATGGTGCCAGTGGTACCCATGGCATGGGTGCTAAAGTGGTCCCCAGGGCTTTCAGCACTGTTTGTGCCACCTTGAGTGACCCAAGTAAACTATTGACATCAAGTCTGCCATTGCAGACTGCAGGAGCAGTGCAAATTGCTCAAACTTGACTTTGCCCTCACTATGTGAGGCAAAGTCAATGCACTGCCTTTAATATATGTCAGTGACCCTTACCGAAGGACTAGCCCAGGGGGTATTACATTAAAGGTGTGGACATGTAAGTGCAAGCTTATATGTCCCTATAGTGGCTTTTACCATTAAAGGACATTATAAATGATAGATGGTCCATAGGCTTACATGGTTTGGCACCCAGCCAAACTCGAAATCGGCAGCTCCATTATGGTACCGCCTAAATATGTCATGTTTGGTATCAATGAATGTGCCTCCTCACCCCTGACACGAATATCATGTCAAGGGGGATGTGGCATGCACATAGGTGGCTACCTTAGTGGTTACCATTCTGGTTGCCCCAGTTTTCCTGCGCTCTGGCTGACAGCCCACACTTGCTGCTGTCAAGACAGGAATCCTACCTCCAGTCAGGCAGTGCAAACACTCCCAGGAGTCAGGAAAAAAAGGCCTGAGACAGAAGAAGGTGCCCCTCAGGATTGCTAGTGAAGTGGCACATCAAGATGGCGAGCTTTATAGGCAACATCACTTCTGATATGCATCATGGCTGCCTTCTAAATGAGAAAACAGTCCTCCCTTTGCCCCAGGTACATTTGCTCCCAGACAGGTAGAAAATTAGATAAGCAGAAAGTGTACACCCCTAGAAAACTAACCACACCTTTAGAGTGGACTGCCTGGTCTGTACAGCTAAGGAAGACCTGCCATTTTTTAAAGTGGTAAAACTTGTGGTTTCTGGGTAGAAAAGGTGACCTACATCCCCCGATGTGGTCACTTCAGGGGCATATTAGCCAGTGGGACAAGTAGCCCAATGGCCACTTGCACCCACATCCCTAATGCTCCTAGTTCTAGGATTTAAGGGCTACCCATGACACCAGAACCGAGGTTCTGAATCAACCTGCATTGAAGAAGACAAATAAGAGACCCGTCTCTGCGTTAACAAGACGTGCTCAAACCAAAAGACGGATACTCTGCAGCTGTGGCAACGCTACTGGAACTGCCTGATCGAGACTTGTCCTAGGCTAAATCTCAGTATCCCCAGACAGAGGGACCCATGTGAGAGCCTGAACCACCCTCAGACTCCCCTTAACTAGTGGTACTAGTCCCCTGCAAACTGCAGGTAAATCAGCGCTCCAGATCCAAAGAATTGCTGGCCTTTGGGCCCTCAAGGGATTGCCCAGATGGTCTAGTGCATTGTGGGAACTGTAGTGCTGCATTCCATTAAGTTACAGGCAGCTCCCATGTTCCCTGGGACCACTGGATGTGGAGCTACCCGTTTCATCTGCTTACCGCTGCCAAGGATTTTTGGTCACCAGTCCGGTAACCAACCCCTGCACTCGATGCTGCACCTAGAGGGAACTCCATCCGACTTTTGTGCAATGTCAGCAGAGACTCCGTTGTAGTATTTTTTCATCTTGTTCCTGCATCACCATGTAAGCGGTAAAAGCAGCTCTCCCTCAGCTCCAGTTCTTCACCAGGGATTGCAGGAACAACTCTGGCTATCCCTGGGTTCCAAGGGCCAGGTGAAATTGAACTGTTTGTTGTGACCTGGTCCTGGGACCCACATGACCTTTACCCTTCATGAATTCCACACAACTCGACCTGCAAGTGACTGTCACTTGTGGTTTTTACCATTGACAGCAATGATAAAATGTCACTGTATTATTTTGCACTGATTTTCTATTGCTTCAAAAATTCATAATGCTGGTTATATGTATCTGATTCGGTTTATTTCGGTGTCTAAATTAAGATAAAAATCTGATTTATTTTGATAAATTGTCGAATTTCTTTTGAATTGTGTCTGTTACTTATCATTCATGATGGAACTCTGAAATGCTTAACATAAGTTCATCTAGCAAAGCCTGACTGCTGTTTGGCACTCTACCAGGATTGAGTTAAAGATTTATTGGTGTGAATCCAAATAATAATAATAATAATAAAGGGGTTTGTAGAGCGCATGGTGACGCCTCCCGGCGTATCCCCGCGCTGAGGAATAGAGTCAGAGATCAGAGGAGGGGAAGAGCCTAAAGGGCAAATAGGTGCGTTTTTAGAAGTTTCCTGAAGGTGGCTTCATTTTTTGCTAACCTAATATTGATGGGAAGGGTGTTCCATTTGGTTGCTGCCAGGGAACGAAAAGACCGACCTCCCATTCTGGATTTTTTTATACGGGGGATCATGAGGAGGCCCTTTCCCATCGAGCGAAGTGCTCTGTTAGGCTCGTATGGGACAGCTAGGTCAGACAAGTAGGACGGTGCACTGTGAGAGATAATTCTAAAGCATAAAAGAAGGGCTTTAAAAAGAATTCTCTTCCTGATGGGCAGCCAATGAAGGGTTGCCAAGGTGGATTTAGAAGCAACTCTTCTGGGTAATCTCAATACTAGCCGTGCTGCCGAGTTTTGTAGTACCTGCAGTCTCCTGATGTTCTTTTCCGAAGTACCAAGAAGAAGTACATTGCCATAGTCCATGCGAGAGGTTACTAGGGCCTGAGTCAAGGTACGCCTGGCCTCCAAAGGGAGAAGGTCCAGGGTACGGTTGAGAGTTTTCATGACCCCAAAGCACTTCCCTACAATTTTATTTACATGGCTGTCAAAGGAGAGTTTGGTATCCACCCAGACACCTAAATTCTTTGCTTCTCTGCCGGGAGTAGGCAGAGGCCCCAGACAGGATGGCCACCACTCCCTGGTCCAGCTAGTGTCCTTGCCTCCAATTATCAACACCTCAGTCTTCGAGCCGTTAAGTTTGAGGCAATGTTGGGTCATCCAATCTGCAAGATTGCTCATGCAGGTTTTAAAATTTTCAGCAGCCAAGGAGGGAACTTGGGACAGGGAGATCAGCAGTTGAGTATCGTCGGCGTAAGAGACTAGCTCTACGCCGTACGATTGGACCACCCCTGCCAGTGGGGCCATATACAGGTTGAACAGGGTGGGACTCAGGGCAGAGCCCTGAGGTACCCCCTGTTCTAACGCTATGCTGTCCGAGAGAAAATTGCCTCTCTGAACCTGAAAGTTCCGGTTGGTTAGGAAAGCTTTCAGCCAGCCCAGTGCCTTCCCGGTGACCCCAGCTTTGTTTAGACACTGTAGCAAGATGAAGTGTGCTACAGTGTCAAACGCAGCACTGAGGTCCAGCATAATGAGTGCCATGGTCTTACCCTCATCTGCGCCTTCCCGTAAAGTTTCAGTCGCTCTCAGGAGCGCTGTCTCTGTTGAATAGCCTGATCTAAAACCAGACTGAGAGCTGTGTAAAGCATTTTGGGATTCGAGATAGGCCATGAGTTGAATATTTGCTATTTTCTCTGCGACTTTGGCTAGGTAAGGTAGCAGAGATATAGGTCTTAAATTGTCTAGGGTATCCTGACTCACATTGGGCTTTTTCTTTATTGGAAGTACGATTGCTTTTTTCCAGTCTTCAGGCAGACAGGCTGTAGAAAAGGAAATTTGTAGCACGTGCCTAAGGTGGGGCTCCAAAACAGCCAGACTAGCAGCTATTATTTTGGGAGGAGCCGGATCCCGAGGGGAACCAGATTTAATACTTTGGCAGATTTTTACAAAGATTTCCAGGGAAGGGACCGTGAAATTACGCAGGCATATATCTGTGGGAGCGGCATCATCACTCTCAGCAAAGTCATGTCCTGGTTTTATGTTGCCCGAAAAGTTGGCATAGATGTCAGTGATCTTGCCGGAAAAATACTTAGCGATCTTATTGCAAGTATCAACTGAATCATTAAGGGAAGTATTGTTAGAGGCGGTTACAGAGATTTCTTTAAAGATCTTAAAAAGCTCCTTCGAGGAATTCTCTGCTTCTATAATGCGAATGTTATAGTGGGATGCTTTGGAGGCTCGGATCATTCTATAATAGTTTTTTTGCGCTTCTTTGTAAAGGGTTTTAGTTTTTGGGCAAAAATTGATACGCCATGTCCGCTCAAGTTTTTTACAAGCGGATTTGGCTAGACGTAGTTCGTGAGTGAACCACGGATTAGCTTTATTGGCTCTCTTGATGTTAGTCAGCATACGAATCGGGGCAGTGCTATCTAAAGCAGTTGTGATGCATTTTTGTAGCTGACTATAAGCTGTTTCACAATCAGACCCTCCAGGAGGTCCAGCGTTATCAAATTTTTTAATAAAAGATTCAAGGGAGAAATTTTTCCATTTTCTACATTGATAGCGATAAGCAGTATCAGAGCTGAGTTCGGTAGCAGGGATCTGTATTTGCATCGGAATCACGAAATGGTCAGACCAGGGTATCGGTAGAGGGGCCAGAGGGAGTACTCCAGTCCAGTTCCCAAAGATGGGGTCCAGCAAATGTCCTAATTGGTGAGTTGGGTCCTGGTTTTTAAGCTCTAGCTGTAAAGAGAGCAGATCAGACTTTATGTCAGCGGCCTCATTGTCAAGGGGGTTGTCAAAGTGGACATTCATGTCTCCCAACACTAGCAATCTGGATTTTCTCAGTGCTAGGTGAGTTGTAGCCTCCATAAGGCTAGATGTAAAGTCATAGAGTCTTCCTGGGGGTCGGTATATAAGGATACCCGAGAGGGAATATTTCGGCCCTATTAAGATGGTGAAGGAGCCTGCTTCACTATGATCTATCGAAAGAGGAGATAGGGAGCATTCTAAAGGTGCCCTAGTTGCTATAGCGATACCCCCACCTCTACCATCCTTCCTATCAAGTCTGGAGAGGGAGTATCCCGGTGGCAAGGCCTCAATTATGACAGGGTCAGAATGCTCATCTAACCAGGTCTCAGTGAGAAACAAGATATTGAGTTCTTCATCCTCAAGGAGATGATAGATTTGATTACAATGTTTCCTAAGGGATCTGCAATTCAATAATGCCGCTTTTAGTAGCCCTTTCGTGTTAGAAGTGGTGAGGCAATTATTATCAGGAGTGAAGGGACATATATTGCAACCATGTAGCGATATAGCCTCCATAGAGTGTTTGCAGGGGAGTGCAGTATTAGGGCATAGATCCAGCAATACCTGTCTATCATACCGCCTCTCTTGGGACTTGAAGGTGACAGGGTCCGAAGCCCCGCGCCCCGTCCGGCCGCGGACGGGCGCAGACGGGCTTGCCTTAGGCGTGCCTTCGGCGCGCAAACGGCGCTCCCGCTGCGCTCGTCCGCTGCGCTTACGTGGGACGCACATTTATGGAAAGAGGATATGGGCGTGGCCTAGCGAGTGGGCGTGGCCTCGCGTTACCAGCGATGGCGTCCGATGTTTACCCTTTCTACAGCGCTAGGATCCGCTGTTAGTAGGTGCCTGCTGGCGGGAAATGTCTACAACTAGCTCAGGTAGGTGCAGTGAATTAAAATACAAATAATCACAGTTTCACACAAAGTTTTTTAAAAAAACGAGCAAATTACACCTCCGGCTTCCGCCTCAGAGGTCTATCTATTCCAATGTGTCGCGCTCTCCAATCAGCGCTTTCATAGGGTAGGAGGGGGCGTGGCCTAGCGAGTGGGCGTGGCCTCGCGTTACCAGCGATGGCGTCCGATGTTTACCCTTTCTACAGCGCTAGGATCCGCTGTTAGTAGGTGCCTGCTGGCGGGAAATGTCTACAACTAGCTCAGGTAGGTGCAGTGAATTAAAATACAAATAATCACAGTTTCACACAAAGTTTTTTAAAAAAACGAGCAAATTACACCTCCGGCTTCCGCCTCAGAGGTCTATCTATTCCCATTCTATTATCCAAGGACTCTCTTCGGGGTTTGTGATAGTATTGCATGGTGAAGCCTAACCAGCATCACTGCACAGTACTCCACCTTCCTACACTAGTGACAAAAGTTATTTTTGGCATAAGGCCCTGAAACATCAATCAGTGCAGTGTGTATTGACCTGGACCTGAGGGTTAGGAACAGAGTGGAAATTTCCTTGCTTTCATTTGCATTTATTCTTTCTATAGTGCTACATTGTTATCTTATGGTTAATTAAGCGTGCTCTGAAAACGTGATAAGTAGTTGATGGCCCTAGTTCAATCAGCTGGATGCAAAGCACGCCCTTGTCAAAATTATTTATTCTCCTCCTGATAAATTGATAGGTGACTGGTAAAATGGCTCATTGAATAGATTATTTTTCAGGAGTTTTCTGAAACTAAGGAGGTTGGGGTTTTCACTCCAATTAGTGTTGGAGTAGTTCATGTAAACATCATTTCTGGACGTTACTTGTTTATATGCCTTGGCACATTAAAGCCAGACTTGTTGCCTTTGCCTATGCTTGTTTTATAATGCTACCTATTTCCACCCTATATAACACTATGTTTCCGACTTTGGACAGGAATCCCTCTGCAGAGAATGTAATTATGTGACCCCGGAAACATCTTTTCAATGCAGAGACTGATTTTTCAGTGCTATCCCCTTTCAGGGTAGACGTCTCAAAATGTTTCTTTCAGCTGTTTAGGATTAGTGTGATACCGAAGAAGTAGATCTGGTTTCAGCATGATAGTGAAGAAGTAAATTGTGTTAAACTATTGATTACCACAGTATTACAGAACCAAGCTTTCTTTTTTTTCTGGTATTAGGTCTCTATCGCAATATAGAGCACTTCATAATACTGTTGAGGTTCACTAGCTTTTGTTACCTCTTATATAATAAGTAGGTAGGACACGGGTGCTGACAGCCAAAACTGAAAGTAAATTTAACTGATAATATAGAGTTGAGCAAGCCAACAAATTAATATGGCAGTGATGAGCCAAAGCCGAGCTAAGGGTCTGGCTCGGATCTTAGAGTCCATGCACGAGCCGGACCCTGAAAATAATGAAATATGATAAAGCCTTTTCAAAGTTAAAAAAAAGTGTCTTTCTTTAACATGTGGAAGCTTTGACACTAATAGGGCACATTTTAGCACTGCACTGAGAAATACTTATTCAAATTGTTATTTTTGTACAACTGGAAGTCTGAATTCACATATTTGAAAATGCTTTAATATGCGATTATGAAGAAAAAAGAGTTTTAGTGACACAATTCATTTGTCTGATAAAACAATTTCAGTGGCGAAGCCGCAATGTGTTTTCTTGTTTCACGTTGTACAAATCAGCCACTAAATGGGTATGTATTTGGGAGGGGGGGGGCATGGTTTGAGCCGCCACTGGATGGCGGTGTCTCCGTGAGGATCTGTGCGTCAGCTGGGGCTTCTTTCCCAGAGTGGCTGAATTCCCTTTCGTTCTACATGGCATGAAGAAAATCGAGGTGCAGATGCGGGGGCACAGGTAGCTGTTGCTTTTTCTGCATTTTATGCCGTTTTTTTCCCTGTTTTCCCCTGCGTCAGGTTCTCCACATTAATGCCTGTTCCGGCTGCCATTTTGTTTGCAGCGGGAGGCTGCAGTGAACTGCAGGATTTTCTCTGGTTTCCTGGTCTGCCTTCATTCGACCTGTTAACTGTTTTTTATTGTATGCTGGATATTTCTAGGCCAATTCTTTTGAATTCTCACTACATTTCAGTTTCACTGTAAGACTATGGTTGCTCACATTATGACCTGAGGGGAGACATTTGAAAACAAGAGTAATGAGACCTGATGCTTTCATTAGATTTTCTAACTGCTTTTTATTGAATGCTGGACATTTATTGGCCAATTCTATTAAATGTTCCCTGCATTTCAGCTTTCTTGTAAAACTATGGTTTTTCACTTGCTGACCTGAGGGGAGACAGTTATGAAAACAAGTGTAAAGTGACCTGGTTATCATATTGCCTACTAAGAAATTTTTGAGGCTTTGATGCAACAGTGATATTCCTTTTACATCTTTATGGAGCCCTCTCCCCTACTTACTCCGAAGGGTGTCTCTGCAACCATGTCTTCCCCCAGCAAAGATTCTAATACTGCTGCCTCAAAACATCACAAAAAAGACCCCAGCTCCCCACCAAATCTCCTTTACCCATTATGTTGGATGATCTTATGGAGGAACTTAGGCTTATGAAACCCTTTGTCATTGAGACTAATGGTACTCTCCAGAGACTTGAAGAGAAGTGGTCCAACTTAGAATCAAGGGTATCGATGGTGGAGCAGCAGATCAGTGATGCTCAGGATGTACTCCCTAAAGCTGAAGCTATGTCTAAAGAAAAAGCCCTCCTCAAAGAACAGACGGAAGATTTGGAAAACCGCAATAGGCACAACAACCTTGGAGTTTACTGTATTCCTGAAGGAGAGGAGGGTTCTGACTTGCTTGCTTGACTTAAAATTCACATCCCTAAAATAGTATGCCTCAAAGAGAATACCACGCTTAGTTTGTACGCGCTCATCACATTGGACCCAGGTCTGGTGGGTCCTCTTCTACATCATCAGCTAGCCATCCGAGAGGAATAATTGTCCTCTTTTTGAAATATACTGAGTTGTTGATGGTCTTGTCTGTGGCTAAGCAAAGAAAACAGATGTTGTTGTCTGGCCAACAACTCTTTTTCTCTCAGGATGTGGGTCGTGCAGCCCCGGCACATCGTAAAGAGTTCCTCTCATTTCGCCCCGCTCTTCACTCCATGAACGCCAGATGTGCTCTGGTCCATCCTTGTATTTTTTTAAATTACATACAAGGAAAGAACCCATTATATTGACTGCCCAGAGGACTTACGGCGGTTTATTCTTCGCCACAAAGGAGATTAAATGGACCTTGGGAATAATTGACTTTTCTCTCCTCCATCAGGCTATATTTATTTAACCATATTTTTTTCAGGTTCTATTTGTCCATTCTGCGGTCTTAACAACGGGTGACTACTCACTTCAGAGGAAAAGAATTGGCCCTCTGGACAACCTGATTATTGTTTCTTCTGATAGGTTTTCATTTCATTCTTGCTTACCTTCCCTCAGTTTGCAGGTTTTTTGATGGTTCTTGCCAGTTTTTTTGTTACTCGTTTATTTTTCATGTGTTTGTTGTGTGATTGCATTTTCAGGCAATTTATTTCTCATTAACCATGTGGTTTCTTTTCATAGATGTCTCTTTTACAGTATGGATATCTCTCCTTGATGTTTCCTCCTTCCTGTTCCTTCCTTCCCACTCCTAGTGTTCCTAGTTCTTTCCCATTGTGGTAAGTAGTATTCCCTCTATTAAATCTGTTTGTTTATACGTTTGCTTGTTTTCATATTTATTTCTGTTCATGAATTTGTTCTCTCTGCTTTCCTAGCTGCTGCTCCAGTTTCATATTTTTCTCTTTCCTTCTCAATATTTTTGCAGCCTCTGCCATTTCTCGCTGTCCTTGCTGATTCCTCTGTCTGTCTTCTCTTCGCGGCTCCCCGCTTCCCCATGCTGTCCCTTTTTTCTGAAATTGTAGTCTACTCATCTTGACTGAAGTCCTCTGGCTTCTTGCCAGCTTCTCTATTTCTATCAGTTATGCCCTCTTCTACTTTTTCCCTTCTTTTTTATTCTTTGCATGTTTTATCCTTGTTCTTTATTCTTTGTCATTTAGTTCCTCTCCCTTTTTCTCATTCTCATATTGTTTTCACTGCACAATTACTTATGTATTGACTTCAATTGTTTACTTCTACCAATTTTAATAATCTTGTGGTATTGTTTAATGCTTTTTAGGTCGAGCCAACACCAGCAGATGCGCTGTTGCTCGACATTTAGTAAGTGTTTTTTGGAAGTACTACCGTGGCCTAAAGCTTGGGTGCATGTGCTCGTGAACGCGCATTCACAGCCGCCATCTGCCTTTTTATGATCTCTTCCTCCGCATCGCTGGCTCGCTCTGCCTCTGTCTTGCTCGCCCCTCCCACTCCACAGAGCGCGTCTCGCGGCCGCTGCCTCTCTGTCTTGCTCGTTACTGATGATGTTTTTGTTGTGCTTTGCGTCTATTTCACCCCAGGACATACCCCAACATACTAAGTATGTGCAGGTGTTTGCCTGGCACTGAGTTTTGTGTTTTTTTCACCCTGCTCCTTTTTCTATTGCACTTCTCCGCCATTTGTGACGCTGGCTTTCACAGCATGCCGAGCTGCTGCGTGCGTCCCTTCTACATTAACTGGCTCCTGTCTCTTCACCAACCACTTTGATCAGCGTCCTGAAGCAGCAGGAAGAACAGTGTGAAACACGCAACAGGGACCGATGCTGGGGATTAACCTTCCGCAGACCAGAGCCACCCGACCTGTACTACTCTGTGTCAGTGCGTAGTTTCCTGTGGCCGCATCCAACACTTCCTGTGCAGTGCATATCTGCCCTGGTGAAAAAAGACTTTCTCCTGGGAGTTTCCCGCAGTTTAATGGCTTCGCTGGTATTTCCAGCGGAATGGGGCATTGCACCAGAGTGCGTCATCGCCTTTCGGTATCTTTTTATGTGTCGTGCCGCCATGTTGTATACTGTCCCCTTGCACACGTACAGTTATTTGAAAAGTTGCTCTGCAGGGGTAGGCTGCATACATCTTTTTGCTGCCACTGCTCAGTATGCTAGTCTTTGTTCTCCCTGCTCCTCAGTTGCGGGGCTGTGCTAACGCGAAAACAGTGAAAAGGATACACTTCTTTTCAACGTGCAGGCTTCAAGACAAACCAGCATTGGCCAGGTGATTATTTATGCAGCACATTATCCTGGGTGCTGTGCATTGAAGCATTGTCGGGCTTATCTGCACCAGGTTTGTCCTTATGTAATCCGCGCGCACTAAATCCAGACAGACGTTTGCGCCTTTTTAGAGGTGCTTGACGACCCTTTTCTGGTCAGTTTCACTGGTCTCTCGGAACTCAGTGGAATCTCCCAAATTGGCACACTGTAAATTGACATGCCTTTTAGCACTTCAAATATCTCTGAAATGGAGGAGTCCCAGACCTTCTTGAAATGTACTCTCCTCTGCATTGCAATTTCCACTCTAGACAGCTCACTGCGCCAAGACGCTACATTAGTGGGCGATTGGCGCTGTATAGAAACCCGTAAGAGTAATGAATGTTCATCTGTTTCACTGTAATATAATATTATGTATGCGTGTGTGTGCGCGCTATTTTAATAGCGTACATATGCCATGGCTATGGCCTCTTGACGCCTTTGACAGTCAGCACTGTCCACTGATACAAAGCTGTGTGCGAATACTATATATATTATTTTACAGTGAGATCGCTTTGAATAAAACCCAACAATAACATATGTGTACAGTACAGTTGTTGGGTTTTATTCAAAGCTATTTCAAAAAAAGTAAAAACCTTATTGTTAACAGAAATGTATTCGGGTAGCCCCAAATCGCCAAAGATGATTTGCCGCTAATGTCAACAATATTAATTCTCTTAAAAAACAGTGGGTTGGTCATGTATTTTGCTCCCCGTCTAAAGATAGGAAAAATAGAGTAGTAATATTATTTCATAAATCCCTTTCCCTTACCATAGAGAAGGAACAGAAAGATACAGATGGTCGACGGCTTCTTCTTCATACACACTTTGATGGTTCCTCTGTCTTTTCCTCAAAAATTACGGTCCCACAGGTACTGATTCCCAGTTTTGGCACTCCATGTCATATACACTTCACTCACTTGCTGACTTCAATCTCATAGTGGGTGGGGACTGCAATCAAGTTATGGATCCCTTTATTGACAGGAAATCTGGTTCCGGTATATTTCGAACAAAATGCAAAAAATCTTTGCTAATGCGATCCGTTCGAGAGGATTGGTAGATGCCTGAAGGATATACAACCCTGATTGCCTGGAATTTTCTTTTTAATTCCCTTCTAGAATTGATTATATTTTTTAAGCCCTCATCTTCTCCCACACCTTCACCATGCTGAAATTGGTTCCATACTTATCTCCGATCATGCTCCTGTCTTTATTAATTTAGTTCTTCCTTCAATCCCTTCCAAACTGCGTAGATGGCGCTTTAACAATGGCCTCTTCAAAGATCCTACTTTTTTGGTGTGCTTTAAAGATTTTGTGGCAGAATTTTTTCTTTTTAATAACACTCCAGATATACCCGTTCATACCATCTGGGATGCCTTCAAATCAACAGCTAGGGGTTTCATTATCAACTACGTGGCTGTTAAAAAGAAACAATTTCTTAGGGAATCGGCTTCCACTCTCTCCCATATCAAACAATTGGAACATGCCTATTTTTCCTCTAATGATGAGGCTACCCTGGAGAAATTGGTCCTAGTGAAGCAGTATTTTAACAAAAGATCTACTGAGGAAGCTTCTGGGACTTTACTTAAAATAAAATCCAAATTTTATGGTGGACACAATAAAGTGGGTAAACTGCTGGCAAACTATTTAAAGGTCAAATCTTAATGGTCTAGAATAGTCAACATTATTGACGATTCTGGTGTCAACCGTTTAAAGGGTGAGGACATACTTAAATGTTTTACGGATTTTTATGTCCTTATATACTCTTGAATCTTCCCCTCCTGATGTAGCCCTTGAAAGTTGTTTTGAGTCGCTGGCTCCTCGATCTCCCCCTTCCAGACTGTTCTATTTTAGACAAAGATGTGTTCATTTCCGACAATATGTTAGCCTTGGCTAAGCTACCTCGGGATAAGGCCCCGAATCCAGACGGCTTTACCGCCGAATTCTATTCCTGTTTTTCACAAATTCTTTTGCCCCATCTTTTATCTCTTTTTCACTATTTTATTTCTCACAAAGAAGCTTGCGGGTCCTTCCTTGAAGCCATGATTTGTTTAATCCCAAAAACATACAAGGATCCCTCTTCCTGTGCAAACTATTGCCCTATTTCACTAATTAATCTAGATTGTAAAATTTTTGCTAAGATTTTGGCCCTCTGTATTAACCTGGTACTTCCGGATTTGATTTGCCCTGAACAGACGGGGTTTGTCAAAGGAAGGACGTAGGCAGACAATTCCAGAACATTTCTTAATATCATTCATCTTGCTTCTAAGAGTTCTTCTCCTGTTGTGGCCATAACACCCAACGCAGAGAAAGCTTTTGACTGCATTCAATGACTTTTTATGATGCATGCTCTTAAATGGCATGGTTTAGGTCCCCCTATCTTGTCTTTCATTAATGTGTTGTATTCTCTCCACCTCCTTCAGTCTTTGTTAATGGATCCCAATCTCCCTATTTTACTTTACAGCGAAGTACCCGCCAAGGTTGTCCTCTTTCTGCTCTGCTCTTTATCCTATCTCTTGAACCTTTTCTCAACTCTTTGCGCCATTTCTCTACCTTTCAAGGTTTTAAACATAAGGCTATTGAAATCAAGTTTACCGCCTATGCGGATGACATTCTGTTATACATATCTGATCCCCTTACTTCTTTGCCTGCCTTTATGGACCTTCTATGTTCCATTGCCGCTTTTTCTGGTTATAAGCTAAATTTCTCCAAATCTGAGGTACTTCCTCTAAATAAATATTGTCTAAAAAGTACTTTTGACGTTATGGCTGGACAGTGGTCCCCCTTATTTTTGTCCTGGTGAGGAAGATTGGACTCCATCAAAATAAGGATGCTTCCTGTGATCAATTTGTATTTGTCCATGTTACCAGTAAGATTTTCATTAAAATGTTTCAAAAATCTCAATAGTATTTTAAGTAAATTTCTTTGGAATAATCGCAATGCTCGTATATCTTTATCCTTCCTGTCTTTTCCTAATTGATCAGGGAGGGGTCAATTTTCATAATTTTCGCCAATATCCCTCCTTTTTAATTCGCCAAACGTTACCTTATCTGTCCTCTTTGGAAGATCCCCCTATATCACTATGGCACAGTGTAGTAAGGAGGTCCACGCAGGTAGGTAGTAATTAAAGATGATTTATTCATGCAGATAACAAGTTGAATAGTTCCAGTACAACATGTAGTTGGGATGTGAAGAGGAGCCCCATCAGGAGCAGCCTGTCTGCTACTCAGCCCATGCTCAACTGTCACTTCACCTCTCTGTGTCCCAACATTCCGAGGCACATCAAGACTCCAACATTTTATTCAGCACAGAGCGCAAACACTGGCTGAGCAGTAGGTGTAAAATACATTACATTAACAAATACAGGATACTACACCCAGATTGAAGGAATCCTTGATTCATCCCTTTCCTTTTCCAATGTTGGCTCTTTTTTCTCATCCCCCTCGTTCTTTTAAATCTCCCATCATTTCACAATTTATTTTTAATTATAATCTCATCATTAGCAAATCTCATACACTGTTACAAATGTTCCTTGATTCACCTCTTTGGCATAATAAATCCATTTAACTCTTTAACCATACTATTTTTTGGAAGATCGGGGAAGCTCATGGGATCATTCAACTTAAAAATGTATTGCAAGGTTTGCAGTTTCTCCCTCTTCAGGACGTTCACACTAAATTCAACCTGACTGCCTCTTCTCTTCTCAAGTACGACCTTTTGCGATCGCTTTTAACTCATCAGTTCTCTCTCCTCTCTGGATCTCCTAACTCCGCATCAGACCCTCTTTTAGAACCTTAATCTATTTCTCTTCCTCTTCGGGCCTCTCATATCTACAGATACCTTCATTTCTCGTCCTCCAACCACTCTAAAAGTAAAATTTACCTTCTATGGGAATCTGACTTGCAACATACTCTCTCTGTTCATACCTGGAACACCATTTGGACACGTCTTGCATTGCTAGCTCCACCCAAACTCTTTATTATTTTTTATCAGCGAATGTATTTAACTCCAGTATCTCTCTCTAAACATAGCTCTGTTTTATCCCCGGACTGCTGGACCTGTAAAAATACCCCTGGTACTTTCTTACACTCCTTTTTTCTTTGCTCTAGTATCAACTCTTTTTGGACCAAGGTCTGTCAATCCATTTCCTCCATCTGTTCTGTCACTTATCCCTTTGATATCTACTCTACTTTCCTGGGTAGCAATTCTGTTAACTGGTTTGGCGCTCAAAAGACTGTTCTGTTCTGTTCTGTTCCGTTCATGTCTGGCGCATGGCTAGCGGCCCTGCCCCTGAATGTTCTCCTCCCACCTGGTCTCGAGCGCCAAGAAACCAATTGGTGTATGTGCGCGGTACCAAATCCTTTTTAATAATAATAAAAAGACTGGCTTGTTTGTAGATTTGGTAATTGCCATTGCGTTTCAGGTAATACCTCTAACTGGAAGGATACCACTATGGTATCTTTCTCTGCTTGGTGGAACCTTCTTTGTTACCATCACAGACTGGATAGAGCCTCTGCCACTACATCTCAGCAACTCCTTTGAAAGGACATCTTGTGGTCTCCACTTACTAACTATTTATGCTTTTCTGCATTGCGTAGTAAGGACAGATCCTTTGCTTTTCAGCCACCTTGGATATTATGCCTAATTTATTTATCAGTCAATATTTGGTCCTTATTCTGTATTACTAACTATGTAGTGATTGTATTCAGCTTTCTATTCATATGATATTTGGTGTAATAGTTGTTTTTCTTTTTGCCCCCTTTTGGTTGATTCCTTTTTTCTTTTCTTTCCCTCCTTCCCCCTCCCGTCTCCTTCTTCCCCCATATTAGAAAATGTAAAATGCTATTCGTTCAGGTGCATATCTAGCTATTACTGCTTTCATTCTTTGGTTTTAGTTTTACCTATTGTTGATGTTTTGAGTTCTCATTCCACCTTGCTTATACACTATAAGTTTGTTACCTTTTGCAATCTTTTCTACAATTGTTAATGTAAGGTTGCACCTATGTTTGCATTTGCTTCAATAAAGCTCTTCTACACTTAAATGGGTATGTATTTCTCTTTCCTTATGCTAAGACTTTGTTTCTGCCTCAGTGCACTTTTCAAACTATAGTGCAAACTCGACCCAAAAGTTATTGGAGCTCTTTACATGAGCACCGGTTACATCACATAGGCATGTGGAGATTAAGGGCCTTATTATGACTTTGGTGGTGTGGCAGCAGGCCACCACGCCAGCACCCGCTGCCACATCGCCAAAGCCATAGTGAGACCGCCTGCCGAATTCCGACTGGGATCTAGGTCGGCTGGGGCAGTTCAGTGCTAAGGTTTGCACGTGAGCCTTAGCAAGGCACTGCAATGGGAAAGCCATTTGCAAGTTCCTGCAGGGCATGGAAAGTCAGGTCCATGCCCTGCAGGAGCTGAGGGTGTATGCATACAGGGAGGCACACCATGTGCCCCCCCCCACCCCACCCCCACCGGCATGCATTCCCTGATGCAGAGGCAACAGGGGTCCCTGTAGAGGCCCCTTTGTTTCCTCACAAAGCAATACTAAAGGGGATGATGGATGGAGCGTTGGAGTAAATCAAACACTCACCCCCAGTCAACTGATCTGGGTTTAATCCATCATCATTATTTAGCTCACTCCACCACCCCAGTTCAGACATGGCCATATGCAAATCAGTCTGACCCTGTGCCTCATGGGAACAGTCCAGCCCGAACTGCCAAGCCATGTCTTCCCTGGATCGGAAACAAGCATCCTGGGACCGGTTTCTGGCTTATCAGCCGTCATCAGCCTGGCTAGCTTGCATCCAGTGGCAAAGTGAGCAAGGGACCCACTATGGGCATACCCTGCCAACTTAGAGCGAACAAAGGGATACCAAAGGGGATGATGGACGGAGCATTGGAGTAAATCAAACACTCACCCCCAGTCAACTGATCTGGGTTTAATCCATCATCATTCTTTAGCTCACTCCACCACCCCAGTTCAAACATGGCCATATGCAAATCAGTCTGACCCTGTGCCTCATGGGAACAGTCACAGCCACACTTTTCATGGTGGGCTCACAACCATGAAAACTGTGGCAGTGAGGAAACTCCTAATAAGCTTGACTGTGCCGCAGTGGCACCACCAGCATATTAGGGGTCCCAGACTACCGGGGATCGCGTTCCCTGGTGGCAGAAGCGGTCCCATGGAGGTCTGACCGCTCTACTTGCAATAGGGGGTTTGGGGATCGCGAAACTCATAATAAGGCCCTAAGTGATTTGTCTAGGATCACTGGATGTGGAGCCAAGTGAGCCTATGAAATGAAATGAAAAATTATATTTATATAGCGCATACATACCCTAAGGCCTCGCAGCGCTTGAACTGAAATAGTGTGGTGAGCAAATAGCAAGGTTTAGCACATTTTGGCGAACAGGTAAGTTTTTAATGTCTTCCTAAAGACCATCCGGTTGCTAATTTCCCGCATATTCGGCGGGAGCGAGTTCCACATCTTAGCTGCTAAGTGTGAAAACGCCCGGCCTCCCCAGCGAGCCTTATTGACTTTAGTTGTTGTGGCAAGATGCAGGACGCTGGAACGAAGGGTTCTTGATGGAATGTAAGGTACGACCAAAGAGCGCAGGATAGCTGGACCTGTTCGGTGAAATGCTTTGTGCACAATGCACATAGCTTTAAAGTGCATTCTGGCAGCTATTGGAAGCCAGTGGAGTTCTTTTAAGGCCTTCCTTGCTGATTGCCCGCGAGGGATGCCAAACAAAAGTCGAGCAGCACAGTTTTGTGTAACTTTGAGTCTGTTGATCACTGCTGCCGGGGCTCCCAGATATAATGCATTTCCATAATCCAGGCGGGAGAGTATCAAGGCCTGAACCATGATTCTCCTCGCCTGGAAAGGAAGCAATGGGAGAATCTTCCGGAGCATTCTCAACAGTCCAATACAGGTGGAAGCAGTTTTAGTAGCCTGCACAGAAAAATCCAATGCTTTATCAAGCCAGACTCCAAGGCTTTTGATGTGGGGTTTCGGTGAGGGAGGAGCACCAAGACAAGCGGGCCAGATGGAAACCAGAGTGGTCGGTGCGGAATTGCCCAGTAGCATAATCTTGGTCTTCTCCCCGTTGAGTCTGAGACATGAGGAATGCATCCACTTGGCTACTGCCTCTAGACAGGGCCCCAAGGTGTTGGATGAACCCTCTGTGTGATCCAAGGAGACCACCAGTTGGGTATCATCCGCGTAGGTGATAATACGCACGCCGAAGGGCTGTACTATCCCTGCCAGAGGACTCATGTAGACATTAAAGAGCGTGGGGCTCAGGGCCGAGCCCTGAGGAACCCCACAGCTCAGAGAGTGTTTTGAGGATACTACCTCGCCCTCAAACACCTGGAAGAAGCGCTCATCCAGGAAGGAGGTCAGCCATTTCAGGGCCGCGCCCGACACGCCCATGCCACTTAGACGATGTAATAGTGTGGCATGGTTAACCGTGTCGAACGCGGCGCTGAGATCTAATAATATAATGGCTGCCTTCCCTCCCTGGTCCAGCACAGATCTCGTTTCTTCCGTTACCGCGAGTAAAGCTGTTTCGGTGCCATGTTGAGGGCGGAATCCCGTCTGGGAGGCACAAAGCAGGTCATTGGACTCCAAATACTCTACCAAGATGTTATTGATGTGTCTCTCCAGCAACTTACTCATCCAAGGGAGAAGGGAGATGGGGCGGAAGTTGGCCAAGTTGTTCTGATCTAATGTAGGCTTTTTGAGAAGGGCCCTAACCATTGCGCATTTCCACTGGGCAGGGACCAAGCTGGAAACAATGGACGAATTTAGGACATCTAAGATGACAGGACATATGGCCTCGCTGACTTTAAGGAGGGTCTGAGGAGGTGCAGGATCATTGGGAGATCCTGAGGTGACTTTAGAAAAAATTTTCTTCAGTGCAATTGAATCAAGAAGAGGGAACTCCTCGAGCGAGCTGTAAGCTGGGGCGTCCGCTTTAGGGTCAGCAGTGATGTCCTGCTTCTCTGCATCAGTAGGGAAAGAGGAATAGATGGCCAGAATTTTCTGAGAGAAAAAAGTTGCCAAATTGTTGCATCGAACAAGCGCCCCAACAGGGGAAACGCACTCAGGGGGGGGGGAGATTAATGATTTTGCTATTTTGAATATTTCTTTGGGTGAGTTAGCAGCTGACTTGATTTTAGAGTCATAGAATTGGATTTGTGCGCTTTTCATTTCACTCTTATATGATTTAATCGCAGCTCTATACTCGGATTTCTTAGATTGTGAGTATTCTCGCCTCCAAGCTCTCTCCAGCTTACGACACGACTGTTTCATGGATCTGAGGGTGGGGGAGTACCATGGGGCTACTTTGCATCGTTTTATGGACTGTAGAGATTTTTTTGGAAGGACCTGGTCCAGAGTATCCGTGATCCAGTTCTCATAATTAGAGGTGGCTATACTGGGGTTCATTGATTTGGAAGGCACGTGCTCATTAAGAGCCAATTCCCATTCAGACAGAGGCAGCATGCCCATTTCCTACCCCGATGCTTGTTCTTATTTTGTAACATAGGGGGAATGTTAATAGGCCATGTAAAAGGTACTAAGTAATGGTCAGTCCAAGGCAGAGGCCTAGGAATTTCCACTGTTAGACTATCAAGATTGCTAAAAATATGGTCTAGGAGGTGGCCTTTAATGTGCGTTGGATGATGAGACTATAACCTGTTCCCTCGTTACACAGTCAGCAGCTCTGACCACACAGTGGCATCCTGGTAGAGAAAGAAAGGCAGAATTCACCCGAAAGCTCGGCTCCTTATGGGCTCGAGGCTCCAACAGAACCTCCAACTAAGCCAGAGCCAGGCTTCAGGATCCAGCCTGGCTCGAGCTTTCAGTGGCTCGTCCACCTCTAGGATAGTAATGATTTTGAAAGTTTTTTTTATTTTTAAAAAAAAATAATAATAATAATACAAAATTGAAAAAGGGTCAAGCATTGCAAACCAGAGAACTCTTATCCCAAATACTTGACCAAATCTAATCCTTTCCTCTTCCCCTTCCCTCACCCACCACAACCTCCCATCCCCCCTTCTCCCTCACCCGAGGAGATGATTGGAGTATAACCGGAAACATGTCAGTCCGACTTCACAGGAGTTCTGACCAACGTGTTCCCAAAGCAATAAACTCGTACTTAAGTGGCTCGGGATTGGTGACCGGCGCATACCGGATGGCTTCAGAGAGCCGAGGCGCGAACAGTCGCATTTAAAAGACACGGACTATGTGATAAAAAGAAACCGCAAAACTGTGTTTTGATGGGCCGAAACCGCGTGGCCCCTGCGCACAGACTCCAACGCAGATCTCAAACTGCAAGCTGGCTGCTCCTCACAGCTTTTGTTACTCACCGCCTTATGCACCAACCAGTGTGTAATGTTTTATTTTTACTACTTTCCAGAAAATGTGGCGTTTTCTAGCTATGAATGCTAATATTTAATGGTCGACTTATTGTGTTCAGTCACCGCGGCGGCGCCCTTCTCACGCGGTCACTTTTCCTGTAAGAAATCCTTGGTTCCTTTGTTGTTTTATTTGCTCTGACAGCGGCACGGGAAATTAAAACGCTGTTTTCAGCAAATACATTTTACGAGGAACCAGGGCTTTAAGTGGGCCGGGTCTCCAGGGGTCTGAGCACCGGCAGTTTTTTAAAGGGGACCTCGAAACGGGTCTCTATCGGGCTCTGTTTTGAGTCCTGGCACAGGTGGTCCGTTTTTTTTTCCGGACTGCAGTGACAGTAGTTTGCTATCACTGTAGTCTGGAAAAAAGTGCCAGGGCGCAAAACAGCCCAATAGAGACCCGTCTCGGGACAGCAAGCACATCGATGTTGCCTGCCCTCACTTCCCACTAGCGGAGAAGTTACGGCATGACGTCATGCCAGGTGAGCGTTTTGAGGGAAGGGAAATCCTTTAAAGAGTCATTTTCTTTATGGATTTCCGTCTCTTTTTGAAAGAGCAGCACCATTGTGGTAGGGTCACCAGGGCTTTAATTGGAAGCTTTTTCAATATTATACGTAACAAGCCATAGTTGCAGCTTATTTATATTATGCAACTAATAACCATTGACAAAGCAAATAGTACTTACTTGTTGTAAGTAAGATGTTACTTGTTCTATCACATATCTGGATGCAATGGCAGAAACAGCAAAATACAAGTCATGCGGCACACTATGCTAAACAGATTTTTGGCATAAGTGTTTTAAAGCCACGCCCCAAATTACACTGGCCACGCCCCTTTGAGAGACCCCCCAGTTTTTTCATCCCACTTAAAGCCCTGCGAGGAACATCTTTTAAGTTTATTTTCACATAAAAAGAAACGTGCGCAGTACAGTAAGACGGAGTATGTATGGAGACTGATCCAAACATTTTTTTCTAATAATGAGTGTCTCACTTTTAAAGAACTTCAATACAATTTTACATCCGAAAAAATCAAGGGTGTTAATGATGCTTTCATAATTATTCTTTTTTTTAGTAGCGCTTCCTTACTCCCACTCTTCTGCGTTTCAAGTGTTGTGAGTTAATGACAATTTTAGTGCTCCAAGTGCGAACCTGGAAGGATGGAATCCTTAGCCTCGAGTCGGGGTACCACGCTTGTGGACGGCATCCCCCCACTTATTTTACCGGGGGGACGCCGTCCCCCCTGCCAAACAGCTGGACTTCACTCTTTGGTCTCTCTGGGACGAGGAGCTCGGCACCTTTCGTGGCGTCACTTCCTGTCGTGACGTCACTTCCGGTGACAGCATCCCCCCCACTTCTTTTTTTACAACTTGTGCCCTGCAAGTTAGATGGTATTGCGAGCGCTGACATCCGTTCTCAGGGGTGGACCTGCCCTCATCATGGCACAGGCTAACCCTACCCTATGCTGACTCTCATGTCTCTTTTGTCACTATTGATAGCCGAAGCCCTTATACGCTTTTTATTGTGGAGTTGAGACCGCGCTATTTGGTACCGTTACAATTAGGGCCCCTGATTTTATGGTATTTACAGGTAGATGCATCAAGCATTTTTGCGAACGCACACGGTGCGAATCGCAAAATTTGTCCGTTTGTGCCCGCAAAAATGGCATTTGAGATGCATCAAGGGTTCATGCACTCGCAATTTAAGAATTCGCAAATAATTGCGAGTTCTCAAATTGCGATTGCATTTAAGGAATCATAATTTGCAATTCCTTAAATGCAATGCATGAACCATTCCAAGATTGCGAAATCGCAATCTGGGGTCGCTATTTACCGCAAATCCAAACTACGTGGTAAAAAGCAAAAACTTAGAAATATGCACTTTAGTGCATTTTTCTAAGTTGTATATTACACACACATGTCCTTGGGACATGTGTGTGCGCAACACCAGTGAACATTACCATTTCAGGGGTGCACCCTGGCACCCTTGAAATTGCAGCACATTTGTGATTCGCTAACTGCTAATCGCAAATAAGGAATGGATTTCCCATTCATTCCTATGGGCCTTTAGGCCCAAAGGAATGAATGGGAAAGACATTCCTTACTTGCGATTAACAATTAGCGAATCGCAAATAATGAATCATTAGGAATCGCAAATAATATTGCGATTCCTACATGCATCCCGTTTTGCGAGTCTTTAATAGCGATTCCTTAAAATTCGCTATTAAGGACTCGCAAAACATAACTTTGATGCATCTGGGGGTTATTTCTTTGCCATTTCTGTCTGTATTTATCTGTATTTAAAATGTAGCCATATTATTGGTATTTATGCATATTTATTTTGTGTTTTGAGAATAAACGGAGCTGTAAAATGTTACATTTCCATGTGTACTTAACTCTTGGATGTGCACACATACTTGGATGCCTGCATTAAGCAGCCACCTATAAAAAAATACTACACTCACAGGTACATATTAGTATTATACCACAAATATATGTTAACATATGCCTGCATTTAAAGAGATCTCATACTACATTAGATATGTTTTTTAACTCTCCATGCTGTTTATATGCTCAGCTGTTGCCTGGAATTCATGAAAGACCGCTTGGAGAGTCCCTCACAAGAAACACAAATTTCTGAATTTTGCGGCTTCGAAAAATAATACAGATAGGAAACAACATGTCTGCTGTCTGTACTTATCTGTAAAAATCAGTAAAAACTAAAAACTGGAAGCCTTGATTACAAACAACACATTAGTAAAAGAAAAGCTCTAATTAATCTGAGGCACTGGCAATTACTTAGGTCAAATTCTAGTCAATATTTTTTTGCCCACTGTGCCACTCTAGACAGGTACCAGCCATATGCAAATCAGGCTTGGTCCTACCCCCATGAAAATAGACAATCATGTTCTGCCAGGCCAGGTCTACTCCAGACACAAGCAACCTCAGACCATTTTTGAGCCTCATCAGTGAGATGCAGCCTGAATCCTGTGGCGTAGCCCCCGCATCTGGGCACACCCATTGCGATTAGAGCATCTACTCCAACACTCAACTACAACAAGCAACAGAGCGAAGGATGGAATTTTTGAGCCCACCATTTACCAAGTAACTCAGGTCGTATTCCAGATCATCATTTTGTGCGAACTGTTCTACTCTAGACAGAGATCAGCCATATTCAATTTTGACACAGTTAGCAGGAAGATTGTATATTTGAAGATGTAGTTATCAATGAAGGTGTGTGTAAAGTCCCTCGAACAGCTGTGTTCCATTTTTGTTGAGAGCAGAGAATGACGTTGAGGAGCATGTAGGCTTGTCACAATCTATGATGGTGTCCAAGTCAAAAATGTCTTGCGGGCAACTTAGGAATCCACACAAGGAATTAATAAGGAGACAATTGTGTGAAAATGAGCAAGCCATTTTTGCTTTCAAGTACACAAAAATATTTCTAGTGCATCATAAAATAATAATTTATAGAGTTCCCTCTCAAGAAAGGGAGCATTTATAGGTGTATATTTGGATCACAGCATTGCCAAAACTTGAATATGGTTTTAAAACAAATTAAGAGGTACTTGAAAGCAATCATTTATTCAGCCTGACCTTACATCTTGCACACTAATGATACCTACAAGGTAGTCTGGAAATTTCTCTTCTCCAATCAAGGTTTATCAAGGCAACCATTAGGAAACAAGTCAAGTCAATTTAGCTTTAATCGAGATGCACTCATAAAAGCATAGAAATTCCATATATTTCAGAGACACTCAGTCAATAAAATTGTAAAATTGAAAAGTTACATACAAATAGATAAAAACACAATCCTTAAGCAATCATTTAAAAAGTTTATCTCGAATGCTATGTACAAAATGACCAATAGTTCTAAAAAAAAATTACATAATCAAACTGGATAAATGTCTTTACCAACAAACACATAATCAGCGGTCAAACCTAAAATTTCTGTCTTAGCACCCATGCCCATCCTAAATATTTGGAAGTTGCTATTGAGATGGACAATAAAGTCCTAGTGTGTATCAGTCTTAGTGCTTTAGCACTGCTGCTAGTACCCAAAGACTTGCACAGTGGGGTTAACCAGACTCGTCTTGGAATTACATTAGGAAACATCAAGGTGCCTCTTAGTCCCAACAAGTAGACCCGTTGACCATCTCGGAAGGCCCCCTCTCTCCGCTGCATATCTGCTGCTTCGGTGAAAGTATACTAGTACATGGTGCTACAATTGACGTATATTATGAGAACTCTGCAAGCAGCTAAAAGTGAGAATATTAGCTCACTGTTCATGATACTTGCAAACCATCCACAAACAGACGAGACATATATGTTCCCTTTAGGGACACTCAAACATAAACGCATACAAAAAGTCATAGGTTCCTTACACCCACAAATTCCATTCCAATGCTTGCTGGGAGCACTGCAGGTGGTCTTCGAGTCCACTTGAAACCAAGCCCTGTATTTTCAGGAACAGTTCAGCAACAAAGATGATGACAAGCTTAACCTACCAGGTCCCTTCCTCCTCTGCTCATGATTGTCAGTCTCAGACATAAGGAAGAAGGCATCTGGAGGAGGTTTTAGCTCATATGAAGGGGAGTATATACACGTCTCTTAGTACAGCGAAATCTGACAGCTTTTTTCATCAGTTGACTGCATGTCGGTGGAAGGTGGTGGCTTGGTTGGCCGTCCATCCCCATAAGGGCAGATGTTCAAGTCATTAATTAGCTAAACTGTTGATCTAATTTCAATCATCATAGGTACTGACTGCATGAGTGAAGTCTGGAAAGAGGTTGGAACCCACACACTAACAGATCAAGCACCACCATTGGCCACAGGAACTGGCTTCAGATGGCACACGTACAGTGGTTAGAATAAAAAGCTACGCTAGAACTTGTATTTATTTTTTCAGAAAAAAATGTATATTTGCAAATTGGCCTTGTAGAACAAAAGCAACTAGAAATTGCATTCTACTTGGGCGTTAAAGCTTCGCATCTCTATTGTACAATTTTCAGAACATTGCATTGCTGGGTATGCGAATGGAAAAGGAGAAATGCATAACTGAAAAAATAAAACAAGGATGCATGTTTTATTCAGTCTTTAAACCTCAATTAAATGTGTAATATTTTCAAAACCCTAGAGATAGAACATCCATATGCTTACGCAACATTCCTCAAACTTATTCCAGTAATTAGTCTGGGCTCAATATACAACGCTGGAGTTGCAAAAGTGCGAAATGTACTAGTATAGGGTTTGTTCCTAAATTTGGAGAATATTTCTGACTTTTATGTGATTCTCAAAAAATTTCAGGCGTAGACCAGGAAATGTGCAAGAATCATAGATTTCCAGGAGTATATCAGCATTACAAAATTTACTTATGAGTAAATGGGCATCTGAATATGTAAAAATGTTTGAGACGCCAAGGAACCTGTTTTTCACTGTGGACAAACAACTGCCCTTAAACCATCAAGAAAACCTCCTGGCCCTCCTCATCTAACAAACACCACGGTATTGGTAATTCCATTTGTGGAAGCAATGGTGACATTTTCATGCATATTTCACGATAAAGGCAAAAGTGCTTTTATGGCAATGCCATTCGACAAGAAAAAATTTATAGTCTGGTTGTAAAACTATAGTCCTTGGCCCACACCAAAGTAGTCCTGCAAAGGAAGACTACTCTGGTGTGGGACAAGGACTATATGGCCAGATTCATCAAGGTAAGGAATTGCGAGTCCTTAATAGCGAATGTTAAGGATTCGCTATTAAGGACTCGCAAAACGGGATTCCTGTAGGAATCTCAATTGAATTTGCGATTCCCACTGATTCCTTATTTGCGATTAGCTAATTGCTAATCGCAAATAAGGAATAACTCCCCCTTCATTCCTATGGGCCTAAAGGCCCATAGAAATGAATGGGGAGTCATTCCTTATTTGCGATTAGCAATTAGCTAATCGCAAATAAGGAAGCGATTTCAAGGGTGCCAGGGGTGTCCAAAGGACACCCTGTAGCACCCCTGAAATGTAATCTACATTGGTGTTGCGCACACACATGTCCAAAGGACATGTGTGTGTGTGTGTAACATGCAACTTAGCAAAATGCATTTAAATGCATTTTTCTAAGCTTTCGCTATTTACCACGAGGTTTGACCTCGCGGTAAATAGCGGCCCAAAATGGCGATTTCGCAATTTTAAAATGGTTCATGAATTGCATTTAAGGAATCTCAAATAGAGATTTCTTAAATGCAATTCCTCGCAAATGTGCGAATTCTTTAATAGCGAATTTTGCATTTGGGATGATGAATCCCAAATGCAAAAATTGCACTCACAAAGGGCCAGATTCTCAGAATCTGGCCCTTTGCGAGTGCAATTAAGCTTGATGAATCTGGCCGTCTGTCTTACCTGAGTTATTATTGTTTGTAGTTGCTTTGCTTTTCCTGATTTGTCCATTTGGTACCCATGTTATGCATTTGGTTGACCTACTCGGGTCCTTCTCTTTTGTTCTTTGTTTCTCTCTCTCTTTTTCTTCTCTTCGCCTCTCTTTTCCCTTTCTTTTGTTCACCTTGCATAAGAGGTGTGTTATAATCTGGTTGTTGGTACATTCCGTCCACTCCCTCCCTTCCTTCCCCTTGGTTTTCTCTTATCCTTTTCACAGCATTCCACAGCTGACTCCTGTCACTGGACTGTGGTGGTGTAATGAATAAAGTCTTCTCAGCACTTACCTGAAGGTTGCCTTCTCAATTATATAAAAAAACTTCTTTAAATGGTAAATTTTCAGAACGCAAATGGTGCATAAAAATTGTCATCATACACTGAAAAAAGCGTTTCAAAGGTAAATTTGCAGAGAAAAATTCTGCATACATTTTCTAGTTTAGTTAGATTTGCCTTGAGTGAAATGAGGTCAGGCGAAATTTCGGGTACGCAGACGTAATCTTGTGTAATTTCATGTTCCACAAAATTCCCGAAATTACGTTATTATGCCACGTTGAGTAATTTAGCTCAAGCGCACAGGAACAATGGTAATAGCCAGAACGTGAGCTACTGCTGTATGCAGTGTTTTTTTAGAATTTTTTTTTTTTAGCACAAAATGCATCATTTTGTACAAAACAGATTCAAGGATGCCTTTCTCACAAACAAATTAGCCGAAAAAGTCGCTTTTGTTTTCCATGTAATTATGCATAATTTAGCAAATTGCTCAAAAGAAAAAAATGTGCGACCTTTGTACATCAACTCACTGAGCTGTGACAATTATCCTACAATAATGAAAAAAACTCGGCAAAAGAAAACATTTACAACCTTCAACAAGGTTCGAAATGAGAATTTTTGCAGAATTTGGTCTTGAAAAAAGTTTGCATACTCTATAGATGGGTCATTAACTGCATGCATTTGACTCGTTTGTGTTTTGGTGATTTTATTATTGAAAACATGCAACAAAATCTATGTTTTACCTCTCTTATAAGAAGTTTCGGTATTGAAAATATGGAACAAATACTTTTGGTGGAGCAAAGAAATAACATTCAGAGCAACATGACGGACTTCACTGTGAGGCAAAACGGCATCTGATGGGGAACACAATAAGTAGAACATATATATCTTAAACATGCAGCAACCATGAAAATAACAGACACCACCTTAAAAAAGTTCCGTAGTAAAACTACACATTCCTAAAGCAATCATCGACAAAGCTTAACAAGCATTAGCAAAGCCAAAAGGTCTGGAGTTGACTGCCATTGTTTTGACTTCGACACTGGTTATTTTGATTGTTATCATTTTTGCAAATCTTTATTGTTGAGGAATCTGCGAAAAAACGATGGATTTAGGCCCAGATCTCTGTACTGGGGTGAATGTATGACATTGTCCTGCATTCTGTCCATCAATTGTTCTTTTTGCATTTGTCACCCCGAGTGGGACGGGTATGCCCAGACGTGCTGTGCTCTCCATGCCATTGGAATCAAGCTATCCTGGCTGATGAAGGGTGAACCCCGAAACCGGTCCTAGGATGCTTGTTTCCCGTCAGGGAAGAACTGGCGTGGCAAATCGGGCTGGACTGTTCCCATTGGATGCAGGGTCAAGACTGATTTGCATATAGCTGGGTTCAAACTGGAATGGCATGGGGAGCAAAAAAACGATGGATTTAGGGCCAGATCTTTGCACTTCGGTGAATGTATGACATTGCTCTGCATACTCTCCTTCAACTGTTCTTTTTGCATTTGCCACCCTGAGTTTGACGGGTATGCCCAAATGTGTGTCCCGTGCTCTCCATGCTACTGGAATAAAGCTATCCTGGCTGATGAGGGGTGAAACCCTGAAACAGGTCCTGGGATGCTTGTTTCCAGTCCAGGGAGGACCTGCCTGGCAGTTCGGGCTGGACTGTTCCCATTGGGCGCAGGGTCAAGACTGATTTGCATATGGCTGGGTTCAAACTGGAATGGCATGGAGAGCAAAAAAACAATGGCTTTAGGCCCAGATCACTCTATTGGGGTGAATGTATGACATTTTTCTGCATTCTGTCCATCAATTGTTCTTTTTGCATTTGTCACTGTCATATTAGAGAAGGTAATTTGTGGCATAAGGGAAGGCACCCATCCCAAAATTCAGGCACTGACGTCCTGGAAGAAACTCTTGGCCTATGGGGGCACCAATGGCAAAATGCTGGTGCTGACATATCAGTGGTAACTTTTTTTATATAAGTGTGTTAAGTGAGGTTGACGGTTGCAAACAATAGAAAAAGCTGTCTCTGTCACACTGGAGGTAAATATTGACATGTCATCCACGGTATGTGTGCAGTATCAACGACAAAATTCTGATTCTGACATATTGTTTGTGATTCTTGGCATAAGGGAGTACCCCAGGCAAAACGCTGCCGTAGGTGATAGCTCTTAACACATATGAAGCACGGCGCATTTTGAAAAAATATAGTGAGCCTGTGACGACTAATTTGACCTCCACTTTCAGAGATCATCAGTCGCTACTGCCGTGCATATGTCTCAGAATTAGAAGTGATGTGAACCGATTTATTATTCCACATGGACTCACAGTTACCCTCTAAACAAGTGAAATGCCTCACTTACACTCCAAAGGGATCACCAGTCCAAAAGATGTGTCTTCTCCATTGATTATAAAGTGATCGCCCTCCAGTACCTCCCAATTTCAACCTTCCTAGTGGCTGGAAATGCTCAGATGGCTGGGAAGCAGCCTGGGAGGAAATCCACCATTAATGATTGTGGAATTGAGTGCGGTCATTGTCAGGATGGACTACAATGACACGTAGCTGTAGTTGTGCAGTCAGAATAATGGAGGAGGTTGGAAGAAATGATAGGGACACATGAGGCCATTTTCAGGGCCCAATTGCCCTTTGAATGGGCCATCCCCAGGGCCAGACTGGCCGTAGAGGGCACCGGACGCTTCCCCGGTGGGCCGCTAGGTTGGGAGCTGGTTTTGGGACCCTGGGGGCCGTTTTTGTTACCGGGGGTCGGAAATATCGTCCCCAGGTAACAAAATCGGCCGAAATTGGAACTCGCAAACTGCTGGGCTACACCCCCCTCACGCCAGGGGGTGCCAGTCGAGCACTTTGCCAGGGCCGGTTTCGTTTCCCAGTCCGGCCCTGGCCATCCCAGTAATGAGGTCACAGTAGGCCTCAAAGCCCAATAAGATGTCCTCAAACAAAGCCACGTTCTAGAATGCTCATTGCTGGTGATTGTTAGTGATGCAGGAGTGGGTAAAGTGAATTTTCTTTTTTAAACTTTTCCCAGGATGGCCCTTTAAAAACTGCTAATGTAACGAAGTAATGTGACTCTGCCTGGTGTTCTCATTGCTCACCCACACTGTTCTCTTTCTTCTCTGCATACAGTTTGGCACTGGCCCTCCATGAATGAGCCACTGGAAACAGTGGCCTGACCCAGGAAACAAAGATCAACAAACAACTTGTGTGTGGAGCTGCAAACAAGCAGATATGCAGAACATTGTTGTAGGTTACGAACAAAATGCTCAGCACAAAGGGCCGGACCAGAGATTCAAAAGGCAGCTCTGTTTTGCAGGCATCAGATCTTGGCTCCTCTCACTGACATGAAGTTTGTTATGTCAGATCAGACCTCCCACATCTGGCCTTACTGCACTGCAGATCTTGCCACTGCATTCCGTTCGCTGTCCTCCTCGCCCTGTCGTTATTATGTTGGCGTGTTTTCCCTCTGTTGCAGGAGGTTTGTTGGGAAGCACCAGGCAACGCATCTGACGTCTTAGACACTGTAATGTGTTTGTGTTTCTTGTTGCATTTGCAGTTAGCATCCTACAAAGGAAAGGGGAGGTTGCTGCCCCCTGTGAGGGAGACAGGGGTCCTGAGATGTCTCCCTTGAACGTAACCCACTCGACAGCATGACGTTTGACAGGCAGCAGCTTGCTTAGCTTCTGGAGAATGTACCTGCTGAAAGGCAGGTGGGATTTAACAAATGTCGTTCACGTCCGTCATTCATGTTTACGCTTGTCACAGCTGTCTCACACAGCACATCCACATAGCACAGTGTAATGCTCTTTTTAAAAATATATAACCATGGACACATATGGATTCGTGAACCGAGGCATTTGTTTCCTATCCTCAAACCACCTGAAAATGAGGGCTGCTTTCTATCAACCTCTTAGTGTCAGCCGAATGCAATATTAGACAAATATTAGTGTGCTCACAACTAAGGTGCATGTCACTGCCACCCCCCCCCCCCCCCCACTGAAATGACTCCCAAGGAGAGAGAGATAACTGCGATTATGGTGGTTCAAATAAGGCGAAGCCTTTTATTCACATCATCACATAGTATCTGTGAGAAATGATAACCATAGTTAAGCAGACATTATTATGAGAAAAATGGAAGTAAGATCAACAAAAAAGCTCAAAGATTGTACAAGCAATACAACAGTTGCCTTCACTTCTCATCACAGCGCAACACTCCAGAATGCAAAAGTGTCACAAGGGCTCGTTTCCTTATCCATCGCCCCTGCCCTCAACCAGGGGCATCCGGGAGATTATTAGCCAGCATATCTTAGTGTCAACTTCCTCTCCATCCCACAAAGGGATAGGGAATACCCACAGTTCCATACCAACACATACACCAGAGCACTGCAAAGCGCTTCGTCCCTACCAGGGAACCTGCCAAGAGGCAAATCCCCCAAAATGTTCAACTCCAGGCATCCTGAGGTAGGACAGAAAGGTCCAGGGCCACCAGCAGGTGAATTCCACACTCCTGCCTGCCCAGTGTCCATACAAATCAACACCCCTCCAAGGGGTCAGTCCAGTAAATCACTCCAAAATTGTGGGTAGCCCCCTTTTTCTGCTGCTAGAAATACTGCCACAGGGCGAAGAGGTCACTGTCGATCTCCCCCTCAACCCTGCCTCCGCTGGAGGGTTTCCATATTGGTCCCTAAGACTGTGCGACTGCCGAATGAAGAGCTTGCAGCCCTCAGATGATGAATACACCCCATCACTATGGGACAACTCACTATCCCCAAGACACCACTCTATGGGTGTTTGAAGCTATACCTCTGCCCCAGCTTAATGGGTACTTGTTAACTGGCTGACTACACCAGCACCTTAAAAGTGTAGGCATACCGCAACCCTAATGTGTACCAATAGACCACCCTAGATGCATGGATCGATTCAATCTGGCACTGTAGGTATTCCACCAAATCTTACTTTTCTCCCAACTAGGAGGCTAACATGCCCTCGCTCGACCACCTTCACCCATTGATGGATATTCTCGTCCGTGCCCCTTTGGCATCTTCATAGCTTCCCTGGGACTCCATATACAATGGATGGATCCTGTTTGGCAGATTGCTCTGTCTTCTTGAACCCAGAGTCAATTCTCTGCCTGATGGTACCAATAGCTGAGCCCACAAGTAGACACATAGCATGAAGAAATGGTCTCTGTATCGCAGAATTCACCTTTTTCCTGAGTGATACTGCACCTTGTGGCATGACCACTTGGCCAAACTGACCCGGGTATGATCTCCAACCGATCTGAGTTTTCATTCCAAGAGCTGGGCTGGCTCACCACTTTCCTCTTGTGCCTGAGAGCATCTCTTCCCCCACCCCCATAGATAAGCAGACAGCCATAAATGTTTGTGCCCCATCTGTAAATGGCTCCCAGTGCTAAACCAGATGCTCAAATTACTAGATAACAGACTGCAGTTTTATTGCTGTCCATCCCTCGACCTCCATACATGAGGATCCCTACTGATTCCCCGTAAGGTCATTCAATGGAGCTTTGGACCTAAAAGCAAAGCAACTGACCCTACATGGGAAACTTGATTCTACCCATTATCCCAGAGGCACTCTGTTGGGCAATGCCTCCCTTCTTGTTGCTGCGGCATACTCGCTCCCTTCCCCTTAACTAGGTCCACTTCCTTCTAGTGGACAGTTGTGGGATAGTATGCTTAAAGGATGGTGAAACCTCCACCTCCTTGTTTCTAGGCCAACGTGGCTCTGGCTTAATATTACCATAACATCATTAGGTGGAGTTAATTCAAGAGATCATGGCAGCCTCATGAAGAGTTGCACAAATATGCTTTACTACAACTGAGCTTATTAAAGTGCCCAATAGGAGTAACTGCACACCTGTACCAGGTGAGCAATCTGGAGCCTGGATATCCATTGATACCCTATGGTATCGCTTGGCAGCCCCTGCTTCAACCATTCTGTCCAGTAGGAACCAACCTTAGCTGGGGCAAGACGTATCCCTTGTTGTATCACTTAACTTGACCCATTATCTGAACTGAGTGCCCTGCCCCGTGTTGCAGGCTACTCCCTGTGGAGGCATGGGGTGCATGAAACAGTAATGTATTATAAGGTCAAAAAGATTCCAGTTCATTTAAAATGGAACATATGTGGTACCAGTGGTGGTCTCGGGTCAGAGGTGACCTAATTAGGTGTCCATAAGAAAGGCCTCTCGATCATTCACATGAACAGTTCCTCTGCTGGGTTTACCCCACTATGAAATCAATCCAGTTCAAGCAAAGGTGAAGGATCTGCTAAACCAGAGACTAACTCCAGGATAAATCAATACAATATTGTAAATAAGCAGGACGTGATTAAGAGGCAAGGAGGTGAACCGGAAGACCCAGAATGAGACCGACCTGACCATCCAGGGGTGCCGTCCATGTGACCATCAACAATTAACTCCCATGGCCATCAAAGGTATATACCTCCTGTGTTGGGAATTAGCGCACTCAGGGCCAGATGTAGGTAATCTCGATTTGCCTACTCTTAAATACCGAATCATACCGATTCGGTATTTAAGAGTAGGTAAATGGGATGTAGGTAATTTCACTTTTGAAATTACCGAATCGGAATGATTCGGTAATTACTGAATCGGTATTTACCGATTCGGCAATTGCCATTGAATCATATGGGCCTTGAGGCCCATAGGAATCAATGCCAATTACCGAATCGGTAAATACCGATTCGGTAAAATTACCGAATTTGCAAGGGGGACAGGGTGTCACTTTGACACTCTGTTGCACCCCTCAATTGTGCTGGGTGCACATGTTGCTGACATACATGCCCTTAGGGCATGTATGTCTGCAACATGGCACGTTTATTAAAGCAAGAAAATGCTTTTTGAAGGGTTCTCATTATTTACCACCAACTTCTAGTTGGTGGTAAATAACGAATTCTTAAACCCTTGTAGCACTGATTACAGTGCTACCTACATGTTGAATTACAGAATCTGTAATTTTACCAATTTGTTATTTTACCGAATCGGAAAAATTACAAATTCGGTAAAATTACAAATTCTGTAATTTAACATGCCCCTACATCTCAATATCCAAATACCGGTTGGAAACGGCCGAAAATCGGTATTTTAGGCCGTTTCCGACCGGTATTTGGATACCTACATTTGGCCCTCAGTGACTGTGCTGCCTCCCCGCACTATGTCCTCTTAAAATACTGGCCCATTCCGAAGCAGGTGATAGCCAAGGGGGGCGGGTTCAAACTGGCCCAAACTTTAGACTGCAGGACTGACAAGCACAGACACCAATGTATAACTACAGCAGGCATACTGTGAAATTACCCTTGAGAGTTGCAGAAAAAATGCATACACATGCTGATAAGACTGTGGTACAGTGTACCAGAACTTGGAACCACCCAACAAAACTATTGTCCCATAAAAGATACAAGGATCACCTTGCTCCTTGGGGGCCACATGGGTGAATAGGAAAACTCCGATAATCGACACATATAACTCTTGAATTAACTTTCAATGCTGCTGATAAGGGGGCGATCATAAACTGCAGAACCACAGACACGGGCACTATGGAAGGGAATTAGAATGCCTTACTGTGGTAATGTGCTGCGGCAACACATGATGGACGGAATGCTGAATGAATAAAACATTCACTCCCAGTCAAGAGATCTGGGTTAAGTCCATTGTTCTTTTGCTTACTGCGCCACCCCAATTTGGACCCAGCCATATGCAAATCAGTCTTGACCCTGTTCCTCGTGGGAATATTCCAGCCCGAACTGCCAATCCGGGACCTCCCTGGACTGAAAACAATCATCCTAGGACCTTAACCTGCAATGAAAACAGCCAGCCGAAGTTGTGAATAACATTAATGTGAAATTACACAACAAAGAATGCAGAAAGATTAATAATTTCATATAGGAACGTAGAACAGACGCTAATTTGATGTATAAATGAAACAGCAGCAGATTGCCTGACATGACCTGACACCAGTATTACTCAAGTTCAAAATATAGGGGGTCATTGCCATGTTGAGGGTCTGACCAACACCGTAGAGGGAAGGGTTTCAACCTCAGTATTAGGATGCAACCGCCCTATGAGTGGTTGGAAACATCTATTTTTGTATTGCAGCTTGTGTTGCGACCGGAAACGGGCCGCAGTACAAGCTGCAATATAAACATTTATGATTTAAATCATCCCTGCAGGTGCCATGAAGGGCATGCCGCACATTGCAGGGATGTTTAGGAGGCCACCATAAGTGTCCCCCCTGCCACATAGCTGAGGGCCAGGGGGGAAGGGGGCTCTGCTAGGGGCGCCAAAGTCACTTTCTGCCTGCCTTTTCATGGTGGGTGGACTGCCATGAAAGGGCAGGTGGAAAGGTGGATCGTAATCCCCATGGCGGTGCTGGTGAAGGCACTACCTCCATTGTAGGGAATGTGATTCGACTGTCCATCTGATGGGCTCTTTGAGCCCGACGGAAGTTGTCGGTCGGTCCCTGCATTTATGTGGCTCGACTAACCGCATCGTAATGCAGCGGTCTGATTGCGGCTACAGCGACATCGTAATGACCCCCATAATGTCAATGTATGGGTATTGCGACAATCGCAAAATAAATAAATCAAAAATTAAATTAGAGTTTTAAACCCTGAAGCCACGTGGCTTCTTATGGAAGCCAAACTAGCATTGAATTTACACCAGTCATATAAGACAAGGTCGCTTTCGGGTGATATTCTGATGATCCTTGTGAAGGAAATGCATTCATGAACTTTTTTTGTACCAGCGAGAACATGAAATAAAGCAATGTTTTAAGTCGAGACCTAAAAATTATGTTTGGAGAAGAAGTGAAAGAGGGCATACACATAATGGTGGATAGTATTTCTGTATGAGAAATACAGTGCACATTTCTGGTGGTATGAACAGTACTCAGTGAATATAAATGGTACGCTATATGCATTTCTGTATCCTCTGGTGGATCTCTATGACAAAAAAAAAATTACCCCATATTCTTACTATAAAAGAGAAGTTATTAGAATTGAACATTTTCCAGAGGTGGACAGCACAAACCAAACATCCACCTGAGAAGCGGAACAAATGTGATTGCAGGATTCACACAGGCTTGTAAAACAATAAACTTCCTGAACATTATGGCAGGAAAATAGATAACATCCTCCAACATTATGCCAAGACCTGCAAAAAAAGACTGAAAGCCCAGGAGTAACAGAAAGGACATGCTACAACAATTAACACAACAAGGCCCCTTGTTAGCAGTTTAAGAGTACCCGCAAAGGACGCCGTAAGGTACTCGGCAGCTGCAGCCCCGTGGCAACAGTGCATCTGAGAAATAAACTTTAGGATGAACCAGCGAAAGGAAAACCCAGAACTTCCTATGCATCGGCCTTGAACCGGAAGTCACCCTGTTGCAATAACCCATGGAAATGTGCCTGTGATGGACGAAAGTCCAAACTTCTGAAATGAGAAAACAAGGCAAAAAGCACCTATACTTTAACCTACATGAAGAAGTGGACAAGGATAAAAGAAAGTATAATATTTATCAGCTTAATCATAATCAGGGAATATGTTGTGAAGTCATCAACGTTCCCACCAGACTGGAAGTTTAACAACGTGAGTAATAATGATATGGACAGGCTGCATAACACCGCAATCCTGTATTACTTTCACAATTTGAAAGACAATGATAAAGCAAGAACTACAAGAAGGTATGTAGTATCCTGCATATTATACTGTAAGGTGTTTTACCAGCCCTGCTCTGCCGTGCCTGTGCTCTGTCTCATTGGAATGTTGGAGTCAGATGTTGCCTTGGAATGTTGGGACTGAGAGAGGCAGAGTGACAGTTGGTCATAGGCTGAGCAGCTGACAGGCAGGTCCTGGTGGGGCTCTAATCTACCACATATCTACATGATGTCCTGTACCTTATAACCTGTTATCTTCATAAAATAAATCAACTTCAAATACAACCTTCCTGAGTGGACCTTCCTCCTTACATATTATGGCGACGAGGATGGGATACGAACCCACGCGTGCAAAGCACAATGGATCTACACTTCTTGTTGTCGTCTTTTATCTCCAGCCTTCCTTTGTTCCTTTTTTGATTCTTTTCTTCCCTGTTATGGAGGAACCTGTTACCCCATTTTCCTGTGTCTGTTTGGTGGCTGGTGTACGTTCTCCGTTGTGCCTTGTTCTTTCTTCCCTTCTTGCCTGCCTGGCCAGTGGGTGCGTTTGGGGGGTTAGTCCTTGTTGCCTGTGAGTTCTTCTGCCCCTTGTTCTTTCCATTTTCTGATTACTCGTTTTTCCATCATCTTTTCTATGTCCGTGAGTCTGTGTTATCTCTTTCGATTTCCGCTTTACTCTTCTCTTCCTCCTCCTCATTTTCTTCCAATTGTCTCTTCACGCTGCTTTGCTTATACCTTTCCTTGTCGTTGTTTCTTTTCCTCTGCTGTTCTTCCTTGTTATCTCTTCCTTGGTTCTCTCTCGCTAGTTGTTATTCACGTAGTGGTTTATTGCTTCTGTTAGAACGAAAGGGGATATGTAGTATCCTGCATATTATACTGTAAGGTGTTTTACCAGCCCTGCTCTGCCAGTGCCTGTGTTCTGACTCATTAGAATGTTGGAGTCTGATGATGCCTCGGAATGTTGGGACTGAGGGAGGCAGAGTGACAGTTGGTCATGGGCTGAGCAGCTAATAGGCAGCTCCTGGTGGGACTCTGATCTACCACATAACTACATGATGTCCTGTACCTTACTACATGCTATCTTCATGGAATAAAGAATCCTGAAACACTACCTTCCTGAGTGGACCTTCATCACTACAAGGTGCCAGTCAAAGAGTACTTCAGAGCTGCTTAAAGTACTGCAAAGTTTACACTTAAGCTAGGACAGCTCGAATTAGCATATTAAATTCGAAAATTAGGGATTTTTTACCAATTTTTATTCAAGTATGGTGCCCTTCCTTGATCAGAAAATGAGCGCAAACAATCAATATTTTTGTCTTATGAAGAAGGCAAAATGCAACATCATGTTATTCCACTATGAGACCCGGATAAAAGGCAAACTTCCTGTTTGGTAATGAGGTGAATTCAAGGGGCCGGTCCATCCCAGGTGAACGGTATCAAGCTAAAGGGCGCTTCTGTGAGAGACAAAGCATATATGATCCCTTCCGATCACTGCCTGGCTTCAAAAATAAGGGGCAAACTCAGAAAGGCAGTAACGAGTACATGAAGGAATACTGCTGTGGTGCTGCTCCTGCAGTATTACCCCTGCGGTACTACTGCGGTACCACCCATGAGGCCAAATAACTTCTTATGCAACTTAAAAAGGCAAAGGATTTAAACCAGTGTGCTTTCCCTCTAGAGATCATACAGGGATTTTACAAATGGATTCATATATCAATTAATAAAGCCAGGTTTAGGTGTCAGATAAAATATAATATAGTGTTCCTGGTGACAGTTGTGGGGAACGAAAAGGTTTACTCACAGTAGCGTGAAGAGATAGTAGTGGGAATCGAACCTGCGAAATGCTATACTACCAGCTTGAGCATAATTAAGGTGGGCCTCCATACTCAACAAGGCCGCCCGCAGCTACTCGCATTTCACAAAGTTGTTAAGTTAAAGCTTTCAAACCTCGCTGCTTGGACAAAAACTCAGATGGTATGATGGGGGTGAGCCCACTCCACTCGGATCAAAGGAGACCGCCTAACTCACAGAGGGCCTACTTTACAGCTGCCCAAAAGCTACCCACCATGACTCTGCTTAACAGACATTAAGGGACCGCATAGAATATGCCGCTATGTGGCCAGAGAGCAAAGATAAGTCCAACTGCTGTGGAGGTGGGTGGATCACAAAATAGATCATTTTAAATAATCTCAGAAACCGTTCGGCTATCAATTGTAACATTAAATGCTCCTGTCCTGGGCACCTCCTGATGAAGTCACGACCCCCCTTCGTAGAAAAAAGGCAAGGGACTCCCCACCATGGCTCCTGCCAATGGAATGGCTAATGGTGGATCTCTGCTTTTTGCAGGGGGCACCTGGCCAATATTTTAACAGTCTCTTGTTGACATGAATGTTAGAACAATTCTAAATGTATCCCTGGTAACCACGACTTCTGAGTCGTCTTGCCTCAAGTACCTTTAGATAGCTTTCTCCAGTGAAGTCTCTGAAAGTGAATTTTAGATTGGGCACAAAATTGGCTATTTCTCCACCTCTGCCATGCAGAGTTGCTTGTTAACAACAGTACCATGCTAGTTAACAGCAGTACCATGTTCTCCACCGACACTCATTTCTGGGTGATGAGGGAACTCTCAAAGATTATCAGCCCTTCGATTAATTCATGTACCTTACAGCTCATGTGACTGAGACTGACGAGGTATTGTCTGTGAGTTTGGCAGTTCATGCCACTTTCACCTAGCACTGATTGGTTCCCATTTTGGAAGTTTGCTTCTTTGGGGGAAAAACTCTTTACCAAGAGTACACAGCAAACATGGCACATGCTTGTTAAATTTCAATGCAATCTTCTGGAGCCTCAACACTAGCGACGGCTGATGGCACAAAGATACCCGTCTGCCAGGTGGGGATCATTAGATATGATGGACGGTCCACCGCCAGGGAAGTGGGGTCTATCCATGGCCTCCACCACCCTGATGGGCTACTGTGTTACCCTCCCAGTTTTAACTCACCCTTCTGATCTTTATGAGGTACATAAAGTGTGAGTGGCCTTTCCAAAGCATACGGTAACGAGAGCAGCATTTGATTTGATATTTGATGCAGCCAAAAAGGAGCTATACTGCCTTCTGTTAGGCTCCAATTTTTTTTAAAAACACTTGGAAATTTGTGGCTTTCATTAAAAGTTAGTGCTCAACCGCATTAAGCCTGAAACACAAAAACATATAGGCCCAGATCATCTCTACATTGACTCCAAACAAACACTTTGGAGAAGGATTCATTATCATCCTGGAACATCTTAAGAAGAAAGTCACAAACCCATGCAGAATATTCAACAGGTGTAGTATCAATAACAGAATAAAATGTAAGTTTATCTTCATCACATTTGCTTTCTGCAAAGCTCAGTAGAAACTCTCCTTGCTAGCTTCTTGTACTTGAGTGTAATACAATCAGACGGCAATGGATTGTATTAGGTTGTGGCTTCAGTAGTAAAAATATCCATCACGCATCTGCACTAAGCCTACTGCATGCGAAACGTGTCTTAACTCTGTTTTCACAATCTTTAATATAAAGTATAGCCATGAATGAAGTACAGATTTGAATTAGTGCTGAGATTAAAGTTATGTTATGTTATGTTATGTTAATCGGACTTCTATAGCACGCAGCTGGCCCAGCAAAGGGGCGTCCCGGCCCCTTTGCTGGGGCCAAAATCAAAATGGGGAGTTATTGTCCTTGTTACATAAGGCTTCATTACAAAACCTTACAAAAGTCAAAATGGGGAGTTATTGTCCTGGTTACATAAGGCTTCATTACAATGGCGATTGGACATACCTACAGGAATGGAATCACCCGACATGTGGGGCCTCATTTATGAGGCTGTGCGCCACTTTTACGCCGCCGGTGCGTCACTTTTTGTGACGCACCAGTGGCGTAAAAAATGCGCCTTGTTGCGCCATATTTACAAAGTGACGCATCTAGGTACATGGTCAGCGACTGGCTGCCGCCCCCCCCCCCCAAATGACCACACCAACCCCCGGAAACATGAACATGAAACATGGTTATCTTTGGAAGGCGGGGGTCGCAAAACCCCCCGGCCGTATTTATTAAGATATGAAAATTATAAAATTTTAATAGCATGATAAACAATTTATACAAAAATCAGCAGGACATTAGATACAATATTGTCAACAAGTTTGAGAGACTAACCTTAACAGAAACTCTAATGCAGATTGTTTCCTAACCGAATCTAACATCCTCATCTAGATTTTTGTATACTACATTTCTGGCCATATGGCAAGGTCGCTAACCGGTGTCAGGTCCTACTAGCTGCGCCTCACCTAGAGATAAGCGCATGCGCAGCCGGGCCTGGTAATTACCCGGTCCACGCCGTGAACTCCATTTACCCACTAAAGGAGGGGCCTTACTCTGCGCCATCCGGTGACGTCATGAGTATGCGCGCGCGGGGTGGCTACCAGCCTAAGGAAAGCGTGACTACTCCAACCCGCGCCCTTTTGAAACACCAATTACCTTGCCCCTGAAGTTCTAGGAGGTGCCAATGGCCCCTCCCCCTGGGCGGGAACCTCCATGGGATGATGCCCGCCCCCTCAGACCTTAAAAATAGCTGCTCACCGGTCATGACCTTACCGCCACAGGCCAGCATTGTTAACCGACGATCTGGCCTCCCCCATTCAAGATCTAAACCATGAGCGTGTTCACCCAGCAAATCCTACCAACCAGGCCCAGAGATTATTAGACCACAGGACATTCCCTGCCTCCGTCAAATGCACCCCATCTTTCAGGTAGAACCGTTCGCCCCAGATACACCCATGTGGAATTGTCTGCAACCGGGGGGCTCGAAATAGTTTGTCTAACTGAGTGTTGATCCTCTTTACCGAGTGATTCAAAGCCCTGACCGAGTCCCCCCCTCGCCACTGCCACCGAGGGATAAGTTGCGACCATACTACTGTGCAACCCGGGCAAGTCCTGGCTACCCACCCTGCAGTGGAGATGATCTCCTCAATAAGGATGCGCCTCCCCAGTTTGGCCAGATCATTCTCCCCTAAGTGAAGTATCACCACTGACGGGGTGGTGGGCTGCTGAGCTAAAAGTCCCTGGAAAAAACCCCTAAACTGGCTGAGGCACAGACCCCCTCTACCAAAGAATGAGATACCAAGGCCCCTACGCGCCGCGCTTTCCTTACGGTCTCCTGAAAGAAAAACATGTTCAGCACGCCTCACATACGAGTGGCCCACAATCCAAATAACCTTTGTCCTGTGTTCTTCATGTTGCTTGTGCTGTGATGGTGCAGATCGCTGACGCCCGGTGGCGAGTTCCTCCCCCGCGTCACAGGTTTGAGAAACTGCAAGAACTAAAAACATACCAAGCGTGAGCACCAACTTGTTACAACATGTCAATTCGTATATAACGTTTATAACACTCAGATGTCCATCTCCCAATACTCTTCACATTTTCAGCAGAGAGACCCCTCAACGCTGCTTCAGTAGCCACCCCTATCCTAAAGGAGTGGGTGCCAAATTCTTTGGGATCTAAACCTGCCTGTCTGACAGTCAGTTCCAGGACTCGCCTAAACTGGTACCTAGTTAGTGGTGTCCCATCGGCGTGACACAACAGTGCTCCCCCTGCCGTGCCCCCCCGTTGCCTGTGGAAAACCTCCACATGAGAGACCGGGCAGCAAGGGTTGACCGGGCCCGGTGGAGAACTATGGTGTGACCCCGAGATTCCTGGTCAGTTTTGGACCTCTGAATTGTCACCCACATAGTATCCTCTCTGATATTGACACTAGACCACTGCAGGCCACCCAGTTTATTCCCTTTTGATCCCGCCACCAGTTCACCAATCCTCAGGGCCCCATAGAAAGCCAGGGAAAATGCAGCTTTGAACAAAAGCACCTCCCACTCTGAGCTACAGACCTCGTGCAATGCCCCCAGTAATGCTGCCAGCCGAGCCAATCCTATGGGCCTTCTCGCATCCACAGAGTGGCCCTGTAACCGGCGCCATCCCCTCAAAGCCTTGCGCACTATAAAGGTATTAGTGGGGTCTCGCATGCCTTTAGCTTGCGCAAAGAAGGAGACCGCTGCCCTATGCCTGCTTGCTGCTGCCACTGTGCGCCCTTCCCTGTGCATCCATTCCAAATAGGCCGCAAAACTGGCCTCCTGTGCCCACTTAACCTCCCATCTTGACCCAAGAAAACGCGGTAAGACAAAAACGCCCCTTCGTAGGCTGTCTTGGTCCTGGGGGCTAAGCTAGCAACCACGAGGTCCTGTAATCTGGGGCACCAATCTGCCAAAGTACTGCCGGGAAGTGAGCTGGCGAGGGGTCTGCTGCAGGAAGGTGTTCCCTGAAGACCTGCATTTTAAAACGAGAAAGGGAATCAGCTGCATTGTTGAGGATGCCTGGGACATGCTTGGCTCTGAAAACTACATTCCATTTTAGGCACTGCAGCACAATCTCTTTTATCAGGCGAAATATAAACGGACAGCGAGCCCCCTGTTGGTTTATACATTCCACCACTGTCATGTTATCCGACCAGAACACCACTGATTGGTTACATAGGTGTTCTGGCCAGACCTTCAATGCCACCCACACTGGGAAAAGTTCCAGGAAGCCAATGTTGGTGGTTCGACCCCACACTCTCCATTCTTCCGGCCACCGCTGGGCGACCCATTTGTTCCCGAGGATGGCACCAAAGCCCACACTACCAGCAGCGTCTGTCCACAGACCTAACTCTGCTGATGTAGCCAGGGGACCTGACCACACTACCCTGCCATTAAAGTCCTCCAGGAATGCCATCCATATATGCATATCCTGCCGAACCTCAGATGACAGCCTAATGCGGTGATGTTTCTCCCGCAATCCCTTCATAGCCTGGGCAATAGAGCGAGAGAATGGGCGGGCCATTGGGATGACCCGCAGTGCAAAGTTCAGTTGCCCGACCACTTTCTGCAGCTGCTGCAAGGAAACCTTGTTTTTACATAGGCATTGATGCAGAGCTGCCCTAAACTTAGACACTTTGTCCCTGGGTAACCTGAAGCATCCCTCAACTGAGTCAATTTCGATACCAAGGAATTCCAGGCAAGTGGCTGGGCCAACCGTCTTCCCTGGTGCCAGCGGGACCCCAAAAGCCCGCATGAGCACGCAAAATTCCTGCAATGCCCAAGCACACTCCTGAGAGTCCGCCGCACCTAAGAAAAGGAAATCGTCCAAGTAATGCATGACCTGTTTGTGGCCCGTCGCCTGTCTCATAGCCCATTCTAAGAATGAGCTAAATGTCTCAAAGTATGCACATGATATGGAGCAGCCCATGGGCATACATTTGTCCATGTAAAACTTGCCCTCAAAAGTGAAACCTAAGAGGTGGTGATCCATCGGATGTACTGGGAGAAGACGGAAAGCAGATTCAATGTCAGACTTTGCCATTAATGCTCCTGTTCCCAGAGCACGCAATAAATCAACCGCCTGGTCAAATGAGGCATACTTCACACTACAAATCCCCTCATCAATCGCATAGTTCAAGGATGCCCCCCTCGGGGCCAATAGGTTGTGGATCAGTCTAAATTGGCCTCTCTCTTTTTTGGGTACTACCCCAAGAGGTGAACACACAAAATTGGGGACAGGCACCTCCTGGAAGGGGCCAGCTATCCTGCCTAGCGACAGTTCTTTGGAAATCTTAGCGGCCACCACCTCTGGGTTCTGTGTTACTGACAGTTGATTCTTGCAGTGTGGGCTACCTGTGTAACCCATCGCCGGGATCCTGAAACCTTGTGAAAAACCTTCCTGAAGTAGAGTGGCCGCTGTGCGATCAGGGTATCTATTCAACCAAGGGATCATTGCAAAAACGTCTATTGGCGTAGGGGGGGCCGGCTTGTCTGAATTACTCTGGCTTCCCCCTTCCCCTGTGACCGTGGTTACCTTGCTTGTACCTGCACGTTGTCTCGGGGTGGGACGGGTGACCACAGATTGCACACGCATGTCTAAATCTACAGGTGCCCTGGGCCCTTGTGCAGGAGCGCTTATTAAAGTCCCAACATACCCCTTTTCTCTCTGATCCCCCCCCCCCTATTCTTCCCCGGGACCTCACTCCCTTGATTTGACCGAAAGGGTTGTTGGGGTCTGGCGGAGAACACCCTGACTGCACTGGTAGCCTGTGTAGGGACTGTGTCCCCTGAGAACTGCTTGTGCCAGGACATAGAATCCACCCTGTCCCACGTTAATGATGTATTAAATTCTTTGGCCTTCCTGAAATTAACATCATACTCCTTCCAGGCATCCCCAGTATATTGGTCGATCCACCCCACAATCCTACTCATGTAGCAAGACATTGCTGCCTGCACATTTGGAGGGCGTCGGCCGTGATAGCCAAAAGGACGGAAAAAGCCCTGATCCAATTCTTCAAAGTCTCCTCTACCTTGAACCTGGAGCACTGTGCCCTCCATTCACTTGGATGCATCCATTCCTTTAATAACTTAGCCTGTTCCATCTCCCTATTGTCTAATAACAAGGAAAAGATGTATACATACTTTCCCGCCCAAATCAATTCTTTCACTGCCTGAGACACATGTTGCCCCAAGTTTTCACTCCTGGATGGCACTACGCCGTCCCCCAAGAGGGGCAGCGCCACCTCCTTACCATTTACAGGCGCCTGGGCCGGTAGCACACTATCTCCATTCGGCTGGGCGGGACTGGAACCTGAAAGTGAAGAAGACACGGGCACCGCAGTACTATCAGCCGCTGTTGCAGCCTTAATCTTCTCTACCAATTTCACCGCTTCTGCCGCATGATCAGATGAGGCAAGACACACCCCCCTTTTCGCAGCCAAGGCAATAAGGCCGCTATCTGGGATACCAACTCAACCGGGACCGGGTCCGGGTTACCAGCTGGCACATCTGGGACCCCAGGGGGAATATCTGATGGCCCTGGCGTATTAGGCAAGGGGGCAGGTGACGGTGGCCCACTCGGGACTGGTATCGGCCCCACGGGCGCAGGGGGGGTAGGCGCTGCAGGGGGGGGCGGTGCTGCAGGGGGCACCGGTGCCATGGGCGCCGGAGTTGCCGGCGGAGGCGCAAGAGGAGCTGGTATCGCAGGTACAGGCACACCAGGGACTGGTACTAGGGGTACAGGGGCTGGGGCACTGTACCTCGGTTTTTTGGCCCTGGCCTGCCTGATGGGCCTGGGGGATCAGTAAACCTCTCATTTATGCGGGCCTCTAATTCATCAACCTTCCCCAACTTCTTGTTAGTTTGAGCCATTTCACGCATCATGGCCTGCATCATCGCCTCCATGCTAGACCCCCTTTTACCACCCCTTGGCCCCGGCATGATTCGCACGCCCCTGCCCTACACTCCTAATGTTAGCTGACCGTGCACTTTGTACCTTCACCAGCTGGAGGATGTACAGGGGGCTGTAAGCACCATGCAACGGCAACCGCAACGCCCCGGCTTATCCGGTTTGTCAGGGGTGAGTAAACTCTAGCGTAGACCCACCCGGCGGCAACCAGAAGCTATGGAATGCTAGCCCCCACTCTCCTCTTACCGACCAATCCCGCGTACTCCCTGCCGGTACTGGATCAGCAACCACGTCTTACGTCCCTCTCCTTGAGCGAAGTGCAGCAATAGTGTTGTTAGTTGCCTGGAATAGAAGATTGTATCAACACCGTGGAATATAAGGCAGGAGCAGAGTTCTGAACACAAAGGTTGAACTTATTGTAGGCTTGAACCCCCCTGTTAACCACCCACAAGGCTACCCTCACTTTAACCTAGTACAGTTGAAGCCTTGAATAGACAACCCCTTTTTGTAATTTAAAAAACACCAAATTGTTAAATCACCAAATTGCACAATAGCCTCACTTAATCCTAGAACAGTTGGCTTTGAATAAAATAACCCCTTTTCTGTAATTTTAATTCACCGAATTGTTAAACACACAAAATGACACTAATTCCACTAGGGTCTCCCATCCAGGTCCTGCCCTGGTCGACCCTGCTTCGCTTCCTCCCCGTGTAAAGCTGCACTAAACTCAGCCCGCTTCGCTCTGCAAGGTTGTGGCGCTGGGCGCGGAAAAACAAAGAGTTAATGGGGCACTTTTAAAACCCGATCGACAAAACCTTCCCGCGCTAACTTGTATGGCAGGAAATCCTCCTTTTTTCCCAGAACAAAGAGACTGTTGGGCCGGCGGTAGCGCCCGGATCTGCGTGTTTAACCTCTTCGCCGCTAATGACAAGGGTAACTCGTCATGGACTTTATATTGATTTCAATGGAAATTAAATACAAACTAAAATAATGCCTTAGCAGCCAAGTGGTTAAAAAGCAACCTTTCTTTTAACCTGCACGCCGGTTCCCTTTAGATGCACCGGCCGGCTGACACACAGATCCCCGATGCGGCGCCCACCCCCGCAAAATACCTCAGTCTCTGGCGAACCGCCTGAAATGATCTGTGACCCGCTCCCCAGCCGCTCCGTATACCGGTGACCTGGGCTCCAGTGCGATGCCTCCGATGGACTCCACTCGCGATGCTGCCAAGATTTCAACGCTCAACTCGGCAGCCCTGGAACCAGCTCCCGGATCTCGAAGCCTGCAATCAAAAAATGAAAGAAATTAATAAAACAAGAAGCCCCGAGCGCGGGGCACGACACGCTGTGGGGGAGCGTCCAGAGAACAAGAGGGTCTCCTGGGCGCTTCCTGCTTCTTTATCCACAAGGGAACAGGTGGGGGCGGTTACGCCCCCACCCAGCCCCTCCTGCGGCCCGCCCCCCTGACCCGGAAGTCCTACAATGACATCCGGGTCAGGGAGGGCGCCAACCAATCGGTGGTGAGGCGCACCCGGAAGGGCACGCCCCACCACCGGGAGGCATGGAGGGGGGAGGCGGTCGCCGCGCCGCCATGCGGGTGGGGGGGCCAAGAGCCCCCCCTTTTCAGATGCGTCACTTTGCAAACCCCTGCGCCACATTATACCTGCGCCAGCTATAATGTATGTAAGGGGGGCGTATTGACGCAAGGAAGGGTCGTAGAAGTGACGCAGTGAAATCTATGAGATTTCACTGCGTCACTTTTAGGACGCCGTTGCGTCAAAATTGTGCGCCAGCCTCACAGCAGGTGTAAGACTGACGCAGGCCCTTTTACATGGGGCTTGCCCCATGTGAAAGGACGCATTGTTGGAGTTGCGTCACTTTTGTGAAACACTCCAGCAATGCGTCACTTTTGCGCTTACAGATACGTCAGAAATACTGACGTATCTGTAACTCCTTGCGACAGGATGCGTCATACATTAAATATGACGCATCAGGAATGTCGCAAGGAGTGCGCACTGAGAAGTGATGCATCGCTGCTTTCATGCAGCGATGCGTCACTTCTCATCATTTGAGGCCCGTAGTCGGCAGTTCCACCCGGCAAATTATGATGCGTCCACCGTGTAGGCGGTCGGAAAAATGCCTTTTTCCATTGTGGCTTGGGCTGTGGCCCGGGAAAGTGCCGCAGCACAAGCTGCAATGAAAAAAAGGTGTTTTGCAAACATCCCTCCACCATGTGCCAGGCACCATGTGGTGCCTGACACACGGTCCATGGATGTTTGGGCCACCATGCATGTGCCCCATTATGGAGGCCCATGAGGGACCAGGGCCCTGCTAGGGGCCCCCAAAGTCCCTTTCCATATGCCTTTACATGGCGGTCGGACCGCCATGTAAAGGCAGAAGGGAAAGTGACATCATAATCCTACGGTGGCGCCTCCACAGGCACCACCCCCATTGTAGGGATTACGGTCTGACTTATGCCCCAACGGGCTCCTTGAGCATGCCGGAAGTGTTGGTCAGTCCCTCTGCTCGCTGCCCTCCGACAGCCTGCATCATAATGCGGTGGTTAGACCTCTACCCTGGCTGTGGGGGGACCGACAGTCTGTCCGTGGTGGAACTCCTGCCATCCTAATCAGACCCATAGTATTATGAGGATTTCAGCAACCTTGAACATTCAGAAAGACAACTTAACCCACGAAATCAGGGGAAGTGAGTGCTATATAAATGCAATTACAATTACATGCTACTGAAGTGATAAATATTAGATTCAAAAGTAATACCATAGATTGACAAAGACGTACTGCCAGAACAACAAAAGTTAATAATTATTGTTAATCTTTATTCATAATTATAAAGAACATCATTGTGCTGCCAAAGTACTACATAACTTAATTGATTACAGTATCTCCATTTGCAGTGACAGGCATAGGAAGTTTATTATCTAAGCTATTGCCTTGTCACCAATCTTTCTGTTTGTTTTCTTGTGTATTATCTCTGATAATTCCACTCAAGATGTATAGTCGTGATGGAATGAGCTACTACTGTGAGTACTATGGACTTATGAGAGATCTCACTGACTGATCTTGCCAGGTCCACTAAAATAAATATCTGATCTCGGCTCTTCAAATGCTGATAATGCATTCTTAAGAAAAGGTGATGCTTCCAAGATCACTAAAGCTCATAGGTTGGACAGGCTGCAAACAATTCCCTCCCAAGAAGAAATGCATCTCTTCCACCAGCAATGCCAATGACAAGGCCATGACTCCCACTGGATTTTCTGCTTTACTCTGACCTCAGCATCAATATTTCCACTACCTGATGTTCAAGCAGTGCCCATTTCTATATAAAAGCATTTTTTGTGGTTATCATAGGAGAGCTCAGACTTTCTAGACATATAGAGGCATATTAGCAAGAACCTCGTTAAAATTATCACCGTTTTAGAGACAGGAAACTGCAGCTAAAACGGAGATAATGGTCTTGCTAATATGCATTATAGAATTCCAATAGAAGCCCAGGTTAGATTTGCAGGACATCTAACCTGGGCTTCTATTGGAATTCTATAACACATATTAGCAAGCCCATTATCACCATTTTAGCTGCAGTTTCCTGTCTCTAAAACTGCGATAATTTTAACGAGGTTCTTGCTAATATGCCCCATAGTCTTCTTGTATATGTCCTAGGCCGCAGGACATTAAGTCTAGACCCTCAGGGTTATCATTCTCAGGGCCATGAAATCTCTATGTGGCCCACAATTAGTGGGTATTCTGATTTGAACACTTATCTCCTTCTGAGAAAAAAGGAATTCCGGGGGAATCAGTAATTCTGGGTCAGTTTCATCTGCTACTACTTTATTCCTCCCAGTAGTGTCACCAGGAGATTTTTTCTGGTTTGAACTCTGTGGGAAATAAGACAGGTCAGTGAAGTTTCTTTGGACTTTATAATTCTAATGGGCTACTGGAACTAAAGGTGCAGTCACAACAAGGTTATTGGTTGCCATCATTTTTACAGAACTTCATCACGTTAAGATGACCAGCAAATTAGCATTTTGAGGGATGTGTGTTATACAATGTACGGGGCTGCAAGGGATAAAGTCGGAAGCATGCAATTGGTCATTTCTTATATGTTGCTGGCTCCTTTTGATGGCCCCTAGCCAATCTTGTAACTCAATGCTCAGCACCACCAGCATTTCCTCCTATTGAGGCTTAGACTCAATTTAGTTCATAGGCTATTTGCTTTGCCCTACTGCAACAATTAGGAGAGTAGCCTTGACCCCTGTGATATGGTCTCTCCACAAAGCACTTTACATGTAATGATTTTCTGCAGCTTTTACTCTAAAGTCAACAAGAAGAGAGAAGACCCCACATGTTCCAGGGAACAGGGTACTGCAGACAAAAAGTCTAAGGAAAATCCCTGGAAAAGGTAATTCACTCACTCACACCTATTACTCCGGGTACTATTTATAATCACTGGTCACAAACTAATTTATACCGTTCACAGACTTTTTATTTAAAAGAAACATGTAGATAAAAAAGAATTCATTACATATTTGGTTTCATAATACATATAAAATCGAAAACAAACCACTTTGTGCAATAAATAAAAACAATGTTAAAAATTATTCATTGATGTACACAGGTAAAGCAGAGAAAAAGAATACACATTTTAAAGTGTCAACATAATCCTATCAAAGTTAATCACCACATTATCTAAGGCAAAACACATATAACCTATGATCAAAAGCAAGACCACAGTGAAAAAAGAACACCAATTTCTATTACTGATTTCGAGATTCTAGTGCCCTTACAATATTTCAAATACAAATCCCATGTTACAATATGCCTAATATCAAGGATTTCCTGGGCTTGAATTCTAAAAAGCAAAAAAAGCGTTGACGCGTTTCGGTGTATCTGCCCTTGGATATTGGCACACCTTCCTCAGGACAAGTCGGAATCGTTTGGGGTTAAAGTCATGTATCCTTCCTGTGTATTAGAAAAGGATTTAATCAATACATGGAAACTTTTATGGTTCAAAGTAGAAGTCGTTTCCCTATCTAAGTAGGATGCTATTCCTACAGGTAAGATTCTATATATGCATCATAGACACATCTATGTTCAACATTACGGGCATATCTACATTCGACATTACATAACATGCTCTGATGTCATCTAAATAGTGACAGATTTTCCTCATGATATAATTTATGGCTCATTTCTTACAACCTCCGTTATAACGTAGTTGATGACCAGTTCTTTCTAAATGCACTCAATCACACCATTCACTCAGATTTTACTGACTTTAAGATTAAGGTTCTGATTCTTTTTTGATAGATTATGACCGAATCCATGTTATACTGGATCTTAAGCTTGATCTTTAGATAGTACGTAGTCTAATGATAAAATACACAGAGATTTGTGTTATCAATTTAGATATTTTCCGTATTGTTGTTTATATACATGAGTATCTATTCACATTCATAACTCAGAGAATATAAAATATGAATGTGTATTACCGTAGAGGGTGTTCACTTGCCCTTACGTCTCGTTGGTTTATTCAATAGCCCTGACGGTTTGGTAAGTGGCCCTCTGGATGCGGGGACTTGAGGCTATTGTCTTAACTGATTCTATATATGAGGCCCCTACACGAGATAATACCAATATACATCTTTAGGTAGGGGTATAAGATTTTATATTTCCCTATGTTATGGCATTTAGTACAACTTAGCATGTACATACCTCCGGATGTATGGGATGTCCTCTTCCCTGTGGTACTCTTTCCTTTGTTAGTTTCCCATTCGCCTCAGAATAACGGTTAATGGGCTTGTAGAAGCTATGCCTGATCTCTATGGGAAGTAAATTACAGATTGTTGTACTTTGCAGTGTTCTATTCTTTAGCCTTTTTTTAAAGTGTTTAACTTCAAAAAAGTTCATTTTTTACATTTATTATCCTATGGTTATATCGTGTTAATATATAAAGTCATATTCGATTCTTTGCCCTTATCTAGATACTGTGGTAAACGGTTGTATTTTCCCCTTTTCCCTTTTCTTTTTTTACATCTTATTCCTGGATCTTTTCAGTTGGTGTTAAAGTACCTAGTTTCTTCCTATTGCTGCCCTTCCGAATACTAATACACAGGGGTCCTTTGTACATTATGTTAGACCTCCAGCCGTCGGGTAATCACAAGGTTCGAAGTCCCCCCACGTTTCTTCACCGTTAGAACATCCGATAGCTTCTGCATACCGTACAAGAGATCGGTTTTGCTTTGTATTCGCACTAAGCTTGGCTGGAACCTACTTCCCAATGGGCTATTTTAAAGTACGGGTCCCTCCCGCTTACCTTCGATATAAGCTGGTCGCGAGCGGCCACGGGTACGTCCAATTCTGCGTTCCTCTCTGCTAATAAGAAGCCATTACACCTCCGTATATATACCTCTCCCAGTCCTTTCTGTTTATCGTTCTCAGCTGTGGTTGTACTGCCGTAGAACGCGCATGCGTAGATGCACCATTCTCCCGATCTACGTGGGCGCCATTGTTTAGTGGTGTAGTTCATATTATACAGAATCGGGTATTGAATAAAAAATATCCCGGGACATGGTTTAGCAACATATCTATTTTGCTGTATAATTCTCTCCTTATTGTTGTCCGAGTCCCGTTCTATATATCGTGTCTGGCATACATTTAGAGATTTAGAGATTACTATTTTATTTGGATAATCTCGTGAACATTAATACCTTATGAGTATGATTTAAATTTTTTTAATTTTATTCCAACTACCAGTTTGTATCAATGCACAACATATTTCATTCCATGGCTTTTGTAGTCCAATGGTAATGCGCTATTTGGGTTTAAGTGATACGTCTTTCACAATACTATTGTGAACATATCAAAGTATCTGAGCATGAGACCGTTTATGTGCTAGTTTTTGCGCGCTACTCACCCCCCTTGAATGTTTTATGGAGCAGTATTATTCACCCTCCAGGGCACTTTTAAATTTACTCGATTGACTTTCCTACCTTTATTTTAACGATGTGGACCGCATGTTACTTTCAAGGTGACATGATGATCTAATTTCTGCCTTTCTTGCCTTCTTTTTTATTATTATAGTATTTATTAAGGCCCCATTTAGATATAAACACTCTTGTTCTGGAATTTTTAGAAATAATGTAACGTGTTAAAACCTGGAGGATTGTATCGCAGTACAGGGATTATACTATGCTGAGCAATAACAATATTACCCTATCAAGGTATGCTTCCTAGATCAGATTCTCCCAATCTTCTCTGGTGTTCAAACCCTTTTTTATGGTGTCAAATTTCATGATATACCACTGTTCTTGTTGTTTGCGTTTTTTTGTACTGTTGCCTAATCTTGTTTGTTCTTTGATTTTTTCCAATACTATCCATTTTATCTCTGTTTCATTGTGACTCTTTTCTTTCCAGTGGTTTACCAGAGGGGCATTTTCTTTGTTCAATCTGATAGCTGATTTGTGTTCTCCTATGCGTGTCCTCAGCTCTCTGCCTGTTTCGCCTATGTACCCCTGGCCACAAGGGCATAGAATTAGGTATATCAAGTTTTTACTTCTGCAGTTGTTCAATGTATTTATCTTGTGGGTGACTCCATTCAGGCATATTTCCTTTTACACTAAGCAAGAGTCACATACACTGCACAAACCACATTTGTGATTACCTATTGCTTTGGTGCCTGATAAGGTTTTTTATCCTCCTATTATGTCCTCTCTGTAGGTGTGTACCAGAGTGGAACGCAGATTTTAATTTTTTCTAAAAGCATACAAAGGTCTTGGAAGTTTAGTTTCCATTCCCTCGTTTAAAATGTTCCAATTATGATTGATTACATTTTTTATTTGATTTGCAATTATCAAGAATTGGCTGACCATGACAATTTTGTCCAAAGTTGTATCTTTTTCTTTTTTATCTAATAGACTCTCTCTATTATAGTATCGTGCTCTTTTTAGTGAATGATTAACAAGTTTCTTTGGATACCCCCTATCCATAAACTTTTGTTTGGTCACTTCAGCGTGTTTATAGAAATCATCTAGGGAGGTACAATTCCTCCTTAGTCGGAGAAATTCTCCGAAGGGGATATTGTCTTTCTGACTTTTTGGATGGTAGCTGTTATAATGTAAGACCGTATTACGGTCCGTTTTCCTTTTGTACAGTTCTACCGCTAACTGGTTATTGTCTGCCTTAATGCTAATGTCTAAGAAGTCTACTTTACTGTTACTGTATGATGCTGTGAACTTTAGGTTTTCATCTCCTAGGTTGATCCAACTTAAAAATTCTTTTAAAACTTGTTCCGGTCCTGACCAAATGAAAAAAATGTTGTCTATAAATCTTACCCAATTTTTAATATTCTCATAAAAGGAGCTGATTTCATTATATATGTGCCTTTCTTCAAAAATGCTTACGTAAATGCATGCCAAGCTCGGTGCGCAGGTAGCGCCCATGCTGGTGCCTTTGCGTTGGATGTAAAGATCTTTTTTGAAGAGAAAAATGTTATTCAGTAGTTCCATCGATACACATTGGACTATGAAGTCCTTGTCTGCTCCCACTATTTCATTTTCTTCAAGAAGTGTTCGAATGACATTTATTGTATCTTGTTGTGGTATATTCGTGTAGAGGGACTCTACATCTAAGGTCACCATATATTCTGTGTCTTCATTAAAGCTCAGCCCCTCTACCTTGTTTATCATATCTGTTGTATATTTAATGTAAGATTTTTGAACCTGTACTAATGGAAAGGGGCGACCGAATCGGTCCCCCCGAACTTATGGCTGAGTGCCTCGATCCCCCCGGGAAGCCATTTTGGGCGGGAGGCGCGTCTCAGCTGGTATGCCCGAAGCGGCGTAGCTGGGGCGCGCTCGTTCCCGCCCTAGAGTGGGCTGGCCTAGACACCGACGCAGCCAGCCACGCCCTCAGGGGCAGGCAGGGGCGGGTATACGCCCGCCCTGAAGACGGATAAAAAGGGACGCAAGACCAGAAGACATCCTCTTGTTCTTGTGCTCTGAAGCTGCACCTCCTCGCTGCACGTGAGCTCGGGACAGAACGAAGAGCCAATTTTTGAGCGTTTTAATCTCTCTCTTTGTCTTTTAGATACTTCATCGGAAAAGATGCCCAAGAAAGGAGCGAAGACAATGTCGACTGACCAGTTGGTTCGGGCCCTCATGAAGGACATGTCCGAAATTAAGAAGCGGTTGGCGGAGCGAGACGGCGAGGAGGGATCGGGGCGTCCACCGGCCGGAGGGAAGCCAAAGAGGCCGAGAAGGGGGCCGGTCGGGGGAGACGTCCCGGTTCCCTGTTCCCCGCTCGAGGCGCCAGCCCCGGTACCGGCCCCGGTACCGGATGAGGGGAATCCAATTCCCGTGGTAGTCACCCCGACGTCTGCCGAAGATATGCCTCCCGAGTTGGCGGCACAGTTAGCAGCATGGTTGGGGGACGGTAATGGGGGCGCCATGGCTACCGAAGCGCAAGCACTCATAAAGCAGTTGCGTGAGAAACGTGATACAGCCAAGGTGCCCGCGCCGGATGCGGCGATAGACAAGCCACGAGGGACGGAAGCAGCGTCCGGTGCAGGTAAGCGGCCATTGCCGATTGCAAGGGATGAGTCAACACCCTCTCGTAGAGAAAAATTGGGGCAACATGTTCCTTTGCCAATAAAGGAAAAGATTTGGGCGGGGGAATACGTTAACATTTTCTCCCTGCTCGTTGATCACTATGAGGTCGAAACTGTTAAGGGTCAAAAGGATCTGATGCATCCGAGTGTTTGGCGCGCAAAAATGGCCGCCTTTAAAGTGAATGAAAATATTGGTAACTGGGGTAATGCTTGGGGAATTTTTACGGCAATTTTGGGGGAACGTAGGCCTGATTTGCTCCCTGAATTTCCAGTATATCAGTCACGAATTATGGGGTACTCGACATCACACCAAGGTAACCAATGGTTCTGTTATGACAACCTTTTCAGGAAAGCGATGGAGCATAACAAAAGTTTAACCTGGGACTGTTACGATTCTTTAACATGGAATAAGATGAAAGAGTCGGGGATGTTAAAAGTGCCGTTGGTGGGGAGTGCTGTTAGTGAGTCCTCCCGCCAAAATGGGGGGACACCCTTTCGGTCGGGTACGGGTACAGACGATTACCCGAGACCCGCCGGCAATACAGGGAAGAGGGGGTTCTGTTTCAATTTCAACAGAAGCAAATGTACTAGGCCCCCGGGATCTTGTAAGTTCAAACACGAATGTAGTGGTTGTGGGGCACCCCATCCTGAGTCCTCGTGCAGAGCCAAATCGGGTGAAAATGGGGGTAGAGGAGGCGCTAAACAGGTCTAATATAGTCCGAGGGGCGCCTTTACCAACCCCGATTGATACCCTGGCGATGATTCCCTGGCTCAGCGAATACCCAGATCGTACTTCTGCTGGGGTGCTACGAAACGGTTTTTCATATGGTTTCCGCATCCCGGTGGGTAACTTTCAGGGTGTCGGGACGTGCAAAAATCAACTTTCCGTCTTGCAGCATACTACTGTAGTACAGGATAAGATCCGGAAAGAGGTTACCCGAGGTCGGGTTGCCGGCCCGTTTCCTGTCCCCCCGGTGCCGAACTTTGTTTGTTCTCCTTTAGGGGTGGTCCCCAAGAAGGACCCGGGTGAGTTTCGATTGATTCACAATTTATCAGCCCCTCATGGCCTTTCTGTAAACGATGCAATTAATCCAGAAATGTGTTCGGTGCGGTACGCATCATTCGATGAGGCTGTAGCCATTTTGAATCGCCTGGGGCCCGGGACGCTGATGGCGAAATCAGATATCGAGTCAGCGTTCCGTTTGCTCCCGGTATACCCGGAAGACCAACGTTTGTTGGGATTCATGTTTCAAGGTTTGTATTACATGGACAGGTGTATGCCGATGGGGTGCTCGATATCTTGTGCTTATTTCGAGAAATTCAGTTGTTTTCTACAATGGGTTTACACGAAGAAAACAGGTTTTCGGAATGTGATGCATTACCTCGATGACTTTCTGTTCCTTGGGGCCGCTGGGGATGATGAATGTGCCCGGGCCTTGACTGAATTTTGTGTTTTAATGAATCAATTTGGCGTGCCGTTGGCACCAGGTAAAACTGTGGGTCCCACGACTTGCCTCGAGTTCCTCGGGATCGAGTTGGACTCTAGTGAGGGTTGTTTTCGTTTACCAGCTTCCAAAGTAGCGAAATTCAAGACAGCCCTGCAAATATGTATCACTGCATCTAAAGTTACGCTGCATCAATTGCAGCAGTTGGTGGGGAAGTTGAATTTTGCATTAAGGGTGATCCCGATGGCCCGCCCCTTCTCCCGTTCGATTGCACAGGCGATGGTCGGCCTAAAAGAGGGTCACCATCGCACGAGGTTATCGGCCGAGGTCCGCCAAGACATGCGTATTTGGTTAGCATTTTTGGCGGATTTCAATGGTCGAGTCGTCTGGAACAAACCGGCCTTGTCCTCTGAAGAGCTTGGTCTATGGACGGATTCGGCGGGAAGCATGGGTTTCGGCGCCATCTTCGGCACAAAATGGTCGGCACAAAAGTGGCCAACATGGTGGCACGAAGAGGGGCTGACGAGTAATATTGCTTTCCTTGAGCTGTTTCCCATTTTGGTGGCCCTCAGATCCTGGCCCGATGGATTCAAAAATCATTCTGTCATATTTTGGTCTGACAATATGACCGTTGTAGAATGCATCAATAGTCAGGCAGCACGTTGTAAAATGATTTTGAGGCTGCTTAAAGAAATTGTCTTACTGTGTATGCAACTGAACGTGGTATTCAGAGCAAAACATGTCCCGGGGGTGATGAATCAGGCTGCTGATGCACTGTCTCGTTTTCAAATGCAGGCTTTCTCGGGTTTCCTTCCCTCAGCGGACCCCGAGCCAGCACCCTTTCCCGAAGCTCTCTGGTCTCTCGGTGCCCCGAACTTCGTTACCTCGTGGGAGAGAGTCTAGCACCAAGGACGAGGAAGGCATACGAAGGGGCGTTTCGGGCTTATTTGGCCTTTTTGGGGACTGAGAGAGGGGGACTTTGGGGGCAGGAGGATTGGGTAGTACATTTTCTGATGTCCTTGCGTAAGGCTGGGAAGTCGGTGGCTACAGCCCAGAGGCATCGTGCTGCCATCTCCTTTGTTGCCAGGGCTCATAATATCCAGGACCCGACAGCGTCTTTTGCTGTACAGAAAGCGCTACGTGGGTGGCAACGCCTTGAGGGTCGCAGAGTAGATGAGAGGCGCCCGATAGGTCTGGATAGGTTGTCCCAGTTGCTGGCCACACTCCCCGACATATGCTCGTCTCAGTTCGAGGCCTGTTTGTTCCGAGCCGCCTTTACGCTTGCATTTCACGGGGCTATGAGGATAAGTGAGCTGGTGGCAAGGAGCAAGCGGGATGTGGCGGGGGGTTTGTGCCGGGAACACGTTCAGATCAGGGGTGAGACTATGACGGTATCCTTTGTCAAGTCAAAAACCGATCAAAGTGGGGTGGGAGACTGCATAGTCATTCGCAGGATTCCAGGGTCTTCCATGTGTCCGGTGAAGTGTTTAGAGGATTACCTAGCACGAAGGGTGGCATCATGGGGGGGGACAATGTTGAGACACGCGGACGCCACCCCACTGACGAAGTTTCAGTTTCAGCGGGTGCTCGCGATGTCAATTACCGCAGCGGGCTTGGACCCGGGTGAGTTTGGGACCCATTCCTTGCGGATAGGGGCTGCCACTGAAGCTGCAGCCAGGGGTCTTAATGTGGAACAAGTAAAACGAGTGGGGCGTTGGTCCTCCAATTGTTATAAGAGGTATGTGCGGTTGCACATGTTGTGAAGCTGTAATAATGTCCTCACGCTTCTTGTCTTTTGTTTGGTTTTCAGTTACGCAAGCCTTCGAGGCGGGGCGGACTATGCAGTCGACCCAACACCGGGCCAGCGGTCAGACATCACCGGCTGTGAGAAAGGAGGTGTGGGTCGTGGGCCACTCATACGTGAGGCGTGCCGCAGACGTATTCGAAGCAGGTGACATGATTCACGTAGCTGGGGAATACGGGTACAGGATGTCCTTCTACGGAAGGGGCGGTCTCTGTATTGACCAGTTTCAGGCTTACTTTGAGGGTTTGTTAGGGCGGATGAGGTCACCGCCATCTATAGTCATAGTACATTTAGGGGGCAATGATTTGGTCACCACCGGTAGACGACTTCTCCTGGAGGCAATGCTTTCCACTGTAAGTTGGTTGGCGAGGAAAGTTCCGGGGTGCATAATTGCGTGGTCTCATATGATCCCACGAAAAGTGTGGCGGGGGGCTATTTCGATCCCTGCTTTGAACCATTCTGTTAGGAAACTTAATAACAAAATGAGTAGGTTGTTCCGTTCCAGGACATTGCATTCTATCTCGCACGGTTGTATTAATGATGACAGTATGTATCTGGGGGATGGTGTGCATTTGTCTCGGGTGGGAAATGAGTTACTCATAGGAGACTTCTTAGCATGGTTAAAAACGTTGGAACATGACCTTTAGCTAGGAGTTTTGTGGGGGGCCCGGATAGCCGGTCAACTATCCGGGCCTGTGGCGGTAAGGTCATGATCGGTGAGCACTAATTAGTAGATCCCTATGAGTGGGCGTCACCCAACACGGATGGGAGCGCTCGGGAGAGGTGGCCATTGGCCCCTCAATGGGGAGGCGGTCCCTTCTAAGGATGGGTCGCCGGAAGTAAAGGAAAGGCGGTCAAGGCCCCTTCCTTTGTAGGAGGGGTTACAGCCCCCTCCTGGGGAATTTCCCGGGGCCAGTGACATCTGCGACGGCAGATGCGGTAAGTTGTGTGGGGTTGGGATAAGGGCCACGATACCTTCTAGATACCTCACACGAGTATTCGAACGACCTTTAACTGGCGTCGAGTTTTAGGTGCCCCCGTCAAGTCAAGGGAAATTGGTAGTAGTTGCACTTGAGGTACGCCTCCGTGCTGTCGCCCATCCCAAGTGGGAGGGGTAAGTCTGGTTAGGGATCTTGACACCGGTTATGACCTTGCCGTTGGCCCTTAAACGTTAGGTTGTACAATTTCAATATGTCAAGAAATGTTTTGTAGGTTGCTAGTTCGGCTAGGAGAACCTCTGTATTAGAGAATCTGTTAAGGTTAGCCAAACATCGCAATATGGTAATGAAATTGTACATAACATGAAACGTTTAATGTTTTAATTTTGTTTTAATAAATACGGCCGGGATGGTCACTCCATCCCACTTCCAAAAACTTCAAGAACTGTTTCCGGTTTCACTCCTTTTGGGATTGTGTTGAGAGGGGGTGGCGGGTATCTCGGCCATATGGAAAGGGGCGACCGAATCGGTCCCCCCGAACTTATGGCTGAGTGCCTCGATCCCCCCGGGAAGCCATTTTGGGCGGGAGGCGCGTCTCAGCTGGTATGCCCGAAGCGGCGTAGCTGGGGCGCGCTCGTTCCCGCCCTAGAGTGGGCTGGCCTAGACACCGACGCAGCCAGCCACGCCCTCAGGGGCAGGCAGGGGCGGGTATACGCCCGCCCTGAAGACGGATAAAAAGGGACGCAAGACCAGAAGACATCCTCTTGTTCTTGTGCTCTGAAGCTGCACCTCCTCGCTGCACGTGAGCTCGGGACAGAACGAAGAGCCAATTTTTGACCCACCCACCAGCCCCTGAAGACAGCCAGTTGTGTATAATAAAGTTGATTAATTTTGTTGTTTTCGTTTACAGGTTGTAGTGCCATGTTGATTTTGAGTTAATAAAGAATGGTCGTTTTTTGAGTACGTTTGCCATTAAAGATATTCAGTTTAGTGTGGAATTTTGATGTATGCTTTTTCGGTCATAGTGGCCAAGGTATTCTTAGGTTAATTTGCACTGTCGTATTTATTTTGGTAGGCGGTAAGGTCATGATCGGTGAGCACTAATTAGTAGATCCCTATGAGTGGGCGTCACCCAACACGGATGGGAGCGCTCGGGAGAGGTGGCCATTGGCCCCTCAATGGGGAGGCGGTCCCTTCTAAGGATGGGTCGCCGGAAGTAAAGGAAAGGCGGTCACTGGCCTCCTGGGGAATTTCCCGGGGCCAGTGACATCTGCGACGGCAGATGCGGTAAGTTGTGTGGGGTTGGGATAAGGGCCACGATACCTTCTAGATACCTCACACGAGTATTCGAACGACCTTTAACTGGCGTCGAGTTTTAGGTGCCCCCGTCAAGTCAAGGGAAATTGGTAGTAGTTGCACTTGAGGTACGCCTCCGTGCTGTCGCCCATCCCAAGTGGGAGGGGTAAGTCTGGTTAGGGATCTTGACACCGGTTATGACCTTGCCGTTGGCCCTTAAACGTTAGGTTGTACAATTTCAATATGTCAAGAAATGTTTTGTAGGTTGCTAGTTCGGCTAGGAGAACCTCTGTATTAGAGAATCTGTTAAGGTTAGCCAAACATCGCAATATGGTAATGAAATTGTACATAACATGAAACGTTTAATGTTTTAATTTTGTTTTAATAAATACGGCCGGGATGGTCACTCCATCCCACTTCCAAAAACTTCAAGAACTGTTTCCGGTTTCACTCCTTTTGGGATTGTGTTGAGAGGGGGTGGCGGGTATCTCGGCCATATGGTTTTAAAAATGTGTCTGCGTATATACTCAGCGGTTCTAGTAGAGAGTCAATAGAGGCCACTATCAGTCTTAAAGGTGGATCCTCTATGTTCTTGTGGACTTTGGGAAGTCCATAGAATGCGGGTGTTTTAGGGTTCTCGTTTTTTAGAAATTTAAATTCTTCTTCAGTAATTGTACCATTGTCTTTGGCATTAGTTAGAAAAGAGGCTACTTCTCATTTTAGGGATTCTAATCTATGATGAGACACCCTTGTGTAATGCTCAGCATTGGAGAGGAGGGATAGGGCCTTCTGCTCGTAATGGTTTGTGTTGAATACCACTACTCCCCCTCCTTATCCGCCGGCTTTATTGTTATAAGGGTGTCTTGAGCTAAAGAATTTAGGGCTTCTCTCTGTTTTTTTGAGATATTGTGTTGGACATGATGTTTGCTCTCAACTATCCTCCCTGCTTCCATTTTCACCATGCTCTCAAAGATGTCTATGTTTTTATCAACCATTCCTAAGCTAGGTGTGAAAGTAGACTTAGCTCTGAGGCCCGAGTCTAAGGGGAGATCTCTTTGCGGTCTCCCTTCAAAGAACCTACGTAACCTGATTTTTCTAAAGAACGATCTTAGGTCCTTTTCTAATTGAAACTTGTTAATGCCTGCAGTGGGGACAAAACTAAAGCCCATCCTAAGGACATCCTCTTCTGTGTCTGTTAGAATTCTACTTGATAAATTTATAATGGGGGTGGTCCCTACCTCCAGTAGACCTTGTTCCTCGTCCTCTTGTATTCTTGAGGTGCTGGGTTGTTCTGATACTCCTGCTTTGGGTCTCGTATTTGAGGTTTCCTTGTGTATCCTCCCCTCCCCCTGTTCGGGAAACCCCTCGATGGTCTCTGTGGGTGCTGATCTAAAAAAATCATCATAGTTTCTATTTTGGTGGTTGTAGGTCTCCTCATCTCTACGGGGTATATCCTCCTCTCCCCCACTGCTTTCTGAGGAGCCTGAGAAGTTCATATGTCTTGGGAGTCTATTTTGGAATCTTGCCCTTGTTCCTCTATCCCAGTTTTGTTCTGGTTTTTCTGTGTAATATTCCTTTCTGGGAAACGGGTAAATAACTTCTTGACTGAATTTGGTTATATCTTTTCTGAGTTTTGATGTTTTTTTATTCTTTAAATATTCGCAATAGCCGTTCATATCCTGATTTATCTCATCTATCTTTTTCTTGGCCTCTTCTAATACATTGGTTTCAGATAAAATTTTCTCTAATTCTTCTAACTCCCTCTTTTCTATAAGTATGGTGTTCTGAGCTGTTTCTATTATTAGGATCATCCAATCCCGACTACATCTGTTCGAGATGAACGTCCAGGTTTCTAGAAATTTGGGACTATTAACAAAAAGACCTGGTTCATTACGGACTTGGAGCCCCACAGGAATAGTCCCGGCTCTAACATATTGTGCCATAAATTCGGCATGTAGTTCTGTGCGGATAATTTTCTTTTTGAGGTTAACCAATTAATTCCATTTTTCTCCCCCATTAGGGATTACTGTTATAGAGTTGCCACTTCTATTGGACCCAATAATTTTACTTAACTGGTCCTCGCTGAAGCCAAAGGTCTTCATCGAATCCATTGTTTAAATTAAGGATGACCAGCTAGTGGGTTGTAGGAATAGATCTCCCAAGTAAGCTAAAGAATCTCTCCAGCACAAGGCTGTACTTTAAAGTCAACAAGAAGAGAGAAGACCCCACATGTTCCAGGGAACTGGGTACTGCAGACAAAAAGTCTAAGGAAAATCCCTGGAAAAAGTAATTCACTCACTCACACTTAATACTCCGGGTACTATTTATAATCACTGGTCACAAAATAATTTATACCGTTCACAGACTTTTTATTTAAAAGAAACATGTAGATAAAAAAGAATTCATTACATATTTGGTTTAATAATACATATAAAATCGAAAACATATCACTTTGTGCAATAAATAAAAACAATGTTAAAAATTATTCATTGATGTACACAGGTAAAGCAGAGAAAAAGAATACACATTTTAAAGTGTCAACATAATCCTATCAAAGTTAATCACCACATTATCTAAGGCAAAACACATATAACCTATGATCAAAAGCAAGACCCCAGTGAAAAAAGAACACCAATTTCTATTACTGATTTCGAGATTCAAGTGCCCTTACAATATTTCAAATACAAATCCTATGTTACAATATGCCTAATATCAAGGATTTCCTGGGCTTGAATTCTAAAAAGCAAAAAAAGCGTTGCCGCGTTTCGGTGTATCTGCCCTTGGATATTGGCACACCTTCCTCAAGACAAGTCGGAATCGTTTGGGGTTAACGTCATGTATCCTTCCTGTGTATTAGAAAAGGATTTAATCAATACATGGAAACTTTTATGGTTCAAAGTAGAAGTCGTTTCCCTATCTAAGTAGGATGCTATTCCTACAGGTAAGATTCTATATATGCATTATGGACACATCTATGTTCAACATTACGGGCATATCTACATTCGACATTACATTACATGCTCTGATGTCATCTAAATATTGACAGATTTTCCTCATGATATAATCTATGGCTCATTTCTTACAACCTCCGTTATAACGTAGTTGATGACCAGTTCTTTCTAAATGCACTCAATCACACCATTCACTCAGATTATACTGACCTTAAGATTAAGGTTCTGATTCTTTTTTGATAGATTATGACCGAATCCACGTTATACTGGATCTTAAGCTTGATCTTTAGATAGTACGTAGTCTAATGATAAAATACACAGAGATTTGTGTTATCAATTTAGATATTTTCCGTATCGTTGTTTATATACATGAGTATCTATTCACATTCATAACTCAGAGAATATAAAATATGAATGTGTATTACCGCAGAGGGTGTTCACTTGCCCTTACGTCTCGTTGGTTTATTCAATAGCCCTGACGGTTTGGTAAGTGGCTCTCTGGATGCGGGGACTTCAGGCTATTGTCTTAACCGATTCTATAGATGAGGCCCCTACACGGGATAATACCAATATACATCTTTAGGTAGGGGTATAAGATTTTATATTTCCCTATGTTATGGCATTTAGTACAAGCATGTACATACCTCCGAATGTATGGGATGTCCTCTTCCCCGTGGTACTCTTTCCTTTGTTAGTTTCCCATTCGCCTCAGGATAATGGTTAATGGGCTTGTAGAAGCTATGCCTGATCTCTATGGGAAGTAAATTACAGATTGTTGTACTGTGCAGTGCTCTATTCTTTAGCCTTTTTTTTAAGAGTTTAACTTCAAAAAAGTTCGTTTTTTACATTTATTATCCTATGGTTATATCGTGTTAATATATAAAGTCATATTCGATTCTTTGCCCTTATCTAGATACCGTGGTAAAAGGTTGTATTTTCCCCTTTTCCCTTTTCTTTTTTTACATCTTATTCCTGGATCTTTTCAGTTGGTGTTAAAGTACCTAGTTTCTTCCTATTGCTGTCCTTCCGAATACTAATACACAGGGGTCCTTTGTATATTATGTTAGACCTCCAGCCATCGGGTAATCACAAGGTTCGAAGTCCCACCATGTTTCTTCACCGTTAGAACATCCGATAGCTTCTGCATACCGTACAAGAGATCGGTTTTGCTTTGTATTCGCACTAAGCTTGGCTGGAACCTACTTCCCAACGGGCTATTTTAAAGTACGGGTCCCTCCCGCTTACCTTTGATATAAGCTGGTCACGAGCGGCCACGGGTACGTCCAATTCTGCGTTCCTCTCTGCTAATAAGAAGCCATTACACCTCCGTATATATACCTCTCCCAGTCCTTTCTGTTTATCGTTCTCAGCTGTGGTTGTACTGCCGTAGAACGCGCATGCGTAAATGCGTAAATGTAAAAAACGAACTTTTTTGAAGTTAAACTCTTAAAAAAAAGGCTAAAGAATAGAACACTGCAAAGTACAACAATCTGTAATTTACTTCCCATAGAGATCAGGCATAGCTTCTACAAGCCCATTAACCGTTATCCTGAGGCGAATGGGAAACTAACAAAGGAAAGAGTACCACGTGGAAGAGGACATCCCATACATCCGGAGGTATTTACATGCTTGTACTAAATGCCATAACATAGGGAAATATAAAATCTTATACCCCTACCTAAAGATGTATATTGGTATTATCCCGTGTAGGGGCCTCATCTATAGAATCGGTTAAGACAATAGCCTGAAGTCCCCGCATCCAGAGGGCCACTTACCAAACCGTCAGGGCTATTGAATAAACCAACGAGGCGCAAAGGCAAGTGAACACCCTCTACGGTAATACACATTCATATTTTATATTCTCTGAGTTAAGAATGTGAATAGATACTCATGTATATAAACAACAATACGGAAAATATCTAAATTGATAACACAAATCTCTGTGTATTTTATCATTAGACTACGTACTATCTAAAGATCAAGCTTAAGATCCGGTATAACGTGGATTCGGTCATAATCTATCAAAAAAGAATCAGAACCTTAATCTTAAGGTCAGTAAAATCTGAGTGAATGGTGTGATTGAGTGCATTTAGAAAGAACTGGTCATCAACTACGTTATAACGGAGGTTGTAAGAAATGAGCCATAGATTATATCATGAGGAAAATCTGTCACTATTTAGATGACATCAGAGCATGTAATGTAATGTCGAATGTAGATATGCCCGTAATGTTGAACATAGATGTGTCCATAATGCATATATAGAATCTTACCTGTACGAATAGCATCCTACTTAGATAGGGAAACGACTTCTACTTTGAACCATAAAAGTTTCCATGTATTGATTAAATCCTTTTCTAATACACAGGAAGGATACATGACTTTAACCCCAAACGATTCCGACTTGTCCTGAGGAAGGTGTGCCAATATCCAAGGGCAGATACACCGAAACGCGTCAACGCTTTTTTTGCTTTTTAGAATTCAAGCCCAGGAAATCCTTGATATTAGGCATATTGTAACATGGGATTTGTATTTGAAATATTGTAAGGGCACTTGAATCTCGAAATCAGTAATAGAAATTGGTGTTCTTTTTTCACTGGGGTCTTGCTTTTGATCATAGGTTATATGTGTTTTGCCTTAGATAATGTGGTGATTAACTTTGATAGGATTATGTTGACACTTTAAAATGTGTATTCTTTTTCTCTGCTTTACCTGTGTACATCAATGAATAATTTTTAACATTGTTTTTATTTATTGCACAAAGTGATATGTTTTCGATTTTATATGTATTATGAAACCAAATATGTAATGAATTCTTTTTTATCTACATGTTTCTTTTAAATAAAAAGTCTGTGAACGGTATAAATTAGTTTGTGACCAGTGATTATAAATAGTACCCGGAGTATTAAGTGTGAGTGAGTGAATTACTTTTTCCAGGGCTTTTACTCTAAAGCCAGCTCATGCACCATCAAGGCACTCCAATTTTCTTTATGACATTGCACAAAGGCGCTTTATTTCCTCCAAAGCCTGCTAACTGATGAAATAATAGCAATAGTCTATACTTGTAACAAAGATCATGTAGACTCAGGTGCCCTAATAAAGATGATAATTCTGGGTCTATTTACGAGTCATGGCAGTATGATGTGTAAGACTACATAGTGGATCTGGTCATGCTATCTACTTTCCAAACTTGCTGATAGGTGCTCTATGTCCAGGAGGCTACTGACTCTGATTTAGAATTTGCTCTCTTGAATTTTAATTCGTTTTTAAATTTAAAGATTGATGAAATTTGGAGCAGTTAAAGCTTTACCCTATTTCTTTTTGTATAGCACTACTAGCCTTTTGCCTATTTGATACCTATGTTTTACCTTAATTTGCAAGACAGTTGCCCTTTCCTTTTGAGGCTTTTAGAGCCTACAACCGGCTGTGTGCCTCTGTGACTGGGCTCCTACACTAAGGGCCAGATGTTTCAACATTGTATTTTGCGAGTCCTTAATAGCAAATTTCACTGATTCGCTATTATGGACTTACAAAATGCAATGTATGTAGGTTTCGCAAATAAAATTGTGATTCCTACGCATTCCTTAATTGTGAGTCGCAAATAAGGATGGCTTCCCATTCATTCCAATGAGCCTAGAGGCCCATAGGAATCAATGGGAATTATATGCGCAATTTGTGAGTACCAAATAGGTACTCGCAAATTGCGCATGAAATTTCAAGCGTGCAAGGGTGCCAAAAGGACACTCTGATGTACCCCTGAAAGTGCAATTAAAAAACATGTTGCACACACACATGGCCCCAGGGCATGTTAGTGTGCAACATAGAACTTTGAAAAATGCACATTTGTGCATTTTTCAAAGTTTTTGCAAATTACCAGCAACTTGGAGTTGATGTTAATTTGTGTTTCTCTGAAGAGAAATCACATTTTTTTTGTTGCAATGCATTTAAGAAATCTTAATTTGTGATTCCCTAAATGCAATCACAATTTAAGTAAATCAAATTTTGTGATTACTTAAATAGTGATTTTTGCATTTGGGATGATAAATCCCAAATGCAAAAAAGTGGCCCCTTTGCGACCGCAGAAAACAATGATCCATGTGCCCCTTACTTCTTTACGAATGTTGATTTTCAGCTATTGTTTGGCTGAACCATCTACATCTCTCCCGAATTAATACCCTTTAAAATTTTGCACCTAGGTATTTTTCCTTAGTATGTAGCACCCAATGAACTGTTCATGACAGCTCATATTTTCTCTTGCTTGTGATCATGTCTAGGAAGATATATGACACGTTAGGGCTTGCCTTCGATTCGTGGTGCCAAGCTGAGGTGCCCCTCCCGACTCTCGCACATGCAGGAGCCCAGAGCGGACTCTCATTTGAGGTTTTTGTTCTCCTTTCTTTCAACTTTGGTTGTTTGTCCAATGTGTAAATCTATAAAGGGGCCCTGAATGTGAACATAAATTGTATTTTTGACTGTCACCAAAATATTCATTAATTTCGACACTTGTCGAAATTTGGCACTGTTAAAGAGTGATTGAGTTTTTATCAAAACTACTTTTAACTATGTGTATCATTTTAAACTTTACATAACATTATTATATTGCAATGTATTTTATTTCACTTTTATAGTCTATTTTTATTTAGACTGGATAGTTTTTTATTTGAATTGAATTGACATATAGTCTCCTTGTATATGCTCTAGACTTCCGGACGTTAAGTCAATACCCTTAAGGTTAACATTCTCAGAGCCATCATATCTCTCTGTGGCCCACAGTTGGTGAGTATTCTGAGTGGAACATTGATCTCTCAATGAGAAAAAAGGAATTACCAGGGGAATCATTAATTATGGGTCTGTTTCATCTGCTACTACTTTATTCCTTCCAGTAGTGTCACATAGAGATGTTTTCTGCTTTGAACTCTTTAGGACATAAGACAGGTCAGTGAAGTTTATTTGGACGTCATAATTCTTATGCGCTATCGGGATTAAAGGGCCAGTCAAAACGAGGTCCTTAGCGATATCACTTGTCCAGAGTTCCATTACGTCACAATATCTAGCAGATTAGCATTTCTGTAGAAGGTACAACAGGAAATGAAATAGAGAAATTGACTGGAGGATCTTCAGTTGGCTGTGCTTATTGTATTTGTACTATAATCCAGGAAGGGAAACAGCCACTACAACGTGGCCGTTTCCACGCATAACATTAACCACGCATGCATGGTTAACACGAATAGCCTTTACCACGCATACCTTTACTACGAGATGAGTAGTAAAGGCTAAAATAAAAAAAGGGGGATTGGGGGGTCTCCCCCCCAAAAAAATACTTAAGAAAAGAAAAGGGGCTTTCGGGGGGTCACCCCCCAAAAACACACCTAATAGTAACGATCACGGAGGCAATCCACGTCATTAGAGGAAACGGAAAGACACTTCCGTTTCCTCTTTATGACGTGCAACGTCAACAAGGAAGATCATGGAGAAGAGATGACAGACAAGACGACGTGGAGAGGTAAGGGGAAATTTAGATTTAAAAAAAAGAGGGGTTCGATTTTAGGGTTAAGGGCAGGGGAGGGGTTTTTGTAAGAAGGGTTTAGGGGTTGGGGAATAACCTTTACCAAGGGTATGCCCTTACCATGCATGAATTTACAACGAAAATCGCTGTAAAAATATGCCTGTTAAAGGAATATTAGTGGGAAAGGTTATGCGTGGGAAAGGCACTCGCGTTGTAACGCATGCGTGGTAAAGGCATGCGTTACAATGGAATGCGTTGTAACATCATACAACCTCCAGGAAGGGGCAGGACCTCAATTGTGCTATTTGAGGTCCACATTTCCTTGGAAAAAGTATTTTTGCCTCCTGTACTAACACAGAGATTAACAAAGATGCCAAGAGCCCTTGTGTTATGTTTGGTGCCTTTCTGCGGGCTTGCCTCTTTAGCTAACAGCACCATAAACTCTGGAACTTTATACCATAAACACGGTTTTGTATCATGCAAAATGCTGGTAACTAAAAAACTTTGACTCTGCAAATGGTTCACAAACGTCTTTGGGCCATTTTTCCCTGCGATGCCTTTCAGATACACAGGGTCACCATTGAACTCGCCCTGTTGCAACATTGCAAGCGATGGGACTCTTCTACATGTGTCACCTGGAAACTTTCATGATTAGCCTTCTCCCTCATATGTTAACCTGCACTTTCATAACATTGTTGGGAGCTGAGCACCTATGCATTGACCTGATCTGTTTGTTTTCACGCCTGTTCATTTATCAATACCATTTGTGATGATTATCCGTGACCTATGCTCTTTATTTAATATAATCGTGCATGCTTTATGTTGTACTGCATTGTTTTTAACTTCTGTAACAACATTTCTGGTAGAAAATATCATGTCTTTTTCTATATGTCAAATATTAGTCAAATCAAATAAATGAATGCATTAAAATACCAATGTTGACCTCTCCAGAATGATAAATTGATATATCATGTAAGCATTAAGACATTTGGCTAATACCGTCCAGTCCTAAAGATATACATCGCTGTCATTAACTTTTGAGGTGAACCATTGAGGAATTCCATGCGATGGGTGATGAGACAATCTGAGACGGCTATATCATCAATTTCAGCTGAGCAAGGGTGTCTAGCTTGATTGTTCCTTTTAAACTTGATTTTCTTCCCAGTTGGTGTTCCCGTCCCTGCATTGTATATGTCTACTGTTGATCTTGGGCACCATATGGTCTTGCACTGGTGGTGGGTCACCAGGATCAACGGGAAAAACAGGTCAAGAGTCCTGTTTCTGGTGGTCATGTGCCAACCAGCCGACTGCTTTCAATGCAAATTTGCAGTGCTCTAAAAGTGCACCAAAAGCAAACCCATCTACTCTTATTGAAGCTGAGTGCCAAAGGTCAAGCTAGCTACCTCATCAGTGGCCTAGCAAGGGCGACCTGCAACGGGCGAGATGTGTTTTGGGCAGCCGCCAACTGCCCCATCTCTTACCTGTGGCCGTGCGGGGCGGCCGCCGTGGGAATCACCAGCACCTCCCTCTCTCTCACACACGGCCGCCTGAGGGCAATCTAAGGGACCGCCATGGGCGCCAGACCAGCTAGCTACATCACTGCGCCTCACTCATGGGGTACCCACCCCAGCATCTCCTGCAAATGTCTAATTCATCATATTAATTAGATTCAGAAACATGCATGAAACTTCAGTCACCAACTAATGAAAGATGATATACTAAGAAAGTTTCAGAAAACAGGCACTCGCCGTCCTAACTTCAATCATTAGTATCTTATATCTCCTTTCGTTAGGTCAGGAGTAAAAAGGCAATTTAGACATTCACACAAATTTCCTAAATATCAGTAGGAAATCTTTCAGATAGCTCACGACCATGAGTAGAATTTATCATTACTCACAGAAACATAAAAACATCATTCTGGGCATTTACCATGAAATTTCAAAGAGGAGGCAGGATTTCAATCATTTGTGAAGATAATTGTATATTTGCCATTCTGGGCAAGTGAGGGCACCAATTAAATAGTTATAAAAGAGCTATGGATGCTGCTAAGGCTGACTTTTTCAGTGGCTGCATCAGTAAAGTCCATATTTCAGCTCAAGAAGCTTTTTTGCAGTTATAAATATTGTCTTTAATTCTCAGTGTCTTCCGGGCTAGTCACACCACCTGGGCCATCTGTGATGACTTAGCTAGTTATTGCATTATGTTCCGCATTGTTAAACGTGTACGTCCAACTCCTGTCCAGTCTAATCAGTTTTGTTTGGTTCTCAGGCACCATTGCCTGGGATGATCCCCAAGTCCTCATCCAGCTCACAGTTCAGAAGTCAACTTGATAAATTGCTTGCTGACCAGCCAACACAGGATGGGCCACATCTTTCTCGAACTGAGCATTCATAAATCTGAGTTGTTAGACTACAATAGGATTTGCTGAGATAGTATTTAATGGCCACTGAGCATGCATGGCCTTCCAGTTCCTACAGCCAAAGACCAATCATTGGGTGTGATTCCAGGTCAGGGCATGTGTTTCATGAGCAAATAATAGTAAGTTCATGCTCCTGCTTTGTGTTTGTTGTACTAGAGAAGGAAGAGCTTACAGCCAGATTCATGAAGGTAAAATCGGCTCGCAAAGGGCCAGGTTCTGCGAATCTGGCCCTTTGCGAGTGCTTTTATGGCATTTGGGATTCATCATCCCAAATGCAATATCCGCAAAATCTGAAATCGCTAAATTGCGAAGAATTGCATTTAAGGAATCTCTATTTGAGATTCCTTAAATGCAATTCATGAACCATTTTAGAATTGTGAATTCGCTATTTTTGGCCGCTATTTACCGCGAAGTCTGACTTCGTGGTAAATAGCGAAAACTTAGAAAAATGCTCTTTAGTGCATTTTTCTAAGTTGGATGTTGCACACACACATGTCCTTTGGACATGTGTGTGCGCAACACCAGTGTAAATCACCATTTCAGGGGTGCGCACCCTTGAAATCACTTCCTTATTTGCAATTCGCTAATTGCTAATCGCAAATATGGATTGACTCCCCATTCATTCCTATGGGCCTCACGATTTCTACATGCATCCCGTTTTGCAAGTCTTTAATAGCGATTCCTTAATAATCGCTATTAAGGACTCACAAAAGAGGAGCATGATGAATCTGGGGGTTACTTTTTACATATGGCAAAAGCCAAGATCTTTCAATTTTACCAAAACTATGTATACAGGGCCGCATTTATGAGGTTTTGACGTAGGGCAGGGCCGCAACTAATCTTGCTGCGCTGCCCTACGTCAAAACAAAAGGGCAGGAATGTGCAGCATCTATGTGATACAGCACATTCCTGTCCCTTTCCCCCAGCTCCAGTGCATAATGGGCTGCCGTGCACCTACGCAGGCAGCCTTGCACCATGGTGCGAGGCTGCCTGCGTTGCTTGGCTGATTGATTTTGTGCAGGAAGGGATAACTTCCTGCACTACATCAATCAATTTTGGTGATTTCCTTTTTCTATGTGTGCTGCAGGATATAGCTCACATAGAAAAAGGAAAGCATGAGGGGAAATTAAAACATTTCTCCTAATTTTGCCTCTCTAACGCCATCCCTAGGGTGGAATTAGGTTCTGACTCATTCTCAGGTTTACGAGAAATCGTAAATCTTGGAATTTGTCAGGTTCCATGGGTGTTGCAAGAGAACACCCACAGCAACACCCATGGAATGCCCCTTTCACACAGTTTTCTGCATGAAGGGGGCGTTTATTTATAAGGCCATGAAAAGCCACTTAAAGTGGCTGTATGTGGCCTTATAAATGTGCTGTGGCACATTGTGCCACTGGAACATAAAAAAAGTGACGTTCTGGCTTCCCTGTTTATCCATTGGTCCTTTGTGTCATTCCCTTTTGTCTTCCAGAAGACTTGGGTCAATGGTCAGCCCACTTGAGCCATTGGATAACCTTAATGTGAGTGACAACATTCTGCAGCATCAGGAATGAAATAGGACCCAAGGGCATACAGCTTAATGAAAATATTAAATGTTAAACAGTTACAAATAGATCTTGGGAGTTATGCGTTACCTGACTAAGATATCTTAATGCACATTGCTTGAGGTTAATAGATTTTATATTATGGATGTGCAGTGGGAATAATAATACACATTTCTATCATAATATTTTCTTTAGTGCAGATTGCTACCTGTCTAAAGCTCATATTTCTTAACCCCTTCGACGCTCATAACAAGCTGGGTTCGTCATGGCGTAGCCCGCTCGCACGCTGATGACGAGCCCAGTTCGTCACGTAAAGTGCGTTTTTGAAAAACCCAGCGCGCTAGCGGAATTCCGCTAGCGCGCATGGTGTTAATGGTAAGAACTGCCCAATAATTTTATATACTGCCTTTTCTGGATAACATTCACGGATGCATCACATTCTTAACTCATGGACATCCCTCCCCTACCATCCCAGCTCACTCCACCCTTCATTTCCCCCTCCCAGCTATCTATTGTTGTAGGCAATGCATGATCCGTAAAAGAATAAACGCCGGGCGCTATTGAAAGTCAGTGTGAAGAATACCGAGGCTGCATAGTCTTGATTCCACTTCATGACTCTTTCATCCACCAACAGACACTCCCTGCTCCTTTACCTCACTCTTGCAGGTTGTTTTTCACCCTTGATTTCTCTTTGTCAATGTTTCTCTATCTTTCTTGTCCTCCTCTCTCCCCCCTTTTGTGTTTTTCTCTCTCTTGCTCTGGGTCAAAGTCTGATGAGGAAAAGTAAGAACCTGTCCCCAAAAATAAGTACCTATGGGCCCAAACTGCAACCACCGCCTCAAATTAAGCAATGGCTGAGGGCTTTCCCTTCTCACTTTTGGATTTAGTCACTTAAGAACAAGATTTATTTGCAGTGCACATGTCTCATAAAATGCATGTAACTAAAATTAAAACCAGCTCCTGAGGACAAACTTGCAGCCGCGGCCTAGGCAAGTAAGAGTGGTGGGGCCGGGTTGGGGGAGGGGGGGATTCGACAGACGACCGCGAGGGGAAATTAAATAAATAATAAATTTTCCCTCGTGGTCGTCTGTCGTAATCCCCCAACCCCCAGCCACCACCCGGCCCCACCACCCCACCGATTTTACCTTCACGGGCCGCGGTTGCAAACTTGTAATAAGATTGTATTGATGTTATGGTCAGGCATTTTGCGTAGCATGAAATTTACACTATAAGTTTATTATTTCCTTTTATTTTCTACCAATAAATCCGTAAATGCACATTAAAACAGAAGAGGATTGAAGCAGACGTCAGCAGGACAACATTTGCAAATACCACAGCCACTGTTTACATTTTCACCCAATACTAGTCACAAACCTCTGCAGAAGTACACAAATCAAGGTAAACTTGTGCTACATTTGTTATCAAACGTGGTTTGCACAGCGTTTATATGTTTTTTTACATATGATCGTCTGCAAGTGACCTTTCTTTCACATGTTGATCCTACAGATTATTTTTTTATTAGACTGCTGTTTGCAAAGTTCTTTCATGTCCTCATATTTTCCAATTTGGCACATTCAGCTGCGTCTTCACCACAGCTGAACACTGAATGAATGAAGCCTGGTGGTTTCCATGGATCACGACCTCACAAGTGCTGCCTTGTTAAGTAAAACACCTCCTCACACCACTTTCAGACTCCCTCCTTGCCTTTGTTATCTCATGCCAAGAGATGCATTAGTGCATTCCATTTTTCTAATTGAGAAATGTCCTCATTTGGTAGAAAAATGCAATTTCGAGCAATACTCCTCTACCACTCACTGTAACATTGTGGGAATTAACATTCAGATCCTATTATTGTAGTCTTGACTGAGCATAACTCTTAGGCTGAGTGAAACACACACATGCACACACACCTACACACACTACTACGCCAGGGAATACGGTTATTCCCAGAATTGTCTTAAATAGTGTTAGAATAATGTGGCATGGGGATGACTATTGACACAGTGGTCCTTTCTCTGGTCTATCAATTTACACCTTTTTGCAGTATAGTGGTAATTTTTAGCTGTGAGATAAAAATGTACCCAAGTGGTAACCAAGTGGTAAAAAATAATGTTGTCTTTGCTGCAGAGAAGGAGACTATTTCCTTCTACTGGTGATGTTTTACCTACAGCAACTATTTAAGTGGTTAGCAATGGCAAAAATACCAAAGCACCTCCAATAATATAGGATATCAATTACAATCGGGTAGCATACTAAGTTTACCAACTGCATTATCAATCAATCAGTAATCTTACAAAGCACAACTACTCACCTGTGAGGGTCTCAAGCTGCTGAGTGGGGGGGCATCAGTGGTTCAGTCGAAGAGCCAGGCCTTGAGGTCTTTCGTGAATTGCAGCAGTGATGGTGATTGCCTGAGGTGCAGAGGCAGGGAGTTCCAGGTCTTCGCAGCGAGGTAGGGAAGGATCTTCCTCCCGCCGTGGCCTTGTGTATTCGTGGGATGGTGGACATGGCCAGTTGGGCAGTTCAGAGATTTCTGATGGGAGTGTGGAAGTAGAGGCGGTGGTTGAGGTATGCATTGTGGAGGGCTTTGTAGGCATGCCTGAGAAGCTTGAAGGTGATTCTTTTATTGACAAGTAGCCAGTGAAAGTCTCTCAAGTGGCCAGTGATGTGGCTGCAGTGTGGGATGTCCATGATGAGTCTGGCAGAGGGGTTCTGGACGGTTTATAGTTTTTGGGGGATTTTCTGGGTGGTGCCGGTGTACACTGCATTGCCGTAGTTGAGCATTAAGTCCTCTGGAATGCTGCTCCAGTGACCTAAGAGAGAGGATTGGTTGGAGTTTGAAGGAACAATAAGCCACAATTAGAAGCTATTGAAGGCAAGTGTACTTTTTTCAAAACTCCTAGTCCCAGATTTACTTACACTTTGTGCAGGGTCTGTGTTACCGTTCTAATACATCCTGCATACAGTGTTGTTGTGGTATTTACTTTCCAATGCAAATCAGGGTTTGAATTGAAACGTTGGTCAAAGTAACTCAAAGTAGCATATTTGCTACTTTGCACTTCTATGCGCTCACCTTTGCCACACCAGCTCGTGACTCCTGAGGCGGAAGCCGGGAGCCATTTCTTTAAAAAATTGTGTGTTCTGCCTAATTGCTTTTTAATTTTGCACATCTCTGACATTACTTGTGTTGCTATGACTTAACTACCTTCTCAGTCAACTAGGCACTGAGCAGGGATGCTGGAAACACTCGGGACTGCTGCCGCAAACCGCCGCCATCTTAGAGGTAGCTGAGCGGGTAGCGTGCTAGTTGTTGGACATAGGGAGGCTTAAAATGGTTCCCTCAGAAAGGACGTGCAGCGGACGCACGCAGTGGGCGCCAATGGCAAGCCCGTCTGCGCCCATCCGCGCCTGTACGTCGCCTCTCGCCAGGACCCCTGGGCGGAAGCAGACTGGGCCGTTATGCTATGGCAGGGAGGACCTTCTGGCACTGAACCCAGGGACTGGGGTATGCGGTAAGCCACCGCTTATTGTGGGGGCTACAGAGTTGAAATGTCCAGCATGTAGCTTTAGCATTCCTGCCCCTAGCCTCTCTCGGTTAGTAGTTGACAGGTGTTGGAACCTAAAGATGTCAGGTCACCTAGGGTAGCCTGGCCTAGGGTAAGACAATATCAATAGAGGCACATGTGTAAAGGTTGCAAACCACCCAGCAGTAATTCAATGCAATATCACTAAAAAATGACGCCACACCAATGTGTTGGAAAAATATGGATTGCTTTATAAAAATAAATTGACTTTTCTCTTTCTTTTTCACACCATAATTTCTCCTGTTATTTCTTTTCCACTCTTAAAGTTGGACATGACATTTCACCCCTAATTACATTTCCTTTGTCAATCACATATGGTTTCAGGCTTGAACTCTCTCTTACAGCTTTCTATCAGAGTTAATCAACTGGACTAGAGCAAACAGAACTCTGAGCACTTTAACCCACTTCAGTTCCCCCAATCGGTCATCAGTGTTTAAGACAATATCCCACTGATGACCCTGCTGCTTGGTTACCCATACAGTGCCCTGAAGAACTGGAAACAGGCTGGCTCTGGCAGCCCTAACCCAAGGAACCACCCACCTCTTCTACCAAAAGGGGATTTCTTGTTAACGCCCTCTATTAGGCTGGTTCTCTTGGCTGGTCAGGGACAGTGCCTCCTACTCAGAGGTTTCGAGCTTCCTCTGTTACTTACGCCCATCAACTCGTGGGCAATGCCAGATACAATCGTCACGAAGGTCTCTGGGGCTACACCCCTGCGCAGGAGGCAGGAAGTCTAAAGGTCACCTTGCTCGGGTTCGGTGTCAGGGACTCCGTCACACCACCTTCCCTGCACCCCTTCCGTCTGAAAAAGGAAATACCCGTCCTTCTCTGGGGCTTCACCCAGGCAGGACGCTTACTTTGGCAGTCTTTCCCGCTCCTCTTGCAGGCACCGGGGAACCTCTGCACTCTTTACCAGTCCCGTCTCCCTCACGCTGCTGGGCCGCCCACAAGACTCTCCAACTCCTCTCCTCACCAGTCTCGTCGGACGCCCAGTGCGCCTCCGGACATACGCAGCTCACTGAACGCCTCTGCTCCTCAGCCGCCGCCCACCTCTACCAGGCATGCGCGAGGGGGAGTAGCGGCTCTAGGATCGAGCCTGCTCCACTCTGGTGCTCCGCCTTCTTCCGCCGAGCCGCCGGGAGTTCCTTCAGCCCTCTACTGGGCCTGCGCGGCGCACAGGATGCCTTCACTCCCCTGGAGCCGCCCGCTTACACACGCTGATCACCGCTTCGCGCCCAAGCATGCGCAGAGACCGGATCCGCCGATCTCCTGCTCTGGCCACAGCTCCACCAGAATCCCTCGCCTCCACCTCACAGATTCTCCAACCGGGCAGGGAGATTCACTACCACTTCTCCGGGAGTCCGGTAAGGCCAAACAAAGGGAGAGGATTGAACTCAGTGTGCAGTGCCTTTAGGCTAGCAGGGGTCCAGGGATCTCCGCAGGGGGGGCCAACTGGAATCTCTTAGCTGCCTCACTCGGGTAACAGGATCCCAACAGAGGGTTTAGTTAGAGGCAAAGGGGGGGGGGGGCGTCTATCAGAAGAGGCTGTCAAACTTCCTGTATAACTAACTTCTCTCTGTGCGTCCACCTCCCCTCACCACCACCTTACTCCTCTCACTCTCTGAGCTACACAAAATGGCCTCCTGACCCCTACCCTTATATAGCCTGTCCACACCGGGTCCAGTAGGTCCCAGAAGGTTCTGGAAGGCCCCAATGTTAGTCTATGAGGGCATTCTAGGGAATGGCAGTTGCGACAGTTGGTAGCCACCATCTTATGACTCCAAAGAAATTCCTGTCAGGAAAGGCCTCTAGGACTGAGGTGAAGAATTATTAGGGAAAAAGGGCACCTATCCCCTAGACCAACACCTTGAAAAATCTAGTGGACACGAAAATAAATAAATAAGGGTATGAGGGGCAAAAAGGGGACAAAATAAATAATAAATTGGAGGGACTACGCGAAAGGCCAGACAGGTCTAACACACGTCCCCCCCAAGTTGAAAGTGGGGAGAACTACCCAACCCCTTGGGAGTCCTCATCACTAAGGCGGAAATACCTGGAGAGACCGTCTGCATTGGCGTGGTCCACTCCAGGCCGATGTTCCACCCGGAAGTCCATTCCCTGTAGGGAGATGGACCATCTCAGCAACTTGGGATTCTCCCCCTTCATCTGCATTAGCCAACGAAGGGGTCGGTGGTCAGTCTGAACCAGGAAGTGCGAGCCAAACAGGTATGGCCGCAGCTTCTTCAGAGCCCACACCACCGCAAAAGCTTCCCTCCCAATGTCACTCCACTTCTGCTCCCGGGGAAGCAGTCTCCTGGAGAGGAAGACTACAGGCTGATCCAGGCCCTCTTCATTCAGTTGCGATAACACTGCCCCAATGCCATGTTCTGATGCATCTGTCTGGACAATGAACTCCTTGGAGAAGTCTGGGGCCCTCAGGACCGGTGCTGCACACATTGCCTGCTTCAGTTTTTCAAACGCTTGCTGACAAACTTTCGTCCAAACTACCCGTCGAGGTTGTTTCTTTGAGGTGAGCTCTGTGAGGGGCTCTACAATAGTGCCATACCCCTTTACAAAGCGACGGTAGTAGCATGTGAGGCCCAGGAAAGCTCAGACCTCAGTCTGTGTCTTGGGGGGTTCCCAGGCCATGATTGCCTCAATCTTTGCCTGCAGGGGCTGCACTGTCCCCCTACCCACCAAGTGTCCAAGGTACACAACCGACCCCTGCCCAATCTGGCATTTGCTGGCCTTGATTGTCAATCCAGCTTGTTTCAGGGCCTGGAGAACTGCTTGCAAATGTTGCAAATGGTCCTCCCAACTGCTACTGAAGACAGCAATGTCATCCAGGTAAGCAGCGGAGAAAGCCTCCATTCCGGAGAGGACCTGATTCACCAGCCGCTGAAAAGTGGCAGGGGCATTTTTGAGCCCAAAGGGCATCACGCAAAATTGGAAGTGTCCCTCAGGCGTGGAGAAGGCTGACCTTTCCTTTGCTCCATCTGTCAAGGAGATCTGCCAGTACCCTGAAGTGAGGTCAAAGGTACTTAGGTATTGGGCAGCTCCTAGCCGGTCAATTAACTCATCCGCCCTAGGGATCGGATGGGCATCAGTTTTTGTAACTGAGTTCAGTCCCCGGTAGTCCACACAGAACCTCAGTTCTGGCGTGGTGCCCGGTGGAGCGGCTTTTGGCACTAGCACCACCGGACTGGACCAAGGGCTGTTGGAAGGTTCTATAACTCCCAGCTCTAGCATCTTGGCAACCTCTCCATGGATGCTAGCTTTCACCTTGTCGGACAGCTGGTAAGTCTTTGACTTCACTGGTGGGCTGTCCCCTGTGTCCACATCATGGGTACACAGGTGAGTCCTTCCCGGGACAAGGGAGAACAGCGTAGAGTACTGATCCAGCACCTGGCGACAGTCTTCCCGCTGTTCAGGAGTTAGGGTGGGAGGGATAATCACTCCCTCCACTGACCCATCCTTTTCCTGAGACGAGAACAAGTCCAGGAGAGGTTCGCTTTGCGCTTCCTCTCCCCCATCAGTCACCATCATAAAGATGACCTCGGGCCTCTCATGGTGGGGTTTGAGTCGGTTGGCATGCAGCACCCATAGGGCCTGTTGAGGGGTCTTAAGGTCCACCAGGTATGTGGCCTTACCCTTCTTTTCCAACACTTCAAATGGGCCTGTCCAGCGATCCTGGAGGGCACTAAGCTCTCCAGGCTCCATCACCCACACTTTCTGGCCAGGCTCCAGTTCCACCTGGTTAGCATTGTGGTCATACCACTCTTTCATGACTGCCTGGCTGGCCTCCAAGTTGTCAGAAGCTTGCTTCCACAACTTCGCCATTTGGCTCCTGAAGGCCAGCATGTAGCTCACCACATCCTGGGGGGGTTTCCTGGGAGACTTTTCCCAACCATCCTTCACCAGGCTGAGAGGACCGCGTACAGGGTGCCCATACAGAAGTTCGAAGGGGCTGAAGCCCACTCCCTTCTGTGGCACTTCCCTGTAGGAAAATAGCAAACAGGGTAGGAGGACGTCCCATTTCCTCCGCAGGCTTTCAGGCAGACTTCTGATCATGCCCTTCAAGGTCTTGTTGAACCTCTCGACCAGTCCATTTGACTGGGGGTGATAAGGAGTGGTGAACCGGTAAGTCACTCCACACTCCTTCCATATTGCCCGCATGTAAGCTGACATAAAGTTGGTCCCCCTGTCAGACACAACTTCTTTGGGAAAACCCACTCGGGTAAAGATCCCCATTAGGGCCCTAGCCACCACAGGTGCAGTGACAGTCCTCAGAGGGATTGCCTCTGGGTACCGTGTGGCATGATCCACCAGAACCAGGATAAACCTGTGACCAGCTGTTGTCGGTGGATCCAATGGCCCTACAATGTCGATGCCCACCCTTTCAAAGGGGGTGCTAACGACTGGAAGTGGTTCCAGGGGAGCTTTCAGCTTCACCCCTGTTTTCCCACTGGCCTGGCAGGATACACATGTCCGACAGTAGGTGTTGGACGCCACTTTCATCTGAGGCCAGTAAAAGTGGAGGACAAGCCGAGCAAAGGTCTTGTCCTGCCCTAAGTGTCCTGCCAAGGGTATAGCATGAGCCAATTCCAGCAGAAAGGCTCCGTATTGTTGCGGGACTACCAAGGCCCTTGATGAACCAGGTAAGGGTACCTTGGGTTCACTGTAGAGGAGTCCATCCTCCCAGTAAATATGGTAGTGTCCCGTAACATCACCTGCTGCCTGCGCTTCAGCCTGTCGCCTCAGTCCCTCAAGGGTAGGGCACTCCCTCTGCCCCTTACAGAATTCCTCTCTGGTAGGCCCTCCCTCCACATGCCACTCAGCAGGGATGGGTAGGTCCTCTAGAGAGACTACTTCCCCCTCCACAGACTCCTGGTCCACCACCGCAGGTGGCCGATCTGTCACATGGGGTGTGGAAGCCGAAGCAGGCTCTTCCTGTCTTCGGGTCTGTCCCTTTTTGGCAGCGGGTTGGGCCATTGTTCCAGGCTCCATCCCAGGCGAACTCCCTCTCCGGGCAGTCGCAGACCTTGTGCTCACACAGGCCCAGTCAGGTGTACCCAGCATCGCAGAGTGCGTCCGGTATTCCACCTCTCTCCAAGCGTTGTGCTCCATATCATTCCCCAGCAGACAATCAACTGGCACGGCAGGGCTTACGGCAAGTCGAAGTGAACCTGCAACCCCTTCCCACTCAAAGGGAACCTCCGCCACGGGATAGTGGCCCATTCTGCGGTCAGCTATCGCGGCGGGGTGGAGTACATTGGGAACCACCTGCTCTGGAGACACCATTTGACTTCTCACCATAGTCATACTGGCTCCTGTATCTCTCAGAGCCTCCCCTCTCTGGCCATTGATGGTGATCCATTGCCCATATTTAACAGTATTTGGGGGCACCTGGATCTTAGGAACCATCTCCCGTTCTGCCAGGGACACTAAGGTGACACCCGCCCACTCACCCCCCTTATCTAAGGGCAACTCCTCCCCGAGCGCTACACTAGCTACTCCCGGTGGTTTTCCTCCGGTGGGAGGGGGTGGTCTCTTTGGGCATCTGACATCTCCCTTATAATGTCCAACACCACCACACTCGAAGCAGTGGAGAACCCTTGGCTGCTGGCTTTGGCCAGGATTAGGGTTCCTGGGCGGGTTTGCCTTAGGGGTGAAACCTGTTCCCTTTCCCTGGAAATTGTTTTGGGGACCTTTAGAGAAGTCCCTCTTTTTATCTCCCCCCTCCTTCTTCTGAGGGGCGCCCTGTCCGGCCTTTTGGGAATCCCCTCCAGTCCCCTTTGAGGACACCCGGGTACTTGCCCAGATGTCTGCCTCCTCTGCAAGCTTCCGGGGATTGGTCAGCTTGCTGTCCACCAGGTGTTGGCGCAGCTCGGGAAAGCATTTCTCGAGGAGGTGCTCTTTCAAAAATAGATCATACAACCCCTCATAATCCTTCACCTCACTGCCCTTTACCCAGCCCTCCAATGCCTTTCTTGCATAATCAAGGAAGTCCACCCAGTTCTGGGTGCTTAACTTGTGGCTCCCCCTGAACTTCTGGCGATACCTTTCTGGGGTAAGCCCAAACTTCCTGACCAAGGCTAGCTTCATGGTGGGGTAGTTGGTCTGCTCCTCTGGTTCCAAGGCCAGCAAGGTGTCCCGACCAGTAGGAGGCATGTACTTATACAAACCACCCCCCAGTGCTTCTCCTGCACCCCATGGGCTCTTAAGGAGACCTCATAGGCAGCCAACCATTTGGCTATGTCATCCCCTTGACTATAGCTAGCGATTAGGTCTTTAGGCAAATAGGGTCTGGACTCCCTGGCGGTTTCTCTGGATTCGCTGCCACCATTCATAACAGGAGAGGACCCCCGTTGCAGGGTCTGTAGTTCTAACTCTTTCAACCTGAACTCATGAGCCATCCTCCTCTCTTCCTTCTCCTGCTCCAGCTTAGCCAACTCCCATTTTAATTGCCTCATTTCCCTCCTGTCAGTGAGCTCTGCTTCAGTCAAGCTTCACCCGGAGACACTACTGCCCCCCTTGGAGTAGGACACTGGTCCTGGGAATAGGTTTTCCCCCTCTGTGTGGAATAATCCATCTATCTCCACAACCGTGTCCCGGTCTGTCCCTTCATCATCCTCCTTCCCTTCTTTGTGTGCTTCCACCCAAGCCCTTAAACTGGTCTGGAGTTCCCCCTTCCTGGCACCATGCTTAAAAAATACCCCCATTTGTTGGCAGAAATCTTTCAGCTGGGCCACAGAATAAGTGTCCAGTTTTTCCAGTGCAAATTCCATTTTGCAAAAGGCAATACAAAGTTATACACACAAGGAAATTTGAGTTGCAAGGGCAACCTGAAGCTACCTCCACCCCACCACCAGGAACACATTTGGAAAAAGCAAAAGTAAAAATTAGGAGGGCCGCTAGGAGAAAACTCCAGGTGTAGGCTAGTGGATTACACTAAATTACTACAGAGTAGTTGCAACCACAGTCAAGATCCCACCGCTAGACACCAACTTGTTGGAACCTAAAGATGTCAGGTCACCTAGGGTAGCCTGGCCTAGGGTAAGACAATATCAATAGAGGCACATGTGTAAAAGTTGCAAACCACCCAGCAGTAATTCAATGCAATATCACTCAAAAATGACGCCACACCAATGTGTTGGAAAAATATGGATTGCTTTATAAAAATAAATTGACTTTTCTCTTTCTTTTTCACACCATAATTTCTCCTGTTATTTCTTTTCCACTCTTAAAGTTGGACATGACATTTCACCGCTAAATTACATTTCCTTTGTCAATCACATATGGTTTCAGGCTTGAACTCTCTCTTACAGCTTTCTATCAGAGTTAATCAACTGGACTAGAGCAAACAGAACTCTGAGCACTTTACCCCACTTCAGTTCCCCCAATCGGTCATCAGTGTTTAAGACAATATCCCACTGATGACCCTGCTGCTTGGTTACCCATACAGTGCCCTGAAGAACTGGAAACAGGCTGGCTCTGGCAGCCCTAACCCAAGGAACCACCCACCTCTTCTACCAAAAGGGGATTTCTTGTTAACGCCCTCTATTAGGCTGGTTCTCTTGGCTGGTCAGGGACAGTGCCTCCTACTCAGAGGTTTTGGGCTTCCTCTGTTACTTAAAGCCCATCAACTCGTGGGCAATGCCAGATACAATCGTCACGAAGGTCTTTGGGGCTACACCCCTGCGCAGGAGGCAGGAAGTCTAAAAGTCACCTTGCTCGGGTTCGGTGTCAGGGACTCCGTCACACCACCTTCCCTGCACCCCTTCCTCTGAAAAAGGAAATACCCGTCCTTCTCTGGGGCTTTACCCAGGCAGGACGCTTACTTTGGCAGTCTTCCCCGCTCCTCTTGCAGGCACCGGGGAACCTCCGCACTCTTTACCAGTCCCGTCTCCCTCACGCTGCTGGGCCGCCCACAAGACTCTCCAACTCCTCTCCTCACCAGTCTCGTCGGACGCCCAGTGCGCCTCCGGACATACGCAGCTCACTGAACACCTCCGCTCCTCAGCCGCTGCCCACCTCTACCAGGCATGCGCGAGGGGGAGTAGCGGCTCTAGGATCGAGCCTGCTCCACTCTGGTGCTACGCCTTCTTCCGCCGAGCCGCCGGGAGTTCCTTCGGCCCTCTACTGGGCCTGCGCGGCGCACAGGACACCTTGACTCCCCTGGAGCTGCCCACTTACACACGCTGATCACCGCTTCGCGCCATAGCATGCGCAGAGACCGGATCCGCCGATCTCCTGCTCTGGCCACAGCTCCACCAGAATCCCTCGCCTCCACCTCACAGATTTTCCAACCGGGCAGGGAGATTCACTACCACTTCTCCGGGAGTCCGGTAAGGCCAAACAAAGGGAGAGGATTGAACTCAGTGTGCAGTGCCTTTAGGCTAGCAGGGGTCCAGGGATCTCCGCAGGGGGGGCCAACTGGAATCTCTTAGCTGCCTCACTCGGGTAACAGGATCCCAACAGAGGGTTTAGTTAGAGGCAAAGGGGGGGGCGTCTATCAGAAGAGGCTGTCAAACTTCCTGTATAACTAACTTCTCTCTGTGCGTCCACCTCCCCTCACCACCACCTTACTCCTCTCACTGTCTGAGCTACACAAAATGGCCTCCTGACCCCTACCCTTATTTAGCCTGTCCACACCGAGTCAAGTAGGTCCCAGAAGGTTCTGGAAGGCCCCAATGTTAGTCTATGAGGGCATTCTAGGGAATGGCAGTTGCGACAGTTGGTAGCCACCATCTTATGACTCCAAAGAAATTCCTGTCAGGAAAGGCCTCTAGGACTGAGGTGAAGAATTATGAGGGAAAAAGGGCACCTATCCCCTAGACCAACACCTTGAAAAATCTAGTGGACACGAAAATAAATAAATAAGGGTATGAGGGGCAAAAAGGGGACAAAATTAATAATAAATTGGAGGGACTACGCGAAAGGCCAGACAGGTCTAACAACAGGCATCCTCAAGTCCAGCTTAAAATATTTCAACTGAATGTGAGGTCATTGGTTAAACACTATATGGAAGTCTATGACCTCGTTTCAGAGGAGAGCTCGGACAGATTTTTTATATGTGAAACTTGGTTGAGGGATGATATGACAGCAGTACCTAATCTCGCTCTCCCCACGGGTTATTCCATCTGTACTATAAATAGGGACTCCAGGGGAGGGGGTATTGCGGTAATTTATAAATCTCATTAATCCTGCTGGCTCATTAAGGAAGACATTGTGGGCCGTGAATGCGCCCGCTTTAGGGTCCCGCACCTGACCCTCTCTGGACTTTTGGTCTACCGCCCTCCAGGGCCGGCTTCTAAGTTCATAGATGACTTTCTGGAGACTGTTAGCAAACTTGTTGTAGGATCTGCTAATTTTACTATCTTGGGAGACCTTAATCTCCATTTTGATCTCACTCATGATAATGCCATCTGCAGTCTATTAGCTGACCTGGATGCTTTACAGTTGGAGCAACTAGTGTCTGGTCCCACGCATATAGCCGGGCATCTACTAGACCCTATTTTTTCCAACATACAATCCATGAAGATCGAAATGCCTAAACCCATGGGATGGACCGATCATTCCTTGATAGAGCTGTCGCTATCGATCATAGAACCTTTTAAGTTAGACACAGGCAACCAGGTCTTTAGACGTCCATGGCATAAACTGAGGTTAGAAGATATTAATTCCTTTCTTATTGCCAACCCCCTGGGAGACTTGTCGAATCCAGAGGTGGGCTACAATGCGTTTTGTGACTGGTTCATGAAGGGTTTGGACACCTTCATTCCTTCAAGATGGATCAAGGGGCGCACCTCTAACACCAGTCCCTGGTATAATGATTCACTGAGAATTCGTAGGAAAGCTTGTAAGAAAGCCGAACGTGACTGGAGAAGGAACTATGCATGTGAGAAAAAATTAAACTATCTCGCTCAAATCAAGCTCTATCACAAATCTATCTGTTCTGTTCGCACGGCCTTTTATGCAAATGAAATAAGGTCAAGTTCTAATCCAGCAAAATGCATTTTTAAAATCTTTAAAGATCTTAGGAGTAAAAAAGCGGGTATGCCTAGTATAGTGTCCCCGCAGCAGTGTGATGAGCTTGCGACATTCTTTGTGGAAAAAGTTCAAATGATCTATCAATCCTTTCCACACACTTCTTTTCATCCCATACCCTCACCCCCTAACGATGGCCCTCGTTCGACCTTATCGGCAATCCTGATGAGGAATTTACCAGACTGAGTGGTAGAATTAAATCAGGCTCACCCTCTGATCCTCTGAGACCTTCTCAATTTACTGAGTCGCTCCCGATTTTCCGGGAGCCGCTTTGTCAAATACTTCATTCATCCTTTTCTACTGCTACTGTTCCGGTTTCATGGAAACAGGCTATGGTGTCACCTATTATTAAGAAGCCTACGCTAGACACTTCCAAACCCGAGAATTTTTAGATCTATATCTCTTCTCCCCTGGGTGACCAAGATCACAGAAGCCCATGTTAATAATGTGTTGTCTCAATTCTTGAGCTCCAATAAGATCCTGGACCCATCGTGGAATGGTTTCTGACCGGGCCATAGCACGGAAACAGCTCTGTTGGCTACCACTGAACATCTCCGGTCAATCCTTGATGCCGGTCAAAGTGCAGCGCTGTTTCTGTTAGATCTCAGCGCTGCCTTTGATACGGTGTCACATGGCATCCTTCTCCATCGTTTAGAGGTAGCGGGGGTCACTGGGTCGACCCTAAAATGGTTCAGATCTTTCTTGACAGAGAGATCTTTCCGAGTGTCCCCCCCCCGTTCCTCTTCCAGTCCCACTCCATCGGGCAGGGGGTCCTGCAGGGCTCAGCATTGAGCCCGTCATTTTTTAAATTTTTATGTCCAGCCTCTAGCTGCTGTCGCTAAACAGTGGGACCTTATTATGGTCTCGTATGCGGATGACACGCAGCTTGTTGTCACCTTAGCTGAGCCTCTACAACGGCCACCAGATTTAGAGATGGGATGACGGCGGTGGCCGAGTGGATGGCCAACAACTGTTTGCAATTAAATGCAAGCAAAACAGAGGTTGTGCTGGTTGGCAAAAATGTTACTCTCTGGAATGAACATTGGTGGCCGTCTCTCCTAGGAGTCATGCCCATGCCCAAGGCAGTGGTAAAGAATGTGGGTGTCTGGATGGACTCTACTCTTAGTTTCCAGACCCACACAAAGAAAGTTGCTGCTACTTGTGTCGGTCTGCTACGAGGTCTTAAACCTCTTCTGAAATTTTTGACCGGTCAGTACGACAGCTGATTGTGCAAATAACTATACTATCGCGTTTGGATTATGCAAGCTCCCTGCTTTTAGGGGCCAATAAAGCGGTGATACTTCGGCTGCAACGGGTTAAAAACTCTGCAGCTAGAATACTGGTGGGTCTTCCTCGCTCCTGTCCTGTGGGGGCTACTATTTGAGGGCTACACTGGCTTCCGATGGAGAAGCAGATCCATTTTAAATCATTATGTCTATCCTTCAAGATCGTGAAAACTGCCAGCCCGGCGATACTGAGAGACTTCTTGATCCCTTATGTCCCCCCTCGACAGCTGCGCTCGTTGGGGCAACACTTGGTGATGGTCCTTCGAGTTAAACTATGCCGTGTAGGAGGGCGCTCGTTTTGCTGTCTGGCCACTAAGTTATGGAATTCGTTGCCTGTACATATTCGAGGTATGGACGGCTAGCTCGCCTTCAGGAAAGCCATTAAAACTTTCCTCTTCCCTTCAGTGTAGTCTATTGGTTCCGTGACGTTTGTTACGACCTTTCCTGCTGTGTGTGTTATTCGATCTCTTGCAGCGCCGGGACGCCCCTTTGCTGGGGCAGCTGTGCGCTATAGAAAATCACTTAACATAACATATGCGTTAAGAGGGTGTTCCATGGGTGGCAAGTGTGTGTACCCATGCAACCACCCATGCGATTTGACACAAATCCCTATCTACTAACAAATGTAGACAGGGATATGAGCAAAAACCTTATATCTACTCGAGGCACGCATAATGGAGAAGAAATGTTTCAATTTCACCATCATTTTCCCACTTGGCATGCCTGCGGTGTTGTCCAGCACACATACAAAGTGGGAAAAGTATTAAAACGTAGCTTTGCACTGGAAGACTCCCCTTCCAGTTCAAAACCTATGCTTTTAGTACATATAGCGCTGTTTTTCACTCTCCCTTTCACGCAATGCAGTGCACAACAGTGCATTAACTCAGATTGCTGTACTGCGGTGCGTCGCATTTTAGCAAACTTCCCCCCAGGTGTCTTTGATGTTATCCACAAATGTTAAATCCATGTCACGCCTCTTCCACGCTGCTCCTCCCCAATTGTTCATGTCATGTTTTCCTTCCTTTGCCTTCTGCTGCACTACACTACACTCTCCCCTATGGAATGTTAGTTTTTTTTTGCCCTCCCTGCTGCACCCCATTTCTTTCTTTTATTCACCTACCTTGCACTGCTTTCCAATTATCTGAAGCACTAGGAGGGAGCAGGTCTGACCAGAGAATGAAGTGGCAGCATACACCTGATATTCCTCATGGATGGATTGGAATGCACTGGCAGCAGTAGTGTGCACGTACAGAGCACCCATGCAACCCTTTGCACCAGCAGCAGGATTGTGCACATACACAGCAACCATGCCACCTTATGCAAAGACAGCAAGAGTGTGCACATACACAGCAACCATGCATCCTTATGCACTGACAGCAGGAGTGTGCACATATACAGCTCTTGGGCACTCTTAGGCAACGCTAGATGGAGTGTGCATACACAAAGAGCCCCTGCATCCTTACTTTTTGAAGAAGTGTGCATGTACACAGCACACAGGATTAATTTTGATCTGACAGCAGGAACATGCATACATACAGCACTCATAAATCTGCATGCACTGGCAGCAGGAGTGTGCTCATTCACAGCACCCATGCATCCTTACGCATTGACAGCAGGAGTGTGCACATATACAGCACTCTGGCGCTCTTTGGCGATGGTAAATGGAGTGTGCATACTCACAGAACTCCTGTATCCTTATGCCCTTTTAGAAGAAGTGGGCATATACGCAGCACACTGGATTCATTTTGACCTGACAGCAGGAACATGCATGTACACAGCTATCAGAAATCCTCATGCACTGGTAGAAGGAGTGTGCACATACACAGCACCCATGCACCCTTATGCACTGGAAGCAGAAGTGTGCTCATATACAGCTCATGGGCACTCTTTAACTACGGTAGAGGGAGTGCGCATATACACAGAACCCCTGGATCCTTATGCACTTTTTGAAGAAGGGTGCATGTACACAGCATACTGAATTCTTTTTTACCTGACAGCAGGAATAAGCATATACACAGCACTCAGACATCCGCATGCACTGGCAGCAGGAGTGTGCACATACACAGCACTCGGGCACCCTTATGCACTAGAAGCCATACAACCAATCACTACAATCCATACAGTTCTTAAGTGACCCGGTATTTCAGTATAGCCATCTACGTTGGGCCACTTTGGGTTTAGAGCAGGTCACAGTGCCACTGACAACGTATTTGCTCTGACCATGCTTGCATTATGGGATAGTCGGAAAAAATAGCTCCTGTTTAGAAGAGATGTGGCGCAGCGGCCAGGGCAACTGACATTGGAACCCAGGGGCTCGTGGTTCGATCCCCGGTGCTGGCGGCGGATCAGCCCAGCACCATGTGACTTTGAGAAATAGCTCACTTACTCTTCCCGACGGCCCCCACCCCCAGCGCCTTGACACCTTCGGGTAATTGTTTGCGCTTTACAAATACTGGACATTCACATTTTACATTTAGTGCTGGGCATGCATTACAAATCCACATTTGATAAGGTAGACAGAAGTACGTTCACAAACATGGGTCAAAGAATATCCACAGACAATACCAATTCCTTTAAATACGGCTGTCCATTGGCTCCTCGTCTTTTGAAGTTACTTTTGTCTGATTCGCCAGCGCATCTTAAACTGTCCAATTGATTTTCTCCAAAGAGAGATGGAGACGATGGCTCCCTACTTGTGTATGTGGATGACTTAGAGCCTCATTTAAAGTTTGGTATAGGGATTCTCCATCACAAATGTGGCTGATATCCCATTCATTATGTTACTAGTGCATTTTATCCCATAGCATCAGTAATATGGAGGACGGGAGACCAACCACATTTTGATGGAGTATCCTTCCATCAAACTCTAAATAAATATATAGTATATAAATAAATAGTGTTAGTGAGCCATCCCTCAGCTGGATTACAATGGAAATAACCATTGCAAAGCAGTCATTACAACGCACTACCTTTACAACACAGTCATTACAACGCAACATCCTTTACATCGCATGCCATTACAACACAGCCATTACAGCGCATGTCACTATAACACATACCATTACAACGCATGCCATTACACTTACCCTACTGTTGCACTCACTGGAGTAGAAATAGTAATTTTTACCCCTACACTATCCAAGACTTACCCTACTGTTGCACTCACTGGAGTGGGAATAGTACCCCTATACTATCCAACACTTACACTACTGTTGCCCTAAAAGTATTATGCGTTGTAATGGTGTGTGTTGTAATGATATGCTTTGTAAGTGAATGCGTTGTAAGTGTAGTTTCTAAAAATCCATTGTGATGACATGCCTTGCAAAATCATGCGTTGTAATGGAAGTTGCGATGTAAAATCCGCGTTGTAAAGGCATGCGTTGTAAAAGTTTGCGTTGTAATGTGTCCTATTCGATTACAATGAGGTTTAAGTATCAACAACAACAGAAATTGCTCAGTGATGAATTTGGAAAAGACATGGTCACTTGCTGTGCAAAATGGGGGCGGGCAAGTAACCGCGCTTCACAGCTCAGCTGATAACTCTTTCCCAAACCCCTCAAAAATTATGAATACAAGCATTCCAGCTCCCTTTACATGTGCAGATTGACTCGTTACAAGTTTACATTTCTTTCAGGTAAGCAGGCACCCTGGCAAGAAGGCTTGTTTAGCTGTTTGCCCACCTTCAGTTTCACAGCAAAGATGACTCCCTGCCTTACACTGCAGCTGAAGCATTTCCGCTCTCAGAATTAACCTTCCTGGGACAGTTATCTTTTCATAGAAAGTAGGGGAACCGTTTTCCTCAAATTAAAAAAAGTATGGCCACATTGTGCCCATCCGATCCCGCCCACTGTGACCAATGCTTGGATGTGTGGTGACTCCCATAAAGACGAAACCATTAGCAACCCTGTGGTGCATATGTTACAACTGCTTATTTAACCCATTGCGTCTTTTCTCCTTTCTCTCTGAGTATTTTATTTTTTGCCGATTTTACACAGCAGTGGCAAAAAAGATTGGCAAAACTTCTATGGACTCGGCAAATGCGTGTGTAGCAATTGTATTATACTCCAGAATGGCAATTCCAAATCCACTTAATGAGGACATTATCCCCATTTTCCATATTTTTTGGCAGTCTATCAAAACATTTTACATCACATCCACACCTTCTTTTAGGGAATTCACCAATCTGGAATTCACAGAATAGTTATATTTCGGGAGGGGCGTTCCGGTGCAATAACTCCTCCTAAAAGTGGTTGAGTGAAATCTACAAGATTGCACTCAGTCACTTTTAAGGCCATGCTGCGTCAAAACGCTGCGCCTGCTTGAAGCAGGCGTAAGGATTGACGCAGCATGTTAGGCATAGGAGCACCCGGAGCCTTGTTGGAGCTGCGTCGCACTTGCGACGCGACTCCAGCAATTCGTCACCTTTACAGCAGCAGATGCGTCACACATCTGCCTACTCTTGCCCCATGGTGCGCCACATTGGAAATGTGGTGCCTCAATGGTGGCGCAAGAGGTGTCTGCCGTGACGCGCAATAACTGGCGCATCCCTGCTGATATGCAGGGATGCGCCAGTTATTATAAATCTGCCCCATTGAATGCGCACTCACAGATTTGGCGAAAGGTTGCATGACTCACCCCATTCAGAGCACCTTAATTTGGAACTACCCATTGACTGTCTGGTCACATTAGTTCTACAAATAGCCACAAGATCCAACAGTCGTGTCAGTAGACATAGGCCCCCGCAACCCCCGCGGTGCAGCCAGCCCCCAAGCTCCACGTGGTCCCCTCAGCACAGTACCCTGGCTGGAGAGCTCCTGATTGAGTCTGGAGGGGGTCCCTCCACGTACCTCGCAGGGGGCCCCATAACGTTTTGTTGCACCACTGAGTCGTGTAATGTAAAATGATGGGGCCTCCTGCGGAATGTAATGAGGGGCCCCTGAGCTTCCCATATCCCACAGATAACCATTGACCTTGGCCTGAATAGGGCCCTGCTGAAGGGGTTGGGGGCCCCTGAGGGGTGTGGGGGCCCCACTGCCCAGCAGGGGCTCCAGAGGCTTGTGGTAGGCCCCTACAAAGCATAGGAATCACCTTCCTTCAGGAACACTTACCATTGGCCCAAAAGAGCCTGCATCCAATGAGCTCTACAAACGTCAAAAGGCCAAGGAATTGACAAGTCCTGTGCTGTACAAAAACAGTGCAACGTGAGATCACATTGCACAGTGGGTCTCCACTAGCTTAATTTTTTGTTAATATTGTCTTTTGTCTTAACTGCACCCTTTTCGAGTTTCCTTCTTGCTATCACTTTACAAGTATGTCATTTTGGACGAACTCACTGTTGCTCTTGGTTCATGTCTTGTAAAGAGAACATGATGCCCCACACCCACCATAAAAACTGCAGAGCAGCTGTAGGACCATGGCCTTGCTTGAACTATGTGCGTGTTAATAAATGCTATTTCCTTCTGTGCTGAATGACAGTCGAGGAGTTTGGTATGGATGGCTTATGTTGAGTGGGCTTTGGTGCTGGAGACACCCCCTTAAGTTTAAATCTGGTCTAAGTGCACGAATTACAGATTCCACTGCCTCACCCTCTACTTAGCCTTTATTTAGCATCCTTTTTCATCTGTCTCTTCAGGTTGCCATAAATTAGCAGTGTTTTCCTGATGAAAGTTCTTTCGCTGAACCATAATCTTTTAATCCCCTTTCAAACAAAAAAAGGAATTTCGGAATTTCTGTACTTTTGTGCTAACATTGGCATCTGCCCTTGGCTTTCAAGTTGATGTGCCCTGCATCTGCTACTCTGCCTGGCACATGGGTCCTTCACTGTGTTTTACATGCATAGGGGAGACAAAGAAGGCGGCTCAGCTGCCAGAAAGCAACAGCTAACCATCTCTCAAAGCAGAATTGTGCATGGCTCCTGGGCACTGGCAAAGTTTTTGTTACACCAGCAGTCTTGCATAATTTTGTGAATTTCGTGTTATGCTTGTAGCACAAAATGTTATCACGGGAACAACGGGAGCAACAAGAATGCAAGCAGCTGTTGCGGACGGCACTTATGCTTTTTGCACTACATTTTAGCAAGAAAGGTGTTCGTACATCATAAATGAGCATGAGAGCATATTTTGTGCTGCAATATTGCGATATATGCTGGCTTTGCATTATGCATAATTTTGCGTAAATTCACATAATTGCATACGTTTGCATAATTTTTTGCATAATTTCACATATTTACGCAATAGCAAATTACGCACTTTGCACACCCACCTAAGCTATGTGATTGCTGTATGGCAATATTACAGCTTTTCCTTTATATGTATGTATGCATGTATATGTATGTCTGTACGTATGTGGTAAGTATATAGCTTAAACCCAGTGGAAGCCAGTGGAAGCGGGTTGAAAGCGGAGATACTATGCGAGTATGACACTATGCATAGGGAGCTGGGTTCAAAGAAAGGAAGTGGACTATTTTTTGCACCAAACTGCAGTGTTTATTTGAAGAGGAGAGTGTCTGACTGCCTATATAACCCTGAGGTCTACACTCGCCTATGCAGACAGGTAGCTATTTTGTAATGACGTATGTTTCCATGCCAAACCTTCAAGCAAACACCTAAGTCTGTCATTAGCATCCAACTTTGAAAGGAGACTGTCATGGCACATAAGTATAACATGGACACCAACGTAACTAATTACGTGCAAGAATAACTCAAGCTGTCGTAGTAGTTGATCCAGCTAAGAGAAAAAGAGAGAAAGCCCCCATTCATCATTTCTGTGTGTGTCATAATTTCTAATTCTAATAAAAATACAGTGAACACGATTGCACTTTCCTATATTTCTCTGTGAGCTGGGGCATATGTCACACACTGTGTGGTTTCTCTACTTTTCAGTTCAGTCCTCTAGGTGTAAAAACAGTGGCATGTTTTCCTCTTCGTGTGAGAAGTGGATAACGAGTCAACGTGGAAAGGTGTCTGTAAGCGTTTTTCCCCTCCAAGATGTAGGTGGAAAAACAGTAAGTGTTGGTGTGAAATTGATTTTCCATTACATTTCATAGGCAATTGAAGTAAATGGTCCGTAGACTGTAATGGAAGCTGTCTGTTCTCAGGTGCTCATGTATTTAATCGAAGATGACGAGAGAAGGTATTTATTTATGGCAGTGAAAATACATGTGGCCCAATAACATGTTAATTAGTTCAGCTGTACCTATAAACACACACTCACACATGAGTTACTACAATGCAAAGGTTTAATTCAAGTTTATTAAGACACTACGGCAAGATTAACTCGAGAAAACCACTGCTCCCCTGCTCCCTCACAGATACCATGACCAATTACTTTATACAGGAAAACAACTCTCCTAAAAAGTCACAGGCCCACTTCAATGCGATTTTAACTTACTGAACAAAATGTAAACATTTGCATCTTGGATTTTGTTTCTGTTCTACGAATATACATGAAAAAATGCTACAACATAAACCATGTATTTACCACCAGTATTGAGGCAGGGGAGGGACGTCATGACCCACTTGAGGCTTCACCATTTGTGAATCGAGGCACCTTTCCACATTCAACACTGGCAAAATTAGCTTATCATACTTTCTCTCTCTCTCTCTATATATATATATATATAGAGAGAGAGAGAGAGAAATATATATACACCAGTGCTTGAAATGGAAACAAATAAGTGCAGGTACTCTGTACCAGACAACCTGCTTGTTTCTGAGAAGTGCTGGTACTCTACAATTAAAAGTATTAAGTCACCCTTGAGATGTGCCGGTACACTCTCTCTCAAAATGACAAGGTGCTGGTACTCAGTAACGGAGAGTACCGGCCCATTAAAGCACTGATAACCACGCACACACACACACACACACGTGATTTTCACACATACACATACATAATTTATTTAGAATAATACACATGCCAGGTTTCATCTCCTCCACAGCTACTGTAACTCTTGCTGCTTGTATGCTTATCAATACTGCTATGTGCTAAATAACCCAGTCAGATGCAAAGACAATAAGATGTAAGTACACATGTGTGACTCACCTGTGCTTCTGTTCATTTAAAATATAAAGGTTAGTGTCATGGGCTGCCTACCCTCTAATATGGGTTGAATAGCTAATTTGGGACTTTCCCCAGTGAGCAGTGAAACGCTCATTCAAGGAAATTACTTTACTCTTGTAGTTTTGGCTATAAGCTGCTATAGTGGTCTTGCAAGGCTTTTATGATCCATACATAGAAAGCAAGACAGCAGGTCAGTCCCTCTCCGTCACTGATTGTTGTACATGTCATTCACATAATGGCCAGCCCACACTGAGCCACTGGTGGATTGTGACTGTCTTTTTGACTCATGGCGTTTTGTAGCCATTGGCACTGTATAGGCCTGTGTGGTCGATGTTTCTTCCAGGTTGCGGCATCGTGCTTGGTTCCTTGCTGTAGACATCTTCAGCTCTAGCCCTCCTCTGGTGGTTTGGCCAATTGATAATAATTGTAAGGCTTCCCCAACTTACAACCCAACACCCCGTCAACAATGTTGCGGCAGCAGGGTCTTTCATACAGCAACTGTTACTCAAGGTTCATGGGTCTGATCCGACTGATAGGTGGGCATAACATTCCCCTACCCTCATTCCACTTTCCCCAGATCTTTGTCTCACATACCGCCCTCGTCACCTGCATACACCAGTCCATGTTTGTCTTCCGCTCCCTTAGTGTCGGGGCTGACGTGGCTCTCCAGTTTCTAGCAATATTACGTTTGGCCACCATAAAGCCCATCTCACCCGGAGCTGGTCCATGGTGGTCTGGTCTGTCTCCTCCCATATATTAAGTAGACACCATTTTGCAGTGGGCGTCATGTTCCCTTTAGGCGCAGATAGATTGTTGCAGAGTAGTCCCCTAATTTGGAGGGTTCTAGCATCTTTAGGGCTTGAAGGCTCCTTCAGCAAGACAGTTCCTTAAAGTCTCTAAAGAAGCAGTCGAATAGTTGGCCCCATTGTTTAGTAGAAGCTTTTTACTCACCTCGTGGGTATTTCAACAATTTCCCCATGCTTAGTCTTTTGATCCATTTATATTCAGAGGACAAAAGTTGCTATTCCCAAAAGCCTTAGATGGTTTATGTGGCTAGTGTTAAGTCTAAAAAATCTATATGTGAAGAGGCCCATCACAGGAAATTGAGCAATTGCTCTTGTGTACCACTGTGTACCACAGTTTGCGGGACCAACACATTTACTATTTTGGATTTAGTGATGTTAATCCTGAACCTCAAAACATTTTTTTCACAAATAAACATGAAGCTCCTTGAGCACATCTTGGAGGGAGACAATGGGGTTAGAGATAGGAGGGCATCGTCGGCAAACATGGTCACCTACAACGTTTTTGGTTTTCCCAAATATGCTGTGCTAGTGATTCTAAAGATAGGGCAAACAGGAGGGGGGAGGAGGGTATCTCTGTTGTGTGCCTTGGTCAATACCCACCCAATCAGAAAATAGGTATCTAGTCTGGAATTTAGCCAGAGGGAATTGCTGGTCTGCGAGCAGCAAGGAAATAAAGTTGTCCCTAAAATCACCTCTCATACGACATCTGTCATAAAGTCCCAGTCAACCCTGTCAAATGCTTTCTAGGTGTCTAGGGTGGCCATGATAGATTGTTTAGTTTCAAAGCTTCAATATTGAGAAGGTGAAGGGCCCTTGATGTGTTGTCACTCGCTTGTCACGCTTGTATTAAGCCCGACTGATCAGGGTGTTTCAGATTTTCCATTAGGGGCTGGAGCATCAGGGTGGCAATTTTGGTAAGTATTTTGGCATTGTGCTGAGGAGAGAGATGGTACAAGTCACATTTATATTTTTTTTAGGTTTAAGTTTCAGGGCTATGTTGGATTCATTCATGGTGGGGGTGAATCTACCGTCGATTATCTCCTGAAAGACCTTGAGAAGTACAGGCAATACTAGAGGGCCAAAGCATTTGTAAAAGACTGCTGTGAGCCCTTCAGAGCCTGGCGCTTTGGAGGGTCATATCTAATCTCTGACCTATATCTAACCTAGGATTTCCTCCTTCTCCAGTGGTCTATAGAGGATCGCCCTATCTGAGCAGCTCAGTTTTGACAAACGGGCTCCTGTGAGAGTCTATAACTGTGGAGGTCTGTGTGTTCATTCTCATATGGCTGTGAGTAGAAAGTGTGAATGCATGTTCTTTTCTCTCTGTCACCTGTCTATAGAGGCCCTTGTGAGGGACTGATCTCTGATATGGTGGCCTTAGCACTGCAAGCTTGTAGAAGGTTCAATAGCATTTTGCCAGATTTGCTACTGTGTTCATATTATTTATTATCGAGTTGAGTCAGTAGGTATGCCAACCTATCGGTCTCGAGGGTCCATAGCTGGCCCAGAACTGCGAGTATTTTCCTTCACACTTTAGTGGATTGGGTGTTCTCGAATTCTAATTCTAGTACCCCTAGTTCCTCACATTATTTAAGCCACAGATCCTATCATAATTTCTGGATGCAGGCAACCTCAGCTATAAAAAGACTCTCGAGGATGCCTTCACGTCATCCCAAAGGGTAGCCACAATCACTTCCCCCATATCATTATGAAGGAGGTAGTCCTCAATATCCTTCTTCCCATTATTGACTGTCACCGGGTCTTTCAATAGAGGTCTTGAAGTTGCCAAGCCCCTGCAACTCTGGGCCCCCAGGATCCTATGTCAGTCAAAGTATGGGAGACCAGGCGTGGTCAGAGAGTGTGAAAGTGTGTTGGGCAGAATCTGGTAAGTTGAGAAGGAGGAGTTTATCTAAGACTATGTAGGCAAGCCCAAAGTATGTTTTTTGAGCCCCCATAAAAATGAGAATAATCCTGAGTAAGAGGGTGGTGGGTCATCCTAGCATCAACCAGTCCCAGTTCTTCCAGCAGAGTCCTACCGGTGGGCTATATGGCTGTTGGACTGTGTCAACTATGGGGTCAAGGACCAGATTGAGATCCCCCCCCATCAATCAGAGCCATGTTTGACCAGGCTGCCAGAGTATGTTTAACATCCGGACGGAAAGACTCTTTGTGCAGTTTGGGGAAGAAGACAGAGGATAGGGGAAGGACTCCCAGAGAGCCATTTATAGCTACCCATCTCCCACTTGCATCTAGGAGGGTTCTCTCCACCATGCAGTGGGCAATGTCGATTGACAAGGATGCCCACACCAGTATTCCATGGATTTAAAGCAGGAGTTGTCTATGGTGGTAATCAATATGGCATTCAAAGGATAAACACATATTTTGCTGTCTTGCGGGCTGATCTTGGGATGTGTTAGTGACCAGTATGATCTAATGAGAAAATAAAGTTAAACCTGGAAGCTTTCAACGTCAGCATACACATGTAACAACCGGAGCACCAAAAACATAAGATTCAAGACGTCAGTCTATTTTTAACCCAAGAATTATATTGACAAGAAATGTGAACTGTGGAAGTTTGAGTATATTGGGAACAACCCTGAACTCCTTGATATTATGTATGATTCAGGGGGAAATCTGTGAGAAGAAAAGGGGTATGGACTTTTGGACTTTTGAGCAACTGAGATTTGCAATGATTTTAAATATGATTTTATTTTTGCTAAATCAGTTTGGTTTATTTCAGCAAGACTTGTAGTTTCTTTAAGTACTGAGAAGAGCTCTTAGCAAGGAGCTTAATTTATGTCAGAGAATCCTAACTCATTTTGTTTTTATGTGCAAACTATTAAGTGGATGGCATTAATGGTAAAGGAGGGTGAAGTAGTCTGACTTTCTTCACCAGGATAAGCATCATTTGAGTCATGGGGGCCTTGTTTAAGTCTACTGCCTCTGCTATGGTTGCCCCGGGCAGTGAAAATATGCAACTGGAGGACTAGCCTTATAAAGGGTCTTCCTGCCACTTCATTAAAGGTGATAGCCCTATGCCTGACAGTCCACTTCCTCTGATTTACCACCTGCAGAGCCATTTTTAAATGCTACCTACTGTCAATCAGATTCCCAACACATTGCAATGAAGTGAGGAAACATTTTGGCTGGGCAGGCGCCCTTGGCTATTTTGGGCAGGGCTCCCACAATGCCAAACCCTAAAGGAAGCCCGCAATCTTCTACATTTAAAAGAACGCCATCACAGTAGTTCCTTTCAATTTACCGAAAATTTGAAGGACTGGTGCCATCAGTTTTGATGGCCAATCACCAACATTTTAACATGTTTTTGACTTTTAGAAACAAACTCCAAAAGGAAAAAACAATTGTAGTTTTCTGTGTCGCATGACCAGGTTTTTATTGGTGCGGATAGACAGGGAAAAAAAACATTACACGTTCTCCTTTAATAGGGCAGGCAATGCCCTTCCTCCGACTGCTCGTGCACCCTTGCTGGCTCTGGTGATGGAAAACTTAAAGTCTGCCTGCATCGGCGAGCGCAAGGTAAGTGTTTTTATTTTTTTTATTTGTGTTTCCCTCGTCGTCATCTATTGCCCCCCCCCCCCCCCCCCCCGCCCCCCCCAACACTCTTACCTGCACGGGCCCCGCCTGGCAGTAGTAAGCTTGATTCCAACGTTTCACAATGATCATAAGAGCAAACAATAAAATAAGCTCATCATTAAAATTACAAACACAATAAAAGATGAAGATCATATATATTCCCAAAAGCATAAAATTATTTAATAATGAATTCATCATCCAAACACAGTTGTATGGTTAATACAATCTTTCAATTTAAAAAATCAAAACATTAACCCCCAAAAATATGAAAATGAATACATACACAATTAACCCCTTGCATGCCGTCAGGCGTCACGGTGGGCGTGTGCGGAAGACAGCCGTGGGCAATCCGAATCCCGCCCACTATTCAAATCGCCCGCACATCGCGAAAATGTGCGCCGCATGCAAGGGGTTAAAAGGCTAATTAATTCCAACATGTAGAGCATTTTTAAGAAATATACAAACATGACCACGAATCACAGGGGTGCTCAACCTCTGCAGATATAATAGGGCCAACGTATACTTATTAAAACCTGACCCTTGTAGGACAGGGATTAAAATACGCCTGGTAAAACGAAAATAAAACCCACAAAAAATGTCAAAGTGAAGCAAGCTTTCATCACATTGGCAAAGAAGGATAGATGCACGATCAAATTGACCAATCCGAAAACATAGCTGCCATCTTATAAACTTTGAACGAAATCTGGTTAGAAGGGACATGTCCCAAGTGCTGGTTATGAAATCTAGATAGGGATCCAGCCTCACGGTGGTTTGAATCAGGACATATTCCTTATTCTGGTTTTTTGTAAGTTCCACTGACTCCCGCTTACTGCCATAAAGGATTTCTTTACCAACAATCTTTCATCTTTGGGAATACCCCAAGGGTCAAAATTGTAGATGGTCTGCCCAATGTAACACGTCTTCCCGACATATTTTAGCCAATGGATACCATGTCCCCTGGCACAGAATAAGCAGTCCTCTATGATATCTCTGTTAAGCACAGCCAGAGCATTGCTCCAGACTGAGCACCACAGCATCAAAGGGGCAAGATTAATGTGGTCTTCTACATACTCAAGCCCCAGTTCCTCATGCAAAACAAATGATGGGCACTGGGCTGAAGGTCAAGTAGTCTTCTACAGACTCTATTCTCTTTGGCCTGGAGCCCCAGGACTTTTTTAAATACTCATAGACCTGACCCATATGTCAAGACAGGGATTCACTTCCTTCTATAAACCTCTAGAGAGGGAGCAATCGACTTCTTATCAATACTAGAGGCTAAGGCCCCCATTAGGATGACGGGCGGACTTTGTCCGCCTGCCATCCTATCGGTCTTTGGGACAGCCCGCCATAAGAGCGGGGGTCCCGTGGGGGGCATTAGGATGTGCCCGCCACAGTGGCGGGCACATCCTGCATTTTTATCATTGTGGCGGGCGGTGCTCTCAGCACAATATTAAAAATGCATTTATGCATTTGCATGAACAAAACGGCAGGCACCGCGCGGTGCCTGCTGCTTTGTCTATGCAAATGCACGGGGGTACCACAGGTACCCCCAGTGTGCACCCCCCACCTCTCCTTCACTCTGGGGGCCCACAGGGGGCCACCAGAGTGAAGACCGCATGCCTTTCCGTGGCGGCATCGCCGCCGCAGAAAGGCATCTAAGCAAGCACATCCTGATATGGCTGGCGGTGTCTATTAGACACCGCCACCATATTAAACCTTTTCCGCCCGGTCGCCTTGCGACCGGGGCCGAAAAGCGGCGGATGGTCTTTCTGTCCACCGCGGTCCCCCCGCCATCCTAATATGGCGGAGGGGAATTTAGGTGCGGATGGTGGGCGGATTGCCCCCGCCAAGCTGGCGGGAGCTACCGCCACCCTGGCGGGGGCAATCCGCCCCCATCCTAATGGGCCCCTTAGTTTGCACGAAACCCAACACTACTCTCAAAGCATTTAATAGCCATAGTAACACATGGGGACCAACATCCTTACATATAAAAGGTAACCCACCAAATAAGAAAACTCATAAACTCTTGAGATCGGGTTCTCACTGTTAGACCATTCATCCTTAGGGTGGTCTTTCCCAAGACTTTTTGCATTTTACCTACTGTTTTTGCTGATTCTTTTTGTTGGCCTTAGGACGGTGAGCACTTTACCACTGACAACCAGTGCTAAAGTGCACATGCTTCTCCCCTGACCATGATGACATTGGTGTATACTTGATTGGCATATTTGATGTATTACACTTCCGGATGGAGAATTCCTGATGCATGCGCCCTCGGTGATTTGATGTCTCACTTTTTGTTATGAAATAAATACAATTGGTAAGTCCCATGTCAAGTGGTATATCATATACCCAGGGCCTGAACTTCAAATGCTACGATTGAGCCTGCAGCACCAACTATGCCACCCAGATAAGTAGCATTTTAAATCTGTCTCTAGCCTGCCTCTGCAGTGCTTGTGTATGCAGTCTACTGCCACTTCGACTTGGCATTTAAAACTACTTGCCAAGCCTAAAACTCCCCTTTTATTACATATAAGTTGCCCCTGAGATAGGTCCTAAGTAATCCTAAGGATGCTATTGTAAACAAAAGGTAGGACATGCACCTTTATGTATTGCATGTCCTGGTAGTGACAAACAGCCTATATCATGCTTTACTACTGCAAGGCCTACTCCTCTCACAGGCTAATATTGTGAATTCCTTAATACACTTTTCAGCTGTAATTCCTGATCAGAGATGAGTATCTTTTCATGTTTCATATTTTTGGAATGGGTATGATAAATCCTTTGTACTGGTGAAGTTGGATTTAACGTTACGGTTTTATGAATGCCACGGTTTTTTGAATGCCACTTTTAGAAAGTGGACATTTCTCTGCACTTTCTGCTCTGTGTGCCTGACAGCCTGTCTCCAATACATGTCTGGGGTGGGTGACAGCTACACTTTGTGTATCCCCTCTAGACAGCCACAGCACAGGAAGAGTTGGTTTGTCTGAGTACCCATCTACATGCATCTGCATTCTAATGGCCTTGCCTGTACAGGCAAGGGTTCTATTTTCTCTCTTTCACTATTTAACCTCTTCATGGAGCCCCTCACCCTGATTCTAAAGCAAGCAGGTATCAACTATCACCTCTATGTGGACGATATCGAACTTTACTATAATATCAAATCCCATGCAGACATTCTGCACCTCATTGATTTCCTGACTAAGATTCAACAATGGTTCCATCTCAACCACCTGAAACTCAACCCTAAAAAAACAGAAGTCATTCTCTTTGCCCCTAAAAACAACCGGCTCCCAATTCAACATTGGATCTCTGACCTTAAAGCTCTCAACTGCTCCGTGTCCACGTCCAGTTCAGTCAAATCTCTCGGAATAAGCCTTGGCCACTACATCAACCTTTCTCCACACATAAAAAACGCAGCTAAAGGCGCGCTCTTCTGCCTACATCACCTCAAGAAAATCAAACCCTTTTTTCCTGTCGATGACTTCAAATCTGTTTTTCAATCACTAGTACTCTCCAGATTGGACGATAGCAACGCCTTACTCTCAGGAACGCCTAAAATCCACCTTGCCCCAATCAAGTCAGTCCTCAACCTCGCAGCTAGGCTTTTTTCTGATTGCAAGAGGTTCGATCACATCTCCCCCATCCTCAAAGATCTCCTATGGCTTCCCATCGAAGGCAGATCCACCTGCAAGAACGCGTGCATTACACATAAAGCCCTGCATCTTCAAACCCCTCTGTAACTCTCACAAAAACTTCACAAAGTGGGCTGCTCCAGAGAACTGAGGAGCACCAATACCCTCATTCTGGAACCTCCCTTGGTACACAAGAAATCCACCCAATCACGCTCCTTCTCTGGTTATGCGCCTGCTATCTGAAACTCACTTCCCAAAGAGTTACGTTGCAACCCTTCATTCGTTAGCTTCAAAAAAGATCTCAAGCGATACCTTCTCTACAAATACTAGGGTCCTTAATCCGGCCACCTTACAGGGTCTCACTACATGCCCAGGATGGTGAGATGTTTCACTACACATTATACCTGACTTATTGCCCCTCCTATCTCCCTCATATATACTTCCACCCTCCTTCTACTAGCTCTCATATAATCACTGCCTACTCCTACATGCTATCTCCTCTCTCTTCTCCCTCCTCGGTTTCACCCTACCTCCAAACTTCCCCCCCTCCACCAATGGCCACCCACGCTTACACATCTATCCAAATCCTGTTATGGACTAAATGTACTGCTTATTTTTCTGTTTATGTATTTTTTGTTCTTCACATTTTGCTAATTTTTTTCATGCTTTTCCTTTTTGTACGAACGTAATTTTGTAATCTTATTCCACTTCTAACCCCTGTAAAGTGCTCTGATACCCCTGGGTCCAGCCAGCGCTACATAAATCCGTTTAAATAAAAAAAATAAAAGGCCTTGCCTTTACAGGATGGAAGGGAGGGGCTAAAACTTCACTTGAATAGTGTCCTGTCTCCACACAAAGGACTGATAACCACCCAGAGATAGCCTGGCAGACAGGTCGGGGTTGAAAGGAGTGCATGTGCACTTCAGAGAGCTGCTTTGAAGTTATACCCCACATCAAAGGCACTTTTGAGTATAAGTACTGGGTCGCTGACCCCCCAAAATCAGTCTCTTCTGGATTTTGAACTGAACCTTTGCAGAAGGACTGCTGAGTTGCTTAAATTACTCATCTTTGGCCTGCAGACTTGGGAGGTCTGCTTTTCTCGTGTGTTGCCCTACTGCTTGCTGCTCTCTGACTCTGCTGAAGGAGAGCTAAACTCCGCCTTCTTCCAAGTGATTACTAAGTGCTTGTTGGTTTGCCTTCTCTTGCTTGAGACTCAGGGATATCAAGGTCTCTACCCTTGCTCCTGGGCCTGGCTCACTGGAAGTGCCCAGATACATGCAACACAGATTTTGATGCATCTCCTGTCAAGTGTAACAGAACCGGCGCATCAAAACAGTTTCCGGAGAAAAATCATTGCATCTCATCAAAACCAGGGCTTTGCCTCCAGAGACCGCACATCAGACAATGTATCACCGCCGCTGCAGCTTGGTGAGATCAGTGCATCCCCTCAACTGTGTGGCAGAATCTGGCGCATTGCTCGACGCCCCTTGACTCTGGCACCCGTCTTCGGAACTTACGCATTGCCTTCACTGCATAGAGAAGATCCACGCATCTTGTTGTTAGCAACCAGAATAGGTACTTTGTTCACCAGGGCCTGCGCAGGACCTGTAGCCAGTCGACGTTCCACCGCGATAGGCTCCAAGTTTGACTTTACCCCAGTCCAATGTGACCTAAAGTAACATTTTTAACGCTACTAGTGTCTTAGCGCTTTACTGTATTTATTCCTTTAAAATTCAATATCTCAACTTCTATACATTAGATTTTTGTCATTTTTGTCTTACTTTGTTAGCCCTGACTGCTCTGTGCCAGGCTACCAGAGGGTGAGCACATGTTATCTTTTAGTGTGTATCTATCTTACCCTGACTAGAGTGGTGGATCCTGTTTGGCCTGTGCCCATGCCTCAGCCAACCAGGAATCCCATTTCTACCATTCATCAATAATATAATTGACTCATTTTAACACCCCTTAGTCCACATGCCATTACATAAGTTTTACTAACATTAACGTCTCATATTATTCACAACATCAACATAACTCTTTATTAGAGTCTTGAGCCCTCGAGGCTTCCTTGATAGCAAGACTGTGCCACCTGCATATGTTGCTAATGGGATAGGAATCTTTTTTTATAAGTGGGGCATCCACAGCCTTAGCCAACAGATCATCCACCAATCCAGTGACATATAGTTAGAACAGGATTGGGGCAAGCATGCACCCTTGTCATACCCCCTGCCCTGAGCTGAATGCTCTAGAGCATTCCCTTTCGCATAACAGTGTAAAACATACTGAGATTCCTAGTTGTTTGCGATTATCTAATAGTGAATCATAAAAATTAGCTATAAGGTAACCACAAATGGAATCCTATGTACATCTGGTACATAGATCTTACTAAAATGGCTGACCCACTAATTTGAGCTACTATTGGCTTCTAGCTTTCTATGGCTATCTTTCACCCATCTCAAGTTACTTGCACTACGCCAGAAATGTTTAGCATCTTTCCACCTACAGGCATAAACTAAATTGTTCCAGACATCACAATGAAGCTCTAATTTCCTCTTCTTCCGGGTGGATGTATACACCTTCCTCCACCTAGAGATGACAACATGATCCCTGGGGTCAGACTGAAGAGCTTGATGGTACGTGATTTTTTCCCATATTAAAAGTGCTGCATCAAAGGCGCAAGGGTCTTGTAAAAAGGCCCTCACTGTGCTCGGTGGCTCCACCAATGATCCGAGGTTCAAGCTTTTGTCCTATTTTTTTTTCTTTGATCCATATTTTTTTCTGTAGTGTTTTCATTTTTGCCTTCACATCTGTTGCAACATGCTCAATCGGGCTTAAAGACTTTCAAATTAAAATGCACTAATTATTTTTCTACAGATGGACTATTACTAATCTGCACTCAATTTGTTTTAAACGTTGGATAATAATGCCATTATCAGATCTACACAGCAACTGATTAAATCCCAAATAAAGGATTCTTAGAATAAAAGGCGTTTATTCTAAAAATATAATTTTAGTCGTCCCGGTAGGAACCTTGAATGGATGCTACACATTAGAAATTCTAAATGTACTTCAATGCTACACAGATATTCCTTAAAGAGCGGCCTTTTACAGAAACCATGAATACCTTCGTTGGATAGATTTTAATGTGCTAGAGGCACTTAAGGAGATGTTTGCCATCTTCTGCACACCAAGCATTAGTAGAGAGCGAAAAAGTACATTCTGTACCATGTGCACCTGACAAACAGGTACCACGCATTGGAAGAGAGATGTTGCCTTATTTCTTCTAGAAAAGGAAGTCACATCACGTCACTCTCCTTTATCATTAACGCATTTCACGAAATGGCTTGCACATAATAATGGGGGCATATTATCAAGGGGGTTTATCTCCGCTTTTTTGGCTTTAAAAGCCAAGAAAGCGGAGATAAAATTATCTCCCTATTACCTAGCTGTCGCTAACACCAGTTGGCGACAGCTAGTAGGAGATAGCGACCATCTTGGGCCCCACTTTGCATGTCAGTGATATTTATCACTAATGACATGCAAAGTGGGCGTGCCAAGATGTTAGCGACTGGAAAAAGTCGCTAACATCGCTATCTCCTATTACCAACTTTTGGAGATATTCGCGCTAAGCGCGACCATCTCCAAAAGCTAACACCTGCCCTGAGCAGTTCTTAGCCATGTTATTCAATGGGAGGTGGATAACATGGCTAAGAGCATTAGCTCGGTAATGCATGAATATCGCGGACTTTTCAGCGATATTCATGCATTGCGGTCGATTTTTATCGCATTTGCGATAAACCTTGGTAATACCAAGGTTTATCTGCGATAAAATTTTTTGTCTCTAACCAAGCAATAGCGATAATTATCGCTATTGCTTGGTAATATGGTCCTAAATCAGCTAGGAGTCTCTGACTTAGTGAAACTCCTTGCCAAGATCTCTTCTGAGTACTTATAGAAACTTCAAGTCTTGCTTAATTAAACCAACCCGGCTTAGCAAAAAAATCATAATATTTGAAATCCTTGCAATTTGTTTTTTTTATATTTATTTAGCAGTATTTAGAAAATGTGAACAATCATCCCCAGGGAGATATCATAGCTGCCACATGTTGAATTACTGATTCACTGGGGAGAGAGAACAAAGGGGTAAGAACAGTTATTCAGGAAAGAGACAAGTTTTGAGCTTCTTTCTGAAGCTGAGGTAGACATCTGTGTGGCAGAGGTCCAGGAGTATCGGATCCCAATAGGCTGCAGCAAGAAGGGTAAAGGATCGGCCTCCAACTTGAACTTTTCTGATCCGTAGGGATTTGGCTAAGGCTAAGTTATTGGATCTCAGACTTCTTGGGGGTGTGTAGAACTCCATTTTGGCATGAAGAATCACAGGGCCAAAGTTATGTAGAGCCCTGGGTGTGACAAAGAAATTTGAATGTTGCCCTTTTTCAGATTGGTAGCCAGGGAAGGGTTTTTAGGCAGGCTGAGGTGGAATTGTACCTGTCTTTATTGCATATGAGCTTTGCAGCCATATTTCAAATTCCCTGCACGCGAGTAAAAAAGAAGTCAGCCATCCCCATGTATAGGGTGTTATTGTATTCCAATCTTCTGACTACAAGGGCTTGGACTATGGTCCTGCGCTACTTTACTTGGGATCCAGTAGAATAGTTTCTTAAGAAGTTTGAGCAACCCATAGCATTTGCCACATATGGCAATGCCTTGCTCCTACATGGCCAAGGACTCATCAATAAGGACACACAGATTTCGTGTAACTTTTTTTTGCTTAGGTGCGGGTCCCAGAGACACCAGCCACCATGATGAGTCCCAAATCAGGTTGTCACCTCTGAATGATAAAATGTATGATTTTTGCATGTTTAGTTTTAGACAATGTGCTCTCATCCAACTGCCTACCTCAGCATGGCATCTAGAAATATTCTGTAAAGTATCTTCATGTTCCTCCCCTACAGAGATGACTAATTGAGTGTCATCAGCATATGAGCATACCTGGAATCCCCACTTTCAGACCAATTTGGTAAGGGGTGTGACATACGCCTTAATCACCTCCCGCCTGGATTACGGCAATGTACTGTATCTCGGAGTCACGTTGGAGCTTCAGAGAATGCTTCAACTAGTACAGAATTCAGCTGCTCGCCTCCTATGCAAGGTCCAATGGAGATCCCCAATCTCCCCTGCTCTTAGAGACCTTCATTGGCTCTGCATTGCCAATCGTGTCAAATTCAAGGCCCTTTGCTTCATGCACAAAATCAAGCAACGGTCAGCCCCAGTTTACCTCCAGGCCCTTGTTCAACAATACTCTCCTTCCCGCCACCTTAGATCATCTGGCCTCGGCAATTTCCTAATTCCACGCTTCAAACTAATGAGAATGGGCGGGCGCGCCTTCACCAGCGCTGCCCCCAGACTATGGAACTCCCTCCCGGCGTCATTGAAACTTGAACCATCTTTGATGAAATTCCGCAGAGAACTTAAGACCTGGCTCTTCTCTCAATAACACCTGCGATGCGCAAATCACTGCATCTCTGGCGCCGGGAGACCCCTTGTGGGTAGCTGTGCGCCCTATAAATTTAAATACAAATACAAATACACATTACAAAGAGTTGGTCTCAAAGAAGAGCCTTGTGGTACTCCACATTTGGAACTGTGGGGAGACAATCAGAGTATATTCAGCTGGAGAGACTGAGTCTTTTATTCAGAAATTATCCAAACTAGCATAAGGCAGAAGAATGAAGTCCTGTATTGTGGAGTTTATTTATCAGTTAACGATGTGAGACAGTGTCAATGGCAGTGGAAAGATCAAGTAGAATCAGGATAACATCTTTGCTCTTATCTACTTCTAATCTTGTGTTTTACGGGACAGCCAGAAGAGTAGATTTAGTACTGATCGGGGCTCTGAACCCTGTCTGAGATGGGACTAAAAGATTTTAGTTTTCTTGGAAGACTGTCAACTGACTTTTGACAAGTATTTTCAGGATCTTGGACTTAAATTGTAGCAGGGAAATAGGGTGGTAGTTTGATAAAACTGAAGCATCTAATCCTGCTTTTTTAGCTAGGGGGAGATGCTCAATTGCTTAAAGTCTACACTCCTGTTCTTCTCACGACTGACCCCAATATCACACATAATATCAAGGAATCGTGGAACCTTCACAAAGGAAAATAATAACTTAAAACTATGCAATATGTAAATAGCCTTCGATATAGTGTAGATTGCGTGTCTCTCCCCTGGGACACATTGGTTCAGTGCTAATGTATACTGGGATGATGTTCCAGATGCTGGCTGCATAGATCTCCAATCAGCAAACTGTCCACTGGGGTCCCTCAGGGGTCCACTTTGAGCCCTCTACTTTTCAATATTTACCTGACACCCTTGATTAATTTGGCAGAGGAGCTGGGCGCCAAAATAATGGCTTACACCGATGACACTCAGCTCCTATTCACTTGGAAGGGCTCCGATCGTCAAACCGACACTGCCCACCAGTGCCTGTCCTCTGTATTTTCCTGGCTGGCTCATGCCATTGTTAAATGTAACGAAGACAAGTCTGAGGTGCTCCTCTATGGCCAGTTTCCCCCACCTTTAGAAAATCTCTCTGGCCGCCTGACTATCCGTGCCCTAAGTCCGAAGGCGGCGCTGCCAAGAAACTAGGGATATGGTTTGGAGAAGACCTGGGTTTCCACGAGCAAATCAAAGAACTCTCAGGAGTCTGCTTTGGCTCTCTCAAAGCCTTGAGGAGATATTTTCCTCTGTTGCCCCGCACCACTAGGGAGACGATTGCTCGGGTGCTCATTCTTTCCCGCCCCGACTATGCTAATGCTCTCTACATTAGCATTCCGGGATATCTTTTAGGAAAACTACAGGTTATACAAAACGCAGTTGCCAGGCTCCTATTTAACATCCCGAGGAGAGTGAGTGTACGTCAGCAACTAAACGACCTCCATTGGCTTCCCGTCGCTCAGCGAGTTCGTTTTAAAGTCTTGACCATGATTCATAAGGCACTCCATGGTTCTGGCCCTGCCTATATCAGAGCGCGGTTTGCGTTCTATTTACCCAGGCAACCTCTTCGTTCCGCCCTCCAACGTCGGCTGGTGGTCCCTAGGTTCCGTCGTTCGCGGATTGGGGGTCAGTCCTTTGTGGTAAAAGCTGCCACTCTGTGGAATGCATCCAGCTGACCTCCGATATACTAAGGAGTTGCCTATTTTTAAAAAACTCCTCAAAACTTTCTTCTTCAAGCAGCTGATCTAATTCCTATGCCCACGCCTGCTACTGTTCACCTACGTGCCAGGACACTCATGAGTATTAGTGCGCGGTATAAATCTTTTTATAACATATAAAATAAAATAACAGATGAAAAAGTCCTACTGGCTTGAACTTGTCACTTTTACACTTCTTAGTCTGCAATCTGATGGTGTTCTTGCTGCCGGTGTGCCGAGAACCATGAGAGTTGGCGAGCTTGTCTGAAAGATAAGGTGATGGTGCTGGTTATGATGGCTTTGAGTATGAGACCTTGAAAAGTTGCTTTCTGGAAGAAATAGTACCACTTTCTTTAGAAGAGAGAGCTGGTATCAGGCTATCTTTGTTTTTCTGCCAGTGTGTTGTTCCAGTGTGAGATTGGTGGCCAGGGTGAATCCAAGTATCTTGGCATCGTGTCAAGATGTCAAGGTTCTTGTCATTGAGTCAGTTTTGTACAATTTCGTATTTGTTCTTGGAAAATAACAGAAATGCTTTCTTGGTGGGTTGAGCTTCGGGTAGGCACTGAACATCCAGGTCTTGATGATGTAGAGACAGCCTTTGAGGCATTGGATGTCTGCAACAGAGGCGACGTTAGCGCAGAGTTATATTTAAAATAGTTTATTGGTGAATCCTGGTGTTTTTATCTGCGAGTAGAGAACCACACGCCTCCATGTACAGGATGAACATGACAAGGGACAGAATGAAACCTTGGTTGACTTCACAGCTAAGAGGAAACTGGAGGTGCCTATGTGAACAAACAAGTGTTGACTGGACAGGTAGGGGGAGAACAAGGGTTAGCACGTTGCCGGAGATTCCCATTTGAGACTCCAGGGGGCGTATGATGGTTGGATGGCCAACTGTGTCAAAGGTTGCTAAGAGGTCCAGCAATATCATGAGGCAGGGGTCATATTCATCTGTGGTTACGGGGGCATTGTCTACGACGGGTAAGGTAGCTTTTGGTTAGCTTTAATGTGACATTGACGTTGAACACACTGCTTTGTCAGTTATCTTCCCAATGGGTGGGGGTAGTAAACTCTGGCATAAAGCCGAACGGTGGTAAGGGCATAAATAAATAAATAAAACGAATTACATTCGGCATGCTGCATCGCCATTTAGAGTTGCAGCATGAGCAACGTAATTCGTAAGGCCATTACACTCCTTAATATTTATGTGCCTAATGTTGACGCTAAACAGTTTTATGACCGCATTCAGGATCTCCTGGAAGATAGTGTTGGGACTCCGGTAATTTGGGCAGGAGATTACAACTGCCTCCTAGATGGAGATGTGGATAGCTACCTGCCCAAGCGAGGTAATAAACCTCTGATGACGTCCTCCCTTGCTGTGGTTATGCCCAACTTGGGGTTCCACGATAGCTTGCGGAATCTGCACCCTGATGGCCTCGAGCATACCTGTCACTCCTTGACCAACAACACCTATAGCCTCTTGGATCGCATACTGATTGGCAGAATAGATGTAGAGAATCTTTTGAGGGTGACGCATCTATGGCAGTTTCTCTCTGATCATGCACCAGTGCTGCTCAAATGACAAAGGGGCACAGATGTGCACTATGTACGCAGCTGGCGTATGCCTTCCGACCTCTTGTCAGACGCTGTGTTGTGACACACTGGCAACATACCTTACTGAATACTTAGATGTTAACTGGGAGTCTGCCACCTCTAGATCTATGGATTGGGAGGTTCTCAAGGCAGTCATGAACTGGCTTGCATATGACCCACCTTTGGTGTACGACAAGAGCTGGAGGCTTCTCTGGGGTTGCAGGAGCATCATTCGGCAGATATCCTGGGCTCTGAGGTGATCTCGCTGGGGGTGCGAGAGAGGTGCTCTGAGCTCAGCCTGAGTTGCAGTTGGCCTGAGAATCCTTAGATAAGTGCATGATCAGGGCATACCATCAACGTCTACATAGGGAGGGGGACAAATCTGGTACTTTTGGCATGGATATTGCAGCAGGAGGTACCTCCCATCCTTCATGTTCGCTCTCTCACTGGAGAATTGGTGTCTAGTCACTGTGACACTGTGGGGTTCTTCATAGAACACCTCAAGGAAGTGTATAGTGTGGGAGAGATGGGTCTCCCCAGGTCTCATAGAAAATGTCTTGACGGACAGGAGATTGCCTACCTTGTCTCTGGATCTTGTACAGGACTTGGTGAGCGAGATTTCCTTTGAGGATTTGGGCACGTCCATTCAGTTTCTGAATAGATCCAAGGCTCTGGGTGAGGATGGATTCACTCTGGAATTTTATCATACTTACTCCATCACACTCCGGGAAAAATTGCTAGAGGTCCTCCAGGAGGCACTGGCAAACAGGATACTTCCACACACTATGAGGGAGGGTATTAAATGTCTCCTACCTAAGCCTGCGAAAGTCCTTGTTCTGGCCTGGAGGCCTGCAGATGAGATGGAAGGTGGTGGTATGTGTTGCAGAGAGTGAAAAATGGCATGTCAGCAGCTTCATGAAGTTGAGAGTTGCTTGTTTGCCTAGGGTACAGGACCAGGAGGACTTATGGATGACACTGAGGCCTCCTCCTTTCTTATGTGTGTGCTTCGCACAATGAATGCTGTAATATGTGCACAAAAAGCGCATGTAGGATGTTCAAGGATGTTGGAGTGCATCATGTTTCGGTGAGGAAGAGAGTTTAAAACCTATTAGATTATGAGGTCTGAGATGTCTAGTGCTTGAAGAATTGCATAGCAGGTTTGGAACGTTTGAGGGTGTATGATAGTTAGTTGGATGTAGGAGGTTGGTTCCATGTGCTGTGCCAATGGTATATGAGTCTTGTCTTGGTCTGGGTGTGACTGTGGGGATTGGCAGTATGTGGTGCTGTGTGGGGCACGTGATTATATCTTATTCTTTAAATTTCAGTAGAACTGGGGTTCTGGCAGAAAGCTCTTGCCAGCCATAAAATGCAGAAACAGACGATTGTTAGGATTCGGGCTAGTCCCTTCTTTGTGACCATGCTTTTACATCACATGACCGGGGATTGGGTTACAAAAACTAGTCCTACCTTTGGCTCAGTGCTCGATATTGCCAGTGTTTAGATTCCCTTCCTGGTTGTTGGTTGCAGAAACGTGCTGAGTAGAGCCTCCTCTCTGCTCCCCTAATCCTTTGTAGTTGACCCTTCCCCTCTCACGGGCTCGTGTAGAGGCTTTTTCCCTTTTTGTTGACCGTGTCTGCCCTTTGACGTGGCGTCCGGGTGATGTGGAACATTGGGAAGAATAAACTGAAGTAGGGAGAATGGCTGATGGGAAATTAAGTCCTCTTGCTTGTCTTCTTTGTTTATAGATGGCTTTGACAGGGAACCAGTGATGCATCATACTGTGCAGATGGATGATGAGAAATGTATTGATGTCCCTTCCTGCGCAGATGGATGATGGGAAATGACTTGGTGAAGACCTGGTGAAAAGAAACAACTGTGGCTACCCTCTTCTTTACTCTCTCCCCTCCCCTTCAAAGGACAGTGGTTCCAAACATATTCTAATACCACAGTGAGTAATGTTGTTGCTTTGAAAGTGTGCTCAGGGCACTCGGTAAACGTCGTTTACAATGCGGTATTTACACCGCACGACCTTTAACACGCTGCCATTACAACGCAAGTCGTTACTACGACTTGCGCTGGATGGTGCTGTTGGTTAAGGAATATTGTAATTTTATATTCCAACACCTTCCCTACTGTTACGTGAACTGGTGTTGGAATATAAAATTATAATATTCCTAAATCCGCGCCCTCCAAAGCAAGTCGTTGTAACGACTTGCGTTGTAAAATCCGCAATGTCAAGTACCGCGAGGAAAATGATCGCGTTGTACTGACATACATCCGGGCACTCTAATGCAATGACACACAGTGTGATGTATACAATCTATCACGGTACGAGTACTGTAATGCAATGCCCTGTTCAGATTTTCAGTAAATGCGTGGTAATTTTCATGGGCCCCACTCACAAAAGCATGCCTCTATGGTTGCATGGCACTACTCCTGCAAATAAAGTGCCTTATGCAAAATCTGAGAATTAGGTAAGTGAATTCAAATGGACTTTAACGAGATGGGTCTATTTTCCACCCTGGCATAAATGGATGCAGAGGGTATATATATGACAAGTAAAACTCTTTCCAAATTCTCAACAGAAATGTTGTCTAATTCATTATACTATAGTCCTGCATTTGTCAAACTGTCATAAATGAAAGCTCAGTTAGTTAATTGTTCAGAAAGTTTGCAATCTAAAGGTAAGCATGCATATGTCCCGGCACAGTACTTTAATTATGAAACGATGCTTTATCCAGTATACGAGGTGAGTTTATTAAAAGTTAATGTAAACTTCACAGAATGTATATCGCACAGTAATATATTCCAAACACAAAAAACACCTATCTAGGTTAGATCCGAAGGGATATATTGGGAACAGATCATTAGTTCACTGTTCCACGTTTACTATGTTTATTGTTCAGAAACCAGAATAATAACAGTGCAGTGTCGGAGGAGGAGGAGTTGCTGTTATTAGATAATCCAAGAATGCAATTTCTCTTTCTTACCAAGCCCCGGTTAGCACACTTGGTACTATTATGTCCAGTGTCCTCCGAGAAATAACAACACAGACGTTCTTGAAAGGATACATGATTATAAAACTGCATATTTGTCATCAGATAGCAGCTATGACGAGAAATTTGTAATTCCAAGCATGTTTACCACAGAACAAACAAGATACAGGGGAGAGGCGATATCAGTGATTTTGATACTGGTCAAAGAAGAAAAGCTTTCCTTTTAATTATTTACGAAAGGAAGATGTCAGAACAATATCCGAATATTTTATTATTTTTTACAGAGACACAATTACCTATAACTTTAGGCAGATCTCAATTTCCTAATAACAAAAGCGAAACTTGAACACTAATTTATTAACTGATCATAATCACTTGCTAAAAAGCATTGACAAATCTGTTTCACATTGTGGGATTTACAAGCCACATCCATTGCCTTGTGGGTAGGTGAAGGAAGCTGTCAGGGCTCGTACCAGGATAGCTTGACTCCAGTGGTGTGGAGAGCATGGGACTCCCGTCTGAGCATTTGCATTTGTCACCCGAGCATTTGCATTTGTCACCCCGAGTGGGATGGGTATGCTCAGACGTGAGTCCCATGCTCTCCACACCACTGGAGTCAAGCTATCTGGCTGAAGACGGCTGATAGCCAGAAACCGGTCCTAGGATGCTTGATTCCAGTCCAGGAAAGACATGGCTTGGCAGTTCGGGCTGGGCTGTTCCCATGAGACACAGGGTCAAGGCTGATTTGCATATGGCCATGTCTGAACTGGGGTGGTGTGGAGTGCAAAAAAAACGATGGATTTAGGCCCAGATCTCTGTACTGGGGTGTATGCATGACATTGTTCTGCTTTCTGTCCATCAACTGTTGTTTTTGCTTTTTTCACCACGAGTGGGATGGGTATGCTCAGACGTGAGTCTCATGCTCTCCACACCACTGGAGTCAAGCTATCCTGGCTGACGACGGCTGATAGCCAGAAACCGGTCCTAGGATGCTTGATTCCGGTCCAGGAAAGATATAACTTGGCAGTTTGGGCTGCACTGTTTCCATGAGGCACAGGGTCAAGGCTGATTTGCAAATGGCCATGTCTGAACTGGGGTGGTGTGGAGTGCAAAAAAACGATGCATTTAGGCCCAGATCTCTGTACTAGGGTGAATGTATGATATTGTTCTGCATTCTGTCCATCAACTGTTGTTTTTGCAGTTTTAACCTCTTTGTTGAGCGGCACTTTTCTGACCTACTGGGCAGACAGAACTTCACCCCTACATTCGTAGTCGAGCATATGCACAGGTCCCTTGGCCTAGTCCAGTGCCTGTGGCCCCGCAGCGACCTATTGTCACTCGACCCCTCAATTTGAGGGATCGAGATGTAGTATGTCTGAGGGTGCAGGTGTTGGATCTTCTCCAGTTTCAAGGGTCTAGTATCTTCCTCTTCCCAGATTTTACCGTTTTGGTTCAGGACACCTGGAGAAAGTTCAGCGAGGCAAGGCAGCGTTGCACAAATTGGGACTCAGATAAGGAATGCTGTATCCTGTCCACCTCAGCATACATGTTGATGGTAGAGCCCAGTTTTTCGACACCCCAGCTGACGCAATAGTGTTTTGCAAGCAGAAGTGCACTCCCCTTGAGCGCGAGAATACTGATCAAGGCCTCCCAGACTCTCAGGTCGCCACTAACATGGAACTTTTTCCGTCGGAGTAGGCCCTTCTGTCAGGGACTGAGCAGTAAGATGACATCTGATGCCCCCTTTGTCCCCTTTGGCCCACTGCTACTATTGGCCTGCCAGTGAAGGTCCGGTATGACTGTCCATGTTCCTAATGATGCATTTCTCATATACATCAGAGCCACCCACTGGCGACCCTTGACCCTGTTGAAGAGAGGTCGTCCCCCACGCCGTGTAGCTCCACCCGACTGCACCAGACCCAGGTGCTGCTGAGGTTGTGGGCCACCTCCACCCACAGGCTACCACCCGTGCCTCCTCCCTGGTGGCCAGTGGTAGTCCTTAGGTTTGATTTTCCTGCCCACTTTATTGTGCGCTTCTGATTTTCGTGCCTTGTGCTTTGTAACTGCTGCATTGTATTCTCTGCTTGTTTAGCCTTGCCTAGGCTTGTTTTTTGTATTCTTGCTCTTTATTCTTGCTTGTTTTGCTTTTGCCTGTGCTTGTTTTGCCTCCCGCTCCCTTGCCGGTCCCGCTTCCCGCCGATGTGTCCCCTGCGGCACCTGCGGCCCGCCTCCCAGCCCCCATTCATCCGTTCCCCCACCCAGCTGCTCCTCCCTCCCACCTCCCCTTATTATGGCGGCTGCTGCAAGGCCGTGCCGCCGGCGCACCAAAGGTGTGCCTAAGGCAAGCCTGTCTGCGCCCGTCCGTGCCTGGACCGCGCTCCAGCGCCAGAACCCCTGGTCCCCGCTGACGCAACAACACCCAACTGCGCTACAATGGCAGCACTCTCCCTGCACTCAACCCCGGCCTTCACCTGCTGGACCTGCAGCTTCACCAGCATCCGGCCTACCAAACCACCAACACCCGCTCCGCCCGCAAACACGCCGTCGAGCTCTGGGACCTCCTCGACCCTACCTCCCCGACTTCCCCTTCCTGGCAGAGACCTGTTTGAACCCCGCCTCCACACTCGACATCGCCATTGCCATCCTGGAAGGATACAAGATCACCCGCAGGGACCCCACCAACGGAGTAGGAGGAGGAATCGCAATTGTCCACAGGAACACCCTCAGAGTCTCGACCAACACCAACGACACCCTCAACACTGCTGAACACATGCACTTCCAGATCCACACCGATCCCAACATCACCCTCAGAGGAACCCTCATCTACAGACCCCCCAGAACCGACCACAATTCAAAGACTCCATTGCCGACTTCGTCATCACGCACGCCCTAGCCCCCACAGACTACATTCTCCTAGGAGACCTGAACGTTCACCTCGACAACAACACCAACTCCACCACCCTGATCGACAACCTCACCAACCTCAGACTCAGATTGCTTGTGACCACACCCACCCACATCACCAGCCACATGCTCAACACCATCTTCAATGCAAGCCCCCACGTTCCCTTCAACCACACCACCGAACTCCACTGGACCAACCACCGCTGCATCCTCTTCACCTTCAAGAAGCCCACCACGCACCACCGCACCCAGCTGCTACCTCAACGCTGCTGGAGCAAAGTCCCTGAAGACCAGCTAACCAAAGCCCTCGCCCAGAACTCACCCGCCGACTCCACCGACCCCGACGCCGCTGCCCGCAACCTCAGACAGTGGATTAACGACAGCGCCAACACCCTCGCCCCGCTCAAGACACCCTCCAACAGCCACACCAGCAAGAAAGCCACCTGGTTCACCAAAGACCTCCAGGCCTCCAAACGAACATGCCAGAAACTGGAGAAGAAATGGCTCCGCGAATGATCACCGGACAGCTACACAGCCCACAAGAACGTCACCCGCAGACACCAAACTCATCAGAGCCACCAAGAGAGCCTCATTTAAGGACCGCCTAGACAACAATGTACACAACAACAAAGAGTTCTTCAACATCGTGAAGGAACTCTCCAACCCCAGCTCCAATGCCAATGACATCCCACCCTCACAAGACCTATGCGACTCACTGGCCGCCTTCTTCCACCGCAGGATCACCGACATCCACGACAGCTTTAACACCAGGATTGCCACAACAAGGAGGAGGTCACAGATCCTCATGGGTATGTAGTGCGCTTTACAAATATCTTGATTGATTGATTGATTGATTGTAGCAGTGCTACCTCCCTTTATACCACAGCTATGTTGTGGGAAAAATGTTGTTATGGTTTGCTGATATGGAAATCCACATGGCAATTTGGCATCAGGTGTGGGTGAGCGGAGGGAAACTACTGTTGTTTGTTTGCTTATGTTACTTTGTTTTTTACAATGCACCTTTATGGTCACATACTATTCCTGATCCTTCATGATCTGATGTCTCCCATGACACATGCCTATCCATACTAACACATGCCAATTCACTGACACCACTTTCATGTCTTGGAATATCTGGGGCTTCAACAACCAGCGTAAAGGCAAACAAGAATTGCAGTATTTACTTCAAGGTGGTGTTATAGCCTTCCTTCAGCAGACTCATTCACCACCCACAACTTCACACACATTTGCCAGCACATGGGGTCCACATTGTTTCTTCTCCACTTGCAGTACATACTCACGTGAGGTGGTTACGATGATACATAAACTCCTACCTTGCCAGACTTACGCCACCCAGTCTGATGAGGAGGGCAGGTATCTCCTAGTGGCAGGTCACTTAGCTGGACACCGCATATTGTTTGCCATTATTTATCCCCCAAATATTGTCAACCCGACTTTTTTTCAGACATTCAGAGAACTGATTGATAGCACTGACGCTGATCACATCATACTAGGGGGTTTTAACATGCTCCTTGACACAACTTTGGACACCAAGGCGCAGAACCCGGCTGGTAAGCCCTGCTCGCTACATATTTTATGCAATATATGTGGCACCAACATGCTCCGTGACCTGTGGAGCCTACTACACTCCACTTCCCCTGCATACAAATTCTATTCTGCGCCCCACGACATCTGGATGCGAATAGACTATTGGTTTCTCTCAGCCACGCTTACACCATGGCTCAGCTCGGTCACGCATCTTCCATGAACACTTTCTGATCACTCCCCTGTTGCGATGACATTGCGCGTAGCTATTGCAGGCATCCTTGAACATTACTGGAGATTCCCCAATGTGGCACTTCATGATGACTTCTTTCGCACAGGGCTCTGTTCAGCTATCATTGAATATTTCGAACTCCAAAAAGACTTGGTTCAATCACAGGCTACCCTACGGGAAGTATTCAAGCAATACTCCAGGGGCATATATATATATAAACATGCCAGAATACTGCACAATCTGTGTAGGACACTGACTCGCATTGAGACGGATCTGGCTGAGCTTGATTGCGCTAGAGCTCAGCATAAAACTGAGGTCCAATTACCCCAGCGTGCTACATTAATGCCAGAGTTTAGAGATGCTGTGGATCGCGAAGCCCACAGCTTGGGAAAATATTCCCGGGCCCACCACTATGTAGAGGGAGAGAGGCCGGGATGTACACTAGCCAGGCTCCTACAACCACCTCAGAGCACATCATATATCTTGGAGTTAAACTGAGCAGATAGCACCCACCTCATAGACACAGGGGATATACAGACTGAGCTCGATAGCTATTGCACTGATCTTAACACCACGTGCATGGGTGCTGACGGCACTGAAAGGATGGCCTACTTGAGCAAGAATGCCTCAGTCTGGTTTACTACTGCACACCAACAATTTCTTAGTGAACCTTTCACCATAGAGGAGATCGTTCAGGCGATTGACTCAATGGATGGCTCCAAAGCACCTGGCCTTATGGCTATATTGGCACCTTTTTCAAGATGTACAAGCATATCTTAGCCCCACATCTCTTTGCTCTGTACTCAGAAACTCTGGGGAGGGGTGTCTTACCACCTACGTTATGGGAGGCGGTGATCACACAACTTCGAAAACTGGGCAAAGACTCATAACATTGCAGTTCCTATCAGTCACTATCCTACTGAATTTTGATAATAACATTTTAACTAAACTTGTGTTGACCCACCTTGCCCACTTAATGGACCAAATTATTCAGGCTTTGTTCTGCATCATTCAGCGACCCTGAATCTCTATACAGGGTTTGCTGTCCTTAATAGAATTCCTCCTATGGTGCCCAATGTGGTCACCCTTATGGACTCAGAGAAAGCCGTTGATTCATTGGAATGGCTGTTCCTGCATGCCACACTTAATAACATGGGCTTTCCATGTAACTTTTCATCCCTGAAAACACTCCTATGCTCACTACCAACAGCTCAGATATTAGGTCAATGGTACACTGTCGGCCTCATTCACAATAACACTGGGGACATAACAGTTTCACTCTAGACAACGATATATTACACTTTGTACGTCATACCGCTGACAAATTTAGCTACGATGCTAGTGAATTAATCTGGTATGTGGCATTGTCTGGCCTCCATTTTAGGGGCCGATTCCGATTCCGGTCGAAAGGGCTCCGAACCAGAAGGTGTTGGCCGGATTCGGAAGGTGTTGGCCGGATTCCTTTCCAACCGAGCCATTCCGATGGGCTCGATCGGAAAGGAATCCAACTCGGACTTCCGGATGGCCTACGACGGGCTCGGAGAGCCCGTCTGCCATCCGGAAATCCTCCAGTACTCCCCCGGTCGGCTCTTTACGACCGAGAGAGTACGATGGCAGTTTTTCACTTCCTTTTTGTGCCGGTGTGTCCGGCACGGAAAGGCAGTCAGAAACTGTCTCTGAGGCCCCCCAACAGGGCCCCCATGGGTGTGAGGCCACCGAATGGTGGCCTGGGGGCACCCCTCCATTGATCCCTGCACCCGGTGGCACGCACCTTGGGGTGCTGGCCACAGAGTGCAGGGATGAACTGCACCCCTGCATTTCACAATGGAGGCATGCATACCGCTCGGGCTGCATGCTTCCATTTTGAAGCACACGAATGCGACGCACACGAATGTGACGTACACGAAGGCGACGCACACGAATGCGACCGGTTCGGTCGCATCATACTTGAAGGGCCGTAACCGACCACAACAGGTCTGTCGGTTACGGCTCCTGACCGATGTCGGATGGACCTGAGTCCGTCCGACATCGTCCGTCCGACATCGTCCGTCCGACATCGGAATCAACCCTTCTATTGGAATAAGTTTGACTTATTCCCACTGACAAATGCAACTACTTGGTTGCATTAAGACTTCCCTTTGAAGTAGTAAGAAAGCTCAGTTTGCTACCTAGACATCCATGTACATTGAGACTGGGAACAAGTCATGGTCTGGCAAGTGGATAGGCTAACTTCCCAGGTGGCACGCTGGATCTGACTCCGCTATCCATAGAGGAATGCATAGCTATTATCAAAATGGTGGTGCTCCCCTGTTTTTTTACCTTTTTTCAGAACATCATTATTCCACTCACCAGTTAATTTTTTGAGACTTTGCAGAGCATAATGACATGACTTGTCTTAGCGAGTAAACAGCCTCAAATTGCTGGGACACCCTTATGCGCCCCTATGAACATGGAAGCTTTGGAGTCCCTCAATTACATCTATACTATTTGGTTGCACATGGCCAATATGCCATACACTGGTATCATGCAGATGCCCGAATACCATACTCTAAACCCGAAGCAGACCTCGCCGCCCGACATCATTGAGAGTACTACTGCCAGCATGCCTCCCACTAGATCCCAAAAACATACAAAGACTGTCCACAACTTGCTGGGCTTGGAGACGGCTGACTGGGATGCTGGGTGGCCAGGCATTGTACCCTCCTCGATTCCCCTGGCAGACAACCTCTGGATTCCCATAACTCAGGAATGGTTAGTCCAGCGCACACTGATGACACATGCTCTGCGCACATTTGAAGACGTTGTCCCTGATGTCCTCCGACAGCTTCAGAGTGCACAAAGGAAAGAGATCCAATCCTACCCATTAGCCCCTGCTGAATTCATGACACTGATGTTAGTGAAGACTGACTCGGAAGGAGACAGGTTTATTTCCAAACTATACCACCTAGAAATGCATAGGAGACAGACGTGGGGCATTCGTTAACGGACAAGTTGTTGGCTGCCTGTTGTGCGCAAACAAGCCTTGTCTCTCCCAGCCATCGTCATAAGCTGCTACATTATAAATTTTTACTTAGAACCTATGTCACACCCGCTGCACAGTGGTTAATTTGTAAAAAGAAAAGTGCTGTGGCTCTCATCAGGAGGCAGATTGCACCAGCCCATTTCTCCTGTTAACGCCACCTAACACAGAATCAACTACTAATCATGAAAGCAGGGAGAGAATGTGACGTAGTGGCCGGCACTGCCGATTTCAGAGCTGTGGCACCAGGTTCAAGTCTCAGCGTCGGCTCAAAGTCCTATGATTCTGGGCAAATCACTTAATCTTCCCATAAATAAATGTGTCCTTAACGTGTGCTCATGAAAAGCGCCAATGTTGGTGATTAAGTCCCGGTGCTGAGCACCGGCAGCAACAGGCCCAAATTAAGCACTGCACCCGCACCACTGGACCGTATTGACTCCACTCAGGCATCGGATTGTCAGAAATGCTGCATGGAAGTTGCAGAATTTGCACATGTGGCGTGGCTATGTCTTCATGTAGCAACATACTGGAGGGAGGAATTCACCAGACTTGCTTTGATGACCCAGATTACGCTTGAACCTTCCCCTCTACTAGCTTTATTGGGTTTTGTCCACGGCGTCGTCAAGTCTGTGCGCAGATATGCTGCCATTGCCTTACTTCTGACCAAACGAGAGTTTGCCATATATTGGTGAAACAAACACCGGCCTACAGTGGCGGCATGGATTAACAGCTTAATGTATTGTGCTCCAAATAGGGAATTGTATGCAGCCCTACAACCACTCACCTCTCATCCAAAAGATATCTGGCAACCACTGAGGGATTATCTTCTGACACTGTCCACACATGACTCACCCAATAAATGTCCTCCCTGAGGAATGCAGACTCTGCACATCTCTTTTTCAGTAGATTTTTATATATTCTTACTGTGCCATTGAGTTATGAAATGTGATACTAAGATTGTGTGCATTGTTGTGTTTCAATATTGTTTGTACATGCATCGCGCAATTGCAAAATATGCCATCTCTTTTCTTTGGCTAACACATCTCTGTATGTCTATGGTATGATTTAAAATTTGAAAAATAAAGTTACAAAAAAAATATCTAAACTGCAAATTGGAAGAAGGTTGAGACTAAAATACTTCTGTGGGCTGATCGTAGATTTGATTGACCAAGGGGCATATTTACTAGAGATGTGGCGAGTTTGGGGTTAGCCTCCTTGGCTTCACACCACGGGCCACCACCTTTGAAATGCAGGGCTGTACCATATTTACAAGAATATGGTGCAGCCCTGCATTTCCCTCTGCGCTGGTGCTAAATTTAGCTCCTGAATTTAGCTGCCTAGCACCCACACAGGCACTCTTGCAGCATAGTGTCCCTTCCTGCACATAAGCAATCTTTAAATGGTGTTTTGAAACTTCTATGTGTGCTGCTTAATGCAACACACATAGAAGTTGCAAACAGTCATTTTTTTAATTGATTATGTATGTGCAGAAAAGCACACCTTCCTGCACATAAACATTCAAAGGCCTTCTGCTTTTTGTATGTGTGCTGGACAACGCAGCACACATGGAAACAGCAAAAACAAGGAGTAATAAAAATGTTCTTCTCGTTGTGCCTGTTTAAGACAAGGTTTTCCCTGATCTTAATTTTGGCACTGCCCCATATTTACGCCACCCTACTAAATATGGGGCAGCGTAAAAATCTATGTGGTTTGCGGTTCAACGGCCACCGTAGCACACATATCCCGCCCACCCCTTTCACGTTTTAGCAATCAATCTTAAACAGTTCAATATGATGACTTACCTCTATGCTATTGACACACAAATCATTAACTTAAACAATGACCCAGAATACACAAATTTGACCTTCTTCCTACCTTGGATGTGATTTCTGCCTGGATGAGTCAAATTTACCTCAACTTAAATCTTTTTAAATCAGAGATGAAATATGTAAAAATATCTTTGCATTTTTTCATGGATGGATTAATGTTATCTGATGGCCCATTGCTGCTATGCCTCCAGATTCAATGACAAAAGTTCACAGTGGGCATAAATTGTACAAGCCAACCAAAGTGTGTAGAAGTGATACATTAACCCAATTACTTACTTACGTATGCCAACTGCCTCTCCTGAGGTATAGGCCATGAACCAGTATTCTATGTCAGGAGGAAGGTGAGTATTATGCATTTCTTTCTTCACTTTATTTTCATAGCAGTATTAAAAGAACAAAAACAGTAAAATATTATAGATTAGTCATAGTCATAGTGGTAGGGTGTTGAAATATCGAATACAAAAACATAATTGACATAAATATAGTTGTAAAAATATCGTTTACAAAAATATCGACAACCTATACTTAAACAGGTAAGTAATAAATATCTACTCAAAAATATCGTTGTAATAAATATAGATGTAAAGAATATCGACTTTTTAAATTAATTAAATTTACATTAAATAATAAATAAATATATGTAGTATTAACAAAATACATTACATTACTTTTATTTTTAAACTATTGAAAACAAATTAACCACACTTTTTCATTGTAAACTTAATAAATGTGTACATATACATATATTTAACACATTACTTTATATACCAACAATAATACATACATATAATTAAAATATACAATATATTATTAGTTAAAACATTTGATAGCGTAGGTGTAAAAATTACTATTCCCACTCCAGAGGGTGCAACAGTAGGGAAAGCATTCGATAGCGTAGGGGTAAAAATTACTATTCCCACTCCAGAGGGTGCAACAGTGGGGAAAGCGTTGGATAGCGTAGGGGTAAAAATTACTATTCCCACTCCAGAGGGTGCAACAGTAGGGAAAGCGTTGGATAGCGTAGGGGTAAAAATTACTATTCCCACTCCAGAGGGTGCAACAGTAGGGAAAGCGTTGGATAGCGTAGGGGTAAAAATTACTATTCCCACTCCAGAGGGTGCAACAGTAGGGAACGCGTTGGATAGCGTAGGGGTAAAAATTACTATTCCCACTCCAGAGGGTGCAACAGTAGGGAAAGCGTTGGATAGCGTAGGGGTAAAAATTACTATTCCCACTCCAGAAGGTGCAACAGTAGGGAAAGCGTTGGATAGTGTAGGTGTAAACATTACTAAATGTATTTACTCATTTATAAAATAACAAATCGTTTTTTATTTAATTAATCATTAATTAAATAATTATTCAATTAAAATGTAATTAATTCACTACATTTTCACTAAAAAATTCCAGTACACACACCTAAAATTAATTAAACAATTAACATAATTAATTACTTAATTATTAATCAATTAACTAATTGAAATTAATTAACTATTATTTATTACACTATTTATAATCATTTAAAACATTAATTAATCTATTATTTTATTATATTTAAATTACTTCCCACCCTACTCCCCTATAAACCCACAACCCGCTACGGAACTATTAACACTAAATTCAACATAAAATACATTATTAACTAACAAAATACTACAAAAAATACTACTTTGACAACAAATACTCATTAAAAACACTACATTACTTATAATAATTTAAAAAACTATATTTTTGTAAACTATGTTTTTGTAAATGATATTTATTACAACTATATTAATGTTATCGATATTACTTACCTGTCTGTCGATATTCTGGTCAAACTATATTTTTGTCATCGATATTTCTTCCTGTAGATATTTTTGCGGCGATATTTAGGTTAGTCGATATTTTTACGACGATATTCCTGCTCTGTACCAGTCATAGTCATAGTCATAGGCTCTTGTATAGCGCACGATTCACCAAAAAGGTCTCAAGGCGCTTGGCAGGAAGAGACGACAACCTCAAATGAGAGGGGGGTGACAAGAATTAATTAGGAAAAAGCCACGTTTTTAGGCCCCTGCTAAAGGCCAAATGATTATATAGGGGCGACAGATGGGGAGGCAGCTTGTTCCAGAGTAAGGGGGCAATATAAGAAAAAGCCCGACATCCATTTCTCGAGGTCCTGGCCCACGGCTGGACCAGGAGGGATTTGGAACAGGATATTAGAACTCTGGAGTGTGTGTACCAGACCAATTTCTCCGCTAAGTAGGAGGGTCCTACGCCGTGGAGGAGTTTGTGGGCGATACTGAGTATCTTAAATTGACTTCTTTGGGGCCGGGATATCAGACCAATGTGACCCTCTTTGGAGTCGGGACACCCTCAAACTTTAGGGCTGGGTAGAGAAACACAGTTCTCAGAAGCAGACAGAGGCATTGACAACTCACCTGGGGTCACGCTGCTCTTCCGTTGCTGTTGGTCTCCGGCTGCCGCTTCCTCCACCACGCGGCAGCCGTGTGAGAGACTACAGCCCCCAGCATCCTTGGCGGTGACACACCCACCGGGTATCGCGCACGGAGGCGCACAAAAGGCAGAGGTCCCTGCGGACGAGCGGGGGTCTCAGAAGCAGACAGGGGCGTTGACAACTCACCTGGGGTCACGCTGCTCTTCCGTTGCTGTTGGTCTCCGGCTGCCGCTTCCTCCACCACGCGGCAGCCGTGTGAGAGACTACAGCCGCCAGCATCCTTGGCGGTGACACGCCCACCGGGTATCGCGCACGGAGGCGCACAAAAGGCAGAGGTCCCTGCGGACGAGCGGGGGTCTCAGAAGCAGACAGGGGCATTGACAACTCACCTGGGGTCACGCTGCTCTTCCGTTGCTGTTGGGCTCCGGCTGCCGCTTCCTCCACCACGCGGCAGCCGTGTGAGAGACTACAGCCCCCAGCATCCTTGGCGGTGACACGCCCACCGGGTATCGCGCACGGAGGCGCACAAAAGGCAGAGGTCCCTGCGGACGAGCGGGGGTCTCAGAAGCAGACAGGGGCATTGACAACTCACCTGGGGTCACGCTGCTCTTCCGTTGCTGTTGGTCTCCGGCTGCCGCTTCCTCCACCACGCGGCAGCCGTGTGAGAGACTACAGCCCCCAGCATCCTTGGCGGTGACACGCCCACCGGGTATCGCGCACGGAGGCGCACAAAAGGCAGAGGTCCCTGCGGACGAGCGGGGGTCTCAGAAGCAGACAGGGGCATTGACAACTCACCTGGGGTCACGCTGCTCTTCCGTTGCTGTTGGTCTCCGCCTGCCGCTTCCTCCACCACGCGGCAGCCGTGTGAGAGACTACAGCCCCCAGCATCCTTGGCGGTGACACGCCCACCGGGTATCGCGCACGGAGGCGCACAAAAGGCAGAGGTCCCTGCGGACGAGCGGGGGTCTCAGAAGCAGACAGGGGCATTGACAGCTCACCTGGGGTCACGCTGCTCTTCCGTTGCTGTTGGTCTCCGGCTGCCGCTTCCTCCACCACGCGGCAGCCGTGTGAGAGACTACAGCCCCCAGCATCCTTGGTGGTGACACGCCCACCGGGTATCGCGCACGGAGGCGCACAAAAGGCAGAGGTCCCTGCGGACGAGCGGGGGTCTCAGAAGCAGACAGGGGCATTGACAACTCACCTGGGGTCACGCTGCTCTTCCGTTGCTGTTGGTCTCCGGCTGCCGCTTCCTCCACCACGCGGCAGCCGTGTGAGAGACTACAGCCCCCAGCATCCTTGGCGGTGACACGCCCACCGGGTATCGCGCACGGAGGCGCACAAAAGGCAGAGGTCCCTGCGGACGAGCGGGGGTCTCAGAAGCAGACAGGGGCATTGACAACTCACCTGGGGTCACGCTGCTCTTCCGTTGCTGTTGGTCTCCGGCTGCCGCTTCCTCCACCACGCGGCAGCCGTGTGAGAGACTACAGCCCCCAGCATCCTTGGCGGTGACACGCCCACCGGGTATCGCGCACGGAGGCGCACAAAAGGCAGAGGTCCCTGCGGACGAGCGGGGGTCCCAGAAGCAGACAGGGGCATTGACAACTCACCTGGGGTCACGCTGCTCTTCCGTTGCTGTTGGTCTCCGGCTGCCGCTTCCTCCACCACACGGCAGCCGTGTGAGAGACTACAGCCCCCAGCATCCTTGGTGGTGACACGCCCACCGGGTAACGCGCACGGAGGCGCACAAAAGGCAGAGGTCCCTCCGGTCTCGCGGGACGCGCGCGGGTGGCGCCGGGAGAAGCCCGGGACAAGGGCGGGGCCATCTAAGGCCATCAAAGGCCAGAGGAGGTCGGGTCGGGGCACCCCCCTTGGTCTTTGCACCAATCCTACAGGAACACTGACTAAAGGTACTGTTACCCATTGACTATTTGTGGTCCTTTTATTAGGCCCCTTCCAAGGTTCTTGATATTGTCTTAGTACAATTAAATCTTATTGGTGATAGCCGATACACGATGTCTTGCAAAGCGGACCCTAGAAACATTTCCTCCCAGGGTGACTTGCATAGGGGAACAATGGATTCATATTTTAAGCGTGTCATACTGCCCACTGCAAGTGCTTTAGATAGTATAGAACGATCCCCAGTTCTAGACAGCTCTCTCACTCTGGTTTCCCCGCCTCAGTCTGCTAATATAGCCCCGGCTTTATCATTACTGGATGAACTTAATCAATTGTGCAAAGCCTCTTACGCCCCTTTGTCTCCAGAAATATCTACGCCTAATTATGGGCCTAGTTGCTCTTCCAAATTAACTCACACTCCACAGGTAACGTCCCGCATAATACAACCAACAGCAAACTCTCTACCGGTAACCCCCAACCAGGTGCCCTCTGCTAAAAGGAAGAGAGTTGAGGCTAAACATGCGGGCAGTCAGGCCAAAACACCAAAAGTACATTGTAATCCACCTTTATGCAATACTCCTAGTACGGCGACTTTGAAAGCACCTACACAGGCCTCCTTATTGTTGGAGCTCGAAACCATGATGAAGTCAATCATAACTCCGCTGATTGAAAAAATAACTAGCCTAGAGGACAGGCTTAGGGGTGTCGAGGAAGCTATGAAAGTCAAAGCAATAGCCACTAAAACCATGGGAGAACCCATACAATCACAGCTCCCAGCCCCTATAGATATGCCAATTTCCATCACACAAAGCAAGATCTCCAGTATACAACCAGTTGCTCCACACATGAAATCTGTAAATATCCCAAAAGCCGCCATGCCATTACATTCTTCTTACCCTAGGGCTAGGGCTGGGCAGAATAAAGACAACTCATCTTATAAAAGAATAGTGCCTAGTCATGACACTTTACCCCACAAAACTAATCATCTACATCTGCCACCAGAGGCAGCCCCTGTTGTATGTGTTCTCTCAGGAATACCTGTACTCCCAAAGGGAAAACTCGAGAGACAGCAGGACCTAAGGAGTAAGGTAGTGTACTGGCTCACTAAAAATAGACCTCTGCCCTCCAATTTAGACGGGACCATATTAGGTGTCCGAAGGGTAGGCTGGTTAGGACCTCTCGCGAAAAACACTGTGGGCGACTTGGTACTCGTAAAGTTTAGAAATAAATATGTCGTACCATACCTGCGATCCTGGCAGCCACAAATAGGGGATGGTCCTATATCAGTTTGGACTTTAAGTGATTTTTACCCCAGAACATTATATGTCCCGTCTTAATGTCAGACAATTAAAAGTAGTGATTGTTTATCAATTAGGCCCTGTTCTCTGACAAAACATGCATGTATTTGAGCACTATTGTAAATTGTGTAAATATGCAACAAGAAGCTGATTAGCCTGCTAATGATTTAATACTTGCTTTAGATGTTTTATATGTATAAACTGTATTTTATGTCTTTTATGATGAACTAATCGAATAAAGACTTCTTGAATTGAATTGAATTGAATTGACTTCTTTGGCGCACAGGCAGCCAGTGTAGCTCCTTGAGACTGGGCAGGGAGGGTGACCTGGGGGACAGCCCTAGCACCAAATGTGCAGCGGCATTCTGGAGAGTTTGCAGCTTAGTCAACAGACACTCATTGATGGTGATGAACAGGGCATTACCGTAATCTAAACGGCTGATAATAAGCCCTTGAATCAGGGGCTTCCTAGATTCAAGAGGGAGCCATTTAAATATTTTCCGCAATTTACGTAAGATTCCATAGCAGATACCTGATACTTGGTTGACATGAGCTTTCATTGAGAGGGCACATTCAAACATAATTCACAGGGATGTACCATGTTACAACGCATACCATTACAACTACCTACCATTACAACGCTACCATTACAACGCATACCATTACAACGCATAGCGCTTAGAGGTGCTGGATAGTGGTAAGTATAATTTACTATTCCAACTCCAGTCCCCGTGGACACTAGGGAAGGTGTTGGATAGTAAATTAAACTTATTCCCTATCCTAGAGCGCCCCCCAGCGCAATGCGTTGTAATGGTATGCGTTGTAAAAGTTGCGTTGTAGTAGTAGGTAGTTGTAAAAGTTGCGTTGTAACAGGTGTATACCAATTCACAGGTCACGTACCACTTCTTTGGGCTCGGGGCAGAGTCCAAGTTCTTGGGGCCACCAGTCTTGTGAACAGATCTACTTTGCTTTGCCAAACAGCATGATTTCTGTATTGCTGTAGTTAAGTTGGAGTTTGTTTCCATTCATCCATTCACTAATCATGACCATGCACTTCTGGAATCTGGTACGGGTATCAAGAACATCTAAGCTACAGGTGATCAGCACCTGAGTATCGTCCGCGTAGGACACTGTGGAAAAGCCATGAGATTTTATGATGTTGGCCAGAGGGGTAAGCTACAGATTGAAAAACAAGGGGCTAAGGATAGATCCCTGTGGAACCCCTACAGAGAGGGGGGTCTTACTGGATTCCAAGGTGTTGACCTTTATATATGCGTGCCGGTCCGCGAGATAACTCTCAAACCAGGCAAAGGCTTTGCCTCTGACACCAATCTACAACAGCCGTTGGTAAAGAATGCTGTGGGAAATTGTGTCAAAGGCTGCCGAAAGATCTAATAGGATAAGGATGGCAGACACGCCTCTGTCTAAAGTGAGACAGATATTGTCCACATCCTCCATCACTGCAGTTTCCATCCCATGGGCAGCACGGAACCCTGAATGCGAGGGATCTAGAAGCGCATGGGCTTCAATAAAGGTGGAAACGCGCTTGTTAACAAGGTGTTCCAGTACTTTTCCATAGTAGGGCAATAGCGAAATTGGCCTGTAGTTGGACATAACAGTGGGATCACTAGTGGGTTTTTTGAGAATGGGTTTAACCTGTGCCACGTTCCAGCAACTGGGGATTGATGCAAGATCAAACGAGGTGTTGAAAATGCTGGTAAGAGAGCTGGCCAGAAGCGGGAATATCATACTACACTTGCGCGGGGCCAGTGAGTCTGTGGGGAACCCGATTTCACCTTCCTGAGGGCTTCTAACACTTCGGCTGTCGTGGTGGGCGCAAATTCCGAAAGAGAAGGGCACTCAGTATGAACTAGGATAGGAGAGTTACGGAGGAACGCCTCTCCGACTTGGATGACATCTGGTCTTGAGGATACAAACGTGAAGTAATTCGACTTAATTTTGTTGTCGAAGTGGGCTGCCAGTGAGTTGACCCACTTCAAGGTGGGAATAAATGCTGACTGCTCCACCTGCGGAGAGGTGAACTCTTTAGATATTTTATACAGTTCTTTACTAGAATGAGCTGCTTTACTGATCCTAAGGGTGACATAGCCGGATTTTGCAGCCTTTATGTTTTTTAGGTAATTGGAGTGAACCCGTTTTTAGTTCTTGCGATTTTCCGGCATTCTGGTTTTCCTCCACAACCTTTCTGCTGATCTGCTGGCGGTTTTCTCTACTTTAAGCTCCTCCGTAAACCACGGGGATGCAATTGTTTTTATCTTGACTATTGATTCAGGAATAGTTTTATCCAGAGTGCTCTTAATGGATGCTTCCAACTGGGCTGCCATTGAGTCGATATTAACGGTAATATCATTAAGGGGTATAAAAAGGGTCGAGAAGGCCTCCGAGGTCAGCTTGTGCCAAGGCCGTATTGACATAGTTTCTGTCCGATTCATAGTCTTGGACTCCGGGAATTTGTGAAAGCTAAACTTCACAAGATAGTGATCGGTCCAGGTCATGGGCAGAGGTGGTTCGTAGGTTAGGCTGGGCATGTTAGTAAAAATTAAGTCAAGGGTGTGCCCTGCCTGATGAGTGGGGCCTACCACCCTTTGTGTTAACGACACTACACATCCCATCAACTATAGAGGAGCAGTCTCCATGATAACCATAGTCAAATCACAGATTAGTCCATTGCATATAATCGCATGATGTCCCTTCCACTTCTTATTTCTTCACTGCTCATCAGTTAAGTGCATAGAGGCGCAACTAGAGCCAAATTTCGAGGAGGGGGCTAATAAAAAATTGGGGGGAGGGGCTTATTCTTCCAGCAATATGCAGAGTGGAGATGCAGGGGCTCTAAGAAGGGGTGAAAAGACAACAAAGCCTAGTTAAAAGGTAAATGGTCTTTTAAAGACCTGTGAAGTACTCGGGCAGCTGCAGTAAGAGGGACGCCAGACCACAGCAGCTCAAAACCTGTTTGGGTGTGTGCCCGGGAAGCTGTCTCAGCCCGGGCTGACACACAAAATGAGAGGGGCTGAAGCCCTTTTGGCACTATGGGCATTGCACGCCTGATACCTATCATTCCTGTCTTATATGAAATATTAATAGTATTTTTTTGTATGGTGCATTCATTGTTCATTTAACACTATATTTTATCCTTGTACAGCACAGTAGGTTTTCGCCCAAGCTCTTTTTCAATTCCGCCATTGTGGTCCTCTTGGTTGCGTGCCCGCACACTCTGTGGTTTGTGAGGTACGCAGAGACTGAACATGGCAGCTCAGTCGAAAGCTCTCGCCAGTAGTCTGCACGCGATTGGGGATTAGGACTTCTGAGACTGCAACCCGGTCCTCTCCCAGACCAACCCTTGTCACACTGCCACCATAACGAGGGAGCTTGTCCTTAGAGTTGGGTGACGCAGCGTCACCTGGTGGCAGTTCTCAGTACTGCCATATTTCACACTGAACAGCTTTCAGTTGTTCGAGCACCGGCGAGGGGGCTGCCCATATTAAAATCTAAAGGTCGAATTTTTTTGTAGCTAGGTCTCCAAACTAGGAGACCTAGCTACCTATGCATAGGGGCCTGTAGCGCAGGATAAGCTCTTTGTTGGGTCTTTTGTTAAAGAACTTAACAAGTTCGTCACCACCTGTTCAGCCCTGGATAAGACCCAAGCCTCCATCAAGAAGATCTTCCCAGGGTGGGTTTTTGCTGGGGCCGGAAGAGGCAGGGGCCAGTCCTCCCCTGCATTAACCAGAAAGGTCCCTCCGGAGCCTAGCAATGATGGAACAATGGCTGGAATGATGGCAGTCAAGGGACCTTCTACCCCAGCAGAGGTTATGGGGAGGGAAAGGCAACCAAACCAACAGAGGAGGTGCCAACACTCCAGTGTGTCCCTCTGATAAGGCTTACCCTTTCTTACCCGCAAGATCTCTTGGGGAGGCTTCTGCACTTTATACACAGCTATGGAAGGGTCACATCAGGCCCTTGGATGCTTCAGACTGTTAGGGGTACAAAAGGGGGTGGTGATGGACGGAGCATCTGAATCAATCAAACACTCACACTCAGTCAAAAGATCTGGGTTTAATCCATCACCGTTCTGTAGCCCACTCTGCCACCCCAGTTCAGACATGGCTATATGCAAATCAGTCTGACCCTGTGCCTCATGGGAACAGTCCAGCCCGAACTGCCAAGCCATGTCTTCCCTGGACCGGAAACAAGCTTCCGAGGACCGGTTTCTGGCATTCCAGCTGTCTTCAGCCCGGCTCGCTTGAATCCAGTGGCAAAGTGAGCAAGGGACTCACGTCTGAGCATACCCTGCCACACTTATGGCGGCCAAAAGCGGTACAAAAGGGGGTGGTGATGGACGGAGCATCTGAATCAATCAAACACTCACACCCAGTCAAAAGATCTGGGTTTAATCCATCACCGTTCTTTAGCCCACTCTGCCACCCCAGTTCAGACATGGCTATATGCAAATCAGTCTGACCCTGTGCCTCATGGGAACAGTCCAGCCCGAACTGCCAAGCCATGTCTTCCCTGGACCGGAAAGAAGCTTCCGAGGACCGGTTTCTGGCATTCCAGCTGTCTTCAGCCCGGCTTGCTTGAATCCAGTGGCAAAGTGAGCAAGGGACTCACGTCTGAGCATACCCTGCCACACTTATGGCGGCCAAAAGCAGTACAAAAGGGGGTGGTGATGGACGGAGCATCTGAATCAATCAAACACTCACACCCAGTCAAAAGATCTGGGTTTAATCCCTCACCGTTCTTTAGCCCACTCTGCCACCCCAGTTCAGACATGGCTATATGCAAATCAGTCTGACCCTGTGCCTCATGGGAACAGTCCAGCCCGAACTGCCAAGCCATGTCTTCCCTGGACCGGAAAGAAGCTTCCGAGGACCGGTTTCTGGCATTCCAGCCGTCTTCAGCCTGTTAGGGGCTTCCACATAGAGTTTTATGGCACCTCTTTTTAAGAGTTGCTCCCCAGTCCCTTGTTTTTTTTCGGCAGAAGAGGAATGTCTCATGGATTCTGAGGTCTCGGAACTCCTGAACAAAGGAGCCATTTACAGTTCAGAACTCCACCCAGACAGGTTTCTGGGCAACATTTTTCTGGTTGAGACAATGGCTTCTGACCCATCATCAATCTAAAAGAAATCAACAAGTGGCTGGTCTACCACCATTTCAAGATGGAGGGGACACATCTGCTCTGAGACATCCTCCTGTCAGGGGATTGGATAGTTGGGTTAGACTTAAAGGATGCTTACCCAGCAGTCCCTTTCTTCCCTCTGCATCAGAGATTTTTCTGAGTCACATGGAAAGGGCCGATATTTTAGTTTGGAACACTTCCTTTTGGCCTCTCTTCAGCTCCATGGTGCTTCAACAAGCTGCTTTGCCCAGTGATGAAAATGATTCATGAGAGGGGAATGAGACTAATTATCTACCTGGGCAACATCCTGATTATGGATCAATCTTTAGTTAAGCTCTCCCACAACATGAACATGACTACTGCGTTGCTCCAAGACCTGTGGATCATGACAGAGGCTGGTGTGGATCTGCGTAGATTTCGTGCACATTCCATGACAGGAGCTATGGCATCACAGCCATTCAGGTAGATGGTAGGCTGGAAGATAATATGAACGAGGGTGATTGGTCTTCTAAGTCTACCTTTAAGAAGTTCTTTTTCAAGCCCATCTCTAAGGTGCCATCTATGGTCATAAATAAGCTTTGAACATTCATACTCCTTGACTCCATCCTGACACTGAATGAAAAATGTCCTAGCTAACGAGAAGGAACGTTTCATTTCTGTTAAGGACAAGGAGGCGAGGATTATCCCACCCTGAGAATCCCTTCAACTAAGTCCGTCCCAGGATAAGAATATGGTTGATAGGATGTGTAGTCTGTAATGTTTTACTGTTTTCGTTTAAAGTTCTTTTAATACTGCTATTAAAATAAAGTGAAGAAAGAAATGCATAATCCTCGCCTTTTTGTCCTTAATAGTATTGAAACTTTCCTTCTGGTGAGCTAGGACATTTTTCACTCTCCAGCCAGCTCTATCATGGATTTTTCCTTCAAACTAACTGCAGGTTTAACCCATTTCCATGGAGTCAGCCTTGAGGCCTCGGCTGCACGTGTTTCTTGGCCTTCCTCTTTTTCATTTCCCTTGAGGGTTTCAGGTCAGGGTTTGCCTTGTGGTGTTTAATGTGTGCTTGCTGAGGGTGTGACTTTTACAGCCCCAGTGCCTTTTCATTGTTTCTTCATGAGCAGAGAGTTGGAAAGTCTGCTTTTATAGGTCATTGTTGCTGATGGGATTAGGCCAGCGGATTTGTAGAATTTTAATCGGACAAGTGTAGGTGAACTTTGTTGGTGGTGGTCACTGTTGTCGTCCAAGTTTCTGCTGCATACGGAAGGACCAATTTTACATTGGTTTTATAAAGCCGGATCTTGGTTTCCAGCAATATGTCCTTAGAGCTCCATCTCTTCTTCATCTGATTCAAGGCAGCCCTTGGTTTGTTGATTCTTGCCCTGACTTCAGCATCTGTACCACCCTGCTTGTCTATGACACTGCCCAGGTAAGTGAAGGACTCAACCTCTTCCAGTGCATCGCATGCAAGAGTGACTGCAATTATGCTGGCTGTTTTAGCCTTCAGGATCTTGTTCAATCCCCTGTGGATGCTGAGGCCAAGTTGTACTAATGTGGCTGCTACATTATTGGTCTTCTCTTGATTCTGCATATGAGTCAGGGAGAGTAGGGCCAGGTTGTCTGCAAAATTCTGGTTGTCGAAATGAATTCAAAGTGTCAACTGAATTCCATTTCTTCTCCTTGCTGTGGATGTCTTATTGATCCAGCCAATGGCCCTCAGAAAGAGAAAAGGTGTGAGCAAACAACTTTGGCTGACTGCAGTCCTCACTTAGAAGGCTATTGTGAGTTGTCCTCCATGGGCTACCTTGCAGGTCATTCCCTCCCAAGAGTTCCTCATGATTCACACAAGCTTATTTGGCCCACCTTAGTGATGGAGGAGTTTCCACAGGGTCTCTCCATCTATTCTGTTGAATGCCTTCTCTCAGTCGTTGAAGTTGACATAGTGGGAAAAGTTCCATTCCATCGACTGCCCAATGCTGATGTGCAGTGTTGCAATCTGGTCTGTGCAGGATCTATCTTCGGGGAAGCCAGCTTGTTGGTCTCACAACTGAACGTTGACATATTCCTTCATTCTGTTCAGGATGACTCGGTTGAACACTTTGTCTGTGGTTGATAGAAGAGTTTTCCCAAATAATTCCTATCAAATGTGTTCATCTAATTAGTTCAATGGAAGCAGATCAGAGCTAGACAATCCAGAAAGTGTTAGGTTTTCACAAAGGAGTTCAGGATCGAAACCAGTGTCCCTGAACAAATGGAGTGAGGTAGTCACTAATTGGTAAAACTCAGCTACTGTCCCCCTTACTGTTTCACAAAGCTGTAGACAGCCTGTGCTGCTGGCAAGCCACTTAAGCATTTCATATATACATAGATTTATACCTAGCATTCCAGCGTGGGACTCATTTGTAGCCATGCTTTTCATGTTTTACTCTGGTTAACTATGGTATGTGAGTCACCACTGAGCTGGGTTCAGATGAGGATTATACATCTCTACCAATTGTAACCAGGGGAGCATCAGTGGAAGTAAACACCATATTATCACTCAAGCTACAATCTGCAACCCCTTGAAAGCTAAAATAATATATAAATCTTGCATATTTATTTTGTCTATGTGCTGGAATTATGTGTGCTGAAGATCCAGGGACGCCACACAAGTAAGGCTCTGCAGCTGCCATCTGAGGTGCCTAGGACACTGTATGAGGAAAATTGTTGAAATGCTTCAAGTGTGAATGACCACTTGATTTTGGTCCCCTGAAGATCAGACTGGTGTTTGCATCACCAAAGTATTAGTATGAAATGGATGTCATCTAAGATGGCCGAGCATAATGGTTGAGCTTCTCTACTGCAATGTATACCTACCGTCGAAGGACCATATGTGGTATATATAGTTCTTTCCTGTGCCCACGGAGCACTGAAAGTAATTTGCTTAATTGTATGCAGTAAAAGACACAGGGGCATATTATCAAGGGGGTTTATCTCTGCTTTTTTGGATTTAAAAGCCAAGAAAGCGGAGATAAAATGATCTCCCTAATACCTAGCTGTCGCTAACACCAGTTAGCGACAGCTAGTAGGAGATAGCGACCATCTTGGGCCCCACTTTGCATGTCAGTGATATTTATCAATAATAACATGCAAAGTGGGCGTGCCAAGATGTTAGCGACTGGAAACAGTCGCTAACATCGCTATCTCCTATTACCAACTTATGGAGATATTCGCGCTAAGCGCGAATATCTCCAAAAGCTAACACCTGCCCTGAGCAGTTCTTAGCCATGTTATCCAATGGGAGGTGGATAACATGGCTAAGAACATTAGCTCGGTAATGCATGAATATCGCTGACTTTTCAGCGATATTCATGCATTGCGATGATTTTTATCGCATTTGCGATAAACCTTGTTAATACCAAGGTTTATCTGCGATAAAAATCGCCACAGCTCAGCGGTAAATTTTTGTCTCTAACCAAGCAAAAGCGATAATTATCACTATTGCTTGGTAATATGCCCCACAGTCCTTACAGTTGCCTTCGCTTTCTTTATTGTTGGGACAGAAAAAGCCACCAGCATGGCCCTGCAGTGTATGTGCCTATGTCTTGAGCTCCCCAAAGCAAGTGCTGTAGGTTTATTAGTTCTTTTCCTCTACACACATATCTACATCTATGGGCTTCCTGAGTGATGGAATGCCACCTGGAGATGGGCTCTTTGGTATGGAAGGTCACACCATGATCACCCTCCTGTTTCTTAGCCTGACTACCGTCAGCTTACCGACCTGCAGAAGAGTTACAGGGGTGGCACCATCAGATTGTATTGGCAGGACAGGCCTTTTTACTTGTCACCTCAAAGGCATAGTTTTCTACTGACATCTTCCCTACCTTTAAATTTGTATGTTTGGTACCTGGAACCTGGTTCTTCACTCCATTCTTGTAAGACATATATGTTGCATGTGCATATCTAACTCCTGGTGTGCTAAAGAATGTGTGTGGAGAGTGACTACACAGAAATCCTTCTTGGTTTCCTGAACTAAACTGGTATTATTATTATTATAAACACTTGTAGAGTGCACTGTAACCCTACGGGCATCCTGGCGCTAAGAGAACTATCCGGCACAAGGGCTGTCGGCTACACAATTGAAGAGCGGCATATTATCCAGAAAATCTACTTCTACCCCCCTTATTACATCCTGGGGAATAACCAGGTCTTAATTTTCTTCCGGAACAGCAGCAGGCCTTGTGTTCTCCTGATTTCTAAGGGGAGGTTGTTCCAAAGGCGAGCCGCTGCCACGCTGAAGGCTCTTCCTCCCAGGGTCACCCTCCTTATTTTGGGCACTCTTACGCAGTTGGTAGTAGCAGAGCGGAGATTCCGGGTAGGCTTATACCACTGAAACCTATCCTGAAGTGGCTTAGGGCCTTGTTCATAAAGTGCTCCATACACAATGCACAAAGACTTAAAACGGATCCGTTGGGCTAATGGGTATACGTTGGATGTTGGAGAAAGATCCAGACAGAAAAGTGAACTGCAGATCATCTCCTGCAGGCCAATTCCTGATGTCTGTTGCATTGGACCAGAATCTAGGGTACATAACATAGGAGATAAAGGGTACTTTTGAAGTTTGGGGAAATTCCATGCACTTTTCTGCTAAATTGTTTCCTGGAGGAGCTACCCCCCACTGGTTGACAAGTCATTGAGTGGGGCAGCTTCTCTCTGTTTCATACCATTGGTTTGGATTTCTCCTTAGAGGAGACCACCAACTTCTTTCCACCTTCCTGCTGGCACCTGAACACAAAGGCTATGATTGGGCCAGACTGGAAGGAATAAGCAAAGGCCAAGAAATTGCCAACATTGGTCTGTGAGCTGTACCCTATGGGATACTCAAACTTTGCCTGCAACCTTAGGATAAAGGTGAGACAGAAACTACCAGTTAGGGTCCCACGATTTGCTTTCGAACATTCTGTGGTCCCATGCCAATTCAGAAATAAATGACCACCAACTGAGATCCTGAGACCACTGTGGTGTGCCAAGAAAGAAAGTGTTGGTAAAAATTGGGCACTTACTCAGATTGCATCGCATCTCACAGTTCCCCATTCAGAAGTCAAGCTCGTTTGACTGCAGGGGGACCTGAGGAATTGAGATCACACATCTGCAGGCATCTCAACCAAGCCCAAAGCACCTCGAGAGAGTGGGCACTATTGCGTGATCATAATATACAATTGGTGGTATTCCTATGACTTCCGTTGGAGTATCCTTGTGACATTCTAGTACTAATAGTTTTTCATTTATTGTCTGGGAAAATAGTGCAAGTTTCAGAATACAAAAAAACAATAGGTAGGAGCTATTTGTAAGAGAGGTTGTCAACTACTTCAAAGAACAATAACATTAACTCATCAGCGCTCACCCCAAAATTCACTAAATGAACCTGACCACAATCCCTGGTAGCTATGGCACAGAGCAGTCAGGCTTAACCTAGGGTGAAGTATTTTTACAGTTCTAAAACAGTAATAAACATTATTAACCCCTCCCATGCTGGTGACGAACCCCAGCCGTCACGCCCCGCGGTGGGCGTGTGCTGATGACGGCTGGGGTTTGTCACAGCCCCGCCCTGTTCTTTTGTTTACCGCACAGCGGTACAATCGCGGCAGCAGCGAAAGGGTTAAAGTTAAAAATGCAAACAATAAAAATCCCATGTTGAATCGGAACAATAGAGTACATTTTAAATAAAATAAAGACACTTAAAAAAGAAAAATCCAATAAAGGGAACAGGAGATATGTAAAAAAGCACCATAAACCACTCAGCACCAATGATAGTCTATGGACGGACTGGAGCAGGACCTAGGCGCATGCTCTAGGTCAACCACGAGTCAGGGTGGGATGCACCAAGCAAGTTTATCCAGGTCAGATTATACCTTCCGCTTCATACCCATCTCATCATGTCACCAGGCCTAGACCACTGCTCTGCTCTGAAACTGTTTCCACACCTTATTAAGGTCAAGCTCCCAAAACTTGTTTTGACACACATCTACCAAGGATTATAGGGGACCACCTGTTTACTGGGGGTCAAATTCCACTGCTTATAGGTTCTATATTATATATGCCACACACTAGCTTTCATGCAATGATCTGTATCTGAGAAAGAGTACTTAAACCTCCTCTTAAAATGGGCATATCTCTGCTTGCAGGACCACGTGGAGTACTTAATCACAGGATTCCGACACAGATTTAGAACTAGCTGCCCTTTAATATATATTAATATGCTGTTGAGAAGTGTTCTAATAGACTTTGACACATTATGTTAAATAATTACACCCGCTTAGCCTGATAGTCCACAGCGGCCCTTGAGATGTAAAATTGTTTTAATTGGTTACTGACACATTCACATTACTAGGCAGCGCTGGTTTAAAGTCACAAGTCAGGCACAAGCTCCACAGATTCCTAAAACCATTACAGTGAGAGGGAGTCAGAGGGGTTACTTATAACCTGAACGTTTTCAGAGCCTGGAAAATTGAAATGATTGGTGATAAGTGGGTTCCTCCTCACCACACAACTCAGGTGTAATAATGTTTGAGGTGAGGGGTTAGATGGGTAGTGAGTCACTAGGTGATCATTTTAGAACATTTAGCTAAATTGTTTGGAAAAACATCAACAGACACCTTTAACACAAAAAAAACAGTACGTGTTCCGCATAAGGAGTATGCATAACACATCCTCACTAACCCCTCTCCCTAGTGTACCATGTCTCCTTCTTTTTGTCTTTCTGTCTTTCTTTTCTGTCCCTCTCTTTGTACCTCACTCCTTCCTCCTTACTTTTTCTTGCTCCACCTCTCTGAAACACTCGTGCACACCTAGGGGCATAATTACATAAAAATGTTGGTGCGCAGAGCTACACCAAATTTGCCAGCGCCGCGCTCCAACATTTTCAAAATGCAGGGATGCGCTCTAATAACAGGAATACAGTGCACTCCTATGACTCCCCTAGCACTGGTGCAAAAAAAGCTGCCTAGCAGCAGCGCAGGCACCCTGCCTCCACGTTGCAAGGGTGCCTGCCCTGCAGAGACGATTGTTTGTGTGCAGGAAGGGACACCTTCCTGCACATAAACAATCAATAATGGTGATTTGCACTTTCTATGTGTGCTGCAGAATGCGGCATACAAACAAAGTGCAAAAAATGAGGAGAAATTAATAAGCTTTCCTTTTCTTGCCATTCTAACGCCTGTTATTCCATAGCATTAGTTTCTGACGCTGCCTCAGCCTTGTAAATCTAGGGCAGCAGCAAAGATCAATGGGCGTTGTGGTGGAACACCCACTGCAACACCCATTACACGCCCCTTTGCCGCAGAGGACTATGGCAGAAAGGGGCATATTTACAAGGTGGCGTTAAGCCACGCAAAGTGGCTTAGCACCATCTTGTAAATATGGAAAATGTTGCTGTGCCACCGGAGCGTAAAAAAAGTGACGCTTCGGTGGCAGTGAGGGCTTGTAAATATGCCCCCTAAAAACAAGCACACGTACACACAATTGTGTTTACCAATATACATCCTCAAATCGTTTGATGACACATTTTGATAGATAAACAGGTACACACATTTGCCATAACATTCATACACGTCACCCCTTTCCAGAGATGCAGACCCTCACACATCACACACACACACATACAAACAATATTGCCACAGAATATAATGGAAAACCCATGTCATATACCATCTTGTTCTCAATTACAGATAGTTAATGCAAACAAATTAAGATTAACCATGATCACACAGAAATATACAGACATTGCGCCCACTCACATGCGCACACACACACCCACACAGTTTGAGTGCATGTATGTGGTATATAACCACACACCCACATAGTTAGGAATCTTCACCCAGCAAGTCATCACAATAAACTAAAACGGTAAACATTTATAAACTTGTGACAAAAATATGACCACCTTTTTGAAAACAGTTAATTTGTGACAAAACAGTTGAGTAATTGACAAACCGGTGTGCTCAAAAAGTAAATCAATTCTGAAGAAATTGAAAATGATTTGTTTTTCTGCGTCCCTTCCCCGTGTGGCAGATCAGGTTCACAAATAAAGTGAAATAAATACCGGGGCCAATCCCTAACAGTGGCGTAAAGTAAATGATGAATTCCCCCTGCAGAAAGTGATGAGGGGCCCTGGCGTCTTCCAGATCGCACAGACTTTCATTAGTTATGTTATGTTAATTTCGATTTATATAGCGCCAAATCACCAACAGGTCTCTTAGCGCTTGCTTTGGGAACCAGTCCTGGTTTTCCCTGCGAGATAACCCCTACTGGGCATCCCCAAGGTGAAGACCAGGCATCCCATCGCGGTAGGGCCGTAGTGGAGATTAAGCAAGCTATTGCCAGAGTTGCAGAGTGTGAACCCATGATTCGAGTAGGCACCGAGGCGAGAATTATTGAGTCCGTGGACATTTTGAGCTCAAGACCCTGCCGCGTCGGGAATTGAACCCTGGTCCCGGGTCTGACCTCTGCATCAGGGTCTGCCTCCTCTAACCAGTGAGCCACACTTCTCCATTAGTCTTGGGCTCAGTGGGGGCCCCCTGATGTGTTGGGGCCTTCCTACACTGCAATGGTCTGCATTATGCCCCTGCCATGGACATAGAGGCATTGGGTACCTTATGATGGGCCTCTGTCTGTCAGCAATATTAAATAAATAGTGTTGATTTTCTGTTTCTTTCTGCTTGGGGAAGCAGAGTGGCTTTCCCAAACCTTTAAATGTTTCTTATTCCATGCCATTGGACGCATTTTGCCAGCCATATAATGGCATGGCTTAAGGGATGAGGGGGCCCCTCCCAAAAAAGGAACACTGGCCCTACACCTGCACCTCAGAGGCTGAGGGGCCTCCTTTACGCCCCTGCTCATACACATCAACAAAGTGTAGCATTAGTGCAGATAAATTTGTACCTGAGCCCAGAATGCAGATTATCTAAAACAGTAATGCATGTACTTTAACATTTATTTTGGAATACCAATTGAAAGTGGATTAATTAAATATCCCACTTACCGCTTGCTTTTACCTGATGCCCTGATTGTGATGGGCAGGGCCAGACTGGAAAGCCAAAGCAGCCCTGGCAATTTTCTTGGACCTGCCCCTGGGGAAGAACTGTCTGGCCGTGGGAGGCTAGAAATACTTGGTTGCTGCTTTTGTTACTGGAGGCTGATATTTCAGCACCGCTGCAAAACCATTCCCCACCCTTCCAGCCTCCCTGGGAAATGCCCGGTGCCTGCTACAGCCAGTCTGGCCCTGGTGATGGGTCTGTCTAGACATGGTTCCTGTGCTCGCTGTGCAACAGGATTCAGGCTGCCCCCTTCTGGCGAGGCCCAATGATGGCAAACCTGGTCTGGAGTTCATGAGGTTCCCTTCTGAAGCACATGAGAGGCTTGCCTGGCAGTCCAGAAGGCCCTGTTTCCATGGGGAAAGGGGTCAGCACGGACTGGCATAAGACGAAGCTCTGTCTAGAGAGGCATGGTGGGTGAAGAACCATGAACTAACATGCGGCCCTACGTCACCGTCAGATGCTGAGATGAATGCATGCATTCCATACATCCCTGTGCTCTTTGTTGTGGCTTTTATCCGAAGCACACTGTAACAATTATGATCGAAATCGGGCCTTGCTGTGGTGTGGCTTGCTCTGCTTCAGGTTTGAACCTGCGGATCCCTAGCTCAGACATTGGCATTGCACCACCCTCTGTTCCCTACTCTCTAGCAGCAGCTTGTATGGTTGCAATTGACTGCAAGCACCACACAAGGCACAGTATTCCATCATGGCGGACAGCCCCAGTCCAGCAAACACAGGTGCCTATGTTGCCAGCTCGCTGGGAGATGAGGCTGCACATGTGTTTGGCTAATATGCAGTCTTGCAAGGCACTGGTAGCCAAGGAGGCAGCTGGAAAATGAAAGTGGAGCATGACAGGAGCAATAGAGTATTTAACAAGTGTGTTCTCGCTGCCTGTGATTGGTTTGGGAAATGTGGAAAGGTGGCAGGAAGCGATCTTGCTGTCTAGAAGCTGTCCTAACCTGCTGTCTAGGTTCCCTGGTTCTGTAATATTCTTCAGTGCTGAAGCAAATTGTAAGATGAGTCCTATACCAACAGAAGTGATTTTTAGAAGGCATTTTGTAGAGATATGTCCCCTATCTAAGCAGTATTTATGAAGTTTAGAGCCCCTCTATGTCGATATGCGTGTATCTAAGCGGGGGAAACATCCTTTACCCCACAGTCTTTACAACGACCAGCCTTTACAACGAAGTCAGTACTCCGCATGCGACATTACCACGAGTATTTTAAGTACGCAAGTGGTTACAACAGCTTGCTGTAGGGGGCTCATTGTTGGACCGCTGTTGGATTTTTAAGTCCAACACCTCCCCTACTGTTGTGTAGACTGGGGTTTGACTAGTAATATTATACTATTCCCAAGTCCAGCACCTCCTAAAGCAAGTCATTGCAATGACTTGCGTGCTAAAGTAATACGTGGCAACATCACACATGGGGTACTGACTGCGTTGTAAAGGCGTGCACGGTTAATGCCTGGGGGTTTCCATCATTCAACCATCTAAGAGTATTGTTGTAATACCAGCCTAATCCTCAGGGGGCTCAGATAAATGTTTAGGGCTATCCTGAACCTTCTTGTGATCCCCCTTGTTTACATAAATCTGGCCTTTACTGCTCCATTCCGAGTGGAACTGTAGTCGCAGTCGATGTTCATTTCCTCAAAGCAAACACTTCATCATAAGTATTATGGGTTGTAATAAATACAGGAAAACTGGATTAGGACCCAGGCCATCAGTAATGACATGGAGCTCGGTCACAGATCATGTCTGTGGCAATAATGCAGCTGTTCCAACATTGCCAGTCCCCTCATGAGAGCACACATTTGCATGTTAAACATGTTCCTGAATGGAGCCCAGTAGGGGAGAGAAGTAAAACAGATCCCAGAGAATACCTCTCTTAGCTGCTGTAATATACATGTCACGGAGCATCACAAGGGATTTCCTAAATTAGTTCACCAAGGCACAATTGGCCAGATGAAGTGTACAATCTCAGAAGTCTCAGGCGTAGACATAAACAGTAACCAGATCTATTCATGTGAATCCTATACAGATGATGCTAGAAACAATTTTAAGAGAAGCCGGAAATAGACACATAGTGGAACAATCAAGAAAATCCACAACTGAAAACATATAGCCATTTAACCACATCCGTGCGGTCCCGATTTACCGCCGGTGCTGAGCCCTAATGGAAACGGGCGTGGTCATGACGGAACGGTTCCGTCATGAGCACAGCTCAACCGATGCTCATAACGAACCGTTCCGTCATGAGCATCGAAGGGGTTAAGCCGCCTATGCCTTGGAGCTAGATAAATCCAACACAGTTGCCTGGGGGAACATCTTGAAATGTGTATCCCATGACAATCTCATGACAATCTCATCATGCCCCAACAGGCATGAAGCTGAAGCAACAGAAAAATCTAGGCATCTACTGTCAAACTCATCTGACTCAACAGATACTACTTCTGAGTTGATAGACAATTGTCAGATATTCCTGAAATGTTCCCGGCTTCGGGATATTCAACAGCATGGGTGCTGAGTAGCGATGAGCATCCCTTGGGAAAGAGAAGGTAAGAGTAAAGGCTGATACCTTTGAGGGATTGAACCACTGTGCAGATGCACAGGATTTATTAACTTAGATTAAAACTGAGTGTCAGTAGTGGGACTGACACTTTCCCCTCAGTAGCAGAGCAAGGATTGACCTAACTACAATGATGGGATATTCAAGTCAACTGAGAGAAATGTCTTCAGTAAGAAAAATTAAACCTTTAACTACAATGTGAGTCCAGCAATGTAAGGCTAATCAGTCCCTAAAAACAAGAATTCATAAAAAATACACAAAAGAGGCTTGATCTGTTGCCATTAAGGAAAGGCAAGAGTCCACTTGTTGAGAAGTGGAAATTGCTCCCAACACCATGGTTCAAGGACGTTTTGTGAGGTTTAAATTCTAGAGCTGAAGCAACCTGAGAGAGAGAGAGAGAGAGAGAGAGAGAGAGAGAGAGAGAGAGAGAGAGAGAGGAGGAGAGAAGCTATTCAGGGTATGAGAAACCTCATTATCACCAGAAGATCCAAACACATCAACCACATCTTGGCCACATTTAGGGCTCGATTAGGATTGCGGTGATTCCGCATCCTCCGGGCCGGCGGATGCCACCGCCGGCCCGGAGGATGCGGAATCACCGGTGTGGTGAATGGAAAGACCCCCCGCCACATTAGGATGGCTGGGGGGTCATCGGCGGACGGGAAGCCCGTCCGCTGCTTTTCTGCCACGGTCACCCTCCGACCGTGGCTGAAAGCTCTAATATGGTGGCGGTGTCTATCAGACACCGCCAGCCATATTAGGATATGCTGCAGGACTTGCCTTTCCGTGGCGGCAATGCCGCCACGGAAAGGCATACAGTCTTTTCTTTGGGGGCCCGTTGTGGGCCCCCAGGGTGAAGGGGGGGTGGGGGGTGCACATTGGGGGTACCTATGGTACCCCTCTGCATTTGCATGCACAAAGCGGCAGGCACAGCGCAGTGCCTGCCACTATGTGAATGTGAATGCTAAGCATGCATTTTTAACCTTGCGGTGGGTGCTGCTTCAAGCAGCACCCGCCGCAAGGTCAAAGATACGGGATGTGACCGCCAGGGTGGCGGTCACATCCTAATTGGCATGGAGAGAACGTTGCTGCCCCTGCGGACGGTCCCTCTACCTCGGGGTGGCGGACGGACGCAGGTCCGTCCGCCATCCTAATGACCCCCCTTATTAGTTTCCCATTGAGGCAAGGAGCATTTTAACTTGGTCAGCATATTTCACATGCCTATGCTTAAGGGCATCTGCCAACACACAAACTAATTGTCTCTGGAAGCTTCCACTCTCGCCGAAGGACAGACTCCCTAGAACCAGAAACATATGCATTTAAAAAACTAGAAACCTGGAGGTCGCTTTCACAGGGACACTCACAAATTATGGAACGCCATTCCTCTTACCATTTGGACAAAACTGATCATTAGTACTTTAAAAAAAGGCTAAAATGCTTCTCTTTCGTCAACATCATCATTATAATGGAGGCGTTCCTACATCAAAAAAGACCCTTGATCCAGATGCACACTGTTAGACCTGGCATCCTTGGTGTGATTTTGTCGCTAACTTTTAGCCCTCAGAAGCTCCGTTTGCTGACTTTATTTTTGCTGGCCTTAGGACTCTGCACACTTTACTGCTGCTAACCAATGCTAAAGTGCTTGTGCTCTCTCCTTAAAACATGTTAGAATTGGTTCATATTAATAATAGTAGCATTTGTCAAGCGCAACAGCTACCTCATGCAGAGGTGGCCCAGCGCTTGGCGGTAAATGCAGGAGAGGATCAGGCCCACAAAAGATCTAGCCTTGACCAAAAAGCCAGGTCTTCATGGTCTTCCTGAACTCAAGTTCTGATTCAGTCAAGCGCATATGGGAGGGTAAAGAATTCCACAGACTGGCAGTCCTAACTGTGAAGGACCTGCCTCCTATTGTTGACTAAGCATAGTGAGGTACACAAAGCAGGTGCTGGGTTTTGGATCTCAGTGTGCGATTTTGTTGATATGGGCAAAGCCTGTGCATGAGATACCCAGGGCCTCTGTCATTCATAGCTCAGAAGGCCAGGGTCAGGGACTTGAACTCTATCCTTTTCGCTACCAGGAGCCAGTGAAGTTGTCTGATGTGGGGGAGATATAATGACGGAACGGGACCTGTTGTATTAATCTCTCTGCTGTATTCTGTACTATATGTAGTCTATTGATCAGGTAAGAAGGCATCCCCAGGTACCGACTGTTTTAGTAGTCCAGCTGAGAGGTCACAGTAGCATGGACCATGAGCCTGCGACTTTCCTCCTGCAATAGGTGCAAGAATTTCCTTAAGCTTCTCAACTTCCCAAAAAAGGAAGATGATATATGACGAACTTGGGTTGCAAAAGATAGGTCTGTATCCCATTGGATGTCCAAATTCCTTGCTGAATTTGGCAGTGTTGGTAGTGAGCCCAAATCTGCTGGCCACCATAACCCTGCAGAGGTTGGGGAAGCCTGACCAAAGAAGAGGACCTCCGTCTTGTCCGCATTTAGTTTTAAGCTGTTATTGTTTATCCAGCCTGAGATGTCCTTCAAACACCCTTTAAATCTGGCAAACTAATCAACGGAGTGGTATACCCAATTGGAATATTTAATTTACTTGTAAGACCTTAGTAAAGTGGCACTACCCATGCCTAGGGCCTGTAAACTAAATCCTACTAGTGGGCCTGCAGCACTGATCATACTACCCACTTACATAGCACTTTAAATATGTCTCCGTCGTCTAATTGCAATCTGTGTCTGCAGTTTTAGACTGCCATTTCAACCTAGCAAAATAAACCTTTGGCCATGCCCAACCCTTCCTTTTTAATACATATAAGTCACCACTAAGGTAGGGTCTGGATAGCCCCAATGGCAGGGTGCATTGTATTTCATAAATAGGACATGTACTTTTGAGGTTTGCATGTCCTGGTAGTGAAAAACGTTTAAATCAATTTTTTCACCACTGCAAGGCCTACCTCTCCCATAGTTTAACATCGAAGTTACCTTATTACAATTTATAAGTGTAATTTCCAAATGGGACCAGTTAACATATTTGGTGTTTCTGGAATTGTAATGAAAAATCCTGATTTATGGCGAAGTCAGATTTTAAATTGCAATTATTAAAATACTACTTTTAGAAAATTGCCTTTTTCCTGTAAGCCATTTGGTGCCTGCAGCCTGTCTCCGGGTCACATGACTGTGTGTAGGTGACAGTTGGGCTTTTTGTATTCCTCCTAGACAGCCACACACAATGAGAAGCTTAGGTGTGACTGGATGGGCCATCACTGACATGGTGAGAGAGAGGAGCTGGGCCCAACCTCACTTACAATTAGACCTGGGCCTGTAAATTAAATGCTACTGGAGGGTGGCCGGCAGCACTTATTGTCTCACCCGCTAAAGTAGTAAAAAATGTCTCACGCTTGACATTGTAGCATGTATGCAGTTTTAAACTGCCATTCCGATCTGTCACAATAAACCTTTTGACATCCCTAAAACCTCCTTTTTAATACATATAAGTCAACCGTAGGGTAGGCCGCAAACTGCCCATAGGGCATGGTGAGGGGTATTAAAAAAAGTGAACGGGCCCATTCATGCAAAGACCTCACTGTCCGCGTCGACTGCCAATATGAAGCTCCGGTAAACCGGACTCTTTCAGTGTTACCAGTTAGGGCACAAGCAGCAGGACCCTGTCTGTCCTAAGAACCCACCTACTGGTGAGAACTCACCAGGGGTGGGCAAAGTTGTTTTAGAGGGAAGTAGTCCTCTGGGGCAGGTGATAGAACATACCCTAGTCACGCTTAGTTAGGAGATAGACTCAGAGGGTGAGATTGTGATCCCTGAAGGGCAAGTCATAATTTCTACCAGGTCACAGTGAAAGGGATCCATGTCACTGCTCTGAGAGACACTGGGGCCAGCAAGACCATGACAGTGGAAAGGCTGGTTTACCTAGAATGGTACACTTTCCAGGTGTGTAGGGTAACTCAGGCTCAGGGGCAGGATTTCTTCTGCCCCATGGCTCTGGTACCCCTGGAATGGGGTGCAGAGGTGACCTTGAGGAGGGTCATAGTTAGTCTTCAGATGCCCATAGACTACGTTCAAGTTCAAGTTCAAGTTCGAAAATTTGTATAGCGCACTACTCACCCAGAGGGTCTCAAGGCGCTTGGGGGAGGGGGGGGTACTTTACTTATCAAATATCCAAGTTTTTAGTTGCTTTCTGAAGGAGAGGTGGATCTGTGTAAGGCGGAGGTGGGTGGGGAGAGAATTCCAGGTCTTGGCCGCTAAGTAGGAGAAGGATCTTCCCCGCATGGTGGATCTATGGATGCGCGGAATTGCGGCGAGGGCTTAATTGGGCGATCGTAGTTGGCGGGTGGGGGTGTAGAAGGATAGTCGCGTGTTGAGGCATTCGGGTCCTAGGTCGTAGAGGGCTTTGTGTGCGTAGGTGAGGAGACGGAACGTTATTCTCTTGTTGACGGGGAGCCAGTGGAGGTCTTTCAGGTGACCGGAAATGTGAGCTTGGTGGGGGATGTCTAGGATGTGTTACCATCAGTGTTAGAAGAGCTGGGAGGGGCAGCTTCTCTGAAAGTTTCTTTTTCTGTGGGTAATATCCACAAACGAAGTGTACAGAGGTTCAGATGGAGGAAAAGGGGTGAAACGGCTTACACTATAACCACCCTACTACAATTTAGTCAGGTTTCAACTTACATATTTAGAGATGGCTGGAGAGTGATCACTTCCCACAGATAATTGAACTGGATGCTGACAGATCACTTCACCCCATCAGTAAACTAGCTACAGGGCATGGTGAACATTTCAAAACAATCAAATGGACAGATGATTCTATAACTGCAATAGAGATCACAGCGAAAGAGGTCCTTGAATCTTGTCTGAGACATGTCCTCAACCCCCTTGAGAACTGAATGTACTTCAAGGAACAGCGTCTCTACAAATATAACAACCTCATGCAGTCTTGCAGTTGTAACATCCACTTATGAGAAGCAGGGCCAACATGTAGACTCAAGAAGCTGTTGCCAGCCTGTAAACTGCAAAAAAGAAACTCAATCAGGCTCTGAAACTGTTGGGAAAATCCCCTAACAACACCAATTTACACACAAGTGTACTCACTTTATAGAAATCATAAAAAAACGTCCTATGGAAAGAAAGGAAGTTCATGGAGAAAGACTTCTGGGCAAAAGCCCTATAATTAATCAAGAAACCAATATTTCTGCTAGAAATAATTGAAATGCATCAACAAGGTACCCTAATGAATCCATTATTCAAATATCACACATCAGCATGGACAGTCTATCTTTCTGATCACTTCAACTCCCCTGTGGAAAACCCTAAAGGCAGCACAACTTGGGCCTCCGACTTGTTCCCGATAGAACACTCCTGAACAGGAACGAATCATGATGCAGGCAGCTAATACGAAGAGAGTAACAACAAAGAACGGACACCTTCACGCTTCACCTCAAAAGACACTGCTGATTTCATTACTAAAACCGGTACACCTATTTTATTCCCATTACAAATTGAAAAAATAATCCATCTGGGCCATCAAGATGGTGCACCAGGCCCGAACGGGATAACTCATGGAATTTACAAGCCTAGCACACTGGACAGAGAATCTGACACTAGTCTTCAACTATATTATTTAGTCTGAAACAATCTCAGACTCCAAACCCAGTTTTCAAAGGAGGAGACAGGACAGCACCAGGTAATTACTGCCTAATTGCATTGTTTTGACAAGTATTTTGCCTGACTCCATCTTAAGGAGTTAGCAAACTGGGCTCTTTACCATGGCATCATTCCACTTAACCAAACCGGATTTACCAGTGGAACTAGGACAACAACCAACATCATGGTATTGGCATCAATCACTGATCAAATGTTAGCATAGCGCCAACCATTATATCTGTGTTTTATTGACTTTAAAGTAGCATTTGACTGTGTACCGTGCAAACACCTCTGGACTGAACTATCTAATCTAGGGATTCCCCAGAATCTTCTGTGCGCTGTACAACTGCTATACACAAACACCTGGCTCTGTGTTAAGAAAGACAATGGCACTCGTATTTGAAGAAGGATAGCCACTCACCAGGATTTAAAACAGGAATGTGTCTTGGCACCCTAGCTTTTTAATCTATGTCTGGCCAATATGACTGCAGCCCTTGATCAGGTCAACTTTCATCCGTCCAAACTAGGTGAACCTCGCCTCTCTAACCTCCTATTTGCTGACAATGTAATCCTATCAAGTCAAATTTAAATTGGCCTCCAGTACCTACTTGATGTACTACATATTTACTCCAGTACTAATGCAATGGTCATCAACTGGAATAAATCCAAGGTTATGGTGGTCAGCAAGAACAATACTTGGTACCTGCAGGGCCAACCTCTTGAGGTGGTTGACGAGTATAAATGCCTTTGAGTCCTGTTTGATGCAAAATGCTCTTTCCAGCCTCTTAAATCACAAATTTCTCGAAAAGGTAACACTCACCAATTTCTCAGTAATTCCTTATTTCTAAGACAACCTGCGGTGTCCCATTTTAAAGCTTGTAAACTCTGCCACTCTGGAGTTACCAGTGTTAGGTCTCATAATACGGATTTCATAATGAAATCCCGTTGGTTAATTTTATAGCTTGACACAAGTGTCACACAAATGTTGCCTGGTGAGCTATTTTTGCACTACAGATATTTTTTCTAGCAGTCAAAACAATTTTGCAGTTGCTAGGGGCAATGCTTAGATATTATTTAGCTGCACACTTGTGTAGGATATTGATTATTACTATAACAGAGTCAGTGCCTCAATTGACTTTCCACTTACAGTACAACATTGGGGGTGTTCTGGGTAACTTAAATTCAGTGTCGCTGTTTCCCCTTATGTAGTGAGGCCACAATGTTTTAAACCTATCCTGGTTTCCAGGGAAAATGAAGTTCACCTATGATACTGACAATCTACATGAAACCACATTTACATGATGTCCTCTATTATTAAAATAAAATAAATAGTAATCCAAGCCATGTTTAATGTTTTTTCTTTCCTGAAGTCATCTTTTTTTGAATAACATCATTTTGAAATCTCTTACTCAGAAAATCCAGATGTATATCAAGCCATAAATATTAATTAGTGATAGACAATGTGGTAGAGATTTGTTCCTTATTCATACTGGATTCACCCATCCTTTAAGGTGTTGTATTTCTTTACTACCCCACCTCAATACACAGTTCTTTACACTATACCAAATAGTATTGAGAATTTGTTCTATATTTACATTGTGAGTATTTCCACATCATTAGTTTTTGCGTCTTCACCATAGCGGCATAGGGGTATGTTTATTCTCTATGTCTGAATGTACAATTTTTGAGATGATGAAGGAAATTTGGCGGCCTAGCACCCAAAATTCTGAATTCTAGAAACATTGTTTGCCGAGGTCATCATTCTTTGGTGATTTGATTTCTATATCAAACCTTGAATTCTCATCTGAAAACTGGACAGATCGCTAAAGAATATGAAGTTAGCTTCCTTCAACTTCCAATAATAACTGTTTTTAAAGCCCATGTTGCTGAGGGCTTCATTACTGCCTAATTCCATCCCTCGAAGTCATCTGTAACTTTAAAAGGCCCCGCCTGAGAAATTTGAAATTACCAGGGAAATTGGGAAATCTGTTTCAACTTCCCTTTGTTATTCACACATTTCTACCTGGTATTGTAACTTAATCTGTAGGTGACAAACATCAGATACATGGAGTTATCACTGATTTTGCAATACTGATGGGCCAAGTAGCTCTATTTACATACCCCATCAACATTTCTCAGAATCTCGTATTGAGGAAACAATGGGATTCTCCTTAGTTACTTGAACAGTGCATCTCACTATTGGTCATTTTATTAACCTGTTGGGAGGTAAACCAGTATTCAAGAGACTATGGCCACCAGAGCTAACCTACCAGCTCAAATGTGGCCTTCCTAGATGCATCTGGTCTCTTTTGCAGTGTTTGTGGGCAAGGGTCCAAAGGTTATTTCATTTGTCAATTTACGGACATTGAAATACAAGTCACAATCATTTGGGAACTGGTTTTGAAGCTCTTTAAAATAATGATAAAACATTGCTCATGTTTTGGCAGCAGTCCACGGAAATATAAATGTATTAAATTGTAGGGAAAGCCATCCTGGCAATTAAGTTTGTTTTTGTATTTACAAGGACATGTAAAAATATACCCAAGCGTAATGTAATACCTGAATAATTCTTATTCTGAGAGAAGCTTTGGTTTTTGTGGTAGTGCTGCTGCTAACACAATGAAATTCTGAAATAGGATAGGTAAAGAGAAGGAAGGAAGACAGAGAAACATGTAGGTGATGGAAAAGAGTCAAAGAGAATCCCTGGAGCATGCCAAGAAAGAATACGATCTGGACTGGGGACTGTGGTCTGATCATAGAGAAACGTTATTACACATAAAGGAAATATAATAAAGAACTATGAAAAATGTCTGGAAAAGACTCTTTTAATCATGTATGTAGAAAATTAAGTCAGAATACACCAACCTGAATTCTGCATCCATCATAAGCGGTGAACATTTGCTTAATTATCCGTACCCACACCCAACCATATACAAAGGTAGACCCGGGGAGAGGGGAATGGGGTATAACGTAAGAGAGAAAACAGAGACACTGAATATCTGACTCGTTACTCTGCTGGGCACTGAATCTACTAGAGCATAGTGTATATCTAAAGATAAGATTAGTATTTTAAATATTTTAAATACCTTATTGCTGTATTGAGGCCTCTAACACACATTAAAAATGATATACCTTCAGTCTATATCTATGTATCAGACTCTCTCTGTTTTTTGTGAAAGTCTGACATTCCTGGAGCTGGCCATAAATAATATTTATGTAATCAATGTTATTCTAGTTTTGGCACTGTGAGTACATACTCTCTCATTTTGATATATATTCAAGATTATTTTCCTGAACTGTAATATAACAATCATACATTAGAGTGATACAATCCGTGCTAACACCAAATCACTTTCTTAACCTCTTCGCTGCGGGGGGTAATTCCCCCGCTGTGCTGGGGGGCGGGGGGCACGCACAGTGCCCCCATGCTCATGACGAGCTCAGCTCGTCATGAGCCATGGCGCTCCGGTGCTCATGACGAGCTGAGCACCGGAGCGCCATGGAACGCTCAGCACAGCAGGGGAATTATCCCCGCGTGTGAGCGTTCCAAGGCTCATGACAAGCTGAGCTTGTCATGAGCACCAGAGCGCCGTGACTCATGACAAGCTCAGCTCGTCATGAACATGGAAGGTGATAAGCAGATACCAATAACTGAACTACAATTGAGATTCCCTCCTAAAATATGACTGAATTTCTAACAAATTCCAAATTGAAAACAGTTTCTATTATTTCACAAGGCTGCAAAAATGTCCACTCTTTCATGAGATCTCCCCTGTGCATGTCATGTAGGAAATGTATCTTTTTCATATGGGCCCTGGGTTTTCTGACTAGTTGAACAGCTTTTCACTGCATCCGCCTTTCCCTAAACTATAATAGCTATTTAGGATATTTATGTAGCACATTTGATACATGGTTAAGCGAGCTATACGTGCACAAAATGTGCAAACTGTGAAATAGTCAAATAGCACATGTGAGACACAGTGAGGTCATTCACCACTCTCATGTAGAGCAAAACCTAGATAGGAGCTAAGATTTGGTTATGGCCTAGTGCCTGAAAAGACTTTGTGTTAACATACAAAATGAATCAATTTGGGTATTTAAAGTATTACATTTGACACTTGGGCCCTGATTATGATGTTGGGCAGAATTTCCTCTGCCCAACATCATCTCAGTCATGGGATTGACCGACACCCGGTCATCGGTACTGACCAACTAATTAGAATGCGACCGAACATTGTTCTGTTGCATTCCTATACTTTACAACAGGAGCATGTAGTCTGGCTGGAATGTGTGCTCCCATTGTAAAATAGGGGGTGCAGTTCATCCCTGCACCTTGTGGCAGTCACCTCAAGGTGCCTGCCACAGGGTGCAGGGATCAACAGGGCGGGCACCATAGGTGCCACCTCAGCCTTCAACCGGAGGCTGTGCTCCCAAGGGGTCCTGCTGGGGGCCCTCAAAGTCGAGTTCTGACAGCCTGTCTGTGTCAGAAAGACTGGCACAGAAAGGCTGCCGAAACCCAGCATCGTAATCCCAAGGGCAGAAAGAGCCCCCCCTTGGGATTACTGGCCGCATTCAGACTGGTGGACGGGCTCTCCAAGCCCATCAGTAACCAGTCGGAATGACCGTTCAGATTTCTTTCTGACCGCCTCCATCGTAATGAAAGAATCCGACCTGCATATTACGATGTGGTCGGAAGGCTCCGATCGACGGTCGGAGCCTTTTCCGACTGCATCGTAGTAGGTCAATAGATAAGCCAGCTATTTCAGAGTCTTTTAAAGATAATACCTAACTTCAGAGTGCTCAAATTTAAAACATGTAATGACCATCACAGAGCCAGACTTGAAGATTTATATTTTATTATAGTCAGAAATTAGCCCGAGCAGCTGGGCTTGAAAGGCATTGCTCACCTCGGTACTTCAACTCTCTCAAAACCTTCCAACGAACATTCTCAGAACTTGCACTCCACACCAGCATTCCACATGGTGTCACAAGCCAGTGTGGAGTCTAGAATACTACATAGATTCTTTTCTTTAAAGCAAAACATTTTTCTAAATCACCCAATTTCAACAGAAATAAACACACATTTAAAGCAACACTAAAATTAAAGTATATATATAATATAATTGGTCTCAATAAGGCAAGCATAGTCCATACACAGAAATACCTGAAATGAAGAACTATGAAAGAACAAATATAGTAATCAAAGTGTTGCAGGATATATTACCTACTGGCGGTCGCCAGTAGGTAGTTATAGTTAGGACCTAGTTTCCATAGGAAATCCACAATATTCTATTTGGAATAACTTTGGCGCCGGAGGACGAACCTTCGCGAATTTCTCCCAAAAAATGGCCTGCTCCGCGCCTTCCCTGAAAGTTTGGGGGTGATTCGTCAAGCGGGGGCCAAGGAAAAAGGGGGTCCCAAAAGGTGTTTTCCCCATGCAATTTTCCATAGGGACCTTTAGCCAGGGCTACAGCCCGAACGGCTGAACCGAATTACACCAAATTTGGCAGAGAGGTAGAGTTTGGTTAGCAGGTTGTGCTTTTTGTTAAATGGTGTAAATCCGTTCAGTAGTTACTGAGAAAATCAAAAGTAAAATCATAGCGATATCTAGAGACGAAGTACAGCACGCGTACAGAAATCCGTACAATTATGAGCACGAGCTGCATGCTGATTGGATGTCAACTGTCTGTCAACACTCCAAACCAGGAAGTGTTGGCAGCCACCTTGTGCCTCTGTAGCACCGAGTCACAAGGAAGCAGTAAAACAAAGTTGAAAAATAAGGAAAGGGGTTAGGGTAGAAACATGTTGACCCTCTAGGCCTGCTCAGGGGGTCTCACATGGTTGTTTAGGCGCAATTTTTTATCGTACGCAGTGGAAAAGGAAAAAAAAACCTAGAAGTTCGTTTTATTACTAATTAGCTCCCGGGGGGGGGGGTGCCAAATCCCGGGTGCGATTTTTTTCTATAATGGGGGCTTGGAAGTGTCCAACAGGAAGAAAAGAATGAAGAAAAAAAAGTAATGTCGAGGACAGTGATGCTCCTGCTTCCTGCGTTTTATCAGGTCAATAGACTGTTTCCCATAACACATAAGTTTATTGCAATAAATGTATAGAAATTTAACTTGAGCAAAATCAGGATGAATTTGTGTGCGTGGACTTTTTGCTGAAAATGCTGGTGCAGCAGTTGATGTGCTTGGTGCAGTAGCAGGTGGGTTGTCCTTCAACCTCTGTGTTGCAGCTCGAGCAAAGTTGTTGGGGTGTAAGTTCCTTACGTGTCGCTCCATATTAGCTGTGGTAAAGGATTATTTTTGAGATGGATCACCCCTTGAAAGAGTTTGGAAAATTTTACAGGTTACTTTTGGAGCATTAACCTTTTTTTGCCCTTCTGGAAAAGTAAAAAACTGCCAAATTAGATCTTCTTTTCTCTTCTTTGTAGTTTCTTTAGGAATGAAATATTCTTCTGAAGAATGGCTGGAAGATGAGCCCATTGCTGTTAATATGGTAAACTTCGTTATTTTTTACAAGATTCTCAGAAGAGATGTTTCTTTTTCGAAAGTCAAAGTAGAATTTTTAAAATGGGACGGAAGTTTCAACAGTTGTAATAGGAAGTGTTATCGTACGGTTACGCTATTACGGTATTCTTAGGATGCGAGTACGCATGACTTTTCACCGCGATTGGTGTAATTGCTTTTAAAAGTAATGTAGGATTATTGGAACTTAATTTTTTTTTTCATAATTATCCTAGATAATGTGTTCTGTTAGTATGTTCAATAAATACATAAATATATGTTTTTAAACAATTAAAATCATTCGGTTTTTGCGTACAGGGCGACGTAATGACGTCACACAGAAGCTTTCATGCGACGTGTAATATGAAAGCGTATTCGTAGCGTATGCTGAGAATGATGAGCAGTACAAACTATGGTGCGATCACTCTCTCCCTGTCAAATCAGAGCACAGGGCGCGCTATGAGAATGGTTAGAAGTGGTCACTCATTGTAAATCCGATTCAGCTGTGTGTATTATCCACTGTATAACGTTACTTTTTAGCCTGTTCAAGTTTGAGGTTTGCATGTAATACTATGCTATAGGCAGATATGGATGTTTAGGCAGCGCTTATCTCCATGAAGCTTGGTTATTATCATTTACATATAGGTGTCTGAGGGAGGGAAAAGAAGTCTATGTGAATGGCGAGGACTGCACAATAACACCACATCACTCCTTAATTTGTAGACACATACAATTGCATGGCTCTTGTAATCAAGATGTGCCTAATTTGGTGTGAGTTTTGAAAGGCAGTGCAACACCTGCTATCATACCATCGTTCAGTTTACTGGAAACGTGAGTTATTTAATTTGAAATAATGCAGATTGTGTGCAATGTTACCAGGCATCGGTTACATGATTACGGTAACTGAGCGTGTGGTTTGCTAAAAAAAAGATGTGTTTACTCCTCTGCATGGGAAACTGGATGTTTTCATCTGGCCGTCGATTCCGACCTTGAAAGAAGAGTCAACCAAGTGAGCCGTATAAGAGCGCTATTGTCTCAAAACGAGGTAGCTCTTACATCTGCTAGAGAAACATTTGTCCTTCATGTAGTAAACACCCGCACAGAAGTGTATGATTTATTAAATACAGACGTGCCTTTGTATTTTGGGGAGTTAATTCAGAGTTCTTTAATGTGTCCTTGACTACGGAGTTACCTTACTTTTTAAAAGTTAGAAGCAGTGGTCTTGTGACTTCTTTTCAAACTATATTTGGTGTCTTTTCGGCATTATTTCATTCGATTTTTTCCAGCATCTTTGCTGGATTCCCCTTAATAGTCGCATTAGTTGCCGGTGTGCTTCTATTAATTTGTTTACTTAAATATGGATGCACATACTCCAGCACACGACAATATTTCTCGGCTGTTGCTGCTCCGCAACCGAATACTTAGTTATTACGGAGCGCTGCCTATGGATTATCGATTCGATTTTCCTTTTTCACATGCGTTCAACCTGTCTTCCATTGCCTGAGCTGCGATTTCGACTGGGCTCTGGATTTGTGTCTCTGCAGTACGGTGTCTCCCAACGTGGATTATGACCAGCTGATGAGCCCCTTAGTGGTTCATGACTTGCTCTGTTCTGGCGGCGGGATTATGGCCTTAGCAGCGATACATGGAATATTGGGACGTTGGAATGTTTTTGCAGCGGTGCATGACTTCTTGCCACGCAGTTACATTGAAGATGATCCGAGTTTTCCTCCGATGGTGATAGAGGCTCCGGTCGTTGAGGAACATGTATGTTCATTCCAACTGTTGAATTGGATGGTTGAAATGTTTTCAGATGAGAACAATGACTTCCTCTTGGAGGCTGTTGCTACATACTGTGCTTATACGCTGTTGGATTAAGACTCTTTGATTTTTCTACCTATTCTTTATTATTTAGTTACTGTTTTCTATCAAACAGCGAAAATAAAATTATGCAAATTTGAACTTGACTCTGCTTTTCATGCTTGGACTCTGCGTTCCTAGTTCGCCCACGTTTATATCACGTGGTTCTATCAAGGGAGGGTGTCGTGGGCTGAGCCTTGCACTCACACCGTGTTAAGTTAGCATGGGTACATTAGAAGCTTAAACGCCATTTTTGCTTTCCTGCTCTGCTTCGCAAACGACACACAGTTTTGATATTGTTTAGAGAAGGCTGAGTATTTTGTTTCACATGAGAATAATTTGTTATCCTACATTTCTAGACTGCCTCACTAGTTTAGTGTGTATAGTGAGAGCATGGAACATCAAGGTTATCTTGGATACTGTGTCTGTTATTCGGAATGATACTCGCATGTTCGACCTATAACACATATGCAGGTGTGGCCACGTCTGATACTGGCGCGAATAATAATGCATTGTGGAGGCATAATTAGACACAGTTGGAGAACATTGGTATCCTGACAGTTTGTGCAGAACTCAATGTGATCCACTACTGCTGAGTACAAGAGGTATGGGACCGTCCATGTAATCCTATGAGACCTTCTGTAGTTATAAACTAACCTGGTAGGTAGGGAGGGTGAAATGTAGGTATATTTTAAACCTGCTTCCCGTTAGCAATATAAGATGCTTTCTCACTTGATATTTTATGGAATAGTAACAATGCTGACAACCTTGTTTCTGATAATATGTTTGGTTGTATTATCTAAGGTACTGTGGATGAGATTACGGCGTTAGAAATAAACATTTCAAACTTGCACGTGTCTTTATTTACTCCTTGTTTTGGACTGGTGTAAGACTATAACGAAAGAGTGCTCTTTTTATCTACCTTACTTGAGGTAATCTAAGTCGCATGTTCTGGGTTGACTAGTCATCGGTGTTTTTGCTATAGGATGAAGAACCAATGAGTCACTGATTGCTAGTCTGGTAGGGGGTTTGGGTACTAAAGTGGGTTTTGGTACACTGTAATTCATTGAGGTCCTAAGTCTGTATGCACAGTTCTGTGTAGGAGCAGAATTCCTGCAACAGTAGTTACAACAAAAAGGCTCGATAAAGGGCCTTGAGTTTGAATCAGAATATGAAATTGAAGAATAATTGATAATCCCAGCCAAGAAAGGGAGCAAGTGTGCAAATTTACAATGTCTTCGGCTGGGGTACTTGTAACAATAAAACATGTCTATAAAGGCCTGCACTTTGAATAGGTATATGAAATAGAAGAATAGTTGATAATCACAGCTAATGTATGCAGCAAGTAGTTGTGTGTATGTGTGGATGATGTGTTGATTGAGTGGAAGATGAAAAAGGTGAAAAATAGGAAAGGTTGGAGACACGCAAACTACCCACTGCCTTGTCAGTGAAGAGAATCTTTGAATTTCCAGCTCATTACACAGATTGGGTGTTGAATTCCGCTGTGGGAACAAGAGAAACGAGTAGCACATCTAAGTAAGCAAGCTAGTGCATAAAGTACACATAGGGTGCGGTAGTAAGGACGGAAGAAAGGACGGAAGTGTGGAAATTACCCACTGCTATTGATGGGTAGTAGTTACGAAGAAGGCTGAATAAAGAGCCTTGACTTTGAATTTGAATTAAAGAAGAATAATTGATAAGCCCAGACAAGAAAGGCAGTAAGTAGGTGTGTGTATTTGTGGGTGAAGTGTTGATTGAGCGGAAAATGAATAAGGTGAAAAATAAGAGAGGCTGCAGAGATGCAAACTTTCCATTTCTTTGTAAGGGAAGTGGGTGTTTAGTTTTCCAGTGCATATATATGTGTATGTATATATATATTCACTGAAAAAACCATAGGTTATAGTCGATATATAGTTAGGAATTTGCATTTACAAAACCTTGAAAATTCAATGAAAAAACCATTGGTTTTAGGCCATATATAGTTAGGGATTTGCATTTACAAAACCTTATTTTACTCGCATAAAACCATTGAAATTCCATATATAGTTAGATGCGCTAACTATATATCGCGCACCCGCAATCCACTGCTGATGATGTCACATATTACATCATTCATGACATGGTCAGTGACATCACTGATGACATCACTGATGACAACTCAAATGACATCACTGATGACAACATCCAGTGACTGGAAGTTTCTGTAAAGTTAAAATATGTCTTACATATTGAAGAATGAGTGGATGTATAAATGTCTGGATGAAGGATTTAGTAGGTGCATGACTGACTGTATGAGGGAGTGATTAAATGTGTCTCACTGAGTGCATGGGTTAGTGATTAAACTGTATTAATTTGTGTATCATTATATCTGTTGTTCTGTAAACTGCTGCATGTGTTGATCAGTAGCTATATAAATAACTATATGGGTTATTGATTGGTTGCTCAAGTATTTGTATGGGAGACTGAGTATGTGTGTGGGTGGCTGGGAGGTGTGTGACTCTGTGCATAGATGTGTAAGCAGTTGATTCACTAGGTGTATGAGTTCAAGAGTGCATGTGGAAACAGCTATATGGGCGGTTGACTGTGTGCATGAGTGTATTGGTGAGTGAATGGATATCTCAGTGCTACATGTCAAAGTAAGTACATATGTAAAACACAGTACATGTGAGAGTTAACATATATAAATAACTGTGCATAACAGCCAGTGAATGTGTGAGTGGCTGTATGGATCATTGTGAACATGTATCAAGGATTGTAGAAGAGAGTAAATATGTATTAGAATATGTTTCAATAAGTAAGGTGTGTATAACTGTATAGTTGAGGAATTGGAGGTGTGTTTGATTCTTTGCATGACTGTCTATGTGTATGAGTAACTCCATGGATGAGTGACAGTCTGTGAGTGTCTGTTTTCACTGAGTGTATCTAAGGATATATCAGAGTCTGTAGAGGTTCATCGTATTAACACATGAATGATGTCATCTGTGATGTTGTCAGTGATGTCATTTGAGTTGTCATCAGTGATGTCATTTGAGATGTCATCAGTGATGTCATTTGAGTTGTCATCAGTGATGTCATCAGTGATGTCACTGACCATGTCATGAATGATGTAATATGTGACATCATCAGCAGTGGATTGCGGGTGCGCGATATATAGTTAGCGCATCTAACTATATATGGAATTTCAATGGTTTTATGCGAGTAAAATAAGGTTTTGTAAATGCAAATCCCTAACTATATATGGCCTAAAACCAATGGTTTTTTCATTGAATTTTCAAGGTTTTGTAAATGCAAATTCCTAACTATATATCGACTATAACCTATGGTTTTTTCAGTGAATTTCAATGGTTTTTTAATAGCAAATATGAAAAGCTTTAAAATGTCAAGTACGTGATAGATAAAAACATTTTCGTATTTATGCACGCTGATGTGCTTTGAACGCTGCACCCCCCCTCCCCTCTTTTCTCTTAGTAGTACTCTCTCTTTGCAGATAGTGAACGGTAGTTAACGCAGACCTTTACCCCTGTTGTAATCCGTCGTACCTGCTTGTCTCTCCATTTGATTGATTGTTATCCAAGCATTTACTGTTTTACAATTGATTCTCTTTGGTTCATTATCTATTTACAAACAAGCACAAAGTCGCAATACTCTGTTTAGTCTTTGCAGATAGTGAAAAATCGTGTAAAAAAATAAAAGTAATCGAGCAAAATCAGTAGGCCACTAATTGGATCTCTTTTTGACCTCGCTAAAATAGAAATATTAGGAACAACCCTTCATGAGAAATACGAAAATAGTGAGATGAACTTAGCTCCACACCATGAGGGCTGCAAGACAGCTCGACTCCGTCACCCACCCCGCCCAAAATAACGACAAACCCTATGCAAATATTAAAAATATAGACAACACACCAGCAAAGAAACAGGGTAAAACATTTTATTAAATAACTATTTACATAACTATTTTATACTTTTTATTGCCCGATCCGGCTAGCTCAATCGATCGAGCATGAAACTCATGCACTCTGATAGCAAGCGTTGCTACTGATGCTATGCAGACCAAAACTGGTTTTCAGTTTGTACATTTTTCTAGATTTTTCAATCCAAGGTTGGTTGACTTTGTAGAACGATGGCTTCAGATTTACAACATACGGTGTGGTGGCGCGGACTGGGAGGGGGCGCTTCGCTCCTGCCCCCTCCCCAAGTAAGATTTTCATACGTGAAAGTACGTTAATGGTTTTGGTCCCTGAGTTGCTTCAATGTCACTGCCATTCTCAAATGGCATAAGTTCTGGATGTTGGGTGCCATAGTTCAGAGTTCTGAGCAGCGCTTGTAACACTGTCTGAAGCTTATTTCCACCTACTGCAGCTTCACTATTCTCAAAGTAAGTGAGTGTCGTTTGTGGACCTGACTGCATTAGAAAACAATGTCATATGAAACCTTCCTAAACAGCTTGACGGAGGCCCCCGAGGGGCGGTGTGATGGCCATGGACTCGGAGAAGACACTTGGCTCCGACCCCCTCCCCAAGTCTTATAGCACCGGTGTAGCCTGAGATCGCCCCCGACATAGGCGGCCGGCTCTCGGGGTCCGGCGGAACTTTTTGCCTTTTGATGACTCTTCTATTCTGGACCTTGTCCCACAATCCGTTTGACCTGAAGACACGCTGTAGTGGGGCGCCCCTTTACCGTTTCAGTTGCCATTCCGCCCGCTTTTGCTACACTGTGCCTCTTCCGCCATTCAGCTGTTTACCGCCCGCTCTTGCGACTACAGCGTCTCGCTCACCATGTAGTTGAGTTGCTCCCGCTCTTGCGGTGCAGCGATAGGCGGCTGCCACAGGACTCTCAAAATGGCGGCCGGCTCTTCGGATTTGGGCCTGGTCCACTAAAATGGCCCTGGGACTCCTTGGAACTCGGACGCTTCCCTGATAGGGCTTGGGTCCCATTCTCAAAAACGTCCCCTCAGCCGTGAAGATTCTACAAAAGTCTTGGGGGCCCCCGACTCCCGCAGGCTTCTGGTGGGGAGCGGCTGCCATGTCTGCTCGTGAAATGGCCACGACGGAGCTACGAGATGGTAGTGCTCTCATGCTGACGCCAGCTTTAGTCTGAAACATCCACAAACACTGTAGACTACCAATTCGATCAGTTCCGGTAGCGCCCCAACATGACCCGGAAGAGAAGAACTTGCCCTCCCCTCTTTGACTGATGGTTCTTGTTGCCTGTCCCCTCTGTTGTCATTTAACAGAACTTTTTGGACTGCTGAAAGGGGTTGTGTTCCGAACGCTGGTTGGTGGAGACATTTTGACTATATTCTTGACCTACGTTGTCGCGTAATGCGTTATATGACACTCCGCGTTAGCGCACCCGGAAGTGATCCGAGGCGCGGCGCGCAGCGCGTAACGTAAGCATAACAGGTCATGTGACTTGTTAATAAAACTTTTCATTGGTTCATTTTACTTTTGTTATTTTAATGATGAAAAGCTTGGTCATATGACCTAAAAATTACGCTTTTTATTGTTTTCGAACATTATTTTTTTTTAAACATATGTTATAATATTCCAGGCTAATGTACTTTCCCGGAAAATTTACAACTGTCCTGCAAGTAAAATATATTCCTTTTTCGAGAAAAAGGGCGTTTCTTCGTTCCATGACGGAGCCGTGGAGTAAAAGAGACTCGGCCTGCTGTCTTAGTCGCCGATACGCCTGATTATCAGATTCTTATCGATCACTTTATGTTGCAGAAATAAAAAAATAAAACTGCCCTTGACCATTTATCTTTACTGCGTTCCTACATATTATACCTTTTATCCGTCATGTAATTGGACTGCTTTATTTCACTTGCCTTTTACTGATTCGAAAACAGTGACTAAAAGTAAAAACTTTACCAATGTAAATACTACTACCGTGTTTTGTTTTAAAAACCTTTATTGTGAAAATGTCAGTATACAAATACGGGCCTATAACCACGTGGGCCGGCCACGGAGCAAACTGAAATCGTATATGATGAGGAGACATTTACACTGTAGAGGAACGTAACGAGCGGGCCATTAGGTTGGAAGAACTAAGGTGTCTAACAGTTGCGGAATCGGTAGACGTACATTTTGTAATTAAAATAAGACAGGGCCACTTACAATAAAATTTTCTAGATATACATTTGCGGGCAAGGAGTTACGAGTCCCATTTATACCGGCGCCATTTTGGGCGAGCCCGGGCAGGTCCAAGATATAGTCAAAATGTCTCCACCAACCATCGGCCAGACCAGAACCCCTTTCGGCCCTGTATGCAACAAGATGGTGTCTTCCATTCAGAAAATATTGTTGGCAGCATTTTGAAAGGAAACAGAAACAGCCGTTCTCCTAGTGAGTTTCACATTGTTACATTTAGGAAGAATGTTGAAGAGTAGTATGTGGAAAATCTGAAGCCATTTTTCTACAAACTCTCAATCAGCCTTGGATGGAAAAAAAAATCCTGAAGAATGTACAAACTGAAAACCAATTTTTGTCTGTATAGCATCAACAGCAACGCTTGAGTCAGCTTTGTGTCAAGCCGCCATTTTCATTCAATCAATAGCGTCCCCCTGCAAATATTCAGGGACCTGGTCGTGTCTTCAGATGAAACGGATTGTAGGAAAAGAAACAGAAAGGAAAAGGAAAAAAGTTCCGCCGGACCTCGGGAGCCGGCCGCCTATGTCATGTGCGACCTTTGGCCACACCAGGGCAATAGTGAAGCTGCAGCAGGTGCAAATAAGCTTCAGACAGTCTTACAAGCACTGCTCAGAACTCTCAACTGAGGCACTCAACATCCAGGACTTGCCATTCGGATCTTGGCGCCTTGTGCTGGTTCCGACCTATTCACACATCGGTCCACTACTGACATCACCTCATAAGCCAACGGGGCACCCCACGCCGACTTTCGGCACAGCATTGTAGGATGGCCACACCAGTGCGGCAACTTGCTGGACACAACCTCGGTGCCATCCGGATCTCGGCGCGTTCGAGTCACTGTACCGCAAAACTGACCGGAACTCAGCTGGACACGCCGTCTTTCGGCGCAGCATTGTAGGATGGCCACACCAGTGCGGCAACTTGCTGGACACCACCTCGGTGCCATCCGGATCTCGGCGCGTTCGATTCACTGTACCGCAAGAGTGACCGCAACTCAGCTGGACACGCCGTCTTTCGGCGCAGCATTGTAGGATGGCCACACCAGTGCGGCAACTTGCTGGATACCACCTCGGTGCCATCCGGATCTCGGCGCGTTCGATTCACTGTACCGCAAGAGTGACCGCAACTCAGCTGGACACGCCGTCTTTCGGCGCAGCATTGTAGGATGGCCACACCAGTGCGGCAATTTGCTGGACACCACCTCGGTGCCATCCGGATCTCGACGCGTTGTGCTGCCTTCGGCCTATTCGCACATCGGTCCGCTACTGACGCCGCCTCACGTGCCAACGGATTTTCTACGCTTTTTGTAGCCCTATGCCGCATAACAGGTCATGTGACTTGTTTATAAAACTTTTCATTGGTTCATTTTACTTTTGGTTTCCTAAAGATGGAAGGCTTGGTCATATGACCTTAAAATAACACTTTTCATTGGTTTAGAACATTTTTTTTTCCCAAACGATGAAAGCTCCACCTTGTTTCTGGATCATTCAGACTGAAGCTGGCGTCAGCATGAGAGCACCACCATCTCGTGGCTCCGTCGTGGTCATTCCGCGAGCAATCATGGCAACCGCTCCCCACCGGAAGCCTGCGGGAGTCGGGGGCCCCCAAGACTTTTGTAGAATCTTCACGGCTGAGGGGACGCTTTTCGAGAATGGAGCCCAAGCCCTAGCAGGCAAGCGTCCGAGTTCCAAGGTGTCCCAGGGCCATTTCAGTGGACCAGGCCCAAAACCGAAGAGCCGTCCGCCATTTTAAGAGTCATGTGGCAGCCGCCTATCGCTGCACTGCAAGAGTGGGAGCAACTCAACAACATGGTGAGCGAGACGCTGTAGCCGCAAGAGCGGGCGCAACTCAGCTGGATGGCCGCCACCTGGGGAGGCCCGTTCACGCCGCCTCCCCCACGCCCCCCCCCCCCCCCGGGCCGCCCCACGCCAATTTTCGGAGCAGCATTGTAGGATACCAAAACCAGTGCGGCAGTTTACTGGACATCACCTGGGTGCCATCAACATCTCAGCGCGTTCTGCTGCCTTGGGACTATTCGCACAACAGACCGCTACTGACGAGGCCTCCCCCCGCACCACCCGGGACGCCCCACGCCAATTTTCGGAGCAGCATTGTAGGATCCCAAAACCAGTGCGGCACCCAGGCGACATCACCTGGGTGCCGTCCAGAACTCTGCACGTTGTGCTGCCTTGGGACTATTCGCACAAAAGACAGCTTCTGACCATTGTTGCTTTTTTGGGTGAAAAATGTTTAAATGTTTTTACAGTTTTTGTTCCGTTCATTATATTTAAAAGTTAATAAAGTTTTATAATGTTACTTTGTTGGAGTGTTATAAATTTTTTTTAAAACGGGTGAATGGGGCCTTGAATCGGGTTATTGTCATGTGTGGGCTTTGCAAGTGTACTGCTACAGGATCGGACATTTCAAACTCAAATGCACGTTCTTTTTTTTACCTTTCCGAAGCATGGAGCGCAATAGCAGGCAGAGAAAGGGTGATGCACGTGTTGAACACTACCTGACCTGGCAAGTTGCTGGCAGTGCCCCCCCGCCCGCTCCTGAAAGAGGGCACACACACACCGCCGCCCCGAGTACTTCACAAATCTTTAAAAGACCATGCGCTTGTTCATGAGGCTTAAATGGTTTATCACCTCTTCTAGAACACCTGCATCGACCCTCTGACGTTTCCTGGAAAAATTACCACGTAACACAATACCAAGCCCTGTCAGCTGAAACCCCCGAGGAATCGTGGGGCATATTATCAAGGGGGTTTATCTCCGCTTTTTTGGCTTTAAAAGCCATGAAAGCGGAGATAAAATTATCTCCCTATTACCAAGCTGTCGCTAACACCAGTTAGTGACAGCTAAAAGGAGATAGCGACCATCTTGGGCCCCGCTTTGCATGTCAGTGATACTTATCACTAATGACATGCAAAGTGGGCGTGCCAAGATGTTAGCGACTGGAAACAGTCCCTAACATCGCTATCTCCTATTACCAACTTTTGGAGATATTCGCGCTAAACGCGAATATCTCCAAAAGCTAACACCTGCCCTGAGCAGTTCTTAGCCATGTTATCCAATGGGAGGTGGATAACATGGCTAAGAGCATTTGCTCGATAATACATGAATATCGCTGACTTTTCTGCGATAATAGCAAGGTTTATCTGCGATAAAAATCGCCGATGTGCGGCGAAATTTTTTGTCTCTAAACAAGTTAGAGACAAAAATTATCGCTAGTTGTTCGTAATATGCCCCCGGGTTTTTGCTTGCAGAAATCGGGAGGCGGGAGACTAGCACTGAAATCAGTAGTCTCACGCCTGAATCGGGAGGGTTGGCATGTCTGGATTCTCTTTAGCTGGGGCCATAAACTACATCCGCAGGGGTAGGTGATAGCCTGGGACCAGCCTGGCATCTAAAATGGCTGCCGTGCACGACAAAATTGTGGCATTGGAAAAAAGGCAAGATGGCGCAGACAATGTTTATCAATAAGGATTCATTTATAACAAAATATTTTATCGCAGTGACAAATTGGCGGTCCACATTTCCTGATTTCCATCGAATCGAACGTTAACAGACGTCACGCAGCAAAAAAAATAAAAAGCTCACGCACAGCCGCTGGAAGACATGTATCAACATATATGAGCCTCCTCAGCCACCCTCATGAAACATAGGGGATTAGGATACGTCTCCCGCACCCCCTTATACCTAGTAATTTAATTATAAAGAAGCACAAAATGGCGAATTCCCGTTTCGCTACCAGTTTGCGGCCCAGTTCGCGGCCCGTGAAGCGCTTCTACCGTGAAAAATCATTTTTTTTTTATTTTCCCCACGGGACCCTTTAATAACCCCAACAACATTCCTAGGAGGTCAAGAGGGGTATACCTTGCCCCCTTTCATTAAATTCCCCCTTCGTTTTTCACCTCTTCTTCTCTCTCGATCCTACCGAGAGATAAGATGGCGGCCGCTCCGGACTGTCACGCAGCAAAAAAAAAAAAAGCTCACGCACAGAGCAGTTTTTAGACATGTTATCCAATGGAAGGTGGATAACATGGCTAAGAGCATTTGCTGGATAATGCATGAATATCGCTGACTTTTCAGCGATATTCATGCATTGTGGCCGATGTGCGGCGATAATTTTTATCTCTAAACAATTAAAACGAAGCACAAAATGGCGAATTCCCGTTTCGCTACCAGTTTGCGGCCCAGTTCGCGGCCCGTGAAGCGCTTCTACTGTGAAAAATCATTTTTTTTTTATTTTCCCCACGGGACCCTTTAATAACCCCAACAACATTCCTAGGGGGTCAAGAGGGGTATACCTTGCCCCCTTTCAATAAATTCCCCCTTCGTTTTTCACCTCTTCTTCTCTCTCGATCCTACCGAGAGATAAGATGGCGGCCGCTCCGGACTGTTTAGAATGTTGACAGACACCGGAGAGCCAATCAGCTTTCTGCGCGCAAAGTTCCGTTTCGCGAAAAGTAAGCGGACCGGAGCGCAGCCCGGAGCGCTGTGACAGATATATATCTTGTTTTGAACGTTAATTTCTCAAAAACTACTGGAGCACATATATTGAGACCTAGCAAAGGCACATCGGGCTAACAGGGGCTGCTCAGAAACAAAATGTGCCATTTTCCTGAAAATTTCAGCCGATTCCGTCCACAAACGCCAAAGTTATTAGACATAGAATTTTCAAAAATCCCATAGGGAATTAATCCTAACTATATATACCTACTGGCGATAGCCAGTAGGTAATATATATATATATATATATATATATATATATATATATATATATATATATATATATATATATATATATATATATATATATATATATTCACTGAAAAAAACGTAGGTTTTAGGTATCTTATAGTTAGGAATTAGTATTTAAAAACCTTGCAAATTCACTGAAAAAACATAGGTTTTAGCCTCATAATAGTTAGGAATTAGCATTTAAAAAAACTTTGAAATTCACTGAAAAAACTACAGGTTTCAGGCATGTTATAGTTAGGAATTAGCATTAAAAAAACCTTTGAAATGCACTGAAAAAGCCATAGGTTTCACACATGTTATAGTTAGGAATTAGCATTTAAAAAACCTTTGAAATTCACTGAAAAAACTATAGGTTTCAGGCACGTTATAGTTAGGAATTAGCATTAAAAAAAACCTTAGAAATTCACTGAAAAAACCATAGGTTTCCCACATGTTATAGTTATCTGGGCATTTCACTCATACAAAACCTTTCAAATTCCCCCTTTATAGTTAGTTCAGCTAACTATAACTCGCGTGACCGCAATGCACTGCTGATGACGTCACATATTACATCACTCATGACATGGTCAGTGACATCACTGATGACATTTCAAATGACATCACTGATGACATCACTGATGACATCATCCTTGTGAAAGAGTGGCAGACCTCTTCTCACCATAATATAACCTTTGATACACACATTCAAAAATAGAAACTATAATTTTTTTGAGAAATGAGATACCAATACCAGTTACAACAACCTATTAGGAAATTCCAACATCTACATACACATCCACTCATTCATCAACAGTTCTATATAGTCACTCATACATGTACTCACTCATCATATGTACTCATACACCTATACATCCTGTTACACACCGATACTCATCCATAGAGTTACTCACACACATACTCACACATGGAAATACACTATCAAACATCCATTTACTTGCATATACAGCTATACACACACCACTACACTTACTTCTACAGAAACGTACACATATCTACTCTCTTAAACAATCACTTATAGAAACATATAATTATTTATACAGGAACTCTTCCAATCTCTCACTCTCACATATACTCACTTATATACATCAATACTCACATATACTAGTTTAAAACATATGTATAAAGATACCATTGAGACAGTCATTCACTCACTAACACACCCATACACACACTCATCCACCCATACAGTCCTGCACACATTCTGTCTTCAAAACACATACAAACAGTGAGTCAGTCATTCATGCATCTGTGCGCTAAGTAATACCCCCCACCAAACCATACAGACACTCATTCTGATACTCAAAAAACCAACTAATAACCGATATAGACACTCAAGAAGCTACTCACCATCCCATGCAGCCACTTATGCACAAAGTGAGACACTGACACAGATATTTACATATTTAAACATTACTTGCTAATACATGTATTCACTAAGATATACTTAATATGTCAGTTATACAATCAATTTTACAAAAAATACATCCATTTAGACACTTATTTACCCATTTATTCTTCCATCAACCTATAGATATACATATATAAAAAATATTTATGTTTCAGAAAGACACACATTCACTGGATGATGTCATCAGTGATGTCATTTGAGATGTCATCAGTGATGTCATGAGTGATGTCACAGACCATGTCATGAGTGATGTAATATGTGACATCATCAGCAGTGCATTGTGGATGCGCGAGTTATAGTTAGCTGAACTAACTATAACGGGGGAATTTGAAAGGTTTTGTATGAGTGAAATGCCCAGCTAACTATAACATGTGTGAAACCTATGGTTTTTTCAGTGAATATATATATATATATATATTCCGACAACCTCTCCCGGCTGTTCCTTGTCTCGTAGCACGGCGAGCCTGTGTGGGTGCCGGACACCCTTAATTCCAAAAACAGGATTCTCCCCTTCAGAAGAACGACACAGGCTGCCTTTATTCTTCAGTCGCTATCAACGCGTTTCGCCTGACCCAGCAGGCTTGGTCAGGCGAAACGCGTTGATAGCGACTGAAGAATAAAAAGGTTTTCCACCACGCTGTGTCGTCTCCTCTTCGAAAAGTTTGTCGAGGTTTTGAGCTGGTAATATATATATATATATATATATATATATATATATATGTATATATATATATATATATATATATATATATATATATATGTATATATATATATATATATATATATATATATATATATATATATATAAAGATTAGAGTTTGTGCTCTCAATCAACAAGTGCCCAGAGAATCACCTGTACCTCACTGGGAGTCGTGTTCATGAACACTCCTCTGCACCAGCTGAGGGCACTCTTGCGCACTGCATTTTTGTTCAGAAGTCTTTTCAACAGTGTTACCATGTTCACAGTTACCATATGAATTATTCTGAGTGGTTGAGACTTTTGCCAACTTTGAAAGATTCCACCAATGGACACTCTTGACACAAACAGTGCTGCCACATACGTTGTCAACAACCAGATGTTTCAAAAACTTAGCTTCACCTTTCCTGACATAGGAGCATTTCTTTATATGCACATAATCCCCAACCACAGCAGACTTGTCACAAACACTTTTTTTCATATCATAATAAACCTTCTACTTAATTTAATATGAGTCACATTCTTTCTCACAAGCCCGCTCATACTTTCAGCAGACACCTACTGTTTCAACCATCTTGACATCCATGCAGGTCTGTACTGAGTTGTAGGTTTTCTACCTCTGAGTAGTTCAAATGGGGATACATCTGTAGATGACTAAGGCATGGTCCTATAGAACCACAACATGGTTTACACTGCAGTGTTCACAACACATCTATTATGCAGAGCCCACCTCACACAGTCTGCCAAAACCCAATTGAAGCATTCATTGAGACCATTTGTCTGGGGGTGATATAGTGAGTACCTAAGATGCCTTATACTGTTCATTTAGAAAAATCCTTCTACATCAGATGATACAAATTGTACCCTGTTATCTGAAACTAAGTTCTCTGGGAACCCTTTCCACATACAAATATTTTTTAAGAACTTAAGGACTGATTTAGAGTCCAATTCCCCCACAAATCTTACCTCTGGCTACTTGGAGTTATAGCCAATGAGAACCAGAGAATAAATGGAATGATTGGGAAGTTAGTTGAATGGACTCACTAAAATGATCCCAATTTTCAACCACAGTCCAGCAGGACATTCAATGGGAGATAACAGGGGTTAGACGTTTTCATAGCTTTGTCACTACTTGAACACACAACACAATCTTTAAACAGTTGATAAAATTCCCTGTCCACTTGTGGCGACCTAAATGCAGCGCGTACTCTACACTTAGTGAAAGTGCCTCCTAGATGCCCTTCATTGGCACTACTTACAATCGATATCCTAAGTCTTTTTGGAGGAACCAATTTGTGAAGTCCCATATTCAACCTATCCTCCAAAGATAACTCTTCAGCCACCTTAATAAACAGTTGTATATTCAGGTCAAGCATTTTTTTCTCTTTGAGCCAACCCTCCTTGATATGTTTGGAGACTAAACCTAGCACTACATCCTCACTAGCAGAAGTCTTCCATTCTGCCTAAGAAAAACGACAAACCTTCCCTAATTCTACTGCTGAAATAATACAAATTTCATCCTCAATGTCATTAGCAACAGTTTCAAATTCTCACCCTTTCTGTTCATACACATTTACCTTGGCAGGAAAACAAGACAGATAGTCTGCCCTGATGTTTTCTCCCCAGGTAGAGGTTCAACATCGAATTGAAATTGTAAAAGCCTAGCAGCAAACATGGGTATTCTGGGTGTGGTATTTCTTGCATTGTTGCCCCCAAGAATGAACACTAATGGCTTCTGATCAGTTTAGAGTACAAAACAGCTTCCCCACAGATAGCTACAAAACCTTTCAATGGCTCACCAGCCCACCAGCAATTTTTTTTCAATAACATAATAATGCTACTCCACACCATGGAGTACCCTGGAGGCAAATCCAATGGTGTGTTCTTCCTTCCCCAATCTTTGTGTCAATACTGCCCCTAATTCTAGGTTGCTAGCATCAACCATGAATACAAATCTGAGCAAGGGATCATATATTTGAGGTGTTCTGACACTCAACACCTGAGATTTGAACCACACAAATACTGCTACGCATTCTTCTTCGCAATAAAACTCAACTTTCTTTTTTAGTAGATTAGAAATAGGTCTAACCTTAGACACAAAGGCTGGAATGAAATGTGAGTAAAATTCACTCAATCAAAGGAAGGACTTAACCCCTTGTCAGTGGGAGGTAGTGCTTCTAAAATAGCACTGACTGACCAAGGTTTAGGTCTTATACCTGAGTTTGAGATCACATGACAGAAATACTTGACCACTTCCTTTAAGAATTCACATTTCTCTCTTTTCAGACAACACCCATTTGATGAAAAACAGTGAGGACTTGGGTTAATGTAGCATGATGCGTCAGATGATGAGGATCATATATAAAATCCAGTAAAATGGCTACATTCTTAATTCCCCTGAGTAGTGTAACCATCACCCTCTGGAAAACCGAAGCAGCTGACACAATAGCCAAATGGCATGTGACAATGCTGATATGTTTGACAAAAGCTGTGTTTTGTGATGAGATTCTGGATTTAATGCAATCTGGTGGTATGCGGAAGCTAAGTCAACTTTGGTAAAAAAAAACTTTGCTCCCGCAATTAAAGCCAGCATCTCGTTTATCTTAGGAAGGGGATAAGAGTTGAGCGATATCTCCTTGCTGATTAGACGGAGGTCAACATACTCTCCCCATTCCTCTTACTTGCCACTACCTATGGGAAAAGCCAGAGTGGTGACTACTATGTTTCTATGATGCCTTTCCTTGTCAAAGTCTCTAATTCGTTTTCCAGGACATCTCTTATACTAAAAGGCACCCCTCTTAATTTGTGTTTAACTGTCATTGCACCCTTCTTGATTAAAATCCTGTGTTTAAACCTTCTTATTTTACCAATTCTCCTGAAAAGACCATTGGGAATAGATTCAGCATTTCTTCAACAATACCGGTGTTGCTAAAGACCAAAAGACTAAAACCTGTTCCTTAGCACCAGGCCTCAAGGCCATGCCGAACAAACCTTGATGAAACCACCGAAGGATGTTTAGACCCTTGACACCCACATAGATATTACCAAATATGCATCTTTCTTTGAAAAGAAGAGTGTCATTAAAACCCCTAACAAATCAATTATACTTCCTTTATATGACACCGGTGTTCTGTCAGGTGGCAGCAATGTCTTGTCTTCCCACATGGAATGGAACAATTCTTGAGTAAACATGGTGATCCTCAAACCTGAATCAACCAGCAAACATAACACATTTAGATGCATCACTGCTTTTAACTTCACTATCAACCACTACAAGAATCCTTTAGTACATGTTAGCCACCAGGTCTTCAGAATCACTCCCCTTCTTGTCACGCACTGCTGTTACCCTGACATTTCCTCGGTTTGTGCCTTGGCACACATTAGCAAAGTGCACAACCTTGTTACACATTCTGCAAGAAAGATATTTGCCTTGGAGTAGCTTTACCTCTTTTTTATGAAATTGATTCTCACACCTGAAGCATGTGTTAGTTTGATTAAAAACAGAAAAAGACTGATTGAAGGAATTCATTTGTTGACTCTGTTTTCTTTTCCCACTTTCCTCCTTACAGTGAACTGGATACACCTGCTCAGATTTTCTATCATCTAGTTCTTCAGCCAATTTAAATGATGTTTCTATATTCTTAGCTATTCTAATTCTCTCAATTAGCAATGGGAGGCCTAATGGTAGAACTTGCCTAATGATAGATGTTTCTGATGTATAGTTCTATCAGTGCTGTGGCTGATATATTGATCCTGTATCAGCTGGTCACTGAAATTCACAAATTGACATTCGGCGATAAGTTTGCGTAAAGCAGAAATGTAGGTATTCACAGCCTCAATGGGTTTTTTGTGTTCTGTTAAAGAACTTGTGCCAAAGAAACAACTAAGCTAGGCGGCACATCAAATCTGTTGACTAGATTTTTGACAGCATCTTGAAATTCATCAAGGTCTCCATCTTCCAATAATTCCACTTCTGGAAGATGCTTAAAAGTTGACCTACTCTCAAAACCTAAAGAATGGAGCCACACCTTTTTTTCTGTTCGGGTCTAAATCTCGATACCCCAATAGCCCACAAGTATGTTTTGAAGGCATCAAACTACTGCCTCCAGGGAATTGATGGCTCACCCAGAGTGTCCAGAAATGGTGGTGGAGGATTCACTGACTGCATGATAAAAACACCTACCAATTAAAACTAAACAATGCAGAGCAAACATCAGTTAACTACTTATGTCCACAAGTAGCTTGTGTCTTAATATGTGCATAAGGGTGTGCACATCATTTGGTCATTTGGTTAATACTTAAAGCTTCTTAAGGGTGTGCATTAACCCTGGGCAAAGAACTTCACTCTGCTTGCGGAGTTGGCTGAGTTTTTTGCACTCAACGTTACGCGGAGCTCGCGAAGTTCTGAAAAGCTTTTTCCTAGCTCACGATCTTTAACGTCAAGTTGGCGAGAGCAAGCAAGGAAAATCCACCTCCAAGCGAAATGTTTCCTTGTTTCCGATCGTCAACGTCAAGTAGGAGAGTGAGAGCATGGAAAATCAACGTCCTGGCTATATTTCTCAACGCGGGCGGTCAGATTTCTCATTGGGAGTGGTCGTGTATGCTCGCTACCATTCGGGTTGAGAAACCATCAGCGAGCATTGAAAAAGCCGCTGCTCGAGTAAACAATCTACTCAGGCAGGCAGAAAGGAAGCTGAGCCTGCTTGCGCTGTGCATAGTGCCGTTTGCGATGATTACCCAGTTCGGAAAAACATCCGGCGCTAAAAAGGACTCTGAAAATCACTGCGAAAAGCCTTTATCTAATGCACTCTGCCACTTGGGGAGCTCCATGTAGCGCGGCATAGTTTTTTTTACACTTCCCGAACTCCGCCCAGTCTTAGTGTGCATGTCACCGAATACCTCACAGTTCATGATGCATAAGGGTGTAAATATGGCTGCATGCAACCACTGGTTGTTTGGTAGATACTAATAAATAGGGTGAGCAAATAACCATGTGCAGCACATCATGAGCAAAATGAATTCCTGGTTGCGTGTAAAATATTTGTGGGTGTGCACATCAACGTGTACATCGCAACATGAGCACGATTATTCCTGGCTCAAAGGGTATTTTTTTTTTTTTAAACAAGAGTCTTGAAATAAATTGTTGGATAAATGAGGAAAAACAATCATATATTATTATAATAATATTATTAAAAAAATACAAATGCACTTAAAATGGCTTAAAATCCACTGGATGGAATGTATTTTAATTATGTTCAAATATTTTAAAATGCTGGTTGGACCCCTAAAATGGCTGCAAATATTACCTTAGCAGCATGTTAGGATTCAGTCTTCCTTCGTGTTGAAATATGCCTGGACATACAAAAAGGCTGCAGTAGATACCGTCATAGCACTACCCTTTGTAATGCTTGCCCAATGCAGCCTCCTCAATTACTGCCTGGACTGTTACAATGGACGTTGCTGCAGAGTGTAAGTAGTTATTGACCAGTGCATATGAAGAATCCCTCCACAGAAAATGCCTGGTCTCTTAAGATGGCCGCCGCTAGTGCTCATTAAGATCCAACAGCCTGCATTACCAGTACCACCCCTTCCGGCGTTCCACAGATCAATGCCCCCTTAAAATCTCCAAACCTTACAAGGTGTTGGGGACAATGGTCCTGGGAGCACCCTTGGAGTCAAAGGTGCAGATAGGGTCCTCTCCTTCTCTCTACCACTACGGTATTGTCAGCAGCCCTCGAGGGTGCAGTTGATGAAACAGGTACATGTAGGTTCTGTCTTATGGAGTGGTGTTCTGACTCCTTGTCACCACAAATATGATATAGTAATGGCCTTCATGGAGCCAGTCTTGAAGGTTTATATTAAATTGTAGTCAGAAACCATCCCATGCAGCTAGGCAATCAGGCACTGCCCACCTCGGTCCTTCAACTCTCTCAAAACACTCCAACGAACATTCTCAGAACTTTGACTACACACCAGCATTCTGCATGATGTCATTAGCCAGGGTGGAGTCTAGAATACTACAGATATATTTTCTAGATTTCTTTGGCAATGCAGAGGTCAGTTTTCTAGACGTCTGACATTAAGGGCTTAGTCACCCCAAATCAAAAAATTAGTTACACTGCAACCATTACACACCCCACTGAGCAATATCTGAGCAAGATGTGTTTAAGATTACAATGAATCACGAGATTTTACAGGGACAATTAGAGGGATTCCGAAACTTGGAGCTCATTACGATGGCGGATGGATTGAAGTCAGTCTGCCATTGTTTCGGTTTTGGGACTGGCTGCCTAGGAGGTAGCCTCCCCACAATCCGAATTACGATGCAACCGCCACGATGGAGGTCGCATCACCTATATTTTACATTGTGGCAGGGGTGCGGTTAGCAGCCCCTGCCGCAATGTAAAAAAAAAGCCCTTGCATATTCCTGCACTACGTGGCAGGCATCAGGCCCAGGGATGAAGGTGGGCCTGCTACGGTCCCCCAAATCCGTTTCCGCCTCAATTTTCTTGGCGGGTTGACCGCTGCGAAATGACTGGCAGAAAACGAATATCATAATCCCAACCGCAATGCTGGGCACTGTTGCTGCTACGACAGGCGGTGGGAAAAAGACCACCTGTCGGAACCGTGGCGGACGGTCTTTCCGATCGCCACGCTTCCCCAATGTTTCCCCTGCCATCATACTATGGCGGAGGGAAATTCGCAATGTGATGGCGGGCCTTTCACCATCGTAATCATGCCCCAGGGTTTGATGAGGAATGACACAACAATAAACACTGGAAAACAAAGGATAAATTAATAAATTATTTAATTTAAAACTAATATACTATTCTAGTGTACACAATGTGAATTGTAACACAAATGAAGACAATGAATAAGGCACTAGCAAAAGTCACAAGAAGAGTAAATAATAGATTCTTATCTATGATTGGCAAGCTCTCATGATTACTGTTAATAATACATAATAGCGAGGCGGAGCTACGCAGGCACCCAAAATGGCCACGTAGGCCAGTAGTTCCCGGTGACCCGCCCTCGCCCTCTACCATCCTGACACTATCCTGATGCACTTTTGAGGGGCTGACCCGGCAGAGAGCAAGCGGTGTGCAGTGGTGTTGCTCCGGGCTCGCAGCGTGACGGTGAACGGGAGCGCCGCACCCGTGAATTCCAGGGCTCAGCCGCCGCAGACGACGGGGACTTGCGTAGAGAGGCGGCCAGCACCAGACTTGTCAACATCGGCGGCGCCGACCGGAAGTTCCCGGCCGCTTCACATCCTGAACTTGGGGACTCGACCGGAGACCCCTGTGCGCCTACGACGGGGCACTGGTCGCTGCGAGGTGCCTGTTGGGGGCCAAGTGGCGGCCCGGAAGCGTGTTTCCCTCCCCCGGCCGACTTCATTCAAAATGGCGCGATCCGGGGACCCAGTGATCGCGGGTCCCCCTGATCGTCACTGTGTTTGTGGAGCCGCCTGCGGATTGCCGCACCTCAGGACCGGACTAAACCCCCCCGCCTGGTTATCATGGGGAGTTCATGGCCAGGTTGTGCTGCGCTTCGGGGGCCCTGCTGTTGACCGGACCTGGTTGTGTGGGGCGGCGGGCTAGACACTGAGAGACATTGGGGCCGGAGCGCTTATGGCCATAGTCACAGCCCATATTTACAGATTGAGGCTTTTGGCCGCTTTTACTGCCCTTCTGGCTGGCTTGGAAGATCCAGACATTGCTGAGGGTGCAGCGGGTGGACGGGTAGAGACCCGAGCTGCCGCCTGATCACGGAGACCTCCTCAAAGACCCGAGGTACGGGCTGCTAGCGTCCTGTGGCCTTCCGAGGATTGTGATACGGTTGGCATGGTGTCCTCTGTGGCACCCGTTTGACCTGGGGAGACTGGAGATTGACTGTGAGTTCTGGTGTTGGGCACCCTCTGTGCTGCCGGACTGTTGGCGGACACCGTCCCTCTTGTGGCGTGTGTATTTGACCCACATGTACAACTTCTGTATTGCTACTTCAGGGTTGGCTGACCCCCTGGGCCAGCATAGTGGCATGAAGAGCCTGAGATACCTACCTGACCTGTCTGATGAGTGATTCATGCCGGGGAGGCTGATCTATCCGGCGAGGGGCTGGATTGGTGGAAGCGTGGTCGTGGCGGTGGTGTTTCTGGGCGGACTATCATCGCAGTCTGTTGGCCAGGAGTCGGTGACCCATCTACGTACTGACTCCAGATGGCTGCCCGGTCGGAGGGCAAAAAGCCGCAGCCCAGGTAGACTAAGGGGTCCTGATCCATCCAATCCAACAAATTGGATCGATATGCGTTGCCCAGGGGCCCCCCTTTCGGGTCGGGGCAGATGGTGGGTAAAAGTAGAGAACCCGCTGATTCAGCATCGGAGCCTATGCTGCAGGATGTGATGGCCGCCATTGAAGGTGTTAAGACCTCCCTGGGGCAGCAGATGGCGTCGTTAGACCATAAGCTGGACACTGTGTCCATTGAGGTCAATCTAATCCGTGCTGATCTCACCAAAACCAGTGAGATGGTCAAGTCGCTTGATATCAAAACTGCGAGCTTGATTGACGATGTGTCGGAGCTGCAGCGGGAGGTTCGTGCACTCAAAGCGGCCAGTGACTCGGGAAGCCGCAAGCTGGACGATTATGAAGGGCGGGCTCGGAGGAAAAATATACGGATTATTGGCGTCCCGGAGAAAGCTGAAGGTTTGACCCCGGATCTCTTTGTCAAAGACGTTATCCTTAATCATCTGAAGCCAAAAGGGTTGAGTAACTTTTTCACGATAGAGCGCGCTCATCAAATTCCGGGAGGGCGACCAAAGCCGGGGGCACCACCACGTCTGATGATTGCGAGGGCACTCAACTTCAGAGATAGAGACGCTATCCTACAGGTTTCCCGATCCGGGGCCTCCCTGAGTTACGAGAATTCCACCCTCACGGTCATTCCAGACTTTACTCAGACGGTCCAGAGGCAGCAGTTGAGTTTCATTGGAGTCAAGAAGCGGCTCAGAGACAGGGGTTTTAAGTATGCAATGTTATACCCGGCCAAGTTGTGAGTTGAAGTGGCGGAGAAAGCTTGGTTCTTTAACAACCCATAAATTGCCTCGGATTGGCTAGAGAGTCTCTCCCCCCAGAGAGAGATTCCCCGGGGGAAGGCGGCAGAGATGGACGTGGTGCTCATGAACAGGAGTGATAATCACTGCTGTAGCTATGGCAGTGTGGGCTGGTGAGGGGGAGTGCCGCTTGTTAATTAGTCCTGTATAGCCATTTCCTTTCATTGGGTACAGCTCCAGGCGCAAGACATTTTCCTATAGGTGCTCCGGCTTCCTCCTCTGAGCGATTTTTAGATAGTCATTAGTTTAAGTATGGGCAACAGGCACACTGCGAGTTGGGGGTTGGCAAATGCCGTGAGCAGGAGTGCAGGGTGGAGGGGTGGGATGGGTGTGTTTTTCTGTAATTGTAGTTTTCCTTTTGTTTTTCTTTTTTCTTTCCATCTTGAGTCAGGTGATACCATTGTAGCGAGACGTTCTTCACATGGGTTGAATGGCGCAGAGTAGTCGAGGATCAGGGATGGGAGTGCTGAGTTGGAATGTGAACGGTTTGGGTGATAAGATTAAGAGAGGGATGGTCAGCCAACTTATTAGACGACACTCCCCGGATGTGGTTTTGTTGCAGGGGACACACTTGGTTGGTAATAGATGCACGGCCCTCCATAAAGGGGGGTATAAGTTGGTGGTGCATGCTGGGTTTACCACCGGCTCTCGGGGAGTCGGTGTTCTGGTTAAGAACTCCTTTCCTCTGTCTGTGCAGGCTACTTTCATGGACCAAATGGGCAGGTATGCGGAAGTCTAGGGGCAGGTGGGGGGCAAGACAGTAACCTTTATGTGCCACCGGGCCTCCAGGCCGAGATCTGAGTGCTGTTTTTCTCACGCTGCCCCTTGGTGGCCTAATCTTAGGTGGCGACTTCAATGCTGTGTTGGATGGGGAGGTTGACCGCAGCCCACCACGGGCATTTAGACCAACACAGAGATGGCTCCCAGAATTCTTAGACACGCTGGGGTTGGTTGATAGCTGGCAAATACGCAACCCAACATCGACACACTACACCCATATTTCAGCAGCCCACGGTGGCTTATCTAGTTTAGACTACATTTTGTTACCTGCGGCAATGGTGCTCATGATCCATGAGGTGAAGTTTCTTGGGAGGGGAATTTCTGACCATTCTCCACTATGGATCTGGCTCGCCCTTGATCAACCAGCAGTGGGGAGGATAGCTCCCATTAGCGCCTGGCAGTTAAAAGACCCAGCTATTAAAAAAGGGGTGCTCCGGATGTCAGACCGTTATTTCCTGGAGAATGAGGGGTCTGTGGATTCGGCACAGTCCCTCTGGGAAGCATACAAAACAGTCGGAGAGGTGAGGTATTATACTTAGTTTCAGGCAAGAAGAAACGACAAGCAGATGTAGCTCAGAAAGAGACGGAGGTTATTCTTTTGGAGGAGAAGGTGGCTAAGTCGCATATTCCTGAGGAGCTTCACTTGCTGAGGTTCCGACAGGAGGAATATAAAGATCTCGTTAGGGATAGTGCGGTGGCCCATGCCAACGCAGTCCAAAGCCGTATATATGAGCACAGCGATAAAGCCGGTAAATTGATTGCATGGCTTGAGCACAGGGAACGAGCGTCTAGGCTGGTACCGGAGTTGGAGGGGCTGGAGTCATGTAAGATCACAGATCCCCAGGCGGTGGCAGACGAGTTTTCTGAATATTACAAGAAGGTTTACTCGGCCGGTAGTGAATTTACGGAAGCTGAGAATAGCGAAATGATCAGAGAAATTGTAATGCCGAGTTTGTCAGAGGATGACAGGAATTGCCCTGACTACGCGTTTTCAGATGATGAAGTAGCACAAGCGATCAGGCAGATAAAATCCGGTAAAGCGACAGGCCCCAACGGGATACCGATTGAGTTGTATAAATTGAATGCGGGTAGACTCGCCCCGCATGTCCGAGCCATATTCTTTAAAACCAAGGAGAAGGGTGAGCTCCCATATGATCAACGAGTGGCCAATATTGTGGTCATACATAAAGTCGGTAAGTCTATGACACAATGCTCATCTTATAGGCCCATTTTAACTTCTCAACGCAGACAGCAAAATTCTAGCGAAACTCCTGGCTACCAGGCTGGTCAAGGTGATTACGACCCTCATCCACCCGGATCAATCCGGTTTCATGCCTCGTCGTAACACGGCACTGAATTTGCGTAGACTGCATGTCATCCTTGGTGGCTCCCTGAAGATCCACGAGCCGACAGTGTTGGTATCTTTGGACGCCACAATGGCCTTTGACAGAGTGGAGTGGCAATATTTGTTTGCGGTGTTGGCAAAGCTGGGCTTTGGTTAGGTGCGCCTACTATATGCAAAACCCCTTGCCAGAGTGGCTGTTAATAATTGTAAGTCTGGTGATTTTTCTTTGGGTAGAGGCACAAGACAGGGATGCCCGTTGTATCCATTGCTCTTTGCACTTGCAATGGAGCCCTTGGCGGCCTGGGTCAGATGGGATAGATCGATACGGGGCTTACGATGGTCACGGGACTGGGAAGATAAGATCTCGCTTTATGCAGATGACGTTTTGCTTTACCTCACTAACCCTGGGGACTCCTTCCGCAACTTTCTGGATGTGCTTGCCATTTTTGGTAGATATTCTGGACTGACCATAAACTGGGCTAAGTCGGTGCTTTTTGTTTTGGTGGGTGACCCGCTGGTAATTCCGCAGTCGTGCCCTGTTCATATTGAGACTGTTGGATTCAAATACCTATAAACTGATATATACCTGGGTATATTTATCACGCTCAATTCACAGTTACGATATGTAAATAACTTAGCTTCCCCATTGAACAGGTGCAAGAAAGATGTGGAGCGCTGGAAAACTCTTCCGCTCTCCGTGCCCGGGAGGGCAACGCTCTTCAAGATGATGGCTCTGCCTCGGTTTTTATATGTCTTACAGAACTCGATGGACCCAGTGCCGGCTGCATATTTTAGGGAGATAGAGACTCTTCAGAGGCAGCTCCTGTGGGACGGTAGGGCCCGTATAGCATTTAGTAAATTGACTCTCCAGTGGTATGACGGCCGGATTGGAATTCCAGATTTACGAAAGCACTATTGGGCCTCACAATTGGCCGCAGTGAATCATATTATCTACGGACTCCCCGGGATTCCAGGCTACACCATGGATTGGGGTCAGGCCCCGGGTGGTATGATAGAGAGAACTCTGTACTCCAGACCTGGGAGGTTTCCGTTGTCTGACCCAACCGCGCATGCGATCCAGGTGTGGCATACGGCCAACAAATGTCTAGGGTGGGAAGGCAAATTGACGCTAGCTACTCCCCTACTAAATTCTGAGAAACTGGGTAGTCTGTGGAAATCTAAGGGGTTCGATAGGTGGGATCTAATTGGCATTGCTCAGATAAAAGATGTGTGGGGGAAAGACACAGTGCATACCTTCGAATCCCTCAAAAAGCAGTATAGTTTACACGATAATGAATATTATCGATATCGGCAAGTGAGACATGCCCTCATTAATCACGTCCCTAGGGGCACAGTCGTCCCGGAGGCCTCGCCGCTTGAAGACCGACTACTGGATGGACTTATTCCCAAGAAAACCATCTCCCTGATATACAGGAAATTGGTCAATAACATGGAGAACCCATTGGTGCAGATTAGAGCCAAATGGGATGCGGATGGGTTAGAACTAGACAATGAGGACTGGACGGAGGCGACTTACTCTCCGAAGGTAGTCGTCATCCAGATGCGGCTCCGACTGGTGCAATTGAAGATATTACATAGATCCTATATAACTGGACCTTGTTTGGTACGAATGGGACGAGCTGAGAACGGAGAGTGTAGGAGAAAGTGTGTGGAAATTGGCACCTTAATACATACTCTCTGGCATTGTGTTGAGATACAGTTGTATTGGACAAAGATTCATGATGAGCTGGGGGAAGTTATGGGTGTGGAGATACGACCGGAAGCCCGGAGGTGTTTGTTGAACATGTGGGAGCCTACAGATCTGAATGCGTATCAGAAACAGTGGGTGACGCTGGCGTATGTGATGGCTAAACAAAATATAGCTCAGCTCTGGGGAGCCAGTCAGCCGCCCCGAGTCAATAAATGGGCGGAAGACCTTGACTGGTGCATGGTTAGGAACAAAGCAGTATACGTGGCCAGGGGCTGCCCAAATAAGTGGGGGAAGGTATGGGGCGCATGGAATAGTTACCGAGCAGAGATCTTTGAACCACCTACGCCGAGATTGGTCCCAGAGGCACAGGACTCCCCAGGATCCCTGCATTAAATGTTGTTGTATTTGATTCTGTACCTTGCCATAAGGCCCCGTGTGTTGATACTGTATGTGTTCACCTGAGATTTCGTTTTCTTTTTGTAATGTCTTTTTTTTTCTCAATAAAAAGAGTTTAAAAAAAATTATTTATAATAGCAAGCCTACTAACTTTTGGGAGCTCATCTAATTCTAAAATGTTGGCAAAGCGGGAAAACAAAACCTATTAGGAGTTTCAGAGATGGTGCACACCCTGATACCTGTGGTAACAATGAATTTCTGCATTCAAGAAAATAGCATGGCCTGCTATTGTTGTCTCACAAGGCGATCTCGACTGATAACCCAGTCCACAAATTCTGAGTGCCACAAGTTCTGGCAGCCAGCAACAAGAAACGGAGATATGATGTACTACTTGCCTCAGTATCTCCTGGCATAAAGACTCACATCTGCCTTTTATTTTCTGTGCTCTAATTTTATGACATAATAATAACATTGTTATTACCAATTCTCAGTGAAAACAACAGGGAGAAAGGGGCCTGATGCCCTTTCAATTATTTTCATTCTATGAGACTGTGTTCTTTGCATAGCAACAAAAATGAGACACACCTATCAACCTTCTAGAAAGTTGTAGAAATTATTAACAAGCTAATGTAGAGTTAGCAGTTAGATAAAACATTGCAAATATATTCACGTTGGCTTGATTGTCACACTGCAGAAGATAATCACATAAATCAAATGTGTGTGATATAAATCATATATGTACAGCATTTTTATGAATTGTTTACCACATGTAATGCAATCAGGGAAATGGTTATGAAGGTAAACACTCAGGTCCAGATGTATCAAAGGGTTTTACCCATTCTGTGTCTATGGGAAAATCTGTTCATACATATGGCCCTCAATGTTCATGACACTAGACATCTTTAAGTGCAATATGCATCTCAATTCATTTTTGTCAGCCTAAAATAGATTTAAAAAAATCATACATACATAGAATGGCCTTGTGTCAGCTCTCTTCATCAACTGGTATGTTCAACTGTCAATCACATTTTGTTTACACCCATTATAGGATAAAGCATGTGCCACCTTAGCCACTAACTCTCTTGCACTGTGAGTGAGAGCATTTTTCTCTTGTAGATGTTCACATCCACCTAAAAAGAAATGCTTCTGGGTCAGTACCTTACTTTGTCAATGCTTTTTTTCTTTCCATTCATATTCTTTTTGTCATTATTGTATATTTAAAAGATATCTTCTGGTTAAAGTAATTCAAAACAAATGTAATCTTTGCTCCAATAATAATCACATTTCCTGTGCATTGCATAAAAACTGTAAGTAACTGTTGTAAGTACATCTTTCTGCTACAAACCTACCCAGACATGTTCTATTAGAATTTAATTGATTTTTTTATATTTATTGTAAATATGTGGTTGCCATGTTTAGGATTCAATGTCTGTTTTTGTTATTTTTATTATTATGGCATATTTTTGCAAAGAAAAATAAAATATTGCATATTGATCATCAAACAAGCTTAACAAAACCAGGCCTTTTGTTTTTGCAAATGCTTACTTGTAAATAGTTCTCATCATATTTGCTTCATTTTTGTGTCAAGACTGCAGACTCCAAAAGTCTAACAATCTGTTTTTCTTTCTCTATAGTATAGGCTATATTTTTGATTTGTTCATTTTTCAAAGATGCTGCTTATTTCTTACCAGATCAGTTTGTCTTGATTTTTTAAACTGGAAACATCTTTCCTAATTTGTACCTCAACATAGTTGGAGAAAGTAAATTTCCTCTGTAAACTTAGTGTAAACTGAGAAAGATGCACTGCTTGCTAAAGAAGCAGCACTGGGCTTCCCCAAATTGATACCAGTGGTGTCAATAATTCTAGGATTGTGGAATTACCCGCGGCTAGGTTTGCCAACTTTTTTTTAAGGCCTCCATAGAAAATCAAGTCAAGGTGGCAGCCCCACATGTGGCCCACAAGTTGCCCTCTCTAAACCTTTTAAGAAATACAGAAAAGAATGCAGAAATTGGTGTTACCATGCCACTTCTGCATGGCGTTCTAAAAGTCCAGGCATTTTTCCTGAGGTTTAACTTGAGCGTAATTCCCTGGAAACCAGCATGGTAATATCACATGCAGTATTACTCCAAGTCTCATTCTACAGATTATGATGGAAACTCTTGTTTCTGCCCAAAATGCCTAAGAGTCCACTCCAAGGGGCTCAGTAGGATAGCGGATTTTCTGCATCCTCTGGGCCGGCGGAAGCCACCGCCGGCCCGGAGGATGCGGAAAATCCGTTGCGGACCCACCAAAGACCCACCGCCACAATAGGATGGCAGGTGGGTCCTGGTTTCAGTCCGCTGCTTTTCCGCCACGGTTGGCTTACAACCACGGCGGAAAAGCTCTAATATGGTGGTGGCATCTCTCAGACACCGCCAGCCATATTAGGATGGGTTTTAAAAAATGCTTTTCCGCGGCGGGTTTTCCGCCGTTGAAAAGCATGTGGAACTTCACTGCGGGGGCCCGTTGCGGGCCCCCTGGGTGAAAGGGGGGTGGAGGGTGCACGGTGCCTGCCGCTTTCTGCATACAAATGCAATGTATGCATTTTTACCATTGCGGCGGGTGCAGCTTCAAGCCGCACCCGCCGCAATGGTAAAAATAGAGGATGTGACCGCCAGGATGGCGGTCACATTCTAATTTCACAGGAGGGAACTCCGCAGGACATGCAGAGGTTCCCTCCTACTCTGGGGTCGCGGACGGACGCAAGTCCGTCCGCGATCCTAATGGGCCCCATAATGTGGGCCAGATAATTAACCACTGTGAGAATTAAAAACACTTCTACCAGATTGCAGGTGAATTGTGCACTTACACATAGTGACAATAGCGGCCCGTGGTGGGAGTGCTGCTGGGCGCTGCCGTGGGGAGGGGAAGGGGCAAGGTTGGTGTTGTAAACTACGGATTACGGTCGATTAGAGGTAAGTAAGAATATAAATAAATGAAACTTATTTTGTTGCACACGCTGCATCGCCAAATGTGAGGAAGCGCGCGCAACGAAGTTAGTTTATACACATAAAATATTAACCACGCTGTTAAGATGAAAAAAGTCCAGTAGCCGAGATGTATGGATGAAGCTTTATTGTTCTTAGTTGCAGGTAAGTATATAGCTTAGTTCTTATGGTAAACAGCCTCCCTGCTGCTAAGCCCATACTCCAACTGAAACGCCACACCTCACAGGCACCCTAGCATTTTATTCCATCACCATGCACACCAACATTCCACACAGCACATCCCCACTGGCTGAGCAGCAAGGACCAGAGCACCAGGGAAGACGCATAGTACAATACACCATATATTATACACGCTCTTCAACCTGCAACACAAACCCACATACAATGGCAGAAACACACACACCTATATGCACACTCAAGTGCATACGTCCTCCCTTACCCCACCGTTTAAACCTTTATCTGCACATACCAAATTGCATCTTACAAACATGCCTGCAAAAAAAGAGCCTTGAAATGCTACACTCCCTGCATAAACAAAACAAGTACAATATCTGAAATGACAATTTGAAAATGCATGCACAGAGCATTCAAGAATAACAATGTTTAATTCCTTTCCACATGCTTCCAAAGTGTGATCTTTTGAAGGAAAACAACAGTAATTAGAGGAATGAATCACAGATGTTAATTGTTTGTATAATGATGTTTATTCTGGTGCTCCATCTTTAACTGCTTTTAATAAGCAGTTAGAGATTATTCCTTGCACTTAAATTACTCAGAGAGAAAATGGGAATTCCCCGCAAAGAGCCACGTTTCTTTACACATTCCATCATTCTGATAATTTGCTAAAGTGTACATTTTAGTTAAATAATTATTTCACGGCAACATGAAAAGGTCGAAAGGAATTTGTGCCTGCTGATGACACACTGTTTTTCTCCTTAGCGATTTAAATGATGCAATGAATGTGGTGATTGAAAGATTTATGTTCAGCTATTAGTGACTGATGGTTTAGTTTTCAAAATAAGAGCAAAGCACATCCTTATGAATCAATTGAAGATATATTCAGACAATTTAAAGAGTTGTATTTAAAAATACAATATAGAATTTCTTTTTTGAAGTAAACTATATTCCTTAAACTACCAATATACTTTTTTCAGTAACATACAAGATTGACAAAAATAAAAATATGCATTGAAAATAAAAAGCTTAGCCATGTAGAAAGCTGCATTTTAATTAAAGGGTACTACTTTGATCCTGAACCTTCACGCATTATCAAATAGCTAAACACTTTAAAAACATTCCTCAGGTTACTTTGTAGTCCTTCCAACTGCCTGTCATTTGTTTACTTGCTTTTTATGCAGAGTGACTTTCAATCAAAGTAAAAATTGCATCTTGACTTTTTTATTGCTGGCTTAACAGCTGGTGTCTGGGATTTGTACTGTGCAGCTCAAAGAAAACAGATTCATCCTACCGTCTCACCTCGGTATGATTCACAACAGTTGTGAAAGTTAAGTTTGAGACAAAAAAACAAGTACAAGAACCCTAACTGCACAGTATTTCTTAATACTAGGACACAGCTATGTTGCCTCATCAATGTCTCATGCTGAGACAATAGCTACAGCACTGAGAATCTGTAAGTGAATCTTTTTAGTTGCCCAAGGCATTTCCATACCATGAAAAGGAAGGAATGCTGGTGAAATATTTAAATGAATTCTTCCGCTGTATGAATGTCTTTCAAAGAAAACGAGTAAGCTTCACCCCAACAAAAAAAAAAGATTTACACGAGAGAAATTTGTGGCTAGCCTTGGCCATCATCGGAGAAAGCTGACTCTTTGCTAAATAAAGTGAGTTCATTGTCTACAGCCCTGCTACACAAATAGTCTCCTACTGGTCCAGTAGGGGATAATCTGATGAGGATCACATATCCTAAACATTGAAACCAACTAGCCCCCTTTGAAACACCCAAATGAATAAATACATTTTCCGCCTTACAGCACATATAAAACTCCTTTACTTCAATTCAACCTTGCTTAAAGGATGACCCAAGAATGCATGAAGGAATCACTATTTTAATTGACCTAAATTGTATTCACAACATCCTTATTGCAAGAAAGTGATGTCCTTTACTCTCCTCAGAAACCTAGGAGACAATTATGACTTCAGCGGTCTTACCGCTGTACGCCCGTGGTGGCGGTCACCCACCCGCCATATTACGATGTCACCGCTGGACCAGTGGCGGTGTTTCTGGCGGCGGGGATATGTGTTGATGCAGGAGTGTATATTTTTACTGCAAGGTACACATATGCATGACACATTAAAAAGTACCTATTACCAGTACTTCCCCATTTCTGGAGTTTGGACCATATGTGCCTAGTTCACTCAAAGGGTAAATAGTACAAACAGACTTACCTGGACTTCGGTGCCAACAGGATCTTTTTCCTCCGGGTCAAGATGCTGCAGCTAAGGGGGACCTGGAGGAAGGGATCCACATGGGAGAATGAAGGGAAGAAAAGGAAATGGGTGAGTATGCACCTCGATTCCTTCGATTCATCCAACTCGAAGCAGGCGGTCTTCCAGTTCAAGTCGTTGGAAAGCCAACTTTTAATTTGGAAGGTTATGACCTTCTCTGTACTGCCCTCTGACAGCTGCCTTTCCGCCCTTACCCCCTTCGAGGCGGTCTGCGAATGACTGTCGGTGGCAGCGGTGCTCCAAGGGTCTTTCGTTCTGCAAACCGCCAATATTGCAGTGCAGCGAGTGGGCCGCCAACTGTGCTGCAGCGATTCTGACGCTACGGTGGTCCCAAGACTGCCAAACTTGTAATTAGGCCCTTAGTGATTTGAATCAAGCTCAATTAGAGCTACATTTTTCAACGAAAAACTAATAGTTGGTTAGAAAGAAGCTCTCAGGGTTTTTAACTAAAGTCAGTTGTGTCCATGTTGTGCCCATGACATTTGTTCTTTATTTTAGTTTCATTGGAGACGCAAGAAACAGCCGATTTGTAAGAAGCCTTCTGTCTTAGCACCCAATACAATACAAGATTATAAGAAAAGTTGTGGAAAACGACTTATTTTTTCTAAAAATACCAAAATGCCAGGAACACTATCCAGAGCGATGCATAAATTACACCAAAATGTACTTTGAGTGAAATCTGAACGTGAGGCATACCTCACATACAAAAGTCCCTCAAGATACCAGCAAGGGGGCTGCTTTAAGGATACAATGTCTCTTGTAACACATTTTGTGCTCAATACTGTCTTTTGAGAGATATCTTCTGCTAAACAAAGTCCTCCGCACTCAAGCATTTTGTGAAATTTCATGCTGATATAATTTCTCTCATTTTGCATAATTTCCACAATGTGAAACTGTGTGATTTACACAAATTACACAAGTGTAATGGAACATTTTACATTGGTCTATGGCTGACTGACAGGTCCATCAAACATCTTTCTACATCTACTAATGCGAGTATGTAGTGTAAAGATGTCTCTTTTGACCTTGTATTATTAAAATGTGTGCTTACACTGCTATAGAACGCCAAAAAGTTTGTGTTTTTCTCCCTTCCTCCTTGGGTAACTGCCAAGATGTTGTCTACATACATACAAGGGAAGAGGCAGAAGTGCTGTTCATTTCTCTCTAAGAAATTCATGAAAGACAGGGAAGGTTTAGAGAAATGAAATTGAATGAAAACAGAATTTATAAAGCACAACAATCACCCTGGGGTATCTAGACGCTAAGCAGAACCTGACATGCTGGGAAGATCCAGAAAATGGCATTATTTGGCAAAAAGCCAGGTTTTTAGATTTTTACTGAACTCTAGTAAGTTTGTCTGAGTTTTAGTTCTGACAGAAGTGAATTCCATAATCTTGATATGCATAAGACAAAACCTCTCCCACCCCAGTTGGCTTTCTTAAGTCTGGGGATTAGCAGGTTTCCACTTGTGGATGAGCGCAGTGGGCGTGCTGGGATATATCATTGAAAATGCTGTATAAAGTAGTCTGGGCCAACAGCATGTTGTGCACCCGAGGCAATGCAGATGCAGCTCTTGGATGACTACCAGGATATCTTTGGGAATATTATATCTTTTTAGCGTCTCCCATAGGCATTCTCTATCAAGGGATGGTGCCCAGGATCTGGAATACACTCCCTCCAGAAACCAGACTTATCTCATCCACGGCATCCTTCAAAAAAGAAGTAAAATCGATTCTCTTGGCAAAATTCACATAAATATAGGCTAAGGAAATCTCGAGAACACTCGCATCTTCACCAGTATTCCTTTTATGACAAGGGTCAGCTAGACCACCTAGGCACTTCTGTTGCCTTTGCCTTGACTTAATGGCTCCTCATTGTCTTACACCGTTTTGCTCAACGTTGCACAAAATGTTATGTTACATGATTTATGTTGTATGTATAACCTCTATGTGTGTAAAGCGCTCTGATATCCGCAAGGATCTTATTCGCGCTCTATAAAACTATTAAAATAAATAAATAAATGAGGAGACAGTGTAGTCGAATGAGTGCTTGAGAGACAGATGCATGTTTTGGAATGCCCAGGAATAGCCTAGCTGAGGCATTCTGTAGTGTTTTTTAACTTATGTAAAAAACGTTTTTGAATGTTGATAAACAATGCATTGCATTAGTCTACTTTGGACTAGATCAGATTCATGACTACTTTCCTTAAGGTTTTCTGAGTGAAGAAACACGAAGAAGTAATGTGATTTATTTGTCCTTCAAAAGATAACTTCATATCAATAATCACCCCAAGGTTTTTTGCTTTTTCCCTGGGGGTGGGCAGACTCTACAGTTCCTGGGGCCACCCCTTGTTTGACCAGGAAGAAGGGTCGTTGCCAAACAGCAGGACCTCAGTTTTGGAGGAGTTTTATTTCAAGCAATTGCTGCTCATCCAGTTACTAATATGGAGCATACAGTCGTGAAACTGAGCTGCCGTGGATCCAGGATTATTGATGAAGGAGATAACAATCTGCGTATTATTCGCATATGAATAGAACCAGGGGTTAATATGAAATCAGGGTACACAAAGAACCAGATTAATAGTCTTAGCACCAAGATGTTGCTTGTGTGAAGATTGCTCATTCAATAAAACCACATTACGGTCTAGTAAATGCAAGGCCACTGATACAGTTCAAGGTTTTTAAGTCCTTCCTCAAAATGAAACCAGATTATGATGTTCTTAGTATATGATGAACTCAATTAAGTGTAGGACATTATTCTGTTTTAAAGGCTAGTAGGACCAACATTAATTAATGTGAAAAAAATGTGTTAGGGACAGGTAGTAGTTACCCATTTTTGTTATATATAAATTGGTTGGTCTTGATGGATACAGGGATGTTGGTCCTGGGTCCTGGATGCATAGATGGAAAAGGAGTGTTGTCATGTTGCTTTTCTTCTCTATACTTCTTAGTCTCCAGTTGGAAGGTGTCCTGGTTGCGGGTGAGACAAGAACCACCAAAGATGCTGAGCTAAGATAAGATGCAAGATAAGCAGTGGTGCTGCTTGTGATAGCTTTGTAAAGGATGCAGCTGGTTCTGAAGGTGGTGCAGGCTGGCAAGGGGAGTCAATGGAGTTCCACTAGGATGTGTGTGATGTGATCATATTTCTTAAGGCCCTGGATAAGGCGAGATGCAGCATGTAGGATACCCCTAAAGTGTGGAATATAGAATTTGGGAAGGCATGGACTAGGGCATTACCACCCCCCAGATGCGATTGTGGAAGGGCTTGAGCAGCAATTTTTTAATTGCTTTCTGGAAGAAATGGTTTAACTTTCTTTAGAAGAGAGAGCAGCTACGAGGCAATCTTTGTTAAAGGGAGTTAAATACTACAATGAGAAACAGCATTATAAGTTTTAAAGAAGTATGCATGCTCATTTCAGTGAACTGGGGAAAGCATGTAGCCTTACAGCTAGAGCCGTCGACCTCGAAGCTGGGGAACCGGGTTCGAGTCTTGGCGATGACGCTCAACATCCTGTGATTCTGGGCAAATCACTTAATCTCCCCGTGCCTGACAAAAATTAATGTGTTCTTCTGTAAGTAAACTGGTGCTTATGTAAAGCGCTCTGATACCCAATGTCTCGGGTCTAGTTTGCGCTATAAAAAAATTGATAGGATGCATGTGAAAGAAGAATGTAAGTGTATCAACATATAGCGCATAGCATGTTTGATTGTGACATTAGGGTCTTACAACAGAAGGGTGTATTTGGACAGTGCGATAGTCCACCATTTATCTGTGACAAGACACTGTCCAGCCTCTGTAATGCAGCAAGCAATCTAACATCATATGTCAAAACGAGGAAACTAGATGAACTTGCACCAGTAGAACCTCACTTCAGTTCTGTGCCCAACCAGAGGAATCTGGATGTGAGATCACGTGTTATGTCAATACAGAAGGCATTGCGCATGGTGATATTCCGCAACAAGCTACTTTTATTTTCCCAATCAAGCAGTGTGCAACCATGTCAAGCATCATTTGTGGTGAGAAGTGTGACTGCTTCTCAAGCATTATAAAGATATTGATCCTTTTCCTATGAACCCACTTTCTCTGATATAGTGAACCCAAAAAAAGTTGTCTGTGTGACTTCATTTCTTATGTGGTGAGCATGTAGTTGGTTGGTATTGACATGATTTTCACTTGTAGTGTAGTGATTAGCAGGTGTGTTCCATTTGTTCGGTGCATTGTTGCAATAAGATGCTTCTAAGTAAAAAAAAATTAATTAAAAGTATTTCTAAGTTAAAACAAACTGGTATTGCCATAAGAAAAATGTTTAACTTTTTTCAATTTTCCCTTTTGTTATCTGCTGCCACATCTGTTTTCTATGAGATAGTGTTGCAGTATCAGTGAATGCCCATGTGTGGTGTTTGCCTTAGTTTTTTAATATTAACTTCTGAACAATTTTTTATATTAAAAATCACTCACCATAACTAACATTTTAGTAATTTTTAGATTATTTAGCTACGTTGAAAAATTTTGTTTTAAATGTAAATGTACTATTATATTTAAAAATGTATTAATTATATTTAGATTTTAACTTAAAATATGGATTATATGCACCTTAAGAATGAATTGAACTTATTTTGTCTTTTTATTACTAACAAAACATTGTCACAGACTTACAATAGTTCAAGGCAAATAGCATGGAAATCGATAATACATTGCACACAGTGCTATATAATCATTTACAATTTTTACAGCAAAAAAGTGAAATATTAGGGTGTTGACTCTTCTAGGGATGGTTGCGTTGGCAGAGCAGGTGGTTCACAGATATTACCTCTGTAGTCAGTCCATTTTCCCCATATTTGCAACCACTTCTTAGGGCAGCCTCATGCTACATACACTGTTTTTTCACGAAAAATGCACGAATCCTTGTCGCTCTCCCATTTGTCTAAGTATGGGGTTGCACGAACCCCCCATTTTCCTGCTATAGTCCTATTGGCTAGCATCAATCCCAGTGTCACCCAGGTTTTTTCTTTGCTACCCAAGTCTGTTGGTTCTCATATATTTAGGAGATAGTGTTTAGCCTCCATAGTGATAGCCTGACCCATGACTTCCCCCATGCATGAGTGGACCTTTCTCCAATATCTAGCTATATGTGGGCATTCCCATAGTATGTGGAAAAATGTGCCTTCTTGGCCACAATACCACCTGCGACTAGCAAATAGCATGAAAATCAATAAAACATTGCACACAGTGCTATATTCTCATTTATCATTTTTACAGCAAAACAGTGAAAATGAAATATTAGGGTGGTGACTCTGCTAGGGATGGGTACGTTGGCAGAGCAGGTGGTTCACAGATATTACCTCTGTAGTCATTCCATTTTCCCCATATTTGCACCCACTTCTTAGGGCAGCCTTGTGCTAAATACACTGTTTTTTCACGAAACGTGCATGAATCCATGTCACTCTCCCATTCTCTAAGATTCGGGGTTGCACGTACCCCCCTTTTTCTTGCTATATTCCTCTTGGCTATCATTAATCCCAGAGTCACCCAGGTTTTTTCTTTGCTACCCAAGTCCGTTGGTTCTCATATATTTAGGAGATAGTGTTTAGCCTCCATAGTGATTGCCTGGCCCATGACTTCCCCCATGCACGAGTGGACCTTTCTCCAGTATCTAGATATATGTGGGCATTCCCATAGTATGTTGAAAAATGTGCCTTCTTGGCCACAATACCACCTACAACTAGCGTCAGCGCCAAATCCCATCCTGACTAGTGTAGGCCCGGTTACATAGATCCTGTGAAGTATTTTCAGTTGCACCAACTTCAACTTAGAGGATATTGCCCCCCAGTTCCTCCACCCACTTGTCTTCATCGAGCTCCTGAAAGACCCTTTCCCACTTAGCCCAAAGCTGCGGGAGGGGATCAGGGGAGTGGTGTATTAATTTCAAGTAAGTCAGGGAAATTGCCTTCTTGGGCATGTATCCGTCCAAAAGCCTATCCTCGAGAGGAGAGGCCTCAGTAGGGGCTTTTCCCCTTGGGATGGCTGCTTGTAGGGCGTGTCGTATCTGGAGATATCTGAATCTTTCCGATTCTGCAAGTTCATATTTCTGTTGGAGGGCTGTGAAGGGTGGAACCTCTCCCTTTGTGCACAGGTCGGCCACAGGCGAAATACCTATCAACTTCCATCTATCAAACCCCTTAGTCTTCCAGAGATCGCCTAGTTGTTCTGAGTTCTGTTGGAGGGCTGTGAAGGGTAGAACCTCTCCCTTTGTGCACAGGTCGGCCACAGGCGAAATACCTATCAACTTCCATCTATCAAACCCCTTAGTCTTCCAGAGATCGCCTAGTTGTTCTGAGTCCCACAGTAGGGTGCTTTAAGTCATGGTCTTTGCCCATCCCATATTTTTCTGGACCAAGTGCCACACTTGTACCAAGTGTTTTGTGGGTCCAGTCAGAGGGAATTTTGTGGGTTTTGAGTATAGCGCTTGTGTGTAATTTCTTCCTGGGAGGAGCCATCTATCCATGGCATAGCCTGGGTCAGGTATATGCAGTCATTGATGGCCGCCAGTTGTGCTGCCCAATAGTATTTCTTAATGTTTGGCAGTCCTGTTCCTCACTCATACCATCCCCTCACCAATTTCGGGAAGGAGATACGCGGTGGACCAGTTCCCCAGAGCAGTTTTCTCTCTGCACTCTCCACCCGTCTAAAATATACTGCAGGGACTAGGGCAGGTGAATTCTATAAGACATATAAAAAATGGGGTAGAGACATCATTTTGAACAATGTGGCTCTCCCCAAGAGTGACAGTGGGAGAGACTGCCAGTGGTCTACATCACACTCAAGTCGCCGCAGCGGAGGTAAAATGTTAGTTTAATAAAAATAGCTTGGGATCATTAGTAATGAAAATTCCCAAGTATTTGAACCCCACTGTTACAACCTTAAGTTGATATTCGTTAAGCCGAACCAGTGAGCACAAAGATAAGCCATTTTGGCCAGCTGATCCTATACCCAGAGTATGTCTCAAAGTTAGTATAGCCGGCCTTTATTGTGTCTGTAGGAGTGTTTTGCAGTACCAATAGTAGGCCGTGTATGGTGCATGACTTACTCCAAAGTTGGGCTCGACTACATTGAAGCTAGTTTTGTCTGTATTACAGCTGTAGTAGAGTTAGAAGTGTATTTTGTAAACAACAATTGTTTTATCATTTGTGGGTGTGTTTTTATATTAGCAAGTCCCTCAGTAAATTGCTTCTTCAGTTTCCAAACATCACACCCATTTAGTAGTGATTATTCCCAGTTCTCTAGACCCTTCTCTTTATCGCTCCACATTTACTAATTAATTGATTGGTTGGAATATATGTTGTTCAGCTATATTTCACTTTCATTTGTTTTTAATTATTGGCATACATATTGTGTGTTGTATTTTGTGTATGTGTTTATGGTTTGCTTGGCTGTTTAAAATTGTATATTGGTTTTTAAAAAGTACTATAACAGCATTTTAACAGTGCTTTTTTGTTGAATTTCTGGATATATTTTAAACATATGTGGGCCTATTCACAAACTTTGTTTTGTAGTACCTTTAACAGTGCTACAATATTACTATTAAAATACAAAAAAATACTATTTGCAAACCTACCAATGTAAATCTACACCTCTCCTATCTTTTCTATGGAGAGTTTCTGGCATGTGAAAGTTAAACACCTGATTGTAAGTGTGGGAGAGACCAGGGAGAGTGGTTGAAAAACAAGACATACTTACTACAAAATAGATGGGATTAGGTTGGTGTAAGGAGGGGGTGAGCAACTGTAAAGGAGGAGTTTGGCGAGGGTTGTATGCCCACCCACAAAAAGTAGGCCCATTGCTGTTCACAAATTGCACTTCTAAAGATAGCAAAACAAAAAGGACACAGAATACACTCCACCCCAGAACACAGCTAAAAAGGACACAAAATGTATTTCAGCTCAGAGCTGGAGTCCATCCCACAAGTGACCAACCACTGGCATTGCTGGTATAGAAATAAATGGAGCTAGGGAGTTAAAATAAAGTCTAATTTTAAATAATGATAAACTAAAATAAATAATGTAAACAATTTAAAAAATATTTATATAAGTTTCATTTGATGCCAAAAATCTAAAAATAAAGTATATTTAATATGTAATATTACTTTTAATTAGTTCAATGCATCACTTTTAATCGTTATAAACAGATAATGAAAATTATTATTTCCCTACACTTTTCTGCTACTAGGGCATACATGCCCTTATGGTAAATTATAGGGATAATGTCAAATGTTTATTAAACTTGAAACAAATTGTTCATATATTTTAATGTTAAATATTAATGTTAAGGAATGTAATATATTTATTTTAAATGAAGAACGAAATTTAAAATGTTACAGCACTGGTAAGTTAATTTTTTTAGTAAGTATTTAATTGGTACGAATATACTAAATATATTAAAAAATCATTTTTAAAGACTTGTCTTTTTAAACAAAATCCTACAGAAAGTGAAATGTTTATATTTAAGTATTATGTGTAAACTTACAAAGTATGTATAGAATTAATTGAAATTAATTTATATATTTTTTAATTACATTTATTTTTAAAGAAAAAAGGTTTTAAAATATGTTATAATTAAATAATATTTATGTTTAAAATGTGTAAAATGTTTAACATTCAATGTAATTTATATATATATATATATATTGTTAAAAAGTTGAAATAATGTATTTTTATTTAACTTTGTTTACAATGGGGTATCATTTTAAGTCCCTGCCTCCATTATTTTCTTTGGGAGGGTGTTGTAGTATCAGCAGTTTGCCATATTTAGTGCTGGATTACTATTGCTCCTTTTTGGCTGTAGTAACTTCTCAATTTGGCTTCAAACCCTGTTTCTGGGGGTTGAGAAATGTAGGTCTACACTTTTGAGTGACTTTACTCATGTAAATGGTGAACAGCGAAAAGCAGTAAAGCTTCTCTAAAATGTGAGAGTACACATATACCTATAGATTTCCTCGGGTGTTTACCTTTGTGAATAGGCCCCTTGTTGAGGTGCCACTTTTTAAATCTAAAAAAAAGACCATCTGTTCCAAAAACATAAACAATTTCCCTTCTTCCAATAACACATAGCTGAATTTGGTTGGCACTGATTAGTGGCTTGTGGCTCACCTCTCTACCTTCCTTGCCTTGCACCTGTTTCCATTCTGTTAATCAATATTTATGACTGTTGCTTTATGTCTCTTGTTTGTCCTATGTAATGCTCTATTTATGTTGTAGAGCACTTTAACACATTTGGGTAAAGTCAACACTATATAAAACTGCATAAATAAATACATACATATGTACAGGGCTGATATATGAAATAGTAGGAGTTGTCAACCAGTTGTCAACTGGTTTGCAACTGCTAAACAGTATGTTGATAATCTAGAAACACTTGCCAATAGTGTATTTCTAAAAATTGTTCATCACACTGAATAATTTGTGATTTTTTATTTTTGCGATAGAAAATACCACTTCCCTAATTGAGATTACCAAACTGTCAGTTGCAATTTTGATGTACTAATCATTCTCAAATAGGAACTTCACTAAAACACTACATTTTGCCCATGCAAAATGCAATATACATATAAATTAGGTATAGTTATTGATGTATTATTTAATTATTTCCACTGTAGCTACCAAATGTTTAAAACAATGACACCCTTAAACGTTTATTAAAATGTTAAAAAATTATTTAAATAATTGGAATACATAACTTTTAACCAAGTTTAGTAAAAATGAAATTAAAAAAGAAACGTGAGGGTGAGTAATAGTTTTAAATGATTCTTTAAAAAATTATATTCAACAGCGGAGAAAGAGGTCTTCATAGCACGGGGGTACCCCAAAAAATGGGACAGGAAATGGTCCAAATGGATTGTTTACCGTGGACACATATGCATATCACAAATGGTGGAGTTGGAAATGCGCAGAACTACAGACAGAGATCAATTAATGTATACGCTTTGCTGACCCCTGTATAATGTGCAAAGATATGAGTAACTAGTCAATTTATTAATTGGTACTATATATATGATTGTCATCAAAGTCAATAAAGACAAATTAAAAAAATAAATAATAATAATATTCATACATTAAATTATTATATTTAAAGGACTTCATTATTTCATGCACATTTAAATTGATAGGTTAATATGTTATATTACTTTACAGTATTAGTTAAAGGTTAATAATAAATACCCAAAGCATTTGAATTGTAAATGTATTTACACTTATGTTAGCCATTGAGATAAATGTCAATGTTTAAAATAAATAAATAAATAAATAAATAAACATTATTAAATTTCTGTATACGTTCGCAAGGGGAGATCTGAAACCAGGTGGTGGAGAGCTCCACCAAAATGTGAAAGGTTACTAGTATTAACTTTACACTACTAAATTATGTTGGAGGAGAATGGAAAAGAAGTGGAGCATTACACCTAGGTTAAGGAATAGATCTTCATGTGACTAAATATAAACAAGTATGTTTACCACTGTTAATTGGGCCCAGATTGTTTTTCGACTCCCATCTCATTTAGTGCCACAGGCCTTTACTTCTTGTTTGCCTACAGTATTCGGACAGCGATATCATTCTTGGGAAAAGGGGGGGAAGCATTGTATCTGCATTCAGCGGCGGATAGTGACCCTCAATATTGGAGGGGTGTTGAGGGGAACAAGAGCCAAATCCAATGGGAGCCAAAAAGATTTAAAAGAAATTTAAAAATGCACTTACCCATGCTCCGCTCTCCTCTGTCTTTTTCTTCTTTCTTCATCTTTCTCAGCATGACGGACCCTCGTGGAACCTCAGGCAACCCCCTTCTGCAATTCCAGACGAGCAGCATGAGAGAAATCCAAGATTGGCTAGAGGGGGCTTCCTTGACGTTCCAGCAGGCACAGGGAGCCTGTGCCTCCTCTCCATCTAGCTGCCTAAGACAGCAAGGTGTAGAGGTTTACACTGCGCATGTCAGATGGCCGGCCAAAGTGACTTGCTCAATGTAAACTGGTGGAGTGAGCTCCCCATCCTTGCTGCCAGTCAGCAGCAGCCCGCCCCAAACGCTGCTCGAGCTGGGAGAAGTAAAAAATAAAATGGTAATTCATTTTATTACCGTTATATTTTTCACTTTTGCCCTAATAGGAGAGGGGGTCGCCGTCGTCTGCATTGTTCTTAATTGTGGTTATTATGTAAAAATTAGCAGACTCCTGTCCATTATGGAGTAGGGTCTTCATTTTCCCAACCAAATGCTCCTCTGATATTGTACTTTTTCAAACCTACCTCAGTGTCTTTATTCAATATTAGAACATTGGAATGTTGGGAGCTCCATTGAAAACAATGGAGTGCTCTGGGCTTATACTGGCTGGTATAAGCCTGGAGCTCCAACATTCCAATGTTTCTTTGTTCACAGCTCTGGCTGTGAACAAAGGCTTCAGGGAGCCTGAGGGGATTCCAATCCCCTCACGCTCCCAAAAGCTTTGTTTTTTTGTTAGAACATTCTGTCCTCTAGTGACAGAATGTTCTAATAGCCTTATAGCCCTTCGTAGATGGGCTATACCGCTATTAAAGTCCCTCTCCCTTGTTAAAGGCCCTCGACTTCGGCTCGGGCCTTTAAAGCTGGAGAGGGCCTTTAATAACTGGTATAGCCCTCTACGGCGGGCTATAAGGCTATATTAAACTTACCTTGGTAAATGTCCCTGATCTATACTACTATTATAAAGAGAGAACTCTCACCTTTGAGCCAGGTAAACTCGGGAACCACAGCGCCAATCTACACACCTGATACATCCTTGAAAATGTCAGGGTGTGTAGATGGACATAAGCTACATAAAATTTAAACAAAACGTAAATTTCAAAAATTAACTTTAAAAACAAAGTAGTCCCCTGAAAGAAGCGCCGGCCGCGACGTAGCGCTGGCTGTGACGAGCTGCCCTTGACAGTGCGTGACTTCGGAACATGGAGCGGCGGTGCTGTGAGGAGATCAGGTAGGCATTTACAAACATGTCAGGGCGGGAGCGGGAGGTGATCATGTCCGTGAAAATGTCCGTGTTTCCAGAGAAGGAGAAGGAGGAGTCCCGTCAGCTGCAGCAGCAGAGCAGGGCTGAGGGCGGCTGAGAACGGAGCGGAGCAGGGTGGAGGAGCACCATATTGTGAACAACATGAACAACACGGGAGTTATGTTTCCTTTACATGCACGATTACCATTAGTATTAACATAATGCACAACGTAACAAACGTAACAGATTACTGAAATGCAATCATGAGGCAAACATGGTCTATTTGTGAAATTTTTGTTGCATGTTTAAACTCTGTTGTTTCATTCATTTTTCAAGTGTTTTGTATATCGATCCATTTAAAGGAATAGCAATGTGTAGCTATTTGGGTGGGGAGCGTAATGTGTTTCCGATCTAATCGCTAATGTATTCTGGGAAATTGAGTACTTTTAGAGCAGCAGCATGAGAGCCAGCACGTAACGTTTGAAGTCCAGTGCTTGGTTTAATCTGTGCAATTCGGCACGTGACAAGATCACCTGGGGGGGAGCTGCAAGTGATAAATTTAAGTGAAGGCTAGCAAGCAGTTAACATCAATAATGAAAAGATGTGCGGAGGCACACAAGGAAAAACTGCGAGATGGAATGGATTAATGTTGCAAGGAATTTAAACTGAGTAATGTGCTTTTCCTGAGGCAGATTAGCATATGTCACGGTGAGCGTGCTTGAGAGTACTGTTGTAATAGGGATAAAACAAAGGCTCTATGGGTGAATACGGAGCATTTTAGGATTAATGGAGGCTTGGATCTAGATATGTGAAGCGTTTGGTTTGTTGGGGAGTTTAACATGGGGTATTTTTAAGTTGAAGATCGCACAAATAGAAGAGCAGTTGAGCTATGATGCTACAGCGCTATAAAGTTTAATTTGCTCATAGTAAAATGGCTGTTTCCAGTTAATTTATTGCATTATAAGTGTCATAACTGTACTGATGGTTTGTAATTTAATTATTTTTTGTACCCTAGATACCCCTGACGAAGGGAACATCCCGAAATGCATTGGGTGGTTTTAAATAAATTGTGACATGTGGAAACATTTGCAGCCTGATTCATGAAAGACCCGTTTTGCGAGTCTCTAATAGCGATTCATAAGGAATCGCTATTACAGGCTCGCAAAACGGGATTCATGTAGGAATATCCCAAAAAAATGCGATTCCTACTTATTCCTTATTTGCGATTAGCAAATTGCTAATCGCAAATAAGGAATAACTCCCCATTCATTCCTATGGGCCAAAAGTCCCATAGGAATGAATGGGGAGTATTCCTTATTTGCGATTAGCAATTAGCTAATCGTAAATAAGATAGCGATTTAAAGGGTGCCAGGGATGTCCAGGGGACACCCTGTAGCACCCCTTAAATGCTAATATAAACAGGGGTTGCGCACACACATGTCCAAAGGACATGTGTGTGTGCAACATGCAACTCAGAAAAATGCTTTTAAAAGCATTTTTCTGAGTTTTCGCTATTTACCACGAGGTTTGACCCCGCTGTAAATAGCGGCCCGAAATTGCGATTTCGCAATTTGAAAATGGATGATGAATTGCATTTAAGGAATCTCAAATAGAGATTCCTTAAATGTAATTAATCGCAAATTTGCGATATCGCTATTACCGATTTTTGCATTTGGGATGATGAATCCCAAATGCAAAAATCGCACTCGCAAAGGGCCAGATTCTCAGAAGACGTGCGTGATGACGGGACATGGAGCGGCGGTGATGTGAGGAGGTCAGGTAAGGCATTTACAAACATATCAGGGCGGGAGCGGGGGCGGGAGGGGGAGGTGATCCGTGTCCGTGAACATGTCCGTGTTTCCAGAGAAGGAGGAGGAGGAGTCCCGTCAGCTGCAGCAGCGGAGCAGAGCTGACCGGCTGAGGGCTGAGGGCGGCTGAGAACGGAGCGGAGCAGGGTGGAGGAGCAATCTGTCAGCGCAGGGGGTCGGGGCTGCGGGGGTCGTGAGGTACATCACACCTACCTCTGCTCGCTCCGCCCCGGCCAAAAAATCCAGCCCCCAGCCCCCTTCTGCCCCAGGCAACGCTGGGGCGGGCTGCTAGTATTATATAAAATGATGTGGGCACTAAATCAAATAGTTGGTATGGGTGATCAAATATGTATGATTTCAGACAGTTGAAGCACACAATAAAGTATGTGGTTCGCTGGCACCTGTTCACCTTAATACATGCAGACTGATGTGAGGGCGAGCATGCATGCCAGAGTTCATGTATGTAACCATGTGTATTCATTCATGTACATGTGTTGAGAGAGAACAAAATTGTCAATCAAATGTCCAAACAAAGAAGCAGTTCCATCACAATGCAAGAACACAGTAGCAGCACAATATACTTAACCCCATGGCTGCTAGGCGTTTTCCCGTCCTGCGCTGGGGATTATTATTTTACATTGTTTTATGACGAGCTGGCCTTGTCATCCGCGCACGGCAGGTAAGCGCCATGACGAGCCCAGCTCGTCATTAGCCTCGAAGGGGTTAAGGAATCATGTCAGAGTGAGAAATAAAAGAAAGAAAAACATCCAATTGTAGACACCATATTCAGCTCAAAAGTTTCAACTATGAGAAAGACAAGAAAACAGTAACATAGGTTAAAATAGGAAGAGAAGGAACCTGCAATGAGCAAGATAAATAAACAGGTAGTGTAGAGGGTTGGAGTAAAGAGGCTGAGGTGATAAGCCAGTCTTGTCGTTTGGCAATACTGGAATTCTTCTACCGCACCTGCGGCGGGTTCCTAAGAAAAAGGGTCCCCTACACTTTTTTTTTAATAGATTATACACTGGAGCCACACTTGATATTCCATTAGTATGCTCACATTACGCCCTACATGTCAATCAACTCATCTTCCTGCAAACTAACCTTAGGATCTATGGCTTCCAATGTAGGCTTTGCTCAAAGATCTTGCTCAACAACAAAGCCCACCACTTCAACACATCTCAACTTGAAAACAACACTTTTTCAGCCAAAATTGCTAAAAACATGGAACCCAATTCTGGCCCACATCAGAGTTATTCATGATCACCTTGTCTTCTGCTGGGTCATCAAGACTTGGTTGCTCTCAAACACATACCTATAACAATCAGTACAAGTTGCTCAGATCAAGGAAGACTGGCAGCTGTGCCCTACCATGGGCAGATATCATGACGCCATCTTTTCACCTCTTCCTCACCTCTGCTCATCTGGGCACCATCTCTTTGTTCTATGATCAGAGAATATGTGAGTGATTGCTGTCACTCACACACGACTACCACCCCTACACCTATTTCTCACCTATGCAATCTCTAACACATGTGACGCCAGCGTCGCTAATTAATCCCCTTGCTGTTTCTGTCTGTTCAGCTGACACTTATACCTGTGGCCTAGTGCTACATTCAGTAACACTTTCCCATCATTCTCAACATGACACGCTGCATCTAGCCTGCTGCAACGCCATTAACAAGACTCAGGGGCATATTATCAAGAGATTTATCTCCGCTTTTTAGGCTTTAAAAGCCAAGAAAGCGGAGATAAAATTATCTCCCTATTACCTAGCTGTGGCTAACACCAGTTAGCGACAGCTAGTAGGAGATAGCGACCAACTTGGGCCCCGCTTTGCATGTGAGTGATATTTATCACTAATGACATGCAAAGTGGGCGTGCCAAGATGTTAGCGACTGAAAACAGTCGCTAACATAGCTAAGCGCGAATATCTCCAAAAGCTAACACCTGCCCTGAGCAGTTCTTAGCCATGTTATCCAATGGGAGGTGGATAACATGGCTAAGAGCATTAGCTCGGTAATGCATGAATATCGCTGACTTTACAGCGATATTCATGCATTTCGGCCGATTTTTATCGTTTCAGAGATGAACCTTGCTAATAGCAAGGTTTATCTGCGATAAAAATCGTCGCAGCTCGGCGATACAATTTTATCGCTACCCAAGCAATAGCGATAATTATCGCTATTGCTTGGTAATATGCCCCTCAATTCTTTACCCAATGATGTAAATTCTGAAGGACTGCTGCTTTCCTGAGACAGGATATTGAGGTGCCGACAATGCAAATCAATGAGGTGAAAGAACCAATCAAATCCATAGAACCTGTAAATACCACAGGCCTCATTTACAATATTTTGACGCACACTAGAACAGCAAGCCTTCCTGCTCTGCTGCCATCTGTAAAAAATAAAAGGGCAGGAATGCGCCATATCTGCAAGCTACAGCGCATTCCTATCCTTCACCCGTGCACGGCACACATACAGCAGCCGTGTGCCAACGCAGACAACGTTGATTCATTTTGCAAGGATGCCTGCATTGAGGAGATGATGGTTTTTGTGCAGGAAAAAACACCTTCCAGCACAAAAACTAAAATTGATGGCATTTTCCTCTTTCTGTGTGTGGTGTAGAATGCAGCACGCATAGAAAGAGGAAAGAACGAGGAGAAATTAAAGTATTTCTCCCAGTTGCGCCTCCTTACGCCTCCCCTTGGGAGGTGTTGTATTCCGACGCATTCCCAAGTTTACAGAATATTGTAAATCTGGGTATGTGTCTGGTTCCAAGGATGTTGCTTGGAAAGACCCACTGCAACACCCATGGAACGCCCTTTTTACGCAGAGTTATGCGTGAAAGGGAAACATATTTACAAGCCCATGAAAAGTCATGCAGGGTGACTTTACGTGGCCTTGTAAATATGGGGAAGTTAATTGCGCTGCCGGTGCATCAATAAAAGTGACGCACCAGCAGCGCAATGGGCTCGTAAATAAGCCCCCCGCGTTTTTATGGAATAGATGACTGAAAGTGACCAATAGGGACAGAGGAAGTGAGTACCAGGTTTTATTGTGAGTACAGAGAAGGCTTGGTCTCTTAACCGGGGGTTTTCTGACAAGAGGATGCTTAGCAGAGGAAGGACAAGACCAGAGGAACATTATAATATTGGTGTCTCTTGAGAGGGAACCCCTGTCCGTCATTGGGTCTGCCACCTACATAGGTCACATGAACCAAGACCTTTCCCATTTTTAAAACATGTCCCTACAAATATTCAAGGTAAGGCACAGCTCTTCGAGGCCACATCATCAGCATCGCAGCACTATTTAAACATCACTGACAAACGTGGAGTAGCAAGAGCGGCTTGGGCCCAATGCGAGCAAAAACAATGGCCGCCATCTGTTTAACAGTGCAAAAAGCTATAACCGGGGTGTAATTTGCCCCAATGCGCCTGCGCTCTGGTGCCACTGCACCTTCTGTACTATTGATAGCTACGCCCCTGAATGACAACAATGCAGTGGACTCTCCTAGTAGAATACTGCCAGGCCAGAATTTCTTGTAATTTCTTCCCTCAAATTAATTTAATATTTCCCTTCACTAATTCCCCACTAATCCTGTTTGGGTTCCGGAGTAGCGTGCTACCCCCTGAAAAGCATTTCAACACCTCATTTGGTGTAGAAAGCGCTGTACAAATGCAAACCCTTCCCTCTTCTATCCCTCCACTATCCTTTTTCAATCAAATAACAAACTGAGATGTCCTCCGCTCAAGCTAATTTCATATCTTCGTCTACTAATTGGCCACTAATCCTCTTTGCGTTCCGGTGTAGCGTGCTACTCGCTGAAAAAGCGCTTTGACGCCTCGTCATGGGTAGTAAGCGCTATATTAATGCAATTACAATGATTGCCCTCGGATCCAATCAGCCTGTGGTTTATGATTAACGTCGCTATGTCTAATAATTCATCTCTCTACCCATAGATGGAATGCCAAAGTTTGTGCCAGTTTGTCCAATTAATACAAGACAGGGCTCGAGTCGAGGTACCACGCAGGTGGATGGCGTCCCCCCACTTATTTTACCAAGGGGACGCCGTCCCCCCCTGCCAAACAGCTAGACTTCACTCGGACTTCACTCTCAGGCCACTGGGACGAGATCGGAGCGCACCTTTCGTGACGTCACTTCCTGTCGTGACAGGAAATTGAAAGGCTTTATTATTTTATCAGAACTGTCACGGTTTCTGAAAAGCGACCTCTGTTTGTTTACACATACGCGGCATTTTCTCCAACTTCACGCCCCAAAGAAGGTGGACTGGCATCCAACCAGCCCTAGAAACCTGCCCCCCAGTGGCTGCAGTCATTATGAAATACGATGCGCCACAAACCTTGAAATATTTATGTTAGCCGAGAAAAAGTCTACCATCAATAAGACTGCGGACGCCAGAAGCAAAATGTTTGCTGCATAATTTATTTCGGTTACAACTGCATCCCAGCGGGGCTGCAGATTAAACAGCTTAACATGCATGCAAATCACTGGATGTGTCTCTTTTACAGAGAGGCGACCATCCGGCACTTGGGCTCAGAATATACGAAGGCTACTTAAAGGTTGCATTCAGAAATGTAGAGCTGCTGCTTCTGCTTCGATGCGCTGTTTTTATTCAAGTTATCGAATTATGATTTCCAGGCATTTATTGATATAGGTTATCCTGGATGTGCGTGCCAATTCTTTAAAATTGAAGATCTGGTGATGGGCGTGGTCTGATTGCATAATGCAGCTCACGTTTCCTCCCAAAGAAAACAATTTGAGTAAAATACACACTGGTCACTTTTCTTGCAAGGAATGCGGACTGCAGAAGTGTGAATTGTGTATTCTGTCACCACAGGCTGTGCTGGTGTGGCGATGGTGTCTAGGGTCCTAGGGCATGAAGGAAAATGTCCCATTTAAGTGCAGTGGTCCAGTCGCACCCCTAGGCACCGGTGCCACTGCGAGTATCTACTTCCATACCTGCCAACTCACACGGTGCCACAGTGTGACACACGATATAGACTCCCAGTGTGACACACGATATAGACTCCCATCACAGGGTCTCCCGGTGAAAAGCCAACATCAATCACACAGTGGCAGGGAAAACGAGCTGAGAACCACTGTAAACAGAGCCGGACTGGGAACCACAACCGGCCCTGGCAAAGTGCTCAGCCGGTCCCTCCCTCCTCACTCAGGGGGGTTGGAGGAGCTGCCGCGCTCTTTGCAGAGGCTGGTTTTCGGCCGATTTTGGTACAGGGCCGATTGCTGCAAAAACGGCCCTGTAACAAAAACGGCCCCCAGGGGCCCAAAACCGGCCCCCACCTGTGCGGTGCACCAGGGGATTGCCCGGTGCCCGCTATGGCCAGTCCCGCCCTGACTGTAAATAGTGGTTTTCCAGCTCGTTTTCTGAAGCTTTGAACTTCTGTAGTTGGCCCTGGACACTTATGCTCTTGTTGCTGTGGCTGAACGTGATTTCAGGGGTAAGAAGCTCCTCGTGAGCATTTCAGATGCCCAGCAGCAATCACAAAATTCACCGGGGGGCACTTCTTTCTAGATGGACTGTGCACAGAATATTTGATTAAACTAGTCGAGAGCGGTTTGTCAGTTATCGATACAGATCTAAAGTGTGCTGGACAATCTGCTCTGTCAATGAGAGGGTTAGTGCTTGGTTTGTTGTTCGTGGCTGTAGAACGGAGTGGCTAGCGCTGCTACACCCCACATGGGTGATTAATCGTTGAGTACCAGAAAGGGGCATGAGCACGCATGCCTTGGTAAAATCGTAGGCTTATTTACCAGTACTGCACCAGTACCTTAGAACCCAGGATCAACGGGCAAGGAGCAGACTAGGCTGTAGGACCTCCAACGGGTCTGTTAGACCTGGCACTTCTTGGCGTGACCACATCTGACTTTTTGCCTTTACCTCCGCTATTTTAGTGGCTGACTTAGATGCTTTGGACACTTTGCCACTGCCAACCGGTGTCAAAGTGTAAGTGTTCCCTGTATAAAGTAATGCTAATTGGTTTTCCATGATTGGTATGTTTGCCTTACTAGTAAAGTGCACTATGTGTGCCAGGGCTGGTAATGCATATGCTACTAGTGGGCCTGCGGTACTATTTGCCACAGCCACACAAGTAGCCTTAATAAGGGAACTCAGGCCTGCCATTGACGGCCTGCGCGCAGTTTGTGAAACTGCCATGTTGTTTTGTCAAGTGCACTCACTTGCCAGACCTTACCCTTCTCTTTCTGTGCACCTAAGACACCACTATGGAAGGTCTGGGGTTCCTCCTGGACAGGGTGGAGTGCATGTGAAAGGTAGGACATTTATTAAGGTGTGTCATGGCCTGACAGTGAAATAATCTCCATTTCATTTTTCACTGTGTAAAACCCATCTTGCCCATAGGACAGAATGGGAAGGCTGGGTAATATGTTTTCCAGCCTATTTTCCTAAAAGCTTAAGATGGAAAGGTGACGTTTAGTATGCATGAACTCACAATGTAATAACACATCTTTTTATGTAGGTGGTTTTTGCATTGTGTGTTCAGAAGCCACTCTTTTTTAGAAGTGGCTGAGTTTTGTGCTCTAACATTTCAGTGTGTCTCTGCCTGGCTGTGGATTTGAAAGTGATAGGATCTGGGGAATGTCTTGACCCAGGGGAGGAAGTGAGACAGCAACAGGCTCTCCTGCATCTGGAGTGTAAGGGGAGGAGAAGCCTTAGAGTTTAAGAGACCTGGGCTGCTGCTATAAAACAATTGTCCCATCTCCTGCTGAGTGATTGAGAATCCAGACCCCCACTAATCAAAGGAAGAGAGGTGTCACTGGCAGAGAGGCACCCAGAACTGGTTTGAACGGGGTTCAGTGTCCCCTGAAGCACAAAGACTTCAAAGCCTTTGAGGGGTATAACTATGAGAGCTGAAGCACCTGTATTTTGGAGAATGGCTTGATCAGGTGTGACCAAGACTGAAGCTACTTCGTGGTCAAGAGGACCTTTGCCAAGAAAGAAACAACTGAAGAGGCCGATGGATAGGACTGCTCTTGCTCTGTGATCTGGGGCTGGCCTGCAGGTTGCTGTTTCAACCATGGAAAGGCTAAAGGGACTTTGCTGTGTGCTGTGTCCCCCTCCTTGAAAAACTTTGTGGTGTGCTGTGTCCTGAAGTAACTATCCCCAAGCGCCTGAGGTGTGCTGGCTCCCTGTTTGGAAACTCAGGAATATAAAAGTTGCCAGGAGAGTCTCAGCAGCGCTGTGTGAGTGCGCCTGTTGCAGTCTGAGACCCTCGTAAGGACTACCTGTGATCGTATGCACATGGTGTCCAAATGAGTCTCAGTGGCACTGTGTGTGCGTGCTTTGTGCAGCCTGAGATCTTCAGGAGGATCAGTCTGTGATTGGGGGTACCTGAAGTCCAAGGAAGGATCATCGACACAGTGTGTGTGCTTTGTGCAGCCTGAACCCCTTTGTGAGGATTGTCCAGTGATAGTGCGCCCTGGAATCCAAGTGAGTCTCAACGCCGTTATGTGCGGGTGCGTTGGGCACTTTGAGACCTTCGTGAGGATTTGCCATGTTATCGTGTGCACCAGGAGCCAAGTGATCCTCAATGCCGTCGTGTGCGGGTGCCTTGTACACGGAGAGACTTTCGTGAGGATTGGCCTTGCCATTGTGTGCACCCAAATCCAAGCGAGTCTCACGCTGTTGCGTGTGGGTGGGTTGGGCACCGTGAGGCCTTCATGAGGATTTGCCATGTTATCGTGTGCACCGGAGTAAAGTGAGTATCAGCGACGCTGTGCGTGTGATCTTTGTGCAGCCCGAGATTCGTGTGTGGAGAGCCCAGTGATTGTGCACCCAGAGTGAAAGAAGATTCAGTGACACTGTGTGCGTGTGCTTAGTGGCAGCCTGAGATCTTCGTATGTGAAGCGGCCAGGACCGGCAGTCCCGGAGGAGCTGGGTTGCCGGTGCTAGCTGCCGTTGCCATTTCGCAAAGCTGCATTGGAGGCCCAGCCGCTGACCGAGGAGAGGAGAATGAGTTTGCGCCCCCAGGTATCATGTGTCGACTCCTGGGGCAGGCGCAGGCTTGAAGGGAGACGCTCTTGGCCTCTCTCTCATGTTGGAAGCGCCAGACTCTTCTTCGGCACGTGTCGTGGCCCGTATCGCCAAAGAAGTGGTGGTGCAGGGGCCGGAGGATGAAGCTGCACTTTGGGATTACATCTTACTGTTTTAGGACAACTGTGAGAGGCGGAGAGACCACCTACAGCCCGGTGATCGGGACCTGAGTGTATTACCCATTGTTCCATTTCTGAAGAATGGAGTACCTGACTGTCATATTACACATTGCATCTTTTCTATCTAACGGAGTACCTGATTAGAGTATTACGCATTGCATTATTCCTGCATACCGAACTACCTGATTAGTGTATGACGCATGATATTTTTATCTGCATAACAAACTACCTGATTGTCACATGATGCATTACATTGTTTCTGAATAACAATCTACCTGATTAGCGTATTATGCATTGCATTTCTCCTGCATAACAAATAACCTGATTAGTGTACATGCATTACCTTATTTTTGCAGAACAACATGTCTGGTGGTGGTATCATGCATTGCATTATTTGATCATGCAAAGTGCCTGATTGTTACATTACAAAATAACAGTATTATTACATTGCAAATGCATCTGATTCTAGCATTACGACTGAATGATATGATTTTCGGAGTACAGGAGAATGTTTAGATGTGCTCATTGATATCGTCAGAACTTGCAAGGGCTGGCTGGCCTAACAGCAAGCCAGAAGAAATATTACACAACCTTATATGTTGGTTTTATATCGTGTGGCTTTATCGTATACCTTTTTACATAAAGTTTATACTCGTTTTTACAAAACCTGTGTGGAGTCTATTTGTGGTGTCTACATGGGTTATTGTGAGCGTGGTTGCGAATATTTTACACATTTGCCTTGAAGATACGCTTGGCTGCTCGTGCCAAGCTACTGAGGGGGTGAGTGGGGATATCTGAAAAGGTGACCTTCCTTTCCCTGATGTTGGAACGTGGGTCCCTACTTGGCCTAAGGTACCTACCTCAGCCAACCAGGGATCCCGGGTCTAACAGGGTCACTAAGGGAGCAAGTGCTGGGCTCCTCTTGTGCAGAAGCACAGCCACTTGAGAAGTCGCTGGTTGGTCCACCGGAGGAATAAAGGAGGAAAAGAATACCCTGCCAAGCACGGAGCTTGGGGCTGTGATGGAGCAACCCCTGGATACAAGCCCCACCCAGCTGTCAACTTTGCTGGGTGCTTCTGCGAACACAGGGCACTCAGACTGAGTCAATGGTTCATTGGGACATATGCAAGGGACAGTGCCCCTCACTGCATCCCCAATGCCAAAGTAGACCACTGCTGTGTTGTTCAGTTTAGTGAGTGGGATGCCACAGCAGGGCAGTTGGGAGGACCGAGCGGAGCATCTGTGAAAGGGTGCCGGGTGAAATCCAGGAGGGATCTGGCCAGCCAAGCAGGAGCAGAACACTGGTGAAAGCTGCAGGGTGGACTGTAGACAGTGGTGAAAATGGGTAGATAATTGGGTGAGTGGGAGAAGCGGCTAAGCAGGACATGGAGGTTAAGCCCTTCCGAGTATGCCTCCTTTGCCAGCGTGTAGTGTGCAAGGGACTTGAACCAGGAACTGGTATAAGCAGGGCCGCAATTTGGGGCCACATCTCCACTGGTCTGTAAGGCTGGCAGACCGCCCCCCCCGGGGGGTCCCCCTCTGCTGCTTGGCTGTTTTTTTGAGCTGCTTATGGCCACCTCACATTACACTTCTTCTCAGCCGTCCAGCCCCACAAACCTCATGCTAGAGAGCTCCTCTTACTAGGGATCCGCTTCAACTTCCTGAATTTGTCTCATCTCATACAAGCGTATCCAATTTGTGGAAGGCGTTGGACAATAAAGGGTTGACATTTACTATTCCCACTCCAATCCAACATATTGGAGGAAGGTGTTGGAAACTAAAGGGGTGACATTTGCTTTATCAAGTCCTGTCCAACGATATTGCGGTTAATGTTTTGGACACTTAGGGGCTGATTTTGTTGCGGTCAGATGTGGCTCTGACTGTGGGTCGCAGCTGTTCCGACCACATCAAAATGTCCTGTTTGGATTCCTTTCTGACTGACCACATTATGATGTGGTCGGTCAGAAAGGAATCCAAACAGGCTTTCCGAATGGCTTCTGACTTGCTCAGAGAGCCCACTTTTTATTCCCAGGGGCTTTTTTCGACTGAGGGGTTATGATGGCAGATTCTCACAGTCTTTCTGTGCCGGCCTTTCCGACACTGAAAGGCTGTAGGAGTCCGACTTTGGTGGCCCCCAGCCGGGCACCCATGAATGCAAGGCCTCCGGATGGTGACCTAGAGGGCACCTATGGTGCTCCCCTGTTGATCCCTGCATCCCGTGGCAGGCACCTTGAGGTGCCTGCCACGGGGTGCAGGAAGGAATTGCACCTCAGCTCTTTACAATGAGAGCATGCAATCCGGTTGGAATGCATGCTCCCATTGTAAAGAATAGTAATGTGACCAAACAGTGTTCGGTTACATCCTAATTGCTGGGTTGGGACCGATGACAGGAGGTTGTTCGGTCCCAGTTCCCAAACGATGTCGGACGGACTCAGATCTGTCCGACATCGTAATGAGGGCCTAAAGCGGTGGATATTTAGTATTCCTACTCCAATCTAAAACCACTCTGGGAAAGGCTCTGGCCACAAAAAGGGTGACATTTACTATTCCCAATCCAATCTAAGCCTATTTAAAAATTTGCTGAATGCTAACTTCTTCAATAGAAAACATTTTAAACAAGGTAATACATATTAAACAACTTAAATACACAATTAATACTGCATATTCATACACATTTTTTACTCTAAAATTAAAAAAATGATCTAAAAACAAACTAGACAAAATTGCAAACCTGCATTTATAAATTTAAATATTAAACTATACAAATATATATATTTTTATTACTATGAATAGTTGAAATAGTAATTAAACTTTTTTCTAACATTCCTAAACTTTAAAAGATAAAATAACAAATAGACTATAATTTCAAAATTAACAATCATAAAATTCAAAAAGATGTATGTACATTTTTTATTTTTATAAATGTAAAATATATTTTTTAATCAAATTATAATTATATAACAAACAAATTGAAAACATTACTGCAATTTGAAATAAATGTTTCCAGAAATTCTAAAAATAAAGCATCTAAATATTTTTATTGATTACAAATGTATGTTTTTAAATTCTAAATATTATAATAATTAAAATTAAAATGTATTATAAAATATTAATATAACAAAACATATTTTTTAATCAAATTATTAATTAGCATATCTTTACAATTATGAAAATCTATTTTAATTTAAAATATATATTTTTTTAAATGTAACCCCCTTCCCCTAAAAATCCTATATATCCTGCTACAAAATGTACAAAACTATTATTTGTACACATTACTACAACTAGCAACCAAAATTCAGTACCAATATAGAGAAACCAGAATCCAGCACTCCAGGATCTTTTTAACAAAGCCATATGCTTATTTCACTTTAATGCCTCCAAAATGCGTTTCAGCCGAACTCAGCTTAGTTCATATATGGAGGAAGAACTTCACACACATTTATAACGATATGTCAGTTCCCATGTAATGTGTGTAATGAACTGAATAATTTCCCATCTCTTTAGTACTGTTAAAGGGGAGTCCTAAAATTGTGCATAAAGTGTTAGACTGCTTTAAATGTAATGAGTTATGAGCAAAAAACTATGCATGATTTATGGGATGTGATGAATTGATGGTTTCTGTGAAAGCATTGAGGTTTGCCCACTTGTGCTAGATTGAATCTACCTGGAAATGCTCATACATGGAAGTATTTTCTTGCTATTCATTATGACGGAGAAAATATGTGTTCACGAAATAAGCCCACTTGGGCTAGTTGTTTCGATGAAACAAGCAAAAAGAGTGCTTATATCAGTTCGAGTTTTGATAAATTATGAAATCTATTTATTTTGAAAATAAAATCAGCAGGAAAAGCACTCTCACAAAAGTATTTCTTTGATGTTCATTATGTCGCACGACATGTGAGCACTTAAACATGTTAAGTAAAATGGCAGACTCTCTAATGCGAATGAGGCCGAGGTTGGCCGAATTAACAGCCTGATTCATCAAGCCGAAATCGGCTCGCAAAGGGTCAGATTCTGAGAATCTGGCCCTTTGCAAGCGCAATTTTTGCATTTGGGATTCATCATCCCAAATGCAAAAATCGGTAATTGCTAATTCGCTAAATTGCAAGGAATTACATTTAAGGAATCTCTATTTGAGATTCCTTAAATGCAATTCATCAACCATTTTTAAATTGCTAATTCGCAATTTCGGGCCGCTATTTACCGAGAGGTCAGACCTCTCGGTAAATAGCAAAAACTTAGAAAAATGCTTTTAAAAGCATTTTTCTAAGTTGCATGTTGCACACACACATGTCCTTTGGACATGTGTGTGCGCAACACCTGTTTCAATTTGCATTTAAGGGGTGCTACAGGGTGTCCTTTGGACACCCCTGGCACCCTTTAAATCGCTATCTTATTTGCGAGTAGCAAATTGCTAATCGCAAATAAGGAATACTCCCCATTCATTCCTATGGGCCTTTTGGCCCATAGGAATGAATGGGGAGTTATTCCTTATTTGCGATTAGCAATTTGCTACTCGCAAATAAGGATTGTGTAGGAATCGCTATTTATTTAGCAATTCCTACATGAATCCCGTTTTGCAAGTCCTTAATAGCGATTCCTTATGAATCGCTATTAGGGGCTCGCAAAACAGGAGATTGATGAATCAGGCTGATAGCTTCTGGCTTTTTTAAAAAGATCCTGGAATGCTGGCTTCTGGTTTCTCTGTATTACGACCTCATTTTGGTGTTATTTTACGGGTGGACGATTCTGCAGTGCTAGCACCACCCTCACAAAGGAGTACTGCAGCAAACAGTGCTTGCAAGAGTTCTTATTAATACAACCAAATATATAAAGTTCAACTATTTCATAACTAACAAATAATATTACTAAAAACACAAATGAAAGAAAATTATTGCAATAGAACATAGGACAATAAACTCATACTAATTAACACTTAGAAACGATATTACATTCAACGATATTTACATCAATATTTATTACAATGATATTAAAAACAACATTACAAGCAATATTTTTACCTTCGATATTTCTGTGGATGATATTTTTGATGTCCCAATATTCCTGACTCAATATTTTTGTATCACAATATTTTTTTTACGATATTCTGTCAAACACAAGTGAATACATGCCTGAGACTGAGTGTGCATGTGTGCGTGTGCATGAGTGCCAGTGTGGACCACCCATCCTCCCTTTCTAAAACTAGTGCCCACCACTGGTGCCAGTCACTCCCTTGGCATGTGTAGTGGGTCAATCAGAATTGAAATCCTTCTTGCTTTGGCATAAATGTCCCTTTGACAAAGGGTAGTGCAGAGGAGAGAACACTCCAAAGGAGTTGACACCCTCAACACAAATTTTAAAGACCAAACACTAAAACACATATGTTTCTGGATTTGGATAAAGGTGGGAGCAGTTGCCCTAAAGTTTGTTAAACAGCACAATCTCCAGTGGCAAGAGAAGATCACACAGACTTCTTTGGTGCTGGAACCAGGACTAGGTGCCAGGGTCTGACAGTCTTCCTACTGGGTTATTGGATATAATCCAGAGAGTCAAGACCTCTTGCCCTGAACCTGAAGCACCAGCCTCCTGCCTTCCTGATAAGACAAGAGCACCAATGAGGTGCCTAGAATCTGTCTGTCTGCCAGGACTAATGAGCCCCGTGGGGAGGAAAGTGCCTAGAGGTTGTCTGCCTGGCAACATCAGTTCTTCCTGTGAGGAGGGGAGCAACTAGAGACTGTCTGCCTTCCAAAACCAGCCAGGCCCTGGGAAGAGGAGGGCAGCACCTGGAGAGGTTCTCTCAGGATCAGACAAGATCCTGGCAATTGGATCCCGGTGAGTAAAGCGTGAGACTGTTGGGTCCAAGCAGGACCACAGCAGGAGTGCGGGCCACCCACACTGATTCTGTAAAATTCATGGTCCGCCATGTTGCCAGGAAGGAGACCACAGTAAAATTGAGGCTATCGCCCATGTGTGCCCCTGTGTCAGCAAAATCCATGTGAGCAGGAAGAAGGCTGCCATGAAGTGAGAGCCGTCCCCCATGAGGGGGCCAAAGCTAGTGAACCGCAGTTGACCATGAAAAGGGTGACTGTGAAGTGGCAATTGTCGTCCATGTGTGCGCCGGAGTTGGTAAACCATGTTTTTTTTGTTGAAATATTTTTATTAACATTTTTATAATAAAAACTCATTGCATTGCAATACATATAAAAATTGGCTTCATTTCCGGTGCTCTTCGACATTGGGCATTACATCATTTGTCTGGGTTGACATATATCTTGCACTCAATACAATCGCTTCAGTAACCAATGTCAACATTGAACTGGGGGGGGAAACTGTTATTGCCAAGAAGAAGGCCATTGTGAGGATCTGGCTATTGTCGATGAGCGGGCCAAGCTCAGAGATCCTGAAGGAGGCAACTATGGGATCAGGGCCAATGCCATGGTTCATCATGCCTAGGAATCAGGATCGAACATGTAACAATCACCATTGGAGTCAAGTGCGGATGGCCAATATCAACGAGGAGGCCACTGCTTCAGCAGGGAAAGACGATGAAAGTTCACAGACTCTCAGTAACAGGAGTCCGGAATTCACAGAGGAGTGTCACCGGTCTCACCGGATTGCCGGCTGCCATTGAGTCAGATAGGACTGTTCCAGGCTGTATGGCCTGCTTGGGCCTTACATGAGCTTAGCACCTAGATGCTGCCAACCCTGAACTCTTAAGGCAAAGCATAAGGCTTTGTGGAACATGGGACTAGCATGAGCCGCATTAGGTATCAATCAATCAATCTTTAGGGCAGATTCACCGAACTAATCTGAGATAAAATCCTAAACTTACTACTTTTGGTTTTCACAATCCTAAACTTACTACTTTTGATTTTCACAGATGGCATTTAGTAGTAGTAAAGTTAGTACGCCTATCTTTACTACTACTAAACTGAGAATCAATCCTAAACTTACTACTTTTGGTATTCACAGAAGGCATTTAGCAGTAGTGAAGTTAGGACTCCTAACTTTACTACTACTATATGCCTTCTGTGAATACCGAAAGTCGTAAAGTTAGGATTTTGTCTCAGTTTTGTGTGTTGAGTTGTGAACCTGTGTTGCCTTGCTTTAATTTTACCCCGAGAAGTCTTTGACAGCTCGACTGGTGCTACCACTGAGAGTCAAGTTCTGGGTGGGGTAGGACTTAGCACAGTTATTCAGGACCCATGGTTGGTTGCATCGTGTGCCATCAAGCATAAAAGCAAACAAAACAGGTGAAGGACAGAATGTGGATCAATGTCACACATTCACCCCAGTCCAAAGATCTGGGCCCAAATCCATCGTTTTTTTGCACTCCACACCACCCTGGGTTAGACAATGGCGATATGCAAATCAGCTCTGACCCTGTGCCCTATGGGAACAGTCCAGTCCGAACTACAAAAGCCATGTCCTTCCCAGAACGGAATCAAGCATCCGAGGACCGGACCGGTTTCGAGGTAACACCTCTCATCAGCCCGACTAGCTTGACTCCAGTGGTGTGGAGTGCCTGGGACCCACGTCTGAGCATCCCCAGCGCACTTATGGCGGCAATTGCAAACAAAACAGGTGAAGGACAGAATGTGGATCAATGTCACACATTCACCCCAGTCCAAAGATCTGGGCCCAAATCCATCGTTTTTTTGCACTCCACACCACCCTGGGTTAGACAATGGCGATATGCAAATCAGCTCTGACCCTGTGCCCCATGGGAACAGTCCAGTCCGAACTACAAAAGCTGATGAGAGGTGTTACCTCGAAACCGGTCCGGTCCTCGGATGCTTGATTCCGTTCTGGGAAGGACATGGCTTTTGTAGTTCGGACTGGACTGTTTCCATGGGGTACAGGGTCAGAGCTGATTTGCATATCGCCATTGTCTAACCCAGGGTGGTGTGGAGTGCAAAAAAACAATGGATTTGGGCCCAGATCTTTGGACTGGGGTGAATGTGTGACATTGATCCACATTCTGTCCATCACCTGTTTTGTTTGCAATTGCCGCCATAAGTGCGCTGGGGATGCTCAGACGTGGGTCCCAGGCACTCCACACCACTGGAGTCAAGCTAGCCGGGCTGATGAGAGGTGTTACCTCGAAACCGGTCCGGTCCTCGGATGCTTGATTCCGTTCTGGGAAGGACATGGCTTTTCTAGTTCGGACTGGACTGTTCCCATGGGGCACAGGGTCAGAGCTGATTTGCATATCGCCATTGTCTAACCCAGGGTGGTGTGGAGTGCAAAAAAACGATGGATTTGGGCCCAGATCTTTGGACTGGGGTGAATGTGTGACATTGATCCACATTCTGTCCATCACCTGTTTTGTTTGCAATTGCCGCCATAAGTGCGCTGGGGATGCTCAGACGTGGGTCCCAGGCACTCCACACCACTGGAGTCAAGCTAGCCGGGCTGATGAGAGGTGTTACCTCGAAACCGGTCCGGTCCTCGGATGCTTGATTCCGTTCTGGGAAGGACATGGCTTTTGTAGTTCGGACTGGACTGTTCCCATGGGGCACAGGGTCAGAGCTGATTTGCATATCGCCATTGTCTAACCCAGGGTGGTGTGGAGTGCAAAAAAACAATGGATTTGGGCCCAGATCTTTGGACTGGGGTGAATGTGTGACATTGATCCACATTCTGTCCATCACCTGTTTTGTTTGCAATTGCCGCCATAAGTGCGCTGGGGATGCTCAGACGTGGGTCCCAGGCACTCCACACCACTGGAGTCAAGCTAGCCGAGCTGATGAGAGGTGTTACCTCGAAACCGGTCCGGTCCTCGGATGCTTGATTCCGTTCTGGGAAGGACATGGCTTTTGTAGTTCGGACTGGACTGTTCCCATGGGGCACAGGGTCAGAGCTGATTTGCATATCGCCATTGTCTAACCTAGGGTGGTGTGGAGTGCAAAAAAACGATGGATTTGGGCCCAGATCTTTGGACTGGGGTGAATGTGTGACATTGATCCACATTCTGTCCATCACCTGTTTTGTTTGCAATCAAGCATAAAAGGGCACAACCCTCACGGTTGGGCCCAGTAGCTGATGCTTACATCGTTGTGTTCTGTAAGGGGTTCTGAGTAACCCTGGGTGAAGCAGTACGCTACGCTCGCGTAGTTTGCGCAACTTCGCACTACGCGAGCTGCACGTAGCACAGTGTGAACACGCGTAGTGCAGCTTTGCGTAGTGCAGTGGTCATTTTTTGCTTGTTCGCGGTCCTCAACTTCATGTTCGCGACCACGAGCAAGCAAAATGACATCCCAGCGAGATTCTCAACGTGGGGAGGTGAGGTTTCTCATTGCGAGTGGTTGCGCATGCTCTCGACCGCTCACAATGAGAAACTACCAGTTCGCGTTGAGAAAGCTGCTGCTCGAGTAAAAATCAACTCGAGCAGCAGAAAACTACAGCTCTCACTGTGCAAGATGCCGTTTTCAATGATAGCACAGTGCCGGATGCTTGTCCGCACTGTGCAATCATTGAAATCGCATCTTGCACAGTGCGAACATGCTACTACGCAACTCACGTACTGCTACATGACGTTCACGTAGTGCGAAGTGCACTTCGCGTAGCGCTACTTCACGAACTACGCCCACCCTTAGTTCTGACAGTGTATGATAAGTGAGTCCAAAATAACCATCTTGTTTGGACACTACAGAGGCCCCCCACTAATATTGCATGCCTCTTAGATTGTATGCTGTATTGAAGTCTTTCCATAGTAGACATGTTTGAATTCACAAAGAACGTCAAAGTAAAATTGTCCACAGCACAGCTGTGAAGACTAGTGAGATGACATACAAAACTAAAGGAATGTAGTCAAAGAATTATATACCATCAGTGCCAGTTGCATCCTGCATAGATTGTGATAAAGAAACATGGATCAGAGGCGAGGCTCTAACAGCTACAAAGTTCTGATCCAAGGTATTTTGAGGTCAGTGAGGTAAAATAATTGCTACAGACCTGGAGATCAGCTAAGCTGCATTTGGTTTGAATGCGAAGACAGCTCGATGCTGATTTGTAGCTTTGGCACTGCATCCGCGAACATAATTTACTTTCCCTACTTTTCATAAAGCATTTATCATCAATAGTGAATTGCCAGGCCTTCATGGTCAACATTGCCAAAAAATTGACGTCCCGTGGCCCAACCCTTATCCTCTCATCCCACATGGGCACCCCCACCCAGAGTTTGGCACAGTCTCTGGATCCTGCTAACAAAGGGAATTTTGAATATGTAAAGTAATATATTGTCCTCTTTTTCATACTCACACATGCCCAAAATGGGCATACATGGAAATATTAGAGTACAACTTGTACAGAATAAAATGACTGTGTCCTCTTTGCACTTTTATTATGAGTAAGTTGGACGTTTTGGACCGATTCACGAAGGCGTGTAATAGTGCGTAAAAGAGTACTACTATATTACTGCTTCCCATTCTCATGAATGCTTTTGTGGACCGGTGCCCGGGTGTTTCTTAGGGATGCTACCAAAGGAAATACGCTATAATACCCCCAAAATATACTGTAAATGATAATATGAATTAAATTGAAGCCTTAAAGCGAAGATAGGTGGGGCCAATGGCAGTATTATCAACTGTTCCATTTATGTATTTACTTATATAGCACAAAGTCCACCCAACTGGGCTTCAAAGCGCTGTACAATGCATATTTTAAAATGGAACATCACCTACATGCTGACAGTGGTATAGATTTGGAATTTCTTTTGCAATTTGAAGGGCAAATGTGAATGAGCCCCTCTGTTTACATTTGTCTGTCTGTCTGTGTTTCCGCTGGAGCCTACACCCTGCATGTTACTTCTAACACCTGGACACCTTCTCCTTCTTCCAAATATAGGACGCCATTGTTAACACATTGTTATCAGAACAACGGCAACACATTTTATATTGCTAATATTTCCCCAGGCACAACTCGCCAAGACCTGTCAAATGATGTATGATGTGTCTGGCCTGTGTGCCAGAAACATTGAAATGAATGTGGGATGAACAGACATGGAGGGTGCCTCCACCCTGGTACGTCTCACTTCTTATCTAGAGGTTGAGCCCGCACTGACAGGCCAGGGGCGGCTCTAGGCTCATGGCGGCCCTGGGCAGGGAGCGTAGGTAGGGGGCCCCGGAAGAGGGGTCCGGAGCCCCCCGAAACTCAGGAAGCTGTTTTAATAAAAGGTCCAGAAAAGACCCAGTACCTGCGGCTGCTCCTACACTTCTGAATTCATCTCAGAGCGATAGAATTTAGGAGGAGGAGGGTATTGTGACACACGACGTGAGGGAGTGGGTAGGGAAAAAAAGAAGCCAATCAGGAACCAGGAGGATTGCAGGCAGGGAGGCCAGTGAAGAGGGGGGGTCAGGGTGTTTGTGGAACAGAGCCGAAGGCCGCCTAATCCCTGCCAGGGGCCGCCACGCAAATATGTATCCATCCTCAGAGGATTATTATATTAAGGATATGTATTGGCGTGTGGGCCCCTGGGGTTTGGTGGCCCTGTGCAGGTGCACAGCTTGCACATGCCTACGGCCGCCCCTGGACAGGCTCTCTTGCTTTATCACACAGGAGGGGGGAAAGCCCTGCTAGGCTCAGTTACATACAGGTTTGTTAATTACTTTGGGATTTTATCACCTTTTACTGTTCTTAGTGCATAGGCTGAGGGCTATGTATGGGATGAGACTGCACTGGGTATAGAAAGGATGCTACATTCCTCTCAGTGCCACACAGATGCTTTCGCTGCCACGCCAGCCTGCTTAATGCTTAAAAAGAGTCTAAAATCATACAAGCACATTGCTAAATGTCACTGACCTGCCCACGAGCTCTCTTTCAACCAATCACGATTCTGTAGCCTTAGCCAGCGTTCTAAAGGAAGTTCACAAAGCGCATTGTTGTGCAGGGTTTCATTGTGGTTAGCCTGGCACAGGAAAATGGCGCTCCCCTCTCACTATGGGCCTATTCATGTAAGCAGGCTGCAGCATAATGGAGTGGTTTGCTTGAGACATTAAAATGAGGCTGCTGGGGCATGTTCGGAAAAAAAATATGCTCGAATAGCTATTGAGCCGAACAATTGTACTTTTTGTCTTGGCAACCTGGCTAGTCATTAACACTCTAGGCAGTCAGCGTAATGGGTGGAAAGAATGTCACTTGAGAACATGTTGGGAAGTTTAGATTCGCAGGTATCCTAATGCATTCGGTCCTAGGCAGGCTGCCAGTGGCGGGAAAACACCTGGGTGCAGGGGAGGGGGGCTGGCAGCTTGTGACGCAGAGTTCAGAGTTCAAACCTGGCTGTTGGGTGCAGGGAGAGACCCTCCGTGCTTCACATGAGAGAGACCTTTTCAGCAATAAATGCAGTCAGTGGCATTTACACGCAAATGTAGAAGGCGACACGACGAATTGAATTCGCCAGATGTCACCGAGCAGCACAATAAAGTGACAGGTTATCACACCGAGGGCCGCAGTCAGCCTGATGGGGATGGGGAGTTAAATGGCAAAAGTGCTCGTGACATTCAGTGATGTCCCATAATGAATTCCATCTGGGAGAATACAAATGTCAAGTGCTGCGGCTCTTTGTCGCTTTGCTTTTGCAGTAATTGGATGTCACAGGTTGCATAGCAATATCAAGGCAATGTTTCCTCTCCCCGATGCTTGGCAGCAGTGTTGTTGTTTTGTAATGCTTCATAACCATGATGGGGATCTGAGGCGCATGTGCGAACCAGGGGCATGTTACATCGCCAGGTGTGCTGTGTTTGGAAGGCTACCGCAGTGTGCCCATGATTTTTGTGTTGTGTAGAGTGGTGGTCTTATTCTGTCATTGGTGGCTGCACTTAGCACAAATACAGATGTACGGCTTTACGACGCGTACTTTTACAACGCGTGCCGCTACAACGCGGTTTTTTCCACGCAAGTCGTTACCACGACTTGCGTTGGAGGGGGTGCGGACTTAGGAATTTTTTAATTTACTATTCCAACACCAGCCTACGTACAGTAGGGAAGGTGTTGGATAGTAAATTAAAAAATTCCTTGTCCGGCAGCGCCCTCCAGCGCAAGTCGTGGTAACGACTTGCGTTGAAAAGACCGCGTTGTAACGGCACGGCGGTGTAACAGCGCGACGTAAAGGCTGTTCCCCGTATTTGTAAAGCGCACTTTCACCACTACGGGTATCTTGGCGCTAAATAACAGATGTTTATTGTTACCCAACTCAATGGTACTTCTTTTATCGACCTCAGAAGGATGAAAGCCTTGATTTGAACCTGTGACCATGAGGTCAAACACAAGCCCCTATACTGGACACATTAGTCCACAAGGCCACCAGACCCGGCATGCCCAAGCGAAGAGGAGTAAGGGAATAGAGCACCTTATGGTAGTTTATTGTTGCATCTGCTTGGAGCGGTGTGGGTCATGATTGTGGCCTATGAGGGAAGTGTTTTGGTGTTATGCTTGATGGCTAGGGTGGATCTCTTATCTTGCCTTTGGTGGTTGCTGTTCAGCATGCAGTGGGGTGATAAGGAGTGAGGTATAGAATGCTTTATGCATATTGTTGCATCATGTTGGAAGAGTGTAGGTTGTGAATGTGGACAGTGAGGGAAGTGTTTTGGTGTTTTGCATGATGACCAGGGAGGATCTCCTATCCTGTCTTCGATGGTTGCTGTTAAGCATGAAGTGGGGTGATGAGCAGTGTGGTATAGAATACATTATGCTTATTATTGTATCAGGTTAGAACGGTGTGGGTTGTGATTGTGGCCTATGAGGAAAGTGTTTTGCTGTTGTGCATGATGACCAGGATGGATCGCTAATCCTGTCTTTGATGGTTGCTCTTAAGCCTGGAGTGGGGTAATGAGGAGTGAGGTATAGAATACATTATGGGGCATATTCACAAGGAGCTATCGCCGAATGAACAGCACATTATGCGCAGCCAAAGTCGTGATAAATGTACCCCCCATTCACAATCTGGTGTTAACAGCCCACAGCACCACATTACCTGCGTTAGCATCCGCAAAGAACATCGTCAAGGATGACTCCGGCAACTATTGCTAATGAGATGCAGAGTAGGCGTTCCCAAGCAAAAAACAACAACAACACAACAACTCAACATTCTCAACGACCAGCCAGATCAGCGATAAGAACATAAAACACGCGATAAGGTGCGTTAGCAGCAGGATATTAACTCCTGCTCTGACCTGGTGTAAAGTCGGACCGCAGCCTGCACCACAAAAGGGAGCACAGCCAAGAGCCAAACCTGAAGACAAACAGATGCCATGGAGCAACTGAACATGCAGCACGGACACCCAAGAGGGCCACAAAACTCACCAACACCACACCCAGAACCACCCCTCCCTGGCACACACCGACCAAAGACATGCCACATCAGCTACACCCAAACATGTACGAAATAATCCGCCTGATGTCGCACAATCACAACTGATGACATACATGTGTCATCACAGAAATGAGCATGACACAATCACTTTTGAAGCAACAAAATAAACTTTATTGAAAGGAACACTGAAATGAAATGAAGACACATGGTGGCTCTCCTCGGTACAATCCGTAGGTCACAGCCTACAAGACAAAAAACATGATGCAAAAGTGTGGCCTGCACACATCAAAGGACAGAGAGCGAGCGAAGGAGAGAGAGAGAAGAAGAGAGGGGGGGAGACAGAGAGAGAGAGGGGAGAAAGAGCGAGAGAAGAAGATTGAGGGAGAGAGAGAGAGAGAGAAGAAGAGAGGGAGAGAGAGAGAGAGCGAGAGAGAGAGAGTGAGCCGCCCCTGCGCACCCATACAGAGCCGTCATCTGAAACAGAGTCCAGATATATGACTGGCACAGTACACGCACTTGCACAAGACAACATCGCCTGCCCACCCATGCACACCCAGGCAGAGGCCCCCCATCCCCTCCCGCTGCCCATCGGAGCATGCCTGCCCATGCACACCCGGGCCTCACTGCTCACCTTCCACCACCGGCGTGTAGACAGGAGGTCCCACCACGTGCCGCTGCAAGCCACAAGCCCGGTCCCCATGGACATGGTACCCTCCACACCATACAGCCATGCTGCGCAGGCCACCAGGTCTCACGTCTGGTGCTGGGACTTGATTACTCCATGGCATAGGACATACCACGTCACTCGGCACCATCGCAGGCTGCACACCTGATCAGCCGAATGGGTGCCACTAAGTCTGTGATTCCGGCAGCAAGGACACGTCGCGGAAGGCCCGCGCTGCCTGCTGGCTGGGCCTACACTGAGGTCCAGCAGGGCACACAAATCATAAGCAGTCCGGGCCGCCAGGACGGGGCATAATCGCAGGCTGCAAACCCGCTCAGCAGCTTAAGGTGCACCCAAAGTCACCGTACCGTGGCGGGGTGCCTGTGACGGACGCAATGCACTGTGTGCCACAAACCCTGTTCAACCCCAGTCAGCGCCACGTGGTGGTAGGCCCGTGCGGGCCTCAGAATCGTCATCCAGTCACCACCGGCAGAGGGGTATGTGACATCGTCGACCCCTTATATTTGAGGGGTCACATGGCCTGTGCCGCCTGTGCCGGAAGGGTGTGGTGTGCATGCAAACCTGCCCTCAGGGCGTGGCTGTGACATGCTGACAACTAGACTAGTGACCAGTGACCTGCACACCACCAGCAAGTACGCCAGCGACGGGTAGCAATGAGACCCCCCTCAGATCGTTAGCAGAGTGGTCTGGCCTGCGGAATGCCGGAACAGTGCAGGGCTTGCAAAAAGGACTTGTGGGCACTGGGCGAGGTTCAGTCCATGTCCGGACAAGGAAGTGGCTGATGCGTGTGTCTCTGTTGTGGTGTTCACGGAACCCATTACACAAATTGCTATGTAGCACCCTCTGACTGGCATCCCACAGGATAAGCATCATTGACGCAAGGGAAATCACTGTCCCTACATTCATCCACACATACATACATGAATGATGAAAGGCATGCATCAATGGATGTTTATTGCACATCCAGTGCAGTTCTGCAGCTTGAGTGGTACAGGGCAATGCCGAGCACACTACACAAAATGGGCCGGTAGAGGGCCAGCCATAGTCCATCTGGGGATAACAAGTACTGCGGAAGAGGAAGGGTACAGTCCACAGTCTGTTTGTTGTGTCATTGGTCATCCAACAGGATGTGGCAGTCCATGTCGTGGTTCAAGGTGAGGGGATCTGAGTGAATCGGGGGTCAGTGGATGGTCATGAGGCCATGTGCGGGACCAAGCAGAAAAAGGCCAGGTGGCGGAAATGAATGCTACTGAGTCCTTCTGATCACAGGCACATCCACGTCCTCGTCCCCGGATGAGTGCTCTGCCCCACCCGTGGGTGTCGCTGTACCGGCTGAGGCACTGTGTGCCACTGACACATCAGGGGCCTGAAGTGGATTGTCGGCCACCCTGTGTGCCACTTACACATCAGGTGCCGGAGTGGTTAGGCCTGCTGCACTGGGAGGCAGAGACACACCAGGGGGGGGAGATACGGATGGTGTGGGGGCAGCGTAATTCATCATTGCCACACCTTGTGGCAGCAATGCCATGATGAGGATTTGCAGGGCATGGTTGATCCCAGTTACATTCCGCTGATGTGCAACGGTGGCTGCCATCCTTTCCGCCTCCATCCGTACCATGTCCTCCGTACCATGTCTTCCATGAGCCTCTGCATGTGTGCCAGCTCACAGCTGTTATCGCTGGAGCCACTCTGAGTAGAAAGATGTTCTTCTCTCTGCATCATAACTCCAGCAATGCCAGTCAGGGCTCATTGAAGACCATGGAGCAGGCCTACACACCCAAGAATGGCGTCAGGTTTGGTAGCCATGAGGCCGAACCCCGCCTGCACCTGCTCAGCCGTCTCCCTCTTGCACTCCAGCACAATGTGTTGGAAGGCCATGTATTGTTCCTGGGGGGATCTTGGGGGAGTGATGGGCTGTGGGTGCCTCCTGCTGGGTGGTTTGAGTAGTGAGTGGGGTGTCCTCGATGCAGCTAGGCTGCCCCGATCCTGGTGGTGAGTGGCGGATGAGGTCAATGATGTCTTGGATGGTTTGGGTGTCGATGCTGGTGTTGTCCTCCTCGTCATCAGTGAAGAGTGGCTGGGACTGCTCTGCAGGAGGTGTTGACGGTGCCCCTGCAATGTGAAGGGGAGATGGTGTACTACAATGTGTCCAAATGTATGTTGCCGCATGGTACATGTTGACATTCAGACAGCATGGCATTGTACATTGTTACAGTCTGTAGATCTGGGCGAGGACCCAGAGTCTTTGTGGGTCTGCACTGTGCTCTGCTTGATTGTGCATGTGTGCCATTTTGCCCATCTCCACCCTTCCCTCCAGTACCTGGTGGTCAGTCACCATGTTGTGGTTGTGTTGTGTCCTGTCGAACAGTGTCCGATCCCCCGACTCAGGCCACAGTCTCCACACTGATGACTGTCGACACCAGCTCCTCAATGTCAACCAGCTCGAGCTGTGGCCCTGGGCCCCCACCTCCAGTCTGCATTGCTGCGTTCTGGTTGGCAGAGAGTTTGTCCTTGGTCTTCCTCTTGATGCCATTCCATCGCCTCTTGACCTCGTCCATTGTCCTCTGGTGCTCTCCGACACCATTCACCTTGTCCACGATGTCCCACTATATTCCATTTTTGGTACCGAATGACACTTTGGAGGTGACGAACAGTTATTGACGGTGTTCCATCACCTCCCTGACTATGATCCTGTTCGCCTGCGGACTGAACTTCACCATCCTCTTCTTTTTCTCCTTGCCCTTCCCTGTCTCCGAGGTCCCAGGCCGGTCGTCCGGGATGCTTGTGGGGTTGCGCTCATCCTCTGTGCCTGCTCCGGCTGCCTCCATCGTGCCTGGGTGTTGGTCAGTTTGTGTTTGTGTGTTTTTTCTACTTTTATGTTGATTTTTCCCGCCTGCAAGGTGTGTGCTGCAGGCCTGGTGCTGCTTATCGCTGATTTCATCATCGCACTCGCCCTTCGCAGGTTTTTTGGTGTTTTGGTTTGTGTTTTTGTCTCCATCGAGGTGATTGTATCGCACACTTTGTCCGCAGTTTCGGCAGACTATGGCATGCTACTGCCTTGTTGTGAATTCCACGTTGTCATGGGGTTATTTTCCTGCGATAGGCTGCGATGTTGAAAGTTGCATTACCCTACTCTTGTGCTAGTTATCACACATTCTTGTGAATACACCCCTATGTGTCTAGTTGCATCAGGTTGGAAGGGGGTGGGTTGTGATTGTGGCCTACCTGGGACGTGTTTTGGTGTAATGCGTGATGACCAGAGTGATGCTCTTTTTGTGATGCCATTGGCTGCACTAAAGCATGTAGCAGGACAAAGAGGAGAGTTGCATACAACACACTATGTTTATTGTTGCATCTAGTTGAAGGGTGTTGGTTGTGAGAGTGGCTTTTGTGGGAAGTGTTGAAGTGTGTGATGACTAGAGTGGAACATGGAGCTGAGTGAAGGATAGAACACATTATGTTAGTTTATTATAATGTCTGGTTGGAAGGGTGTGGATTATGAGTGTAGCTAACTTCAGAAGTGTTTTGGTAGGGTGTGTGATGACCAAAGTGGTGCTTTTATTCTGACAACAGTGGATGAAGTTAAAAATGGAGCTGTGTGAGGAGTGAAGAGTAGAACACATTAAAAGCTAGCTTTAGCCCTGCTGCCACCTAGTGCGACAATCTTTTTTGGCGCCCCCACTCCCCATGACCTCCTCCTTGTATTCCCTCACTACCACACCACCCAGAAAAAGTGCTACTCATTTCTCCATGGAACTTTTCTCACATACAGGTAATTTGTTTTAAAGAGCTGGTAAAGTCTGACTATACTAATCCACTCAGATATCCACATAAAATACAGATCTGTTCTTTGCAGCAGACATATTAACCCTCTGCGTTACTTTATGGTGAGTCAAAACTGCCACAAGACACAATTCATATCTCTCTCTTTAGCAGGAGAATTAATCACAAGAGTTATCTTGACATTTTTATTGCTGCCTGAAAGCTGGATGCAATAGGAACTCTGCAGCAGGTGCTTTTAAATCGTAAGTTTTTGCTAAACACAGAGACCCTCCTGAGGTCAGTTCCCCCTTCCCAGATCAGCACCCGGTGCATTTGTCCGATTGGTTCAACAAAGTGAGCCAAAACTGCACCAATTTGTGAAATGGAACTTTATGACTTTATACATGTCACTCTGCAACATGGACCATCCAATCTGACCTATAATAGTTACAGTACTACTTATGACCAGAAAATCCACAAGTGACTCCATTTAATGTAAACTGTTGCAGCACCAATATAATAATCAAGGAAACATGTGAAATTTGTGTCAGCATAATATGGGCATACTCCCTAACCAGTGAATCTTTTCAAAGTATAATGTTGCCATAGGAAAATGCATTTTAATGTCATTTTATGTGACCATATATACTTGGGATTAAAGATGTTCAGACCCATGCATGGAGTTTCGACTAAATATTGAATAAAATATTGTGAAATATAAAAATCAGGTCAAGAATGTATATATGACAAAATATAATTGACAGGAATATCAAAGTTAAGAATATCATTTTTAGTGTTGTTTTTAGTCTGGTTATAAAAAATATAATTTGTAAACTTTTCGTTTTTGTGGTTTAATTCTAAGTATTTTTCTGTAATTTGTTTTATTTTAGTTGTATGATAATGTTTATCTTAGTATGTTTTGTAATAATGATATGTGTACAAATTTACAAAATTATTTTATTGTAAATGGTATTAATGTTTACAGTGAATGTATATACAACTGTGTTATAGGAGCGGGATGTTGGATTTTCAGAGGAAAAGGGTGGGTAGATTATTAAAATTAAAATTCTGAAAACGGGAAAGTATCCAGCGTAGGAGACCAAAGCCGACAGCTCTTGTTTTTCTCTGCTGGATTTATTCCTGTCTACAGAAGATCGCAGTACTCTCGACAGCTCCATGGCAGTCTGATTCATTAGCCCGCATATCATATGTTGTAAGCCTCGGTCTCCTCCGCTGGATTCTTTCCCGTTTTCAGAGGACCACGGTACTCTCGACCGCTTCGTGGCAGCCCGATTGTCACACGCTGCAGCATGGCCAACACCCTTTCCCGTCCTGATGAAGACCCTTTTGTAAGGGACAACTTACCCTACGCCGTTCTGGGTCAAAATGTAGACTACTACCCCCCGTACCAGCTTCTACCCCTAGCAAGTATTGTACTGCTGTCTCCAGAAGTTTGGTTGCTCAAAATCCTACGAACATTTGATGTATCAATTTCTGGCTCCCATTTGAAGCCAGTTCAAAAATTCTGTTTTCCTTTGCCTTTAAATAAGTATGTTTGACCTGCATCACGTTCCCTACCTTGCACCACTTCCTACCACTTCACTCTTATCCACTTGCCCCTTTCCTTGTCATTGGGCACTATTATTTGTCAATTGATAGACTCATGCAATGTACCTAAAGATGTGTTTGAGTACTCTGTGATTAAATAACTCTGTACTCTAAAGCTAACATATTTCTCCTGATTTGTGTGCTTTATCTGTCCTCCCATTCTGGGACCCCTCTTTCTGACCTATTGGCTTTGGGCAATGCACTGGCAGTCCCGTACCCTTTATTTTTAATCTTTATTTTATTGCTCTGAAATGGTCATTATCTATGTTGGAACAGTAAAGTAAAAAAGCCAAATTGACAGGCAGCAGATGATTTGTCAAACAGGAGCGGGATAGAAGTTAGACGGATTAGTGGGGGCGTGAATGCAGAAAGGGATGGATGTTGGGGAGAAGAAGCAAACAGGGTTCAGAGCAAAAAAAAAAGATGGGGCATATTTACAAGGGAATATCGCCACCAGAACGTCACTTTTAGTGAAGTTCTGGTGGGGATATCCCCTTCTCCTCATTTATGAGGCTTAACGTCACCTTATAAATAGGGCCACTTTTCACACTTCCCTTAGCGTGACCGGGGCATACAATGGGTGTTGTAATGGGCATTCCGCTGCAACACCCATTATTTTTTTATGCTGCCTCATATTTACAAGGATGGGGCAGTATAAAAAACTAAGGCCAGGGAAAACCTGGTCTTAGGATGGCAATACTTGGAGAAATTATTAATTTCTCCTCATATTTTGCTCTTTCTATGTTTGATACGTTCTGCAGCACACATAGAAACAGCATATTGCCTTTCAAGATTGTTTATGTGCAGGAAAGTGTCCCTTCCTGCACATAAACTATCGCACTTGAAGTGCAGGCTCCCTTTCAAAATGGCCAAGGGTGCCTGCGATGATGCTAGGCAGCTTTTTAAGCGCTAGGGGAAATATAGGGGTTTGCTGTATTTTTTTAAATACGGATACACCATCATTTTGGAGTAACACCACACTTCGACATTTTATTGTAAATATGCCCCATATGTGCTTTAATGGAGTTCTCAACGAAAAATAAAGAAAAGCACCCCGACAAGTCAGTAGTGCACGAATACATCACATCCTATTAGAAGCATGGCTCCAAATTGTGTCTCCCAATGAGACCTTGTTGTGGTGTCATTCTAGAAAAGCATGCTCTCTATGCGATGCTATTGCCATAACAAACTCTAGCAACTTTCATTAGGAGACCAATAACTAATAAATAATCAAAGTATCGGCTTGCTTAATTTTGCAATGTTAGGTTGTTATTGTGCACTACGGACGACACAAATTATACTGTGAGTCCATTGGAGAAGATCAGTAGGTGCCTTGGAAAAATATTTTTCCCTGTGCCTCCAAAAAGCTTGTGTGCACATAAGAGCACAAACTGTTCTGTCTCGGTCTAGCAGATCCACACCATATCTATTGGAGATATTCTTGGATACTCTTTAGCTTCTATGCAAATATATATTTGCTGAGAGTACCTTTGCTGTCTTCAGTCTATATATAAAAACCTGTGTGTAATACTGACTACACTTAGGCTGAGAATATAAAGACAGAATATTGATTGGTCATAATATCATGACCATAATATCAAGGGCCAAAATATTGAAAGGTAAGTTTATATAGATTTCCTATATCTAACTCAGTATACACGTACCTAGGTAAGATATACATATGTTCAAGATACCTTTACATTGAGTTAATTATAGTGTAAGACAGGATAAAGATGGAAATAGAGTGCCTAATACAAGATACTAAGTGGCAAACTTAAGGTCTGATAGTGGTGATCTTGATTTGGTATAAGAATGTTTGTGAATAAACATAAAAACAGTGTGTTGCTTTAGGTGACTTCTAGTATAAAGACTGTAGACAATGGTGCTTAGGTAATTTTCCTGGAGATTTATTAAGATGGATTACAGTTCTTGTTTCATTTGTACTGATTAATAGTAGAGGACACTTTAACATGAACAGAATATGTGATAGAATGAGTGATACGTAATATGCCCCTCACCTCAATTAAAAGTGCATATTTTTAGAATAACATGAGTGGTCTACCAGTGAATAATAAGGAGGGTTTTATGAGATATGTCAAGATGGCCGCTGTAGTTCTATTATGCTTGACCTGTCTATTTTTTTTTGTAGTGGGACAATAAGGCGCCCGTTTTGGTATATTATATAGTGATTACTAATGTGTAGATTGTAGGCAAAGGTGTTAAGATACAATACCTTGA